>NC_079384.1:5526139-6188639 GCF_021018895.1 Seriola aureovittata
CTGTCTGTGGTGCAATCGCCCCTTAAGCAACAAGTAGTCAAACTCAAGAGGGGAAATAAGCACACAAAAAGACAGTCAACAGTTTGGTAATATATGTGTGTTCAGGTAGAGGCAGAGAATGGGGCTAAATTGCACAAAACGGGTATTTGAGCTTTGTGTTTCTTTGTGTATTTTAACACCTCAACAGAATGTTCTCATATCTGCAATTAAGACTCATGGGAAGGTGCAATGATATCCAGTCCTGTCGTTTATGTCTGTTACGTGAACTATTATTGAAACAGAATGACATTAATGTTTCAGATGTATTTCAATCTTCCTTTTACCATCCACTTTCTGACTTGTCTTCAGTAACAGCATCACTTCTGCCTCCAAAGCAATGCTGAAGTCTGTAATAAAACATAAAACTATCTTCACTAAATCAGCCTCTGCTCTCTGTGGCTTTAAGTTCAAAGTGAACACAGCAAACTTCCCTCTGAATACTGCGCTTAAAGTCACCTTGGGCTGTCAGCGGCTGGATGCAGCAGCAGCAGTTAGAAGCGCATATCACCTCTCACCTGATGAGAGAGACTTTCCAACCTGCGCCTGCCTCACCTCTTTGTCCTTTGTGTGGCCCGGGGAGGGCGGCCAATTCCTCTCCTGTAAGTGTATGTTTGAATGAGGGGGGTGGGGGGCAGAGTAGGTACAAAGATGGATAATGTTAAGAGCGGCATATTAAGTCATATCAGACAGGGAAGACATTAAAAAAAAAGGGAGGAAATTGCAGGAAGACCAAACTTGAAAACTGGCAAGATGCAGAGCTTTGTGTGAAAGTGGGTGACTGTTTTGGGAGGGAAACAGTGAGACCAAAGGAGGAGGAGGAGGAGGAGGAGGAAGAAGAAGAGGGGAGGTCTGAGGTCTGTGGGGACAAAGAGAAGCTGGCCAGGTGAAGCGAGTCTCAGTCAGCGCTGGTCATGACCACAGCTCCATGCCGATAGCCACGAGAAGGGAGCAGACTGAGTGAGGAGCCGTCAAGGGACACAGGATGGTGAGGTGCTGGAAACATTCAGAAAACCGTTTGGAGGAAGCACAGTGCACGGTAAGTAGAAGACATTTATTCCATATTGACTGAGGAAAGATTTTACCACTTTTCTACATTACCAGCAAGAATCATTTGTAGAGGAGGATGGGACTTCCAGATGTTCATTTAACTCCAAATTTCAGCAGCAAAACAGTAACAATCACATGAATACGGCTGGTGGTTTATGGCCCTGTACCGAGATGTCGAGTACTTTTTGAAATAGCTCGTCATTGTTTCTTGTGTGCGGTGACATCTCTTCAGGATGGGGGCTCTGCTGCGTCCCCCCAGTCCCACTTCCCACACAAGGCATTCTGGGTCAGCCTCTCAGCCTCTCTGCTCCTGGTTGTCATTACCCTCGGTTTGACGGGGTACCTCGGGATGTCGCAACCCCACTCTCAGGTATGACGCACACCTCACCCACCGTAACCTCCATGTTGTCCCACTGGGGTTTTTTATTTTTGTTTGTTTGTTTGTTTTTCTACCTCCAATAATCAGAACGTGTTTCTGCAGTCTTTACAGATTGTGAGAATCGCAGCTCCAGATCAGACTGGAGCTCTGATCAATCAGTCGGCCGTTGTGGACCAGCAGAACGACCTGGTGACCTTTTCCGTGACCTCACCAGCAAATCAGACGTCCACTGTGCTGTTTGATATCAAACATGTGCGTACAGATGATTTGCATTGTTGTCATTCACACATTTGGCTTTTTTTTTTTTTTTTTTCCTTCCTTTTCCTGACAGTGTTCACAATGTGATTTACATTCCAGCTGAGAGAAATGGAAAGTAATGCAAGCGGCCGACTGTCTGCTGTTGTGTTGCAGGGTTTGATTTGTTACAAACCAGTCGAGCAGGACAGCTGCCTCCTGCGAAAGATGGAGCCGTCCGATTATGACAACGTGCACTCCCTCCTTCATGAGTCAACACACAAGGTAACAGGCAGTGACATTTCAACACGTGAGAACTGAACAGTCGAGTTATATAACAGGATTTCCCTCGCTGCGTTCAGGATATGTGAGACTGCAAAACGCTTATTAAGAAAAAGAAAGCCGGGGGCTGCCCTTTTAGCTCTGCCAGCTGTTTCTGAAGTATCAGCCTCACTAATGTGTGAACTGGCATTTCTGTCTGCGACTCATAGCTTTATCCACTGAGCCAGGACCCGCTGGGTTTCATTTGTTTTGCATGACTTCCTCGCCACTCCGTACAGAGAAAGATGTGAAGCATACAAGGGCCTTGAAGAGCCCATAAGAGTCTCCCTCTCTCGCCTCCACGGCTGAATTCCTCAGCACATCTGATCCCTCCAGCCCCCTCAGCGCGCCCTGGATCTTCTTACAGGAGGCTACGGGAGCGAGCCCAAGCCCTGGAGCGGGGCACAATGGCCGCTCTGTGTGAGGGCTCTTTAGCTTTTAAGACTCCTCTTGGATTAAAATACAGCCTGATGCACTGGGTAGTCAGGGGAGGGCCATGTGTATCTGCCCGGTGGCAAATACCTGACTGGTACACAACCTTGACGCCTGACTGTCACTGTGAATTCAGCCCTGTTGCCCTCATATGATTTGTAGGGAACCATGTGAATCCTAATTGTAATGTGACAATATGAGCAGGTGAATGGCCATGCTGTAGGTAAATGGGACCTTGCAGGTAAACTGAGAGCAAATTCTGGTTCTCTGCCTTATCTTCTTGCACAATAGCCCATTTCCACGCATCAAAAGCTGCAGTTGAGTCTCTGAGCATTTTTGTGGTGTCACATGTCTCACACTGCCCCTCCGCATTCAAACCTAGCTGTTGATCGTCGTCATTTAATCTATGATAGGCGGGAAAGGCTCGTTTGGATGGAGAGTGGATGTGGTTCGTCTCTGTGTTGAGGCACAATGGTCGTCTTGGTCTCATGCAGCAGAGGAAAAGTGGTTGTTATGTGACCCACTCAAGCATGACAGTAGTCCGAGTGGTTCACTATCGGAGGAGTAAGTGGTGCAATTACACAGAGCCTTTGCGGCGAAGAAGAGCGTGAATGTGCAGCCGCGTTGACCTCATCGGCGAAGATATCGGCCTAATAGCGGCTCGAGTTTCAGCCTTGGTTTCCCTCTTCATATCTCCACCGCTTTCTCTCAAATGTATTCAAACGACCTTGACACTGTGATAGCAACTGAATGACGCTCCAGCTCGGGAGTTTTATACTCCTTTCTGCAGAGGACAAAACTCTTTGTCCGTTGTGGGTTTTCTGTTGAGATACTGTGATACTGTCCTCCGCAGAGTCACTTCCAGCTGTCTGGGAATGAGACCCAGAGGCACACAGAGTTCCTGGGGGTGCTGGCAGCCAATCAGGTGGACGTGTCCACGCTTGAGGAGCCTCTGCAGGCTCTGTGTCGGGACAGGTCTGTCCACTGGACCAAGAGGGCCAAAGGTCAGAACAGTCAAACTTTAGAAACCAAAGGATTGTTTTTACATAAACATCAAATGATGTCATGTGTCTTTCACTGGTGGGATCCTGTTTGAGTAACATTTGCTATAAACTACAGCGCCCAGAAGATTTAGGAGAAATGAATGGGCATCAGACTCACTCTGCAGACACGGAAGACAAGTCAGAGAAGATTGTTGGTTCTGGATTTTTCACACGATTTATCAACGCAAAAATATAGATTACTCCAGCCTGAACCTTTAAATCCTGGGCTTACAATAAATTAAGGAAACCACATGTGGTTTCAGCTTAACTACTGATTTATGAATCCAGAATTTCCCCTGCCGACAGACAACCGAGTAATCCTGACGATTATTTCCTTGATTCATTGTTTTGTCAGTGAAATGTCAGGAAATAGTGAAATAATATTATATAATCTCCCAGAGCCCAGGATGACATCTTCATATTTGTCTTTGTCCAAAACCCAATGATTACTGCCGTAAATGACAAAGAAAAGCAACAATTCCTCACATTTTAGAAGCTGAAACTAAACTATTTTTTGGCATTTGTGGTTAATCAATTATCAAAATAGATCAAAAACTTCACTGAAACGTTGCCATTATTTGCTAATAGAGTCAATTAAGATGTTAGCTTAAAAAAATCAGCAAAGTACACAAGCTGAGTTCAGGATACATTTGTCAGGACTCACAGAGGCTGTGCACGGGCAGTATTTAAAATTAGTCAGCCGGCAACTCCATGACGAAGCAAAGTGTCAGGCTGAAACTCAACCCCCGATCTACTCGCAGTGACCTTTCCACTGTGGCCGTAAATGGCAGGCTGAAAAAAAAAAAACACTACGTACTTAACTGCATAGTCACTCAACAACCTAGTACCTGTCGTGCTGCTGGCACATTTGACATATCTTTAGTAGTGTAAATATCACACACTTATCAGGCTGCTTTTAAACCATCGACTGTTTGTGACAGTGACCTATTTCGTGACTGGTTCAATGCCAGGAGAGTTCTGATCCGTCTCCATTATAAAGGCTCTAAACAGCTTTGTCATGTATTTTAATGCGTCACCCTCTCTCTCTCTCTCTCTCTCTCTCTCTCTCTCTCTCTCTCTCTCCCTGTTTCTCAGGCCCGGGCAAACAGAGGCTGGTCTACTTCTGCATCGACATCTGCTTCCCCAGCAACATCTGCGTGTCTGTCTGTTTCTACTACCTGCCAGAGTGACTGTGTGTATTCAATTCTTCTCCTCCCGGCAAAAGATCAGGGAAGCAAAGTTATCTTTATAGCTCTCCTTCTACAAGAAAAAAAAACAGCTTTGACTGTTTCCTTTGTGCCATACAGCCGCCAGTTAACCAGTGAAGCAGCCAGTCCTTCCAGTCTGTTTCCATCCTTCCGAGAGAGAAGAGATGGAGACAGACTGTCACGGTTATCGCCAAAGCCCCATCGTCACTCCCTTCATGTCTAATACCCTCTGGTGGCACACTTCAGAGATTACAGAAGAAAGATCCCTTTTTTTTTTTTTGTATACACCTCTAATTGTATTTCCTGTAACCCACTACTGCAGTGTAATTATGTGTAACCATTCCTGTTGCGATGTGAGTGTTTTGATCTGCCCAATAAAAGACTGTTGGGTATTTTTGTCTGATTTTTCTTCATCAGAGTGAAAATTGAAAGGAGACTGACAGAACTCACAGAGTACAGACTTGTCTTTACTGTGGAATCTCAACCTTCATTTACTCTCTAATCCACACAGGGTCATTAAGAATAGTACACCTTACAACTCGACTCTGAATGAAGAGTATCAAATGAATCATACATAAATCACACATGAGAGGTTAATCAATTCCATGGCCCGTCCAAACACAAAGTTACTGTAAATAACGTGGTCCTTTTCGTACAATAAATATGGTGTACTATAAAAACGAAGACTTGAAATTGGTCTGGTTTGTGCACAGAATGATGAAGTTAAAACTGTGTAGGGTAGTTTATAAACACTACCATGTATTTTCATTCAACTCAGACTTATTTCTATATTTGAATACTTACAGGCATCTGGCAGAAGAACCGTCATTATGTTCAAACACAAGCCTCTGCTTTCTCAAGATTATAATTTCAGGGAGAACTTTTAAACTTTTAAAAAATTCCCACTGACGCCGACGGACACACACCCTCTGAGAATTCACTCACATCTTCTTAAGAGTCCTTATGCTTCCTTTGCAGTGACTGACCGCCACCTCTTTTCACTTCATCTTCATCTCTTTCTTCCCCCTCCTCCTCCTCCTCCTCCTCAGCCCAGCACACTGTCATTGAAGGCCAGACACACCACGGCCTTCTGGTGGCCGCTGTATTCCCTCTTGATCTCGCCGGTTTCCACACACCACAGGCGAGCCAGGTTGTCAGAGGACGCTGTGATAGAAAACACAACCTTAAATTCACCGCAAGGCAAATTAAATCTTAATCACTCAGTTTTAGCTTCAACATATGTCACCCTCACAAATTCAAAAATGCATTTGAATCACACACAACTAGTAGTTTTTCTTTTTGTTTTGAGGTGTGGTATCTCAGGGAACATCGCAGATCTTTCATAGGTTTTTAAATCTTTTCTAGAGAACAGAATCGGTGGATTTTCTCCGTAAAAAGGAATTGTAGCTTCTTTTGTTATGAATACTACACAGTGCGACCAGGATAAACAAAACTGATAGTGTAAAACGTGACAGAACACATGAATTACCAACTCAAAAAAGTGCTACCAGGGCTCATGTACTGACCAGTTACAATATACTGGGAGTCTCCAGAGAAGGCACAGTCCCACATCCAACCTCTCGACGTCTCTCCAGGATTGTTGCTCTTGATGCTGAGTTCAGTCATAAGTGAGAAGTTGGTCGTTCTCCAGATCTTACAGGTCTGATCTGCTGAGCATGTGGCCAAAAGTCTGCAGATGACGACAGACACAAAAAAGTCATTATCTTCAACTTCAAAACATCCCAAATGGAAACTTCAATTTGCAAATCAGATTTTTAGAGCACAACAGCATCTCATTAAAGTATCCAACAGTATCCAACAGGGCAGACATGTTTAAAATCGACTGTACGTTTTCCAAGCTACAGTAGCATTATTTGTTATTGGACAGATTAGGTTTTGTAGAGGAGAAGGTCACTCACGTTGAATCTGGGCTGAACTTGCAGCGGAGAGAGTAGCGGTTGTGGGCAGGGATCTTAGTTTTGGGAATGAGCTGAGTCACTTCATCTCCAATGCCTCCAGCGAGGTTCCACACATAACAGTTTCCCTGTCAAGGAGAACAAAGGAGGCTGTTTTAGTCGTAGAATTTAACTTAACACTCAACACAGTATCGGCGCTTTCCAGACTGTTTGGGTACCGACCGAGCTGTTGACTGCTGCCATGTAACTTGCATCTGGGTCAATGTGAACTGAGTTGATTGAGACCTCTGGCTCAGGAATCAGCTGTTCATTGTGGTCAGTCTTCAGATCCCAGATATGAATCACTCCACTCTGGTCTCCAACAATCAGCTCTGCCTGAAAAACAATACTGATCGTTTACTGACATTTGCAGGCAGTAAGCACACACTGTAATTGACCTACAGTAACATTAGATTAAACAGACATATCTTGCACCACCAAAATAACAAGCAACCAATATTAATAAACCACTTACCTGGTTAGGGTGCAGGCACACACAGTTGATTGGAGCATTGACTTGGAAAATCCTCTGACACTGCAGATTTCTTGACCTGTAAGAGGAGCAAGGATAAAAGTTTAGTTTGTTGATCACAAAGTAAATATAACACAGGTCGGTGAGCTTGCCCTGCAGTACCTCAGATCCCAGATGCGAGCCATGCAGTCCTCTCCTCCTGTGTACATCCAGCGTCCATCTTCATGAAAGCCCACAGACGTGATGTTCTTGCTAACTCCGTCATAGTTGATCACCGGGTTGGGGTTGTTGGAATTCAGGTCGTACATGCGGATGTGCTGATAACCTAGAAAGCAGAGTGCAAACTTAATGTGAAATATAGCAGAGATGAGTTTAATTTTGCAGTCCCAGCATGATATTAATTGACTAATGAAGCAAAGGATTTACCAACCTGCAGCCGCAATCATACTCCTGTCAGGTGTGACCTCAAGTGAATTTACTTGCTGGAAGCAAACGTTAAGGAAGTGGTTTGTTTGGGTCATGTCTATAACATTTTACAGCAAGGTTCTGATTTGTGAAGTTGAACAAGTTTCTCTAAAGCAGAGGGGACACACCGCTGTGAAGATCTCATCCACAGACAAATCCTGGAGCTGCTTCAAACACAATGAACAGCTTCTGACAGAAACATGTTGGTTTGACTGAGATATGGGTCAGTAGAACATGTTAAACACAGGTGTACTGGTAATAGCAGTCGTTTGATCAACTCAAATGCAAAAGTCAAATGATCAAATGTCAGCTCAATTATGATATTATAAATATCTTTCACAGCATGCCAGTCAGAGTAAAGGATACAGAGTCCTGGTGCTGGACTGTCCTGGTGCAGATCCCGCTGTGGGCCTGCCAGAAACGGACGGTGTGGTCGTATCCAGCCGTGGCCAGAATGACCGGGTCGCTGCCCACCGTCCCCTGGTTCACATTCATGCTTGACTGGTGCTCGTCACCGCTCGGACTGAAGCGAGTATGACACTGTATGGAAATGTAGGAGGTCAGCTAGCTGCTGTAGTTTTCTTAATATCGTTACAAGTCACGTGTTTACAGGAACAAGGTTCAGTTATTGTCACACTGTGGGGAAAAAAAAAACAAACATTTATTTTGAAACGTGCAGGCTAACGTTAGCAAAAAGTAGCCTAGCTTGGTTTAAAGGCTATGCAATTCAGACAGTTAGCTAACGTTTCTGCTACACACTAACGCCCTGCGGTTGTGACGTCATTTCACTGTAGGACTTCATTTATAACAGTTTCAACCTCTTATCAGAAGAAATACGAAACGTTATGATTACCTTCAGTTGTTTGTGTTGATGTCTGTACGTCCCTACAATGTGTCCCCTAGAAACATACGATTGTGTTTTGAACGTTCCGTGTTCTTCAGCACCAGCGCAGTGCTGCCATCTACTGACCAAACCTGCTTTTGGTCATGGCAAGAAGAGCGGACGACAGTAAACGTAAAAAGCTGTTTATTTAAATCCAGTTTATCAATGGAGACATGGCGCCAACATTGCGTAAGTCCTTATTTTAGTCAAAATATACTTTAATTACAAAACTTCAATTAGAGAATAGTGTTACCTGTGAGTTTGTTTTTAAACTCTGGTTGCTCATTACATTTCAATAATGGAACAATATCAGTTGCTTTACATGCTTGACACATTACATATGGACATATAACTGTTTTTTTTAAAGTAAGTTTATTCAACAGCTTTAAACAAACAACAGTACATTCTTAGATAAATATATATATATATTTAAATAAATAAGTTAAATAAATAAATAATGCAGAGAATCTCTATCTGCAAAAAAATAAAGCACATGTGTAAATTTTGCTTGTTAACATCTTAATTAGAACAATACCAGCAGACAACTGTGACTGCAACATGTGTTTTCCTGCTTGCTTGGTTGGTGTGTGTGCTGATCACAGGCACTACAACAGGGCAGACATGTGCTGTTTCACCTCCCCTGGGTCAGCCAGGGAGCAGGCCATGACCACCCCCCTGATCCCACTCCTCATCTTAGTGGAAGGGAGGATCTGCAACATATTGTAAGAATTTTCAAACATGTTATTTGTTTTTATAACTTATGGACAAAGCATTGAACCAACGGCTTCAGTACCTTCACGTATATTTTGCATCTCTCCAAAAGAAATTTCCACTTCATCATAGTTCGCTCGTCATCAGTCAAACTGGTGAACTCGTCTGTCTGCAACAGATGAAATGGAAATGCTGTTCATCTCTGCTGAAGCACAGATGCTAAACGTTTGATGTGGTGGAATTAATAAATTCAGCCAACAGCAAATATTTCCTGACTTTCCCAACCCGCACTGAATTTCAAAAACAGCTTAGTTGGAGACAAACAGAATACATTTTTAACATGTCCCAGTATCCATATCTCTATTCTTATGTTCCTTAATTGCCGAATATAGGGGCTGATACATTTATTATTGAGGATGAATAATCATCTTTCTGTAAAGTGGTACTGACTGTGCAGCCAAGTGTCTTCTCTGCCACTGGACTCCTGAGGGTGCAGGCATGCAGGGTGCCGGTGTGGTCCGTGAAGTCCACCAGCAGGTAGAAGCCTGTGGTGGTTGACAAGGCCTGATCCCTCCCTGGACACAGCTCGTTGACGCAGCTCTGCGCGTCCTCACTCACCTGTATCTTACACCTGGAGCTGAGGCAGAAGAGAAACCCAGGACCAACCCAGGAATTGTTTATTGACTGGAGTGGCATACAGATCATTATTTTAACAATTCACCCATTCCATCCACGTGTGTTGAACTCACCACTGTGTCCTGATAACTTTTGAAACAGAGGAATCGAGGTCGAGTCTGGAGATGAAGCTGTATGTGATGCCAAAGAAAGCCTCAGGATTCTCCCAGGCCTTCTGCTTCAGCTGGCTCACCGTGTACACATCGTTGATGGAATCCACTGCAGAGACAGTAGCAGCACCACATATCCATGTCTGCGGCCTCTCTCATTGGAAAACAGCCAGTGACAGAGGCTGTACTTGACTACTGATAGTTTGATGATTTACAATAGGAGAAAATAAACGACAGGGTGGTGTTATACTATATCTTTGTCATTGTCAATAAAACCCATGAAAAAAGACCAAATCCAACAATGTCTTATTCTACTTAAAATGGCTCACTAATATATAATTTCATTTATATAAAATTTTTAGTAATAAACGAAAACATCTGGACAGTGAAGAAATTCAAATGCGTAGCCCTTTTAAAACTCCTTGTGTTCATTTTCAAGAAGAGACATGTCAGCCTGTGCAACAGTGAGGCTCATTGTTTTTGGACTATAATGGAGGTCCATGGAACAGAGGAATAGGCTACACAGGCCACACAGGCAGAACTTGTCGTAGGGTCAATTCACTGTTAGTTTTGGTCTTCTCCTCAGATTTGATGGCGGTAAGAAAAACATAGAATATCACAAGACCTATCCTTTTAAAGCACAAAAATATGATCTCTGCCAGTTTGGGCTCAGAACTTGATCATTACGTATGTAGTGTGGTCAGATTTGTACACTTACTTTTTTTTTTACAGTTTTTACAAGTAACCTGCGTCAAGGAGTGCAATTTTATTATATATAGCACTTTCTATTAAAGTATAATCCAAGAATAACTTTAAAAGAGAGGAAGAAAAGAAAAAGTATGAGAAATAAAAGCTGAGACCTGAAATAGAAAGAGCATTTTACATCATGGTCCAGAGAGACTCATTATAAAACTGACAGCATCGGAGTGAGGGGAGTTCTTCACTATAACCCACCAGGTACATCCTCTGGCTTCTCATCTTGATCCAGAGCTCCAGACTCAGACACTTGTTTAGCATAGCTGAACAGCAGGCTGGCCTCCCTGGTGTCTGAGAGCAAATTATGATTGACTTTGACATGTAGTCCTCACTGAAAATATTCTACACAGCAGCAAGAAAATGTACGCCAGAGCTGGTTGGTTGGTTTTCCAAAACAGTGTTTCAGTTGTCTTTTTGTTGAATTGCACAATGAATGGTTGTATCAGATCCTCTGTTGTATAAATGTAATATCTTACCAGGGTTGACAGTGATAATGGTTTTCGAGTTAACGGTTGCTGCCATGCAACTGCGAAAGCTGTCAAAGCCAATCTTTGCATCAGCTATGAAGAGAACTTTGAATGAAGAATAAAAGTTAAAATAACAGTAAGTTATCTTAAACACAAACACACAATCACATCTCAGATATCCACTTCCATGTTTCTCTTCAGTAAAGTATGTTAATAGGACATGACAGGCTGGAATAACAGTTCAATAAAGATTCCTTTTGTGGCTGAGAATGAGCAGCAGCCGTCAACCTACCCGTCTCCTTGGGTATCCAAGTTTGCACAAGCTGAATGACTTCTCTGTCCCAGCTGTGAGTGAAACAGAGGTCAGGGAGAGCACAGTGAAAATCAAACACACATGCAGTTCAGCGGGTTAATCTAAAGCTTCATGTCACCACAGTAAATTTAAAGATACACAGCGGCCAATAAGATGGAATATGGCACAAAAGCACCATAAGTAATAAATATTTATTCATTTTCCAGATTACTAAATGGTGATGACGCACCAGACGAGGGGGAAGGAAGAGACAGAGTCATCAAAGAGCTTCACTTCCAGTCTCTGCCCTTTGCGACCATCTGAAGTGGTGAACTGCTTTGGCTCTCCGATCTGAAAAAGTAAACAGAATCATCTGAAGTTCCTATCACATTATCTTCCCTCCATGAAAAAGAATATAGTGATATTACATACAGCATCTGGCCTTTTTGTGAACTCATCTTCAGAGCCATTATGGTAAGTTGGTATGTTCCAAGCAAACAACAAGGATACTACCATGTAACCATGAAGACAAAACTGACACAGTGTTGTCTATTAGGCAATTTATAAGATATGAATTCAGCAAATTTTGAAAATTTTCACCTGTCTCATTTTCAAACTTGTTATTATTTGCTCAGCATCTTCGATCAATGTCAAAAATGTCCTGAATCAAGCTTATCAGGCACCCCACCGCGGCCTCAGTGACAGGTTCCATGACTTTTCCACGACCGACTTTCATAAGGTTACATCGGGGCACTCTTTAACAACCCTTCCCTCCTTGTTAACGTTGTTTTTCAGCTCAGGAAACTTTAACAGCCTATTTTCCACCATAGTTGAGCTGGAGAAAAAGACAGCTGTAAAACCACAATCTAATGCAATCAGTGTGTGGAAAACGTTGGAAAATACATTCCTCTTTATTCCTGTAGAGTGAATTATTAGTAAAAAAATTTACAATATTATTTGAATTTAATGTGGAATATTAATACCCCACATATTCCCTAGAAAACAACTCTAAAAAATTAGTAATATCCCAAAAATTTCATGAGCAGTTTGAACTGTGATTGATTCAACAACAAACACTTATTTTGAGAGCACATTACGACCTTCCCTTCCCAGGATTCAAACTGATGATCTCAGTTCACATGTTCTTAAAGGAAACATCCACCCTAAAAAAGAGGCAGCTTTCAGCCATATTCTGATCATTTATAGGCCAAACATGAACAAAGTAACATGATTTATATTACTTACTCCACCTCCTATCAACCTTGTCAGTCCTTCTGGATCAAAGTACACGCACCACTTTTTTGTGATTTATTTTTTCAGTTAATTAAAACAGTTACAGAAGAAAAGCAGATGCCTTTTTCTCCATCAAGTGTGACTTTCCACCAAGAGTGGCATTCGAAATAATAAGCTACTGGTGGTAACTTAATATTTAACAGACGGACAAGAAAATGGCATCAGACTTTTCATCTAACTCTTGGCAAGAGATCCTCTTTACTGTCTCAGACTTTTACATTTTACTTCACTGGAAAAACACTGGCATTTTTCTAACCATCATTCCACTCTTTCCATGTAATACTAAAAAGCATTATGGGAAAAGAAGTTAATTAATAGCATAAGCAGAAGTCCATGAGGCAGGTTGATGGAAATGTGGCACACCAAACAAGTTAATAAAATAAATAAATAACGCAATGTCAATATAAAAAGTAATTCCTAAACTGATATATAAAGAGAGAGGGCATGTAAAAGTGAACTTTTGAAAGACTGTGGCTTTACCGATTTCACTGCAGCCAGTATATTTATCACTGAGCCGTCCAGGCGCTGGCCATTGGCCTCTATGTCCCCCAGAGAGTAGAAATCTGTTGAGTCCTTCACCGGCAGGTGAATCATTGGCAGCAACCTGTCGACGGTGTCCGTGTCAGCACACAGATTCACCTGGGAATGAGCCTCTGTCACCAGCAGCCTGTAGTGGCTGAGACAGCAGATACAGGCCTCTGAACCAGTGAGGCTTTACACACTGTTACATCATATTTTACACAGCATTACAGCCTAGCGACGTTCTCATCCTCCAGCTTCTTAAAAACACCACACGAAGAATATGACTAAGAGTTACGCGTTAATTACCTCGGTGTTGTAGGACAGAATCGGTCGCCTTTCTCTGGGTCTTTGTTGGTAACCAAAGAATTTTCAATGGTGACTGGAAAAAATAATAAACTATTTTGTTCATAGACATTTCACTGTGTACATGTTCTAATTTCTATGGATAAGTATTTAACTTTTATTTAAAAAAAAAAAAATATGGTTGCAATAATTTTGTTCTTGTAATGCTTGATTTTCATTCTACTCAATAATTTATCAATAATTTAACAATAAGGAGCTTTGACTTTCTAGCCTTGAAATTAGCAGGTTTTGGAGTAAATAAGACACTAGTCAAAGCTGGACATGACTATTACAACTATTTTGATGAAATTGGAAACTACACATTGATTTAAAAAACTTTAAGCACCTCTGATGCATTTCGTATAACTAATGAAAAAATATTTATTTTTACAAAAAGTATTTTTAAGGCTTATGGAAACTTTAACAGGAAGAGTAACATCCTCACCACAGTCTCCAATGCTGAAGCTGTTGGAGAGCCCGTTGATGTAGCCGCCATTTCCCCAGGATGTCACATTAATGAAGAAGTCAGGTGAGTCTCTAATGGTGAAGCTGAAAGTGAATCTGTCTGTGCCAATATCTGAAATTCAGACATATAGGTTCGGTTAGTGTTGCAGTTCACTGAAAAAGAGTGAAAGAAAAAAAAAGATATTTATTCATCTATCCAGAAGAGGGGGCTGGTGTACAACAAACTAAGGTACGGTGCTTTTAGAAGAATGTGTCTTTAAAAATAAACAATGCACTAATATAAAGAAGATACCAACTTTTTCTGTCAGGGAAGCTTTTTACATCAGTTTTCCCAATGATGATTCCGGCCACTTTCTGGGAAAACAAAACATTACTAGGGTAATTACATGGTGTAGACTTGTTTATTTTAACAGTTCAACACAACTTCACAACAAAATCAATCATTGAATTGACAAGTTCTTGCTGATTTTGTTCAAGGGCTGTTGCTACAACAGAGAGATATTAAATTGCTGTAATTGGTTGAAAGGCATCTGAACTCACCGGATGAGAAAAATTGGGATGCAGCTCAGAGATGGCAATGATTGTCTCAGCAGCCATTTTGTTATTCATACACCCAGTCCAGTTCAGTTTCATCACATTTACAGACTCTTTGAAATAAAGTAAAACAAATAAAACAATAAGGGAACATATTTTAAATTACACTGGGATAAAAAAAAAATTATATATATATATATAAGAATTTCCCATTTTTGTAACACCAGCTTATAGCAGAAACATTAGCATAAAACTAATAAATAAGAGTTAATTGCTGGTTAACTAGCTAACATTAGCTAACAGGGGAACAGGCCCACTGTCACTTGTTCGCTGTTTTTATTTTTTAACTTTTCTCATTTCGCCTAATTTGATAACAACAGCCTAATTTCAGGTATACCTCAGACATTTTGCTGTTTTAATGAGTATTTTCTTTACCTGGGTCTGTTTTCCTGACCGTTTAAAACGTTTTTTCGCGGCAAAGTTTTTTCTTTTTAACGAGACAACACTGAAGTGCTGCCTTCACATGCAGTCGGAAATATCAGAAAAAACACCTTCTACCGAAAATAACAGGTCAAAAATAATTCAACTGCCTGGTAAATTTATTCAACTACTGTACACCGTTTCTTTTATATATAAAATACATATCAGATAGACAATCAGAAAAACAAATCTTTTTTTTAGACAACAGTAAAATAAAACATTCACCTCCAGTTCCTTATTGTTCAAGCTGCGTGCTGATGTTCAGTCATGGATTAAGAAATTTACGAGTAGCACTTGAAGGTTACAATGCAACATGTCTGTGTGTGCCACCCTTTTTTGATGTTCATCTTAAAGGAGAAAATATTTTGTTGTATTTGGTAATATTCCCTTGTATGAAAAGGTAAATTATATTATATTATATTATTATATTTATCCCCCTTAAAGAATAATTTCACACTTGCAATCACATCCTGATAAGAATATCAAATAAATATATTCAGTTTAAAACGCCCACTTCATTGATTCCTCATTTGCTCAAAAATATTTGAATTTTACTAACTGTGATCAACAAAAAGCTTCGTTTAATTACACATTTTACACAGGGCTGTTATGAATAGAGACCTGGGTCTATTCACCTGATGTTGAGATAGAGTTTAATGATGTTTCCTTGGATGAAATCTACAGTTTCAACACACTTTCAGCACAGTAAACATCTATAGCTGAGCAAACATGCAGTGAAATGGGACTGAACAATACAGTGGGTCGGATCAATTGACTGGAAGCTTTCAGTTATACACACTTTCACACACACATTTATTTGTACACTGTATGAGTCATGTCTTCAAAAGTCTCCACTGTGAAAGGTATCCCTGCATCTCAGACTTTGATATTGCCTTGGTAATCCATCTCAGTCATCATACACAGCGTGGGATTTGCTCTCAGACAGCTTTGCTGAGATGAATTTGACAGTTTCCTGGTTTTGTTTTGATAGCACAAAGCTGAATTTGACATGTGATACTGTCTTATGCACTTAAGCAGGAATCAAAAGGTGAAACATTAAACCCTCATTCAGCTGCACGCAGCCTTGTTCCTCTACCACAGTGACTAATCCTCATGGTCGGGCTTTTGGATCAGATATGTCTCCTCCCTGTGACTAATGTTGATTTTCGGGCTGTAATATGTCTGGTGATGTGATTCTACAGTTCTTAATCTCTGACAAAAACAACGTATAGTAGCAGACATAAAGGCATTTTAGAAAACAATAACACAACATGGTGAGATGACTTTTTAGCAGACAGCCTGATGTTTTATGTTTCATCAATGTATTGATGGATTTATAATGTTGTATAATGTAAAACTGGACTGATTAAATACATTGAACATTTACCTACGCAGAGGAATCGATTTGCAATTCACACCAGTGGCTGGCTATTCAAATGAAACAAAATTTCAAATTCTAATTTCATTAGGTTTTTCAGACTACAGTTTGTGAGTCCATTAATCACAGCGGCACTGTAAAGCACCATCAGATAAATCAAGTGAAACTTGCTTTTGGTTCAATGATTTATTCATAATGAATTCATAGTCTCTGTTAATCTGTCATCAATCATACTTTGATCCAATATTCAGTGGGATCTTTTGAAGTGATTTTAATAACTATTTGAATGTCTTTATGATTAGCAGTCATGTGAGGGTTGCTTGTCGCTTCTGATGGCATCATGACTTTGTTCAGGGCAGAGCATCTGCAGGGCTGCAAACACAGTGGCTGCAGGAATGTGCTGTGATTGGGTGGCCTCTCTGCCTCAGGTCGGCTCCCTGGAGGGTCTGCAGCCGTCTGACCACTCCTCCACTATTAATCTATCATCTCACTCTTTGTGTTTGTGTGTGTGTGTGTGTGTGTGTGTGTGTGTGTGTGTGTGTGTGTTGTTTCCTCTGCATGCATGACTGCATACAGTAGGGTTGTGTCGCGTGTATATCTACCATATTTACTGCCAGAAATGCGCAATGAACACAGGGCTGTTCAAAAAGAGTATTTAACTTTTTTCTAATGCTTTTTAGTTGAAATTGGCAAAACATATCTTAGGTGCATACATTACCCACAATGCAACTCCACCGCTGACACTTCAGTTACAGGTGTGTCATGCTAGTAGTGGCTAATGTAGCCGCAGGTCTCTAGCCTCAAGCAGAGATGAGGAGTGGGCTCCAGAGGTCTTGTCTTTTTTTTTTCTTCACATTTTCAATCTGGTTGATAGAAAGCAAGTATAACGCGCACACACACACACACACACACACACACACACACACACTAAAAAGCTCAGTTTTACAGGATTTTTTTCTCTTTTTCCTGCCCATTCATATTCATATTTACTCAAACACTGTATGTAAAGACACTGGAGCAAATATTGTACTTTATTTATTGGTTAACAGCTATATCTGCTAATTACTTTGCAAAATATGAGCATATAAAACATGATTCATTCTTATATATAACATTTAACAACTAAGCAGCTATATAACTCTATGAATAGCCATATTAACTCCACCCTAACCAGCTACAACATTAAAATACATCAGTGTCATACATCAGCAGTAAAACCACGTAATACTCCAATAATATGATATGAAACTATAAACACTGACAGGAGCCATTCTGTATCGGCCACCAGACTTTAAGTACATTTTGTATTGAGTATTTTTACAATATGGTACTTTTACTAAAGTAAAAGATCAGAATATTTTATTCCACCACTGTTCTAATTTCGCAGCTGTCCACTGGACCTCCACGATGGCACCAGACAGGAGATTTGTGGTTAAACTGCTCAATCTGTATAAAACATGAGAACAGAGGTGGAAGTAAAGACACCAGCGACTGCTCAGAGGCACGGCAGCACAAAGACAACACAAACCCAAACCCAAACCCAAGTCCTTTAAGGGCTGGATGAATTGCAAGTATGTGACAGCTGCATACATCCTCTGAAGTTGTCTGTGTGTTCTTTGTCTAACAACGGAACTGTGCAGACTCCTGGTTTGATCTAAATTACTATTTGTGATCAGGAAGTCTATGAACTGATGTTTTCTCTATATCTGTATAGATGTCGATGTAAAAGGCTGCACAGGATGTGGGTAGACAAGTTGTAGCATTTAGCTTGGTGAACCAAAAGGGTTGAAGTTCACATGCAAGCAGGCACACATATGCATGGTGCACGTATGCAAAGACAATAGAGCTATTGTTAAGAATGAAATAAGTTGTTTCAGTGCACCAACTCCTGAAAGAGATATTCTGTCGGGATCTAATGGAACCAATCATCATTATTTTATTGAATCTGATCATTAAAACATATTGTGCCGTGTGCGCCGTGCATGGACGTGAGCAATATCTTGGCATGGCCCAAGCATCTACATCCAAGGATAGCTTTTGCAGTCACTGGCAGCAGCCTGAGCAGTCTTTATTGGCTTCCAGAAGTGGAAGACGTCCAAACTACAAGTATGTGTACACTGTAATTTCCCTGCCACCTGTGTGACTGAATATACTGTAGCTGCTGCAGCACTGCTCACAGCCACTGAATCCAGCTGGGCTCTGGTGGAACAATGCACTCTGTCTCTTCATCCCCGTGTCCAGTGAGACGGGGGTATATGGCTGTGGAGGAAACCTTAAATGATGTTAATAACGTGCTGTTGAAAAGCAGCACGGAGGAAGAAATCAGTGGCATGCATGATGTCAGCTCCCATCATTATGCCACCATGTTGAGGTAATGGGAGGAACACTGTCGCAATGGTCATGTTTTTGCTATGACTGACTGTTTGATGTGCTATTAGCTGTTTTAAAGACTTCTCTTTTTTTTTTGCAGCTCAAACTCCACGAAACTCTTGTTTAGACCGGAAACATTACATTACATGACATTAAGAAATGAAAAGAAAATAAGGGGGAAACTGAAACATAAAGTCTTTTCATTCGCAGTGTTTTTCCAGTGAATATTTCCATGCTGTTACTGAACGTTAAACATACATCTTGTTTTGATTCAGCTGCAGTTTGGATGCTTTTATGTCACCTTCTACACAAAACAGGTACCACCAGCTACACACACCCAGCATGTTGTCTATCTTCATGCTCTCTGGATTTGGCCTTAATCCAAATGTGTGGAGCGCTCGCCTACAGGGGATTGTTGGAGGAATGCAGTTAGCCTCACAAATCCCCCTCCAGGCATTGGTGGTGCCATCATGGAGGTGGAGTTGTGTATGGGGTTTGCTAAGATAATGACAGAAAGATAAAATTAAATATCAGATCTGTGTGGGGTGATGAGGAGACTGGAAACTTCCTCAGTACATGAAACAAACAGAAATGCCTTTATTCCATCACATTTTTACTTTATTGTTCTGTGTTTGAAGTGTGACCAGCGCTCTTTTCTTTACGTCACCTCTTTGCGCCATCTGCTTTTATAATAGTTTAATGGCACCTGACTGGAAAATTAGCACCACCACATGTTTCTTGATAAACCAACTCCTAATATCTGTATTTGTGTAATTCGTCTTTTCTTGAATTTCTGTTCAAATCTGTGCTACAGCTGAGCGGAAACTTGGCTAATGACAAAGCTAACATGATGATGTTAAGCATGCAAAATGTACGATGTTTACCATCTTGAGCATGTTAGCATGCTAACATTCCCTTAATGGCACTAAACACAAAGTAGAGCTGAGGATGGTAGCTTATTGATGACATTAGTTTTGGAAGTATTTGATCATAAACCTAATTATTGGACAAATTGAAATTTTAACCTCATGACGACACCAGATAAAAAGTCTTGGGAATACCAAAGCGATTATAAATCTTTCCAAGGGGAAGATGAATGTGTGCACCAGACTTCATGGTAATCCATCCAATAGATGTTGAAATGCTTCGGTCTGGACCAAAGTGGTGGAAGCGACCAACCAAGACACACAGCATTACCATCCCCAGAGCTTTTAGCTAAAAACTGTGGCTCTTGTTTTTTTCATATACTTTCTACATGCACACACACATACTCATCTGCTCCCCATATATAACTTTCTGATCGGACTTTGGAAGATACATGATGTCTGGTATGAGATATTTTAGTATGGACAACAGTGGACTATTGTTTTATGCATCCTGAATTTGATATTCTGTGTGCAAGTTGTATGATTTGTAGTGTGTGTGTGCGTTCGGTCATCCACTGTGTATTTAAATGTGTCTGTGTGTGTGTATCTATACATGGTTTTTACTATCAAGCATCACTCAGTTTAAAACTTTTTATCCGCTAGGACAAAAATCCCTCCTGATATACTGCCACTGTCGATTTAATGTTACCCAGAGACATTTTCATCCATTCATCATTTTAACTGTGGAAAGACCCAGGGTTGTATTTCAGCTACATCAAAGTCTATCTCGCTGTCCCAGTCTATCACAAACGTCTTCACTGCATCCACTGGTTAGGTAGTTCCCCTCTGACAAGCGCTGACAAAAATATCTCAACCCCAAGTGTATTTTTTCCAAATTAAGAAAAAAAAAAAATCCTTGAAGTGTTTTTTTTCTTTCCCCCAAATGAGGGGAGAAACACATTTCTTCAATTATAACTGAGTGATATATGAAACAGAAGCTTTCATTTCTTTGCCGCATGTGTTCGGCCGAACAATGAAATCATTATATTCTGGAGCATCGGGCCCTAAAAATGGTACAAAGCAGGACACAGTTTCACGCTATATGACAATAATGGCATTTATGAACTGATTGTTCAGTGTTGCTTTGTTAAGGTGCTGATTTTACGGCATGTGGGACTGATGGTCTGTGTAAAACAGCATCTGTATGGCCTCCACATATGCAGACAAACTGCTGTTCTATCATTCACAATGGAATATAACGTCAGGAGAGTTTCATTAGCGAGTTAAATATGCCGTGTTCGAATAACAGTGACATCAAGTCTAGTAAAAATACTTACTGTTTCGAATCTGAAACTCATTATGGTGTATTATTGATCTTATAGCATGAATAGTCATGAATCATTTGTAACCCCCCCCCCCCCCCCCTCCAAGAACGAACACACTGGAATTTTCTATGGTTAGAAATGCTCAGTGGAGGTTGAAGAATCTCAGTGTAACAATATTAAATTAATATCAGATCTGTATTTCGATGCATAGCTATCCATTATTTATGCTCCTCGTGTGGTTGTAAGTGTCTCTGTTTTTCTCTTCCTTGCTCTTTCCCTTTTACTTACTGTAGTTATGATCTGTTTACTGAAGGGTTTAATATGCAGAATAACAGAGACAACCAGAGCCATTGTTGCTGGGATTTCTCATGATCTCAAGGTTATTCAGCTCATTAACAGGAGATCTCTGCTCTCTGAGGATTTTTGAGAAGGGTCGTGAAGTTTCTCTGTTGCTTTCTCACACAGAAACTCATTAATCTACCACAATCATCCCCGCCCATACAAATCTGATTTGTATTTCCTGAGATTATTCTCTCCAATCTCAAGTGACCCTCTGAAAAGTCACCACAGGACAATGGATTAAAAGAGAATGAAATAATAAATGAACAGTTTGACATTTTGGGAAATCATTTTTTTCACTCTCTTGTCAAGTTTAGAGGATAAACACCTCTTGCTAGTGTCCCACATAAGCCACTATAAAACCACAACTTGTTGCCTTTACGCTTTGTTTTTTGTTCAGATCGTCACAATGATGTATATGTATGGCCAGCTGTCCCCCCTGCACCCAGTCTTTAAGCTAAGACAGAACAACCCTCTGCTGGCTGTAGTTTCATATTCAGGGGACCATAACGTGAGTGGTATTGATCTTCTCTGCTAACTCTCTGTAAGAAAGTGAAAGTGAATTTATGCTAGGCTAACCAGCTGCTGGCTGTAGCTTCATATTTAGCATACAGACATGAGAGTCTTATCGATCTTCTAATCAAACTCTTTGATTTTTACTGTTTGATCAATGGCTGCTTGTAATTTTTTTCCCCCCACAGACAGTATGAAAATCTCCCCTACTAAAAGAAGTAACAGGGAAAAGCCACCAGATGCTGTAATAGATTCTGTAGGAGCGAGTTATCGAGACGCTGGGAGGCGGTTCTGTTTTGCTAATACTGAAGAACAAATTGTATTCAACACAGTTATAAGGCAGATGCAGGAGAAATGTATCAAAGGCTTTCTACAATACCGTGGCAGAAATGACCATAATGAATCCTGCATTGCAGTGCTTCACTGATGCATTAGACGCCTGTAAGAGCGAGCCATGCCCCTCTAAACCCTATTGGATGTCACTTAGGCCTTCTTCAAACCAAACTGCCATTAGAGGGAAAAGGCTCCGTCTCATCTGTCTCTCCCAGTCCTCTCTCCATGGGATGGTAGTAACATCACATATGGAAGACATCATGCTTTTACAGAGCAGCTCTCCTCACCAAGAACTAATAACAGTGTGGCTATGGGTTTAATAAAAAGGAATGGAACGAATTATGGCCCCATCCCAGCCAGGGCCATCATGTTCTGAAGCGCATTAGCGGGGCCTCGGCAGCCAGTCCAGACCAGCAGAGACTGGGAGGGATGACAGAGAGAGAAGGGGGGAATGTGAGTGGGTAAAGGGCCAAGCTTCCCAGCAGTAACCAGCCCAGCTCTTGGGTTTCGATGCTGTGGGACAGAAGGGGGAGCACAAAAAAGAGATGTATAGAGAGGAAGGCTGCGGCTCTGCAGAGGGACGTAATGGGACGTCAACTGCAGTTTGACAAAGGACGTCAAGCCGAGTCCTGATTAGAGTGGAAGTAAGAATATGTCAAGCTCAGCTAAATAAGTGAATAAATGGGAATGCAGGGAGTCTGTGGGGATTTAACAGGGAAGAAGCCACTGAGAATGAGAGGATAATAGAGAGATGGAGAGCTTTGAGGATTTAACAGTGGAGACGAGAGAAATTAGACTGAAGGCGAATGATTGACTTACTGAATGATTCCTAAAGTTAGTGACTCAAAATAAAGTCTTTTAGAACAGCGACGCCCAATCTGTGGTGTTGAGCAAAAATGCTCTACAACACAAAATTCATTTATTTCAGAATTTTCTATATTATCAGCAAAAAATAAAGCCTAGTTCCACCTTTTTTCACCTCTAAAAATTATTCAAATTTAACAGTTCCAAAGGAGAAAATTACTTGGTTTAAGGTGTGCATAACATAACACAAGTTATGTTAACATTACACACAGTTACCATAGGAACATTGGCAAGTCTGCTTTGTTTACATCCATTTTTGTTTGTTAGCAATCTTCTTCCTCGCCTTTGTTGTCTTGGTGAATTTCTGCCACCAAATATTTATTGTGGGAACAGTGTGAAGCCAATAACAGGATGCGAATCATGTGTGGGGGGGCATGTGCTTCTCATAAACATGCACAATTCAAACAAAACCGGGGCCCAGTGGTAAGAATAAAACTTACAGGGAACCTTTAATAAAAGCTGCTAAACATGTGATGATAATGATATGTAGATATTGCATAAAATGTTGAAAACCACTGCTTAGCGCTGCTGTGAGGGTTAAATAAATTCACATACAACTGCAGTAAGGTGAGAACAAAAACTTCATCTCACAATTTTCTTGACTAAATCAACAGCAACAATCCACTTTCACTCAAAAAATGGGACAGGAACATACATATTCACATCTTTAAGAATTATTTTAAGTCACACGTAAGTAGGACAAGCACTCGCAAGTTTTCTAGTCCACTTAGACACACAGATGTTCCTTGCTCTGCCTTCCTCAGTGTGTGTTGCTTCCTCGTCTCTATGTGTAAGAGGACTGTTGCTGTTTTGTTTTTTTAATAAAAAGAAAAATGCATGAAGTAAAATTGAGAGTGCTTGCCCTACTTATTGGTAAAATAAAATAATACTGTGACATCTGAATAAAAAAAGCTTTATATGGCAGTTTGGCTACTCACAAGTGAGGTAGACAAAATAATTGGAAACATCCCACAATATAATTAAAAAGCCATGCAGTAAATACCCGTTTAGTAAATCTAGTTTGTGGTATTAAAACGTAATTGTTGTTAATTGCATTTCATTTGTGTTAGGTAAAAGTCTACATGTAACCACTCTGTCATGTGACTATTGCAGTTTTCCACATGTTGTTCGCAACATTTTATCATGATTTATGAGGCGCTGTCCGTATAAGACAAGTTAATTTAGCAAATTATGACAGTGATAAATATCTGGCATCTTTGTACTTACTACTACTGTCTTACAGCAGCTTGAAAACTCAAATTAAAAAGGTGAAAGTCAGACATCTATTACAGCTGACATACTGCAACATTCGACATAATATGGCTCATGCAGCTGCATTTCTCACTGTGATATACAGTAATGTCAGGTGGCTCGTTCTGGACATAATCGTTAATTCATTTCATTTTATTTGACATAGTTGTCTTTGACACTTACGGGGAACCTCACCCTGATATTTCACCTTTTCATGGGGGTCTCAACCCCCGCTGAGACCACCTCGGAGTTTAACCCCTGCGATCGCCGTCTTGATGACCGTATTGCCTCTTGTCTATTTATGTAAATGTGAGAAGTCAATCAGGCCTGATTAAGAGACTGACGGAGCAGACGAAGACACGAGCGGAGCAGTTGGCAGTGAAAGTGGGTGCTGGTGCTTCGTGGGTGGGCAGACCCGGCCCTAACCTTCAGCCCTGTATGCGGTGACATGTCTGTCCTTAGATCAGCTGCCAGCGCAGGAGATGACAGGTTAGTTCAGACCTACAGCACGGAGCGAATCCTAATGGCTCCATCAGGACGAGTGTACTGTCTGTATGTTATATTTCATCCTGTGAATTTGACCTGTATGACACTGTATCAGCATCTGCCCGTGATTAAGTCTGTGAAGGCAGCAGACTTATGCTTGGCCAGTGACCGTCTGGCCTTTAGGTTATATTGGAGCTTAAATTCAACTGTTTTGCTTCTGGCTCCTTCACCCTTTGACTGTGTTTGGTGACTTGATACTGACCTCCATGCCAGCTCACCGTCTCTGTCTGTCTTTAAAACAGGTCTGTTTTATTGAACCTACATAGACGTCTGTTATATTTGGATTAGAAGACACCAGCTCGCCCGATTCGCTCCGCTGCTCTCTTTTTGGGACATTTATTTTGACCTCTAAGTCGTTTTCCCCTTTACTGTCAGTGACGTTATACTCTGGACCACCGGAGTTGGACTTCTGGTATTTCACTCTAGCGTCAGATTTACATACCTATATGTAGGAATAATTACATCTAGAAGGATTTTCACTGAAAGAACTCATTGCTGCTCATTTCTGTCAGCGGCATTGGTTAACTCAAATGCTACTGCACGCTGTTTAATAAAATGATACGGATGATTTACAGGCATAGTCATAGATTATAGTAATAGTCATAGATGGTCATATAAAAAGGGTTATTTCCTCATATTAATGACTTGAAAGCTAATTCATCTTTAAAACATCATCTGGGAAATTTCCCTGCTTGTTTATTTTTCAATAACACTTGATAAATGTGTAAATGGGGACTCATTCATGAATAAGTGCCAATGCAGTCCTGATATTAATAAAATAGTCTCTGTGTAATTGATTTCCTTTAGGCCTCACGACTGCTCCGCTGCGTCAGACTGAGCAAAGCCGGCGAGCTGCGGCCTGGAGAGTGGCTGCTACGAATGCAAAGGCATGTCAAGTTGGCCGAAGATACATTTGCGTTAAAAAAAGATACATTAACTCAGGCACACATGCGTGCATGGGCGGTTGCAGACACACACACATGCACACGGACATAAAATCACATGCATCTGCTCACCGTCCTTGTAAATGTGGCTCCATCAATATCATATTACCTGTTCCTTTAGCTGCCTATTGATCATGCCTGCAGTGGTTGTTCATGCTCTGGTTACGATGTGCTCTATTACCTGTGCGTTAGTGTCGGCTTCTCACATCAAGGAGGTGGGATTGACTGTGCATCATGGGAGGGTTGGGGGAGTGGGGGGATTATGGTTGCCCATGCTGCCTATTGATCTCTGGGCATGTGAAGTGTCTCTGTCTCAGCCTTATGGCATATGGAGCACGTCATGGTGGCCTGGATAGAATGTATGGATTAGGTTTTGAACAGTATGGATTTCCAAAAGGTTACTAAAATACTGAAAGTGATGGTTTTGTAGTTAAGGCGGTATTCAATTCTAATATCTAGTATGTTTTAAATTATCCATTACAATACCAAAAACAACACAGATTATATCTGTGTCCAAAATTACTCCCTTGTTAGCTCATTCGCTATTCACACAAATACTCAATAGCGAGCTGTAAATTACAATTTTAGACACTTATAATCACTGTTGTTTTGCACCATCACTGACAGTTGCAGCTTCATGTGTCCATATATGTCAGCATGCTAACCTGTTTACAATTAAAATTCACTATGTTAACCACCTTTGTTTAGCTTCTTAGCATGCTAACTTTCACAAAACAGTCATATCAGAGGGTTGAAAAAAAACGACCTAACCTGAACTAAAAGTAGGAGCTGGTGATGGTGCTACATGAAATGTTGGGTTACTACCAAAGTGATTATAATTCATCCTGCGCGGGAACATGAAGTTGAACACCAGATTTCACGGTAATCCATCCAGCAGTTGTTGAGACGTCATTTTCGTAAGAACCCGAAAATGATGGCACTTGATGAAAAGCCAGGTTCGTCTGCTGGGGACCATGAACGTCACAACGTTTTATCCAGTGTGATATTTCAACTTGATGAAAGTAGTGGACCGACCAGCCAACTGACATTGCTAGCATCAATGCTACATGTTTTTCATGGCTTCAGGGCCCTACATAGAGAACATAACCGTACACTTTGCACTTAGTATCCCGTCACACTAATAAAATGGTAGAAAGTACATATTACAATGTGGAACAACCTCTGAACATTATGTTTGACAACTGTTCACTGAAACCAGACTGTGTAGATTAAATTCTTTATTTTGGATAACTCCTGACAGAGTGAGTGCTTCATGGATCCAAGAAGCTGAATGAGGAAAACAAAATCTTAACCTACTCTCATCAGTGAGGAATAACAGTGACTTCAGTTTTTATTAAAAGGTCCAATATTGGTGTGGTATTTCAGTCCACTCCTGCATAGCTTATCGTCTGTTGCCAAGAAGTGAAAGTTCACCTCGGGATGATGCCAGACTCTTACATCAATTACTTATCTTCGAGTACGAAAATGAACCTTCATTGTGGAGCATGTTCAGCTGTATTAGTGATTATATTACCCCTATTTAAAAATTCTAGACAGTGCAATGGGCCTACTGATGAATTAGTTGTCCGAGTTGACCATGAGGAACATCAGTAACATCAGTCATTTCATAAAATTAAAAACTAATGATCAGTAGTAATGTTTGTCTTTCCAACATTCTCTCATCTACCGAGCGCTACTTAAAGTCATTGGTACTAATGGCAAAAATAATGGACATGTAATTTTTCTTTTTCGATAATGTCTGGTTTGTCTTAGCCCCCAAACCAAAGGATGTCAGCCCGATGTCTGAGCACCTACCTCGGAGTGACAGAAATAGCAAAACCTCACAGTAGGGCCATTATGGTCAGAGAACAATGTGACATTTCGCAGGAGATGAAGAGTAATTATGACTTTTATTGTCAGTGCATACATACCATATAATTTTTATTGATGATTTAAATTGTGAATGATAACTACATCTGTTTGTAGTTATGGCTGGTGATGTTCTTGTGTGTTTCCTATCATGAAGCGAAAGGGAAAAGAAATATGGAAAATGTGTGTGGCCAGCGATTTCTATTTTTCTTGGGACTTCTCGTCTCATTTCTCTCCCCGGCGTTGAAGGCCTGACCTGCACACTGGACTCATTCCTTCTGTCTCCATCCTTGTCTAATCACCCTCATTTCATCTTTTTGCTCTCCCTCTCTTTCCCCATCAGCCTTTACCCATCTGTCCTTTCTGAATCTGCATCAATCTGTCTCTTTACCTCCGTATCTCTTTCCACTCTCTGCAGCAAAACCAGTGTCTGTAAATCCTAGGCTGGCGTGTGTGTGTGTGTGTGTGTGTGTGTGTGTGTGTGTTTGTGTTTTCTCATTTGTGTGACATGCTTCTCGTTGAACACTGACCATAAATCTCTGACCTCCTCGCAGCCTCTGAGTAAAGCGCTCTGATATTAAATAATGAGAGTCGGGGAGGTGATCTGGTCCTCTGTCAGACCCCCGCGAGGGATGAGATGTGATATTGTTCCCATCTCTGGCTCCATAGTGGGAATTAACTGTAGCCTGGCTCCCAGCAGTACACAGGAAGAGGACACTGTCTCCAATGTGCTCGGGTAATCACTGGAGATAATAAAGCTTGATGATCTTTTCTCATACTGATGGATAATATTTGCTTAGACCAAGCAAGCTAACGTATATATGGCATAAAAGCTTTAGCTACTGTTAAAGCTACTGTGAAAGAATGTATGAACTGACGCTACAACAGCAGTAAAGATATTATATAGATGATTAACATTAAATGCACTGGTTGGTGCAGTTTTATGACAAGTTAGCTTCAGCTAAAAGCTGAAAAAGCTAATGCTAACTGCTTTTAGCTAGAGTGGTGTTTCCACTCAGCCATCTGACCACACGCTCCCCTCGACTGGTCCACTGCTGTTAAAAATTAATAAAATTTTTTTTTTTAAATTAGGGGGGAAAATATCACATTGGAGTTTAAAGCTAATTTCTTTTCCCTTGTAACCTGCTTCTTCTTTAATCTCCATTTTAATTCTTTAATAGATTCTCTCAGTTTTGGGGCTTGTCAGCATTAATCCAAATCCATCCACTGAAACAAAAAATGAATAAATAAAATAAAAAATCATTAATAATAATTAAAAAAAAAAAAGTTTTATACAAACATATTTAGTGAAAATAATAAAACAAATACAACAACAAAACCCGCCCAGCAAAAACAGTTAACTGTTATTTAATCGCATTTACTGTTGGATCTCAGATATTTTCTAGGTTATAACATAACCTTTAATGTACTGTGGATATTAAACACTGAAAAAAAGAAGAAGAGCAGTATCGGCAAACTAATATATCTGTCTAACCACAGTCTGCAGTACTGTGACCTGCCAGGACAAACATGTTGCTTAGATTACCTCACACTCAGCTTCATTACATGAAGAAAAAGTTGCAAATCACGGATCGCTTGTCCAATAAACTAAAAAGAACTAAACAACAGCCACAGCAGCAGCAATAATATTGATGAGTAGGTCGAATAAAACGCTATTTGTTGTTTCCATATGACCATAAGTTTCTGCTTTTCCTCTCTCCCCCTCGCAGCTGAAAGACGATCGGGTCCCTGAAGACGTCCTCCTTCACCTCAGCGGGAGCATGAAGAAACTCCATCTGACCTAAGGGGGACTCTAGTATACACTACTCCCCAGACATCTGTTATGTGGAATGGCATCTAATTTACCTTTTGGTGCAGAGGGGAAAACAAAGGCTGAGAGGGAGGGAGGGAGATGGAAGGGAAGTATAGAATTAAGGTTGAAGTTTGTGTGTGTTTATCTATTTTCGCTTCTGCCTAATACATGCAGTCACATCTGTCTGTGACATTTTTTTTTTACATATAAATGAAGGCAAATAGTGATTTAAACCGCACAGGAAGTGATGCACTTTTTAAATCATATTTGACAAGAAATACTGACAGAGCTAATACCATGATTGCACAGAGAAAAAGAAGAAAACGTCAGCAACAGATCATACATTCAAAGACAAGTCATCACAGTGTAGCCCACACAGTCAGATCTGCAGTGCAGAATCTCAAATGCAATGAGCACTTGGCACCAAGGATCCTGTCAAATTAATAACATGCAACGAATGAAATACCACAGATTACAACATGAGTGCATTTTGCTGTGTGTGTACTGACTAAAAGAAATGAATGAATCTCCCAGGTTGTTTGTAGAGTGAAGTGAAGCGCGCAGGCTGTTGGTTTGTCAGAGCACAGGATCCAGAAACAGCTGTTCGATGGCAGGTCCCTCACACGGAGTCACACACCGACACAGCAGCGAATGAACACTGAGCAAACTAAAGTTTAGGGTCAATTTTAATTCTGATGTTTACTCCAAAAGAGAACATAAGAACTTTAATAATGTATTTAAAATGTAATCAAATTAATCAAAATGAAAGAATCAACAAAATTATTTTTTCTCAATAAATTCTAACAATTAAATCAATTAATTATCAATTATCTCTTTAACAAAACTTAAGTTAATACTTAAAATAATATTAGGTTAACACTATTTTTGTTTTTTGTTGTTTTTTTATGGTTTTGGTTTCAGACTGTGAACATTTTCTTTTATGTACAGTATGTTAAACATATCATAGAGAATAGCCTTATTATCTTTTTTAAAAATGATTTTTTTACTTTGTTTTTCATGCAATTATTCTACAATTTTACATAATCATGAATAATTAGCAATAAATTATTCATGATTAATAGTTCATTATCAAAAATAACTGCATAATCCCAGAAGGACTACTAGCCTGTCTCTAAGAATTTGCGTGTTTGGGGAACTCGACATGCACTTTAAGGGTCAAAGGGCAGCCATAGATACCCACTGTGGGGTCGGCTTCATTAGGTGTTAATGACCCTCCCTGAGGGCAAGTTATCTACTCTGCTGTCCACCCTGTTTTTTTTTTCTTAACTCAGCATCTTTTTTATATTGAAAGACAACCTGTTCTCTAACAGCATTAACAAAGCTTATTAAATCCAGCTTTTTTTTTATCTTTTCTCCTGGCTGTTTCTCCACTTTCTCCGTCTCCTTCTTTTCCCGAACGTTAAATGACTGAACCACCAAACATCTTGGATGCGACACAATTCCAAACCTTATTGAACTGGCTCTGCTGAACATATGGTAGAATCAGTAAGAGGGCCCATTCATTAAGCAAACTGTCATCAGGAGGCTGTTCAAATGGAAAATAGCACATACGAGCATGTAACACAGGAACTTGGATTTATTCCCAGTGATTTGTGATTAATGAACAAAGGTTCCTCCCTTGATCTGCTAATTAGAGAGGAAACATGGGTGCAAATCCTCTTTGCTCCGCTGGAGGAATGTGCCTCTTGCAGCCAAAACCAAGTGTTTTCTCCTAATTTGAAGCTTGCTTGTCAAAGTAGAGGAGGTTTCATATTAAACCAATCACAGGCTGTATGATCTGGCATCCATTCAGGCAGTTATGATAAACAGACAACAGCAGCACTGAGAGTTTAAGGACACGTTTTTGATGTTCAAGGCTTTGATTCCAGTTCCCTTTTGAGCTGACCAAGTTTTCTTTTTAGCAGGGTATGAGTGAGATTCAACAGTCCTCTCGCGCTGAAGAGCTCGCCTCCCTCCAGGGGTATATGCTGTAATATATGAATAAATAGCTGCTATTTGAAAATCCAAACACAGACATGGACAGATTATGAGACAATGGGCCGGTACATGGAAAAGGTTCTGCACCTCATAGGAGCAAGACATCCAGATTGATAATTTGTAGTCGTTGTTTTTCTTTGTTGTTGCTATTTTTGTTTCTTTGTGGTCATTTTGTGTTTCCTTGTAGTTGTTTGCATCTCTTTGTGTTCATTCTGTGTCTCTGTGTTCATTCTGTGTCTTGTGGTTGGTCCTTTTGTGTCTGTTTTGCGTCTCTTTGTAGTTGCATTTTTATTCTTTTTGTCGTTTTGCAGTTCTTTGTAGTCCTACTACTATGTCTCTTTGTGGTCATCTCACATTGTTTGTTATTGTTTTACAACTTTTTTTAATCAGTAAGCATCTATTTGTAGTCATTTGTTGTCTCTTTGTAGTATCTCTGCAGTTGCTTTGCATCTGTTTGTGGTGGTTTAATTGACTTTCCAACAGGACATACAGAGGCTCCTTGTCCAGGGGCCCCTGGCCCTGTGTCCAGTACTTTACCTCATCCTCCATTTTTTGATGCCTCTGTTTTGGTAAAATTGACGTGGTTTCCACAGCAGGGATGCATGTTTTAATGTTAGCCAAGAATCCTTCAACTTGTGACACAGTCTTAACGTAATAATTACCTGATAATTATTTCAGTCTGTGGCCACTCCTGAACGTTCAGTGTCCAGTGGTAAATCCTGTGAAAGATTCTTTGGCCTCTGGCAACAAGGAATAAACAGAAGAACGTAGCGCTGAGGATTTGACCAAAACCAGAAAAGTGTCAGACAAAATGTGATACATGTAAATAAAGGATCCTCGTGTTGAGAGTGATGGAGTTAAGGTGTCAGACTTAGGTATGTCTGGCTGACAGCAGACGCTCACCCTTCTTTACACTTTCATACTCCGAGGTCAAAGGGCAACAGATGACTCCTCTATCAAATGACCACCAGGACACACCCCACCCACAAAGAAATCACTCTGGCAGACAGTTGTTTCATTAAATCTATGCTTCATTTCAGTATATATTACACTGAGTGATCTGCATTGATATGTGATTTGGTAGCTGATTGAAATCCCACCACATTCACACTCAGCTGCAATCTGGCAAAACATAAGGGATCATACATAATAATGTCACGGAAGGTTTCTCCCCGAGCAATTTGCTCAATAATGACCAATTTAGCTCTATCATTCAAAGTAAATGTGTCCATTATACAGGGAGGGTAACAGATTAATCACATTCTTCTCATCAGTCTGAGAATAACCCTCCGCATATGATGGTCAAATGACACTGGTGGGGAAATAAACTTTGAACTCTGACCTCTGGGCCAGGCCAGAGGACTGATCCTGACCTCCACAGAGAAGAGCAGGGCGGTGACCGGTGACCAGTTGCTCAAGTCACTTCTGGAGAAAGAGTAGATGTTGTTTGGGTCATTAAAAGGGAATGTGGACAGTAGATAGCCTGACTGTGGCTGTCTGGCTGAGGGAACAGAAAAGCTTTGTTTTCAGTTTGGTTACTGAAAACAAGCCCGGCCATTTTAGTGCTTATTCAGTGGTTTTCCAGAGTGCATCAGTGGCAGCGGCTGGTCATGAAGCTGAGAGCATGAAGCTGAAAATTTCAACAAAATTATACTGTATACCCAATTTTATGTTTACATAGGCTGTGTGTTCATCACCACCATAATTCACCTTAATCATAATTTTTAGTCGTGCCACCCGTGTGGCCCGAGGGACGTGGCAGTGTTGTTTGTTCAGTCCGCCACCTCCTGCTCCAGATTGAAAATATCTCAACATCTATTAAAAGGCTTCCCATGAAATTCTGCATTCACATTCACACTCCCCAGAAGATGAATCCTAATGATTTTGGTGAACCCTAGACTTTTAATGGCACCGCAGGGTTGACATTTGTGGTACAGACTGAACTATCTTGACAATTACTGGGTAGATTACCATGAACTTTGGTACAGACATCAATGTTATTACAAGTATTACTTGTAAGTATTACTATTATCATCATGAGGTCAAAATTTGTATATTTCACTTTGTTTTATTACCAAACACCTGCACAATCAATGACGTTCCCATCAGCCTCAGCTGTACTTTTTGTTTTTGCTAACGATCAAATCTTAGAACACCTTTTCATTTTCTTCATTTTGCTCATGTGACAACAGCATATTTTTTCATTGATTTTAGGTGAAGGTCTCTACTGTGTTTGAATCTGATGAAAGTTTACTCACATTTGGAACTTGATCCTCAAAAAACATTGTGGGGAATGTGAAACAATCCTCCAAAAACATAGTGCTGCATGACACGTGGCCAACAAAAGAAATAATGTTGGTTTTTTTATTTGTTTGAGTTTTCAAAATGGATTGTGAAATTTCACCCAGTGAGCTAAGAACGTATTTGTATCTGTGTGGACATGCAGTAAGCATGCGGTAAGCTGTGTAACTGCCTGGCAAGTGTTGTGGTTTCTGAGAACTTCCCCCTGTCCTCCAGCTGCTCCATGCTTGACTGAACCCATGTAGTGCCCTGTAGGCAGGCTGGCAGCCTGGCAGTCAGTCCTCAAGCAGCCATTTCCCTCCTGCCTGAGTGAGGATACTTGACCTCCTCAGTAAGGGTCACCAGTCACTTTCATTAGGGGTGTAAAGATCTGAAGGGGTGGCATTCGCCCATCCATCCCGATATCCGGGTTTGGTCTAATCCATGCGTGTTTGGATCCTATGCGCCCTCAGTGGAGCCAGACGCTCACATGGACCATTGACAGCGGGGTCATTGTGTGAGCGACACAGAAATGTATTAGGGATGGAGCCAGGGCTTTTTGGATAAAGGCCTGTTCTGTAGACCTGCAGCTGAACCATCTTGTTTGCATATCAATACCTTCAGGCCTGAATAACTTCAGTCAGATGATGAATGAGAGATTTGCTCCTATTTCAGGTCTCAGGACTCTCTGGTGCAGAGAGAGACGTAAAGGAAACTCTTCACCAGCGGGAAACTTGACGACATAGCTGGCTGGTTCCCTTTACGCACTCCTCACACATGTATGGGGTTGTGTGACTTGAAGATATTCTATAACTGAAGAGTATGCAGGGTGGAAAATGAACACCACCCATGGCCGCGGGAAACTGGAGTGCTGCGGTGGTGAGAGCATAGTTTTTCACCCTGTGTGTCAATCACGCGGTAGCCACGCCCCCAAACCATTCCGCTTTATCGTCTATTTCCTTTTAAATAGGACCATAATTTGTAAATGAACATCATGCTGTATTGAAGGAGACTTGGAACTAGTGATTGAGACAATAAAGACACAACGAAAATATTTACTGAGGTAATAAATCAAATGAGAAGTAGAGTCATTCTCTCATACAATCGGACTTCTTTTTGCAACCACTGGACTCGCCCCCTGATGGTCATTAGATAGAATGCAGGTTTCAGGTACTTCCGCATTGGCTTCACGGAGTCGACGTCATGGATGTATTATAATACCTGGATCTCGGATCTAAAATGGCGCCTATTCAGTTTCTATAGGAATTGCTCACCTGGCGCATTTCGGTCAACGTTCATTTTTATGTACAGTCTATTCTTCTTACCTTGTCCCTCACCACTCTCACTCCTTCTCGTGCCTAAACCAAACCAATCCAGCTAGCGAAGGCAACGATCGATAATCAGCCAATCAGAGGCAGTGTAGGGCGGGTCATGTCAACTCTAAGTTAGGATTCGTAAATTTACATCCGGCCGCAGTAGCATTGATAGCTAACCGAAGGATAAAGTCACAATGGAGGAAAAAACGTATTGCAGATTTATTTTGGCAAACCACCGGCTAAAGAGAGCACAGGTGAAGTCCAGCCTTCCCAGGAGAGCAGCTTCACCTGCACTACATCGTTTCCGTTTGGTTGTAACTTTTCCTCGGGGATGTAGACTGGAGTATCAAGCTAGCACCGCCACCATTGAAGAGTCTGCTGCTAGCAGGTGTCAAGCTAGGACTGATTTGGCGGCATTGCAGGAGCTTTTCCAGCCACAACTTCAGTTTTCCGGCCAGATGTTTTGGTGAAGAATCTTTCGGCCCTGTATTTACAAGAACTTGGTTTGCTAAATGTTAATGTCTTCATTACGTGGCGGAGTGTGGTCAGGTTGTGTGTTTTGGTTGCGTGAAGCGGCATCAAAGGGGAAACGGTTGATTTGGTGCCACTTCACCTGAGGAGCTGGACCCAGGCCGTCCTGATCTCCAGCTCAAGATGACGGACGATGTCACCGGAGAGTCTCCTGTCACAGTTCAAGACATGAATGTCTATTTAAGCTCCTACACAAACAAGAACTCTGTTTACAGAAGCTGAAAAACTCATAGTTATGTCTGTGCCTGTTCATCTCTGTGGCCTAATGCCAGCGGACCTTCTCCACCTTGTATCATGTGAAAACATGGCCTCTCCCTGATCCATGTCCACACTGATATTTTGAACTCATTGGACCTCCATGCCCTTATGAGAGACTTCATTTCTGCAACACCTTTTGGATTTGGATTATTATAACTACTGGAGCACCTGGCCTGCAGCTCAAGGTAAGATATCTGGTTTATTATAAGCTGCCGCCGAGCAGTGTAATATTCAGTTGTCAATTACTTTTAACATCACACTGATGGGACATGTGTATTGCAATGTTATGGCATTATTGTGAGCTATTATTGTGCCATAGCATTTGCATTAGTGAGACCTGGCTGCTGTTGTTGTTTCTGCTGCTGCTTTTTTGTTTCTGTGTTGCAGTTGTATTGTTGTAGGCCTATGTTGTAGTTGTATTTGTATTTGTATGGGTTGGGCTTAAATGTTCATGGACACCACCCACATGTCAAATGTTTGCAAGTTTGAGTAAAGCTTTCGTGAGGTAACGGATCATCATGTGAAGGCTTTTCTGAAAATGTAGTTGGCTATGAAAGTGGCTGCTGAGTAATTTTGTTTATTTTTCATGAGAAAACTGTGTGAGTGAATGAAAACGGTAAAGTTGCAGACAGGATTTGCAAAAACAATATTAAATAGTTGCAGTAAAGGTTTGTAGTGCCGAGAGAAAATGCAGATTCTGGTGATAATAATTTTCTGTGGATTCTATGCTATGAGAACTTTGACGTTACAGACAGTTGTTGTTTGATCAATTTTTACAATAAAAATATTGATCAGTGCAGCTTAAAGTTCACCTACTATGTTACATTATCATAAAAAAAAAAACTACATTTGCCCTCACCAGGTTTCTCTACTTTGCTGTGTCCTCACTTTATGACCTCCTCATGGATGTAGCTGGTGAGAAATGGTGACCAGGGAATTGAATCAAACTGATACCAGCACTGACTTGTAATGAAATGAATTATGAACTTTAACAACCGCATAAATGAGAAAGTAGATGGATGTCACAGAGACCCAATCATAACTGTGTAGCTCTGGAAAGATTAGACTCATACCCAGGTCCAGCATCCATGTATGCACCCCTGTGAATTTGTGTTTAAGCCCTGCATCGATTACAGATGTATAGAAGATATATCAGGTCTTAAATAATATTTTACAAATGTATGATAGCGACCCGTGTTCGACCCCTGAGTTAAATCAAAGTGACAGTGGGACATGGTACATATAAGCACATATCCCCACAGCCTATAAACTAAACAGGCAGTTATTGATCCGGACCATCTCCTTCAGTGGAGGTCCTAGGGGTTGAGAATGCAATATTAATGGATCGGGGAGGAGTTGTTGTATGCCTGTGTGTTTGTTTGTGCGTGAGTGTGTGCATGTGTGTGAGAGCAGAGCATGCACCCATGTTCATAGCTCACACGAGGCGACTCCATTAACCAGCCCAGTGGTGGAAGCGGTCAGCAGTTTATGACGACCAGGCTCACAGGTCAAGGGGGAGCGAGGAGGTCAAAGATTGCCATTCCCCAAAGGTCACCAATCACGCCAGTGAATTGATTGCTTACACATCAGAAAAGCCCCTCTCCTGTGTTAACTTCAAATTTAGCCCCCATGCGCCTACAGCTATATGACCCCACCACCATCCAAGCCCGTTGTGTGCTCCTAACAGCAGCTTCATTAAACACTCACTTATGCTCAAAGGGAAAGTTCAACATTTGGGGAAATACATTTATTTGCTTTCTTGCCAAGAGTAGGAAGAACAGGTCGATAGAACTGCCTGTCTGTCCAATATAAGGCTACAGCCAGCTGACAGTAATCTTAGATCAGCATAAAGCTAACTCAGCTCTGTCTGAAGGTAATAAGATCCGGATTAAAAAAAGAAAAGATTTAACATGTTAATTAGTGAACTTCATTTGTGCTGGAGTACAGATTTTCTTAACTTTGGACACACCCAGGCTAGCTGGATAAACCTGTTTCCAGTCTAAGCTAAGCTAACCATCTACTGGCTATAGCTTCAAAATGACCATACAGACATGAGAGTGGTATCGACCTTCTCATCCACTCAGCAAGAAAGTGAATTAAATGTATTTCCCAAAATGTCAAACCATTCCTTTGACCATGAGGGCACATTTTGCCGTTAATTTTTTCAACATGGCTCCATTCTGAACATTGTTAACAGCGTTGTAAAATGTGGCAAGCCTTCTTGTTGTTGTTTTATGTACCTTGTGCTGGCATACTGGTTTAATCAGCTGGTAGTTAATGTCAGAGACAGAGAGATGTTTTTTTAAAAAGCATAATACTGACATTTAGGTGATGCTAGGCAGGTTTTTTTAACACATCAAAGCCAGGCAAACCATTTCCCCTTTCTTTATGATGAGCTTAGCTAGCCCACTGCTGGTCCTCATATTTAGTAGATACACAGGAGTGATATCAGTCTTCTTACATAAGTCCTACTTATGCTGTTTGTGAGTTTAACACTTGATTTTAAAACATGGTAAAGGTTAAAGATTAAAGTAACAATCCACAGCATTTTCACATTCCCCTGAAATCAGTCAATAGTGAATAATTGCATTTTGTTTATTAATCATCCAGTATCTGGTAGGTCTCTTCTGGGGAATAAACTCATCTGTCCAACATATGTATTTTGAATTCCTTGCAGCAGCAATATTGGTTTGTTTGGAATAAAAAGAGGATGAACTGAGAGTTTCTCAGAAACAGAAAATGAGTGCAAAACACATGTTTTAGAATAAAGGTTTTACTCAGAATTTTCAGCAGAATTTCAAATACAAAAGTCTCAGAGTAAACATCTCAACAATAGTTTGTCATCTTATAAATTACGCTTTTAGAAATATACAGTTGCATGTAAGTACCATTTGTGGAGGTGAATGTGAGTTAAATGTAGTGGACAACAATCACAGACATGCGTGTGGTCTGTAAAGAACATTTTATACAAGCATTGTATTGGCAACATAAATAACAGCAAAATTACAGCACATTGTGGACTGTTTATATGTCTGGTATCTTTTTGCACCTGTCCCAGGTATCCTCCTCTGTTTAACTATGTGTTTATCTTTTTTTTTTTTTTTTTTTATAATAAAATTTAAAGAGTCCAGAAAAGGAGCTTGCAATAAAGGAAAGAAAAAATCCATTAACTGCATACACTGTGTAAAGGTGAACTGAACAATGCTGTTGAGGTTTAAGTGATTCTGAATTATTAATTTATGTCTCAACAACACACATTTATATTTGTTTTGATTGTACCATTGTGCAGAATTCAAACCCCTTTGCTTATTTCCTGTGTCCCCCTCAACGCACCAACATGTCATTTGGTTTATCGTAGCTCTGCCCGGCTGTCATGGCTTCTTACTTTTTTGCCACTTAGTTTAATTTCAGACACATCTCTTTGCAGCACAGGTTTCTTTCTGGGGTTATTTTAAATATAGACGTTGTGCTATTAAGTGTTTTGGACAGCAATGAGAGCATAGCATACTTCTGGCACTTGTGGCGCCAAGTGCTAGAAGTTCCAGTTTTTAAGCAAATAAGCAGTATGCTTTAATCTGGTTTTCACCCGTCACACTGAGCCACAACCAGTGCTTCTCATTGGCTTTTGTTTTGATTGAGGCTCTCACAACCTCTGCTAGCCTGGCTGTTGTAAACCTAGGGGAAGGCAGGAGTATGTGTTGGCAGATCCTGCATTCATAGCTTAGGAAATGGAAATGAAGGAAATACATATTTTATACAGTAAAAGCTTTGGTAACACACAATGTCTTCAAGATATCCCTGTCTGGTCTTGGAAGTTGGCTACTAAAAGTTTTTAGGAGCTTTGATAAGTAGCCATTCAGTCCCAGCCAAAATTGTGGCCGGTCATTTGGTAGAACTTGAGATTGAAGGGTCTGTAGAAGTCTCTGAGCCTAAGCAAGACCTCGGAGGGGATCTGGGGATGGGGCCTGCCCTTTGACTTCCCCAGGCAGCGTGGCCTGCTGCTCCCCTCTGGCTTCTTTAAGCAAGGGAAACCTTTGGTCTGGTTGAAGTAGAAGTGCTTGTCTGTCACCACACGTTTGAGTCCTAGAAAGTCCTGGACCCGGCCCATCTCGCCGGCTGGGTCCGTTACAAGGCGTTCGCCGCTCACGAAAAGGAAGCGCGAGAGTGGGAAGAAGCGCAGCCAGTTCTCCAGGTGCTTGGCGTAGATGCCGATGCGTACGGCGCTCCAAGACGTGTCGATGAGTCCTGTGGTGGCATTGCGGAAGGCCAGGTTCTGGAAGGACGGGAGCCCGGGAGATTTGGACAGAGTCTGGGTGTAATCAGAAACAGCCCGGGTCACGGGGTCACGCACCACCACGATGAGCTTGGTGAGGCGGCTCATGGAGAAGACGCGACGAGGGGCTTCTTTGGTGATGAAGTAACTCGGGGTCTTCTCCATGGTGATCTGACCCTCCAGTGTACGAGGCATCAGGTTCCTGGATGAAAGAGAAAAAGACAGAAAGAGAGAGGGAGAGACGGCTATTAATAAAACTGTACTCTAAACATTCCAGGAGGTTATACTTGAGAAAATGCCAACATGTGCTCTATGTTACAAAAATAACATCTATATATTAGATAAAAATGAATACATTCCCTCGATATTCTCATAATTCTCAGTACATTCCTTTGATGATGCTTCTTTTGCCTTGGAGGCTTTTTGATTTTGGTTTGTAATTAGTGGGCTAAATCTGTGATTAGAGGGAGATAAACATGACATTAGCTGCTGGCATTGATGGAGTGACCATGTCAGTGCAGGCCGGGAGGGAGTCTGTGAGTGGCTACTGTAGGAAAACCGCAAGGCTATATTAACCTCAGAAAAGTAATTTCCTCTCGTCCGCTGCCTCCTCCTAAACTGGCTCATAACTGCCTGGACCCTCCCTCTCCTCTTGTTCCTCACTGTGCTCCTCCGAGCTGGGAGAGTGTCCCGCAGGACTGAAATAATAGCCACATTACTGTCACACTGCTGGTATTTGTAGTCTTACAGCAAGGGTGGGAAAAGTTGCTGCTGTTATATTTTTTACTTTAATTCCTTGTTTTCCCCCGTGTGTGTGTACTACAAACTTATCTTTGTCAAATAATATAAACGGTGTCGGGCAACTTACTTGAAAAATGTAATCTCATTAAAACAACCAGCTGTGTTGTAGGCTATATGTGTTCTGCCTAGTGTCAGCTGGTTTCAGCCCTTTATCTGTTTGCTACTCTCATTCTCTCTGTGCTCACAAACACAGTATTTTAATAAAGCCCAATTCCTAATACAGCTGTTCCCATCTATATTTTTCTGTGTCTGTTGTCACACAACGGAACAAGTATGAATAAGTGACCGAAACGCAGACCCTTTAACACTACGTTAACCAGCAGTCGCTATCGAGCCGTTTTCCAAGCTGCTGCTCTGCACGGCCGTCTGACAAAATCATCAAACATGTATAAAAATAATGGCAGTGCTGTGATATTGGCTTTATTAATATTAACTTAAAAATAATCACTCGGAGAGAAAGTTAGAAGCTCAGTCCCGTCAGATGCTGTGTGATGCTGTGTGATATATCTTCATAGAGATGTGGGAAGTGGGAAAGCCCGACCTTGTGACTTTCTTATACGGAAGGTAGCAAAAGTTTGTCCGAAAAGTTGTTGATAGGTGTGTTTAAAAAAAAAAAAAAACAAAACAAAAACTTGCTAAAGTTAATACTACACACACTAAACACTACACATCTTTATGTTTCTCTTAAAGTCCACTTAGTGTCATCAAGAAGCTGAAAAAACAGCAGTTAGTAGCAGCTACCTACTTAACAACAGAAAAGAGCAGATTAAGACTGTTAAAGAATAACTCTGGTTTGTTACAACTATTTTTGTAGTTTGGCCATCATTTTTATTGGTAATAAAAACATTGCACTCCCAAAGTTTATAGTCCTTTTTCACAGCAGACACTTTGACTTGTCATAGCAGGAAAAGCACAGGTGTTACTAATAACATTAACGATGGCTCTGTGTTATTCAAGTGTCCCAGCAAAGCCACGAGAGTGTGACAGCGAGCCAACATGTACAATGGAACTGAAACTGTTCATACAATTTGGCCATCATTAACTTTTATTAAATGCACCTGTGCTTTTCATACTCTAACATGTCAGAATGTCTCCTGCGAAAAAGGCCTTTTGCTGACATCTGGAAAAGCAGGAACATTGCTAAAAAGAAGTCCGTCTGGATAAGAGACATGAACACTCAGTCACCTTTAGCCAAACTTATTTGAAAGAAAAAATGTTTTGAACTTTGAATGAAGTAGTTTAGATAATCTGTCAAGATTTACAGCTTGTTTACAACCTGTCTGATCTTTTGACCACTCTGTTTCTTTTTTGTTTTTTTTCATGTCTGACTTTGTTGTAGCAATGTCATCCTGTTCCCTTAGCAATTACATTTGTAAGTACAGTGGTATCATAATTGATAGAATTAATGTCCAAAATATCTGGCTTCAGTAGTCTTATTAGGAATTCCCACAGAAACAACAGGCAGGAGTCCGATAACATGGCATGCCATGTGTTCTCGTTCAATCCTGTTATTGCCTTTGGCCCTCTGATTGTTATTATCATCAGTGGTAGAGGTATTCTAGGCACACTTTGGCTTTTAGACAAGTGGGCTGCCCTTTTCCTCTTGATCTTCACCCCTACTTAGATGACTCAGAGGCTGAGAAGACGTAGTAGTACCTCAGAAAGTTCAACAAACCCTAACTGAAGCCTGTGTTTGACTGAGAGTCTGTATAACGTGCCAGAGCAGATTGTATATAAAACAAGGGAAATGGGAGGGAAAGGAAAACCTATTTGTCTCGTGTCGTTTATTTCATTCAAATGCTACTGTAACGCTAAAATGGAATCTAATAACCTCCGCTGTGAAAAATATCCTGCCAATTTTCCTCTCTTAAAAAAAAAAAAAAAAAAAAAAAAAAAAAAAAAAAGCACAACCAAAAAATACAGCCCGTTGCTTTGAGTTTAAAGAGAAGCTTCAAATTTCAGTTTGCGTTATAGAAATCTAAGCAGTGAGGAATGCCAGTGTTGCAACTGTGAAAGATCCCTCAGCTAATTTCCATGCCTTCCCCCTCCCTCCTCAGCAGGCATGTGGTGATGGTTGGGTCGGAGTCTTCGTGGTTGGTCTGTAAGTGAAGGGCTTATGGGGCTCTGAGCTCTGGTGTGTGGTGATGGAGCCGACTCCATTCCTCTCTTTCTCTGATCCAACACACACACTCAGCTCCAAGTCCGGCATGTCCCCTGGCATGAAGTTACGAGGGTAACACCAAATACACAACTTATGGTATTCATAAGAAACCTCTAAGTTGTATTACAGGGCTGGGGCAAAACAAAACTGAGAAAATACAGCAGATACCAAAGGGTGAAAAGTTTCGAAAAACAATTCTGTTTCTGTGGCTCGTCTCTACATCGGGATGTGTTACAATGAGCATTTTAGGCCAAAGTGTAAGCTACAACCTATTGCCCCTGAAGCCAAGTTTCTGAGCCTGTCACCACATGATGTAAGTGGTAATATAGTTTTTATGAATCTGGGTCCCAGAAAAAAGAAGTGAAATTTCTCATTTGGATCCAAGGAAAGTTTAACAACTCTGAGAGGAAATTCCCCCCTTGGATACTGTTACTCCCATGTGTCATCAATCTGTGATTTTGTGGTAATTGCATGTTGTTTTGGTGCATCTACTTCTCAGCCTGCCTCTTCTACCTTTGTTTCCTATTTCCCAGAATGACTTTCAACAACCCCTGAGAGATCATGTCTGACAAAATCAAGTGAATATTAGTATAGAAAAAAGGAGACTGGGGTTCTTTCGTCACCATATTTTTGGCTGCAATGCACTTGGGTCTCTTAATATTATTGTCTGGGGAGTCTGTGTCTCTTATGATAAATTTCTCCCTGTATGATTCTTTAACGTTAGTGGCTCTAGAAATAATCTCTCTGCTCTAAAGGGACTTAAAAACTGACAGTTACTGTTGATGTTTTAGATCATGAAACAATTTTCTCCTATCAAAAAATGGGTGTTGTCTCCCTGGAAAAACCTACATAAGCTTCTACATTTTTTCTTTTTAACCAAAAAGCCTAACAGAAAAACACACTACCAAACAAAAACATGCAAGATATTTTAGTGTTTTTTTTTTTTTTTGTGGGTGCAGGCATTGACATCCACTGCCCACAACCAAATCTGATAGCAAAACCAACTGAGGTGCCAGTGTGTTTGCATTGTTTGGTGTTTTGTCAGTGTGTCTATAGCACTAAATGGATGTTTAATTTCATCCAATCAGTCTAGTGGAAGCCACGGTGTTCCATGCGAGGCTGAGTGGTGCTGCCACTGACATCATGTTTACATTTTGAACCACAGGCCTGTAATCACGGAGCAGCCTGACTACAAAAGGAAAGCCCAGGAGGAGGCCACACGGTGGTGGGTGCAGGGGAGGGGGGAGATGAGGGTGTGGGGGGTTGCGACAGAGAGGGGGATAGGAGAAGAAGAAGGAGAAGAGCAAGGAGAAGAGGGGGAAACAATACAATGAAAGAGGGAATGCGAGGTAAGAGCACAGATGGAGAGAAGAAAAACAGCAGCAACCCAAGAAGGCACGAAATCCTCTCATTAACCTGGAGCTGCTATTCAGAAGCATCTAATCTCGTTTTCTCTCATAAAGATGAAAACGCAGTGTTTGTTCTTTTTTTTATCTGATGTCAGTCGGTTTGTGTGTGATGCCGCCAACTGCCGGCCTCTGTATGGTTTCCAAAAGAGAGTTTAGGGAAACCTAGTGACCTGATGTTTGTTTTCATCACACCTTTACTGTTAGCATCTGGAGCAGGAATGCAACCGGGTCTGAAACTACGCAGATGTGTGTTTATCTGTGTCCAGGCACTCTAACACACTTTTAGCTGAGGTCAGTGTGGGTGGGCTGAGCTTTATTAGCATCTGTTTAAAGGACCGCAGGCTAATAGCTTACTGTTTATGACTAGAATATGAGGACTCCTGAGTGACCTCTGTATAGTGACCTACGTCAGGCTCTCAACATTAAACCAACAGGAGAGGAGCAGGAGCTACTTTATGTCGATGTAGTAGACAAACATTATTTAAATAACATTTTCCATGCCTGGCCTACAATCCAAGTAGAGGTAACTATAGCCTATATTTGGTCAATGTTGAGTTAATAGCAGACGCTTGTGACATTTTTACTAAATAAAAAATGAATGTGGCATACAAATGAACAATTTCCATAAAACACTATGTAGAATTTGCAGTAACTACAAAATGGAGCTAAAAACCAAGCCAAACCCGCACGCTGCACTCTGGCTTACCTTCTGCAACAGAGACACAGCTATATCAAGTTTAAGCTAGCTAGTGGTGAGATAGCTGCAGTTAGCCTCAGCAAAAGGTAGGCTGTATTAAGTTTCTTTGCCTATGACCAACCTACTGAAAATATAAACTTTGATTAACTTGAACCTTAGGATTTCTATTTGCTCCAATCCAATCACAAATAACAATTAAAGTTAACTAGTCCTGCTAACGAGTAACTAGCCTAGCTCAGGAGAGTAGCTGTAATTGTTATCTCACCTCCTGATGCTAAATGAATTCACACTATTTGATGTGGTTAAAGGGGCATTTCACTGATTTCCCACTCACAGATCAGTTTACCTGTCGTGGAGAGTAGGCACTATAGCCTCGTGTTGCTCTGGCTGAGCTTTCTAAAGTCTGAAATAATGACCTTGCTGATGTTGATAATCTCAGCTTGGGTTTTGACGCTACAATTCTTTAACAGAAAGCTCGTGTTAAAAAACTGAGGTGATGGTGTAAGTGGCATGGGTGTTTACCATGTTGATGAAGTTGTCCAGGAAATTTAGTTTTATTAAGTTATGGAAAATGGAGGTTTAAGTGTTTCTGGAGTTTGACTTATAGGGAATAAAAGTTAAGGATTTCTTGTCCTCAGCTGCATAGTCTTTGATCTTACTTTTTAAAAATCCTGTCTCTAGCAAGTCTCCCAACTTATGTGACAGTGCAATAATACATTGCTTAAGTACCCCTTTCATCTACCTTTAAACCCCATGTATTAAATTGTAGATTGAATTGTCACATCAATTTAAATAGAAATATAAGCAATGGTAGATTAATCACTATGAACGATTTAGCATAAATGATCTGAAAATAGCTTGTTGTCTTCAACAAAGTAGTTAAAAGAAGGAAAAAATGTAAAGAACAGGTTAGATTGTAGATGTATACTACAGTGTGTATGGATGGTCTACGCCAATTATTTCTGGGGTAAAATGATCTAAAGGGCATAAAACATTTATTCCTCCCTGACTTAGAACAGATTGATGCCTGAATGAAGGAGCTCACCCACTAAAGTGCTTCTCAAATGTGAGTGTGTGTATATTTCCAAATAAAAAGGACACCTGCAGGTACTGTAAACACAGCGGCTATTATCGCCTTTCCAGAGGGAAGCACACACATCAGCCATTTCCATTTCTGTTTGAACACCACCCATCTTACTCTTCTGCTTTCTGCTACGACAAACACACACTCACAGGCGCAGCTCAGCGCACACACACACACACGTTCACACAGCAAACCATCTGAACATGCCGTCCACAGGATGGATCCACATCTGGGAGCAGTTTGTGTGTGTGTGTGTGTGTCTGTGTGTGTGTGTGTGTGTGTGTGTGTGTGTGTGTGTGTGTGTGTGTGTGTGTGTGTGTAACGTGGAGATGAGGGAGGTGTTTCAGGGTTAGGAAGTTTCCCTCTGGTCCCGGGGTTCGGAGCTCTGAAAGCTGTGAGCCATAGCGGCTCTGCTGGCCCAGACTCCCGGACCCTCTAAATCCCCACCAGCCTGCACCGCACGGAAACGCACTCTTCCACCCCGAAGGTCAGCGGCAGATGGTTGTGATTCAGAGGGCGAGACCACCGGGGATAACGGGGGATCATGTAATGCAACATGTCATCATGTGCAGCTTTCTTTCGCGTACATGCAATGTTTCTTCCTCTTTTCCTTCCTCGATCCCTCCGTTTCCCTCACCTCCTCTCTTGTCTCCATTCGTCTCCATCTCTCTCACAACTTCAAAGCCTCCACTAGGCCTTTACTGTATCCTTCAAAGTGAGATTGTTATGAATATATTTGACATGTGTGAAGGAATTTTAAACCACTCTGACATCCTTGACCACTACAGAGGGACATAAGAAGACACATACAGTCTGCCTGTGTGTGTTCAAAGATCTGTAAAAGCTGCTGTGTGGAGGTGGAGGCTTGTTATTACTGATGGCAAATACAGGGCTGAGCAGCTTCTGTGGGCTGATTACAAGTCAGCGGGGACTGTAAGCAACTCAATAAAAGGGGAGGTAAAGTAGTGCTTCTCTTTGTGTCTGTTGGAGGTGAGCCATTGCATTAGTTGGATGATGTTTCTGGCCAGTAACCTTTTGTTAAATGTATCAATTTCTATGTAAAAATACAGAAAACCTCTGTCTTAGATGTTTTCTTATTTTCTCAGTTATTGAAATTCAAGTTGCCAAGCTGCCAAAAAGAGATTTTAAGGCTAAAGTAAGCAATGATAAGTATCTGGTTTTTGAGTTTGTGTTGCTAAATGAGGTTTCACAGGTTTTTCCCTGTAAAGAAGAAGAAAAATCTGGTGGAGACCATCTATGCTTTTAAGTTTCAGGAATAAAAAAATCACTGAACATTGGTACACGTTACTATCCATTAGCCCTTTATGCAATATTTGTATTACATAAACCCATACTGCCCGCGCTTCATGTTACTGCATCTCGCTTCAGCATGTGTGTGGCGGACTATTACACACTCCGAAGGTTACCGTCTGGCAGACGCGCCCGGGTGGTGCGGAGTATTTTTACCGAGGAGGTTTGCATCACTGGGGTAGGTCGGTAGGAAAGAGCTGAAGAATGTGTCTAGTTGAGGGGAAAAATAGAGGCGTAACAGTTAATAGAGACATCACAGGGCCCTGAGAGCGATGAGTGAGTGAGAAGTAGTCAGTCAGAGTTTCCTCTGAGAAACCAGGGCAGCCCTAATGACAGAGGAAGATCTCAAAGCTACTGACTGTTTGAACCGTTAGCATTAGCGTGCAACCTTTGATGACTGATGTAACACAGTAATATACCTTAAAGCAGTAGCTTGACATTTTGGGGGAATATGCTTATTCACTTTCTTGCTCAGGAAAAAAAAAAAAAAAAAAAAAAAAATCAAACCATCACCGAAGATGTCACTAAAATCCAAACGAATAACAGGAAAGTAGAATCTCCGAAACGACAACAGGAAGAAAAAACGCAGAGGAAATGACGAACAGGAAGATGTAGTCATTATGTCTTTCCGATAGCGTAACAACCTGTAATGACAGAATAAAGCAAAGCCTGATGTGTGTTTCTGAATGTATGAGTCTGTGTCCATATGTGTAAGTGTAAGGAAATGTGTGCGCACGTGTGTGTGTGTGTGTTTGTGTGTGTTTGTGTGTGTGCTGCCACAGATTGCTCCCACCCCTCTTGACTTATCGAATGGGAAAATCTCCAGTGGAGTTCCTGCCGGGCCCTCAGTGGCCTACTTGTGTGGCTTTATCTCCGAGCTGCCAGGGGCCGCGGGGGGGGGGCGGGGGCCCCACCCTACCTTCATCCGATCCCCTGAACACAAGCTGGACACATAGATGGGGTGGAGAGACGGGCAGATTACAGAAGGATGGTTCAGTGATGTCATGATGTCTCCACCACAGTTACATAACTGGGCTGTTAGTAAAATGGTGTGATGAGCTGGGAATATGTGTGGACTCGGTTTAGTTCAGTTTGACTGGTAATTTAAATGTAATATTGGTCGGAATGAGCTAAATAGAACTGAAACGACTTGTTGATTACTCTATTAGTAGATTGACAGAAAAATCAATTAGAATTAGAATTAGTTGGTCAAATATTTTGTTAATCAGATAATCATTTAAGTTATTTAATTAAATGAACTGGTCCCAGTTTCTCAAATGTCATTATTTGCTATAGTTTTCTTAATTTTCTTTGTTTTTATACTAAACATCTTTGGTACTTGGAGTTTTGGTTGGACAGAACGATTTGAAAATGTCAGCTTGGGTTATGGGAGTCTGTTATGGACATTTTTTGGACTAAATGATTCATCCATTATTTGATTAAATAAAAATGAAAGTTATTATTAGCTTCCACCCTAGAGCACATATCAATGTGTATTTAAAAAAAAAAAAAAAAAAAAAAGAATTGGTAATTTTGAATATATTAAAAATGTATTGGAATATATGGAAAGTCTTCATATATACTAATAAGATAATTCTTTTCTTCTCCATATATTTACATACAGTGGATATGATAAATTAAAAAAAGAAGATATGATAACTTGCTTTGTTATATATAAATAAGTGAAAGGTGTATATATTTTTAAATATGTTGCATTTTAATTTTTTACAATACATTAAAAACACAGTATATCCATGCATGTAAAAAATCTAAATATTATGGTATGTTGTTCTATTGTGTGTTGTGTACATTGTGGTATGAAACACACTTTTCATGATCCCCAGACTAAACTAAACAGCTGTTTCTTATCTTTTAACCTGCAGTGCAAATGGATTTAGCCTGGCCTTTAGTCCAGTTAAAGATTAAACAGGAGACAACATGTACATACTGTAATGTTTACCCTCTTCTCTGACTCTGCACAGACGACAGAGAAAACAACCACATTTTCACTAATTAAACAGCTTACAGAGTACACACACATGTGGGACACACGCACACACACACACACACCTCAGAAACACTGTAATCGACTCAATATGGACTTTTGCTCATCTGGCAACTCCCCAGGTCCCGTCCAATAAGAACACTCGATACTGTCCGATCCTGAAAACCCACTTCCGAGCAGCTCGGGCCTACCACTCCTTGTGGTTTCTGTAGCTCATTGTTAGCTGTGTCTTAAGCTGAAAAACGGAAATCACTGCTGGCAGAGGCTCGGCTTTTACAACTGGAAACAGTCCATTCAGCGGTCCGCTATTAGTGCCATCTATCAGGCTCGGCAGAGTGGACTCAGCGGGCCTTGGCTACGTTTACACACACATCAATATATACAGGGCACAGCAGAGTTTGGATGGACATGAAGCGGGAGCTGCTGTGTTAGTTTCCAGATGTCCTCCCATCGCCCTGTCTTGTTTGATGTTTTGCTTGTCCTCGAATTCAGCTCCAGCTCTCTGTGCCAGAGTTTCAGGGATAATTAATCTCATTTCCTCTCGAAACCAGCACAGACATCAGCGACAATTAACCAATTCTTCTAAGTTGGTTAAGTTAAACTGATGGGAGTTTTGTAGGGAGGTTTTATAAGCTGACAAAGAAAGGCGTGTTTCTCTTAGGGATTCTCAGGGTGGCTGCAGGTTCTCACGATACCCCGCCACCCCCTCCCACCTTAACCCAGTCAGGCAGTCAGACATTAACCAGACATGGACACCAGTAAGAGGTCTATGGTGTCACACACACACACACACACACACACGGTCAATAATTACCTACCTCTCCAGACAGGCCAGTGACGGTAAACTGGGTGTGGGTTTGAGTAACTCTTCTATCGGACGAAACCAAACAGCTGCAACTGTAAATGTTGTTGCCGTAAAGTCATAAGTGAGTTGATGCTGTTTTCAAATTCTTTCTTCGATGTAGAACAGTGAAAACTGCAGCATTAAAAACTGATTAAAACCCCTGAGCTCCCCGACAGGATCATCTTGAATTTGTAATTCAGAGATGAAACAAGAAATTGATTATTTGATAAATTGATCCCTAGAAAATATTGTTACATTTTACTTTCAACTATTTTGGTAAACGATTCATCTTTTGTTTTTCTTGGCAAAAATGCCGAACAGGATTTTCTGGTCACCATTTTGAGCTTTAGGAAATTGCATCAAGCATTTGTTTTCAGGCACTTTAAAGACCAAACAGTTCATCTAATAATCACCAAAATAATCTGCAGATTGTCCTCATAGGCATCCATTTTATTAGCCTTCAATTTTATTAATTACTATCACACATTTTTCGGTGATGATGTCAAAAGAAATAAATATCTTAATTAGATTTTTGAATCTTAAATTAAGATTACAATAACATCAGATGCTTATATTATGCTGTTACACACAGTGTACACATACCCAGTGGTGCAAGAAATATTCAGATCCTTGATTGATGTGAAAATATTACCAGAAAAAAATAGTGCTCATTATGTAGGATTGTCCTTTGTGTTATATTATTAGATATATACACTCATTTGCAAGTGGTTTAGGTAAACGTACTTAGTTATACTGAGGGGTGGGGTGTTTCTGTTATTTAGCCCACCCTCACTGATGGACAAAATAACAGAAACACCTGTTCAATGCAATACACTTCAACTGCACCGCAGACTGACCTCACAGCTGAATCATCACGTCTCTAAAACTGAACATTACAACCTTGATGAAAGCAGCATTTAATACTGCAGGACTGTTGTGTCAGACTGGAGCTAGTTGGACCTAATGAACTGGTAGCTGAGGGCGTGTTGGACATAGACTGTAAATAAAGATGGACGTAGCCTCTGTGATGTCATCCATAGGTTTCTGAAGAGCAGCTTTGAAGCTCAGAGTGAGCTGCGGGGCCTGACTTCACTTAACTCCCCGCTAATGGAGCCGAGATTTTCGGTGCGTGTCGCTTTCCGACCTGTCACTTAAAGTGGCCACACCCTCAATTATGCATAAGTACTAACAGGTGAATTATGTGAGAATTCACCCCTGTACAGTTTTCATAATCTATAGAGACCAAAACCGGTTTTTGTACTAGGCTGTAAACACGTTTATTTCTGAGCGTTTTAACATGAGGGTCTATGGGGATTGACTCGCTTTTGGAGCCAGCCTCAAGTGGCCATTAGAGGAACTGCAGTTTTTGGCTCTCCCTGAACGTTGACACTCGGTATTGAATTATTACATTATTAATACTGATGCATTAAGAAGCAGTTTAATGTTGCATCTTGTCGAGGTGGAGCCACTAGTCCATCTTAAAACAATACTCACATACCCATATGTGCCAAGAACAGTTCTGACCATGAGAAGATCCCTTCCTAATGTGATTTTAATGGGCAGCAAAATCCTTTTCTTCAGGAGTAAGACAGTTTTCCTCACGCATGCAGGGCTTGACCTTATTTTCAATTTCCCATCTTCGCTCATTTACTGTTTGCTGACTAATCTAAAACCAAAAGGCCGATGACACAAAGCAAAGAGAGTAGAAAAAAGCAAGAGGTTGAGAGGAATTAAAAACATGTGAAGTGGAGAAGAGAAGGTGGAGGAGAAGTAGCATGAGGACGATTATGTTGTGGTGCATTAAACGTGGCGGCTCGTCAGTCATCCTGATCTCACAGATCCCTCGCAGCCTCACTATCCTCTCTGTCTGTTTGACAAGGACGGCGGGTTTTGATTAGTTTGTGGTTGGAGAGAAGTAACAGCATGTTATGATTCTTTTACTTCATAGTTTAGAATTTAAAAATCGGTCACAGTGATGACGCAAACTCTCTCTTTCTCTACCCTGTACATGTGATTCAAGTGCAGTGAGGTTTGTAGTTTCTCCGGTGATCCTCACATCGTGCATCTCTCCCCAGTCATCTGATTCCATTATTTCTGACTGGATGAGACACGGCATGCTGGGAAGGGAAAGGTCAACCAAAGACAAGCTGTCAAAATATAAATGACTGAGTTGAGTCAGACCTGTTTTTTCACTGACTGAAAATCCATATCTATCCCACAGCAATTTATCAAGTCATGTTTAATTATATCCTAAAAGTTTTCCGAGACTAATTTACATATTGTGTTAATGCTGACACAAATGCCCTCACATGTAAATAACGGTGCGTGTCATGTTATGTTTATTAGTTCTGACAGACGTGCAGGATAGTGTTGCTCATGTTCGTGTATATAACAGAGTAGTTTTTCCTTCCTGTACTTCTGCAGCCTCAAATACTCGCAAATCATTGGAGCCTGTCTTTTCGCACAAAGCCTTCTTTCTTCCAGCAAGATCTATACATTTCCTATTTTTCCAAATTCTTCCCTGAAAGCCTCTCTTTGCCCCCAAAACCCCCGTGTCAGTCCCTTTGCAACATGCAGCTCCCAAGAATTTGAGCAGAGAGGAATTCATCCCCTGTGATTGGTAGAAAAAAGTCTAACAGGAAATAAAACCTGGACATTCCTGTCTAGGTAGTGCATCCAGCACTCAGCTGAATTATACAACATGCTTCTTCAGAGAGAAGAGGCTATGAGAAAAAGAAATGAGTCGATAAGAAAAAAGATTTAGAGACAGAGAGAAGAAATATTGACTCTTAAGGAGAGAAAAAGAGAAAGAGGCTCTAACAAGGGCGAGAACTCATCCAGTGGCTTTACAGTACAGAGTTTGAGTGACCTGAACAAGCCAATAAATCCACTCCAGCAACACTCTGACTGTGGGGTATAAATGTCAGCAGTGGAAGGGAGTAACAGCTCCTTGTCAACAAGATTGAATATTCAGAAGTTAATTCATTTCTGCTGCAACAGCGTGATAAAAGCCGACAGAGAGCGAGAGAGAGATCAATAGAAAGAACCTATTTTAGGTGATCGATATCGGGAAATGACATTTATATCTGCGGGTTATTTATAGTGTCAAGAAAAAGGCTGAGAGATGCTGAGAACAGTGGGACGGGGTGGACCTCAGGTAGAGCTGAAGCAGTGTGAATGAATCCGAGCTCTCACACACACACACACACACACACACTCACACACATGCTCACACTCACTCAGTCGAACACCATGGCTGTCTAAACCCTCATTCTCCACCACGAAACCACAGAATCGTTTCCAGTAGATGGCAAAGCCAAGGCTTTTCCACATATAAGCATTTTTTTCTCAAACAATTTGCCAAATGCTTCCTTTAAGGATGTCCTTGTGTTTTACTTGGTTACCAGCTGAAGACAGAGGCCAAGACTCTCTCTGCGAGCTCAAAGACACAGACAGCACTTTGAAATGAAGAGCTCTGTCAGAGAAGAAATGTTTAAGTGATACTTTCCAGTCCAGTTTCAGATGATTTCGTTGGCTTCACATGCTACGGTTCTGTTTCAAATTGATGTATGTGAATCACCGGGTACTTAACATGTAATTACACTAAATGAATAATATTTTTATAACATCATATGATATGTGGAAGTATGGAATAGGCAGGAGAGCAGAAAAGAAAGTAAGAAAGAAAGAAAGAAAGGAAAGGCACAGGGAAGTCAACATAGGGACAAATCAGTGCTGAGGTATGTCGATCAATATTTTAACACGTTATTACAGTAAATTCATATTTTGATTTTCATGTAAATGTGATGTGAGGTGTCGGAGCCAAAGGAAAGCAAAGGAAATGAAATGAAGAGAACAGAACACCTGACCTACCCCCACAGCCCCGTCAGATGACCTTAAGTAACTCCTCATTGACACAATCCACCGTGTCCAAACACGTTCGTTTGAACTGCTTTTAAACCGGATGCTATTTTAACACTAGCGATTATACAAATCTGGATATTGTTAGCCGACAATACTGTCCTCTTGAAATTGATGTTAGAGGAGTGGCAGAAGTTAAAAGTCTAAGTATTTGTCCATTACTTTTAGATATTTCAATTATTTATTTAGGTTAACATTCATTTCATCTGTTATCTTTTTCGTCTATTTATCCATTAGGCTAACATAACTTTTAGTTATTTATATAGTCTATTTATCCATTATGTTTAGCTAACAGTTTCAATCATTTATCCATTAGGCTAACATTACTTTTAGCTATCTGTTTAGGATGTTTATCAATTAAGTTTAGCTAATAAGTTCAATTAATCCATTACGCTAACATTACTTTTAGCTAACAGTTTCAACAATTTATCCATTGGGCTAATGTTTTTTTCCCTGCGTTTGAGCCATTAATCCATTAGTTTTAGTTATCAATGTGTAACACACAACGTCAAACACATTAAATCAAATCATAATTTCTGTTTTTTCAAATTACTCAAGCTACTCCACGATCTGCTCATGTACCCCTGGCAACTAAAGAACTACCCCCTGGAGTACACTGTAGTAATGCATGGATGGTGTTGCTTGGACTAGAGGTTACTCATATTTCAAACATTTACATCTGTCTCATATATATATATATATATATATATATATATATATATATATATAATAAAGAATAAGTCCCAATAATTCTCATTGCTTGTCTGTAAGCCAGTGAACTACACAGCCCCTGGGTGCAATAAGCTTCCCCTATAGCACTAAAGGTGTAGGAAGACGGTGAGGGGGTGTCTGGGTAGAAGTGTTGACTAATGCTTCATAAGGCCTTGTTTAACTGTGACTGGGAGCCTAATCCCTCTCACCCCGTCTGCATGTCCCTGAGCCGTCCATGTTAATGCCTGTCCTATCATTACACCAGTCCAATTCACATGGTGTTGACACGAGCTGTCAGCGGATTAGGACAGAGCAAAAACACACGTTTCATTATGGCTTCAAAAGAGAAAAGAGGAGGAAGAGAAAAAAAAAAAAGAGGTGAATGCGTCATGTCTGTTTAAAAAGAACAAGGTAAGGACAGTTTCCTGTCAACAGAAAGCAGTAAAAGGAACGTGTAAAGGTCGCTTCTCACCTTTAATCTTTTCTATGTTCTTGTGCTTCATGACTCTTCAGCTACAGATCTTAGAGCTTGTTGCTTTAGCTGAAAATGCATTTCTTCAAAAATCTGGGTTTTTCCCCTCACACTCATCAGATCATTTTAACCAGCAGAACAAAAAAGTCTTCAAAGCTGACACTGAAATTTTGTTTTGATTGCCCAACAATGCACATTTAAAATTTGACAATAGATAATTAAACTGAACATCTAAGAAAAAAAGATAAAAGTTTTTTTTTTTTTTTATCACCAAAGATCATTTGTTATCCAGTTTAAAGTATCAGTTTGATCATATACCTTCGCGAAGATGAGAAAGTTTTCTTACACCAAAATTGTGCGACATTGCGCAACGGAAGCCATTCATTCATTTCACTATGCTGATTTTCCACCAGGTTGTGCAGCCAAAGTTTAACTAAACGGACCTTTGACCCCAAATACACTGACCCACATGCGTCCAAGTGGATTCTGGCATTAAGAGGATTCACAATAATTTTACTGCAGGGAAGATAGTAGAGGAGTCAACTTTGTGCGTCTCTGAATTCACTGAGTTCTGTAACTGTAGTGTCCAAACCCACCAGGACGTGAGGAAAAAGATCTGAAGCGTGACGGAAAATAATAGAGAGGACGGGTATATCGGGTTAGAAAATTAATTCTGAGGTAGATTATGTTCTGATGTAGTCCATAGAATACATTGCAGGGTTATTTCCTGCTGTTTGTTTTGTTTTCACGCTCCTTGCTTATCTCACAGTGAATATATACCTGCGGTGACAACACTGACATTTCCAGCTGACCTCAGTTAACCTGTTGAAACCCCCTATGTTCCCCTGATTATCTCTTTGTTGTAAAGACATTTCCCCTAAATTCCAACAGGTTACACAGATCTGAAACAGCTCGCCTAGTAGAGCTGAAATAATGACTTGATTAATTTTCAACATGAGATTATTCAAAAATTCTTTTGATAATCAATAGATTGTTTCAGTCACTTTTCAAACAAAAACGCTGAATATTCTGTGATTGAAGCTTCTCAGATGTGTGGATTTGCTGCTTTTCATCATCTTATAAACTGAACATCTTTGGATTTTAGACTGTTGGATAAAATCAGATATTGATTATTGAATAAATATTCTTTAAAAAATAATTGATGATAAAATACACTGTATGCAACCCTATCCCTTATTGTTAACAGAGTGGGACGACTGCAGTTCATTTTGCATCTGTCAAAACCGACATAAAACAGCCGGTTTACAACCTTTTCAACTACTTGAGTAAACTTAGCTCGCTGCGAGTCATTTCAGAGGTTTCAGTTAAACCACTTCAACAAACTGCTGTCCGCAGGAAACTTCACTGATCACGTATGCATCAAACATTTTGATGCATCTTGCATGCGGCAGGGAAACCCCAGCCTCTTCCACTTTTTGGGAAACATGCTAAGTAATAAGAAAGCAAAACAGTACTTGTACACACGCACGTACACACACGCTTTGATCTCTGTTGTCACTTAGTGCTGTTCCACCTGAGCCTCACAGTGAACCGATCATTACCCCGTGGTATTGATCTCTGCCTGTGTCTCTCTGTCTACTTCTCTCACCACACATTTTTCTGTCACCTCTCTCCTCTCCACATCTCTTTATCAAACTGTCATTTACTCATCGGACCCCCCCCCCCCCCACCACCACCACCACCACCACCACCACCTCATTCTTCCTCTGTAATGCTTCTCCGCTGTCCCTCCCCTCTGTCTCTTTTTCTCTCATCTCAGATATGAGCGGAAATATGACGCCTCCTCTGACCACAGGTTTTTTTTAAAAAACTTGTATCTATTCCATTTATTCATTTAAAATACGCACATCCGGACGTGTGTCTCTCTAGACGCTGCTATCCTGAACAACAATTTAATTTATCTGGGCTTCACTGGGAAAAAAACTCATACACAGGCTATTTGTTTAGGCTGATCCTCTTGCAATCACATGTCCACCGGACTGAAGGGTCATCCGCATCAGCACCATCCACAACAACCCATCCTCCCTCCCTCTGTGATCAGGGCTGGCAGTGACCAAGGCCCCCAGGGGACCAACATGGACACTTGGTATCAGCTCAATAAACAGCAATTTATTGGCAGGGGACTGAATCCACTGCCATCCTTGGAAGCTATCAGCAGAGCGCCGTATTGGTGCTGAGAGAGATTAATGAAGGGAGAGGAGAGGAGAGGGGCCACAGCAGCACGAGACGATATGTGATGCTGCACAGAAACATATTTCTGGTGGACGATAAGCTGTTTTTGTAACATCATATTCAGTCGCTAATATTTCTTTCTTTTTTTAAAATTTGTAATAAGGAAACTAGAAAATATATATTAACAAAAGATTGTGTACATTTAGCTCTTGCCACATAAAGTGATTATTTGGTCCCAGACTGTTAAAAAAATTTAAAAAAGTAAGAAAAAAGACTTGATACACATGTATGATGTGGCAGCTAAAACTGCCACGGAAACGAGTATGTGATGTGCATTATATATGTGCCTAATTAAACTACCTGGCTTCCTCTCCCCCCACCTCATCAAACTAGTAAGACAAGTTGGACCAAATAGGCTTCATATGCAGCTGTTGCAGATAAAGAGAGTTTTGCATGTTTTTCATGAGCGAGCAAATTTAAAAGGAAGTCTAAAAAGAAATCTAGAGCAGAATCTAGGGCCTTGTGGTACAGGGGCCCCACTCAAGTTGTCATTTTGACCTGATTTTACTAGCCTCGTCTAATGCAACGTATATATAGAAATATAACACGTTTTTTTAATTAATTAATATTAAATCAGTGGCTCCATGTATGCAACAAATTAAGCAGCTTGATAAACATGAATAAAGAGCCTGTGCACATTTTCATACAGAACCTAAAGAGAGAGGAAGTCTCGCTCTCAGACTTCAACTTGAATTTGTTTCAGGTGACAGTGGAAAGTGACAGTAAACCGCTAAAACTTTCCCGATCAGGCGCCCATGACTTCTGACCTGAACCTTGACCCTTACACTTCATTACTGTTCCAGTCAGAGCAGATTTTAAATTATGAATTCATTTATCATCAAGTAAAAAAAAAAAAAAAAAATTGCTTACCTGTACCATTCCAGTCCCTTATCGTAGAAGCGGTCAAAGAAGTGCGGCTCTGCGCCCACGGCCCTCACGTCCGGATGGATGCGCAGGAACTCCAGCAGCGCCCGCGTGCCACCTTTCTTCACCCCGATGATGATGGCTTGAGGAAACTTTTTGCTGCCGAAATTATTGGCTATAGATATATTATTGGACGGAGCATCGCTGTTCGAGAAGTCCGACAGTTGTTCCCGTACAAGCGAGACCGGGGACGCGTTATACGCGCCGAGCTGCTCCGGTGACGCTTCCTGTCCATCATTTAAGATAATTTTATTTTGAAGATTAGTCTGTTGGTCATACACAGGCCTGGGCAGGGAGTCACAGTATCCGTTGAGGCAGTAAAAGAGGTATGTGAAGAGAATGATCATGGTAAAGAAGACGGACAGCTTGGACTGCACCTTCAGGTGTCCAAAGTTGAACGCAGCTCTCCATTTACTACATCCCATGAGTCGCAATCCTGATCACGAGGACACAACGCAGGAAACATGGCATATCAAAGGAACTCATACTACTGTCTTTCAGAAAGTCACTCAAACTGGGAGCGCTTTAAAAAAAATCATCGCGTTCGTGCCACAGCAGCAAGTGGCACAAAACTTGCCCACCGCGCGTTAAAACGCTCCACATGTTGCTCAGCTCATCTCACTCCCCCCTCCCTCTGTCTTCCTCTGGATGTGACAACTTGCAGTTTTTCTTCGACGACTTGAGCAAAGTTGCAACTGAGAGGCGGCTGTGAGTTTACGTCCCGCTGCGCTCCGTGCCTTCTGTGCGCTCCCGTGGCTCCTTGGCAGCGGCTCTATAGGAAACCCTCAACACCCCTTTCCGTCTGACTGCCAAATCCACGCCCTGTTTATCAAACACACGCCCCTTCCATCCTCAGCCCGCGCGACACTGAAATAACAGAGAAAATAATTAACAGGCGCAACGCACCCTCTCTCCAAGCTGACAGAGAGGCAGAAACTCTCATCTCGCATTATTTTGGAAGCAATTTTGAAGGAATACAGTCGTTAGTTTAATTGTATGTAATGCATTGGAAGAGAAGAAAAACGTTTGGACCATGATTAAGAGGGGATATTAGTTTCTGATTGCAGACTGAGGATGCAATTCCCTCCATTTCCCCTTCAAATCACCACATCCACTGTATAACTTACTTCATATTTGGAAACCTTATTATTGGCCGGAGCTCCAGGTTGACTCTTGGTCAGACTGTGTGGCTTGTGAATGGCAGGTTATAGTGGCCACCTGCTGTCTGCTAGCCCTCCTGACCCCACAGCCCCATGGAGCCATGCCATGACACACATTTAACCTTTACACTCCTGCCCAATGGAGACTGACAGGTGTCATCAGCTTTCTCTATTTCCTTACTCCCTGTGTGTGCGTGTGTGTGTGTGTGTGTGTGTGTGTGTGCATGTGTGTGACCATTGTAAACTTACGGTAAACATGCAGTGATCCGGACCACCATCAGTTTCTCTTCTCATCCACACCCACTTTTGTAATAAAGATAAATATTAGAAAAATAGTCGACTTATTATTTCAAACATTCATGACAGATTACTTATAAACATTTTTAGACATTTATATTTAACACATTGTCAGACAGGTCAGGTTTTTGGAACAAAATCCTTCATATGTCCCTGGGAACAGGACACAAATCTATATTTTCAGCAATGAGACACAGAGATGAAATGTCTGGGATCCCTCCCTCTGGAGAGGGTGGACTGTAGAGGTGTACTGCTGTGCTGAAAAGCCTGAACACAGCCCTGATTTATATCCACGAGCTAAAAGCGCTCACTGATGATCCTCACAGTTTACCGCTGGTTCTTCCTCCTGGAAATAAATGACTGTCCTTGTCATTTTCCACCCTTTCTTCAGTGCTTTGCGAAAGTAAAAATAAGAAAACTTGGATTTCATTCAGTATTCTTAATTCTGATGTTTCTCTTAGTTTCAGTTTTTATATCATTCAGTTTAACCCGTACTGTGTCACTGTGAAGGTAAAGACCTGATGATCATAAAAGCACATGACCCACTGAACTAGATCAGCACAGTGCTGATAAGTGGATAACTGAGGTTAACCATTGAACATTACATCACCCCAGTATTCCCCTTCAGATTTTCCTCACGCAGCTCCAACATACTACATGTGTATTGAATGAAATATCAAATATAAGATGCACTGTTACTTTAGTTACCAAATGTTACTTCATCTTCTCATTTCATGTAAGATGCTGTTATTATAGTTTGTTACCAATGTTCTGTTAATTTGACCAATAGACGCAGAAAGACTTGAACAGTGTTTTTCTGTACAACACAAGCTCCTAAAGGTGGACCAGTTATCATTTCCAACACTGAGCTAAACCAGTGCTCTTTTTCTCATTTTAAATAAATTTACAAATATCCATGACGTTACTTTGCATTTAAATTTATATGTAATCTGCCTTTTGAGGTGAGAAAAAAAATGTGTCTGAGGTGCATTAGTTCCAAAACACATAGAAACCTTAATAGACCAGACTGCAACACAGCTGCAGCTATATTCCAAACAGGTGTGTTGTTCGACACTGCACTTTGACAGCAGCATTGATATGTTATTATAGTTTGTGCTATTTTTAGTCTTTCAGTTTTGTTCTCTCTGCTTGTCTTTCAACAACACATAGAAAACCACACGCCCCTGGATGTATTATAAATGTTCAGTTAATACCTCTTGTGCTGTAGTAGAGTTATCGTGGGTTTCTTCTCACTAAAATTTAGTTGTAAAAGTTTGTTGAGTGCAAGTTCACACCAAAACCATATATGAGCTGTCAGTGTCAGACTGTTTGCGAAATGGATACCGCTGGATACTGAACCCATTTTCCTAAAATAGTTTTTGACAATATATGTGTTACAGTATAAATCACAAAACATTGGCACCTTCATCTTATATGTTGAAAAATAAGTGAGGTGCTACATGGCAGCACATCCATATGGATGATAAATCTGAAGGGGGATGACAATATCTATCGACCCAGGCCTCCTCCAACCTGGCAGTCTGTCAATTTCCCCGAGTCTCTAAACAGAGAAAGCATCATTTACCCTTCTGTACTCTCCAAGCACTCCTCCATATTGATCTGCTGTGATGTTGAAAAACAATCGGAGATGTGCCACTCTGTAGTCAAAGTGATCAATAATGTGGGCTTGCTTTGTTTTGTTTAATGTGCCCACAGAGCCGTCTTTACTTTAGCTCGTGCGAGGTTCAAATGATCTGGGTTTTTTTGAAGGCAGGTCAGATTCTAGTTTTGCATCAAAGTTGCTCATATTGGTTTGAGTGTAAAGGGCGTTCTGCCTCTGGATAATCTTTTCAAAACGCAGGGGGAGAATGGAAAACTACAAGCTGAACATGTTCATATTAACTAGTTTGTTAAAAAATTATTTACAGTCCTTAAATGTCTCTTTTTGTAGCTAACTGTCTGTATGTCCACTATTGATATTAAAAACAATATAAAAATAAATTTAGTAAAATGTTAATAATTCTTGCACTGAATTATCAAAATATAATTTCATCAAAATATATATTTTTTAATTGCAACTAAAAGTATAAGGGAAAAATCAATTGAATTTCACCCACTATCTCACCCACTAGCTCTCTCTTGCTGAATGCATGTAGATTCTACATTTCTGTGGCAAAATGCTTTAATGACATTTGTAGTTAAACAGATGTCAAAAGGCCATGTTCAGTTTTTAAGTCAATTTAACCAAATTTGTAGTTAGCCTGTAAGGATTGTCTCAGCAGCATTTTGTACTTGTTATATTTGAATGTTACTGAAATGTATTTGTTTATTTATTGTGTTAATTGCTTGCCTTTTTGTGTGTGTACATAATTGCCTGGATGGGACACGAATGAATTAATGCCATGGCACCAAAACCTGAGTTAGAATTAGCTGCTGCAGAAATAACATGCAGAGAAATCAACATCATCATCAGCTACATCACAGCTGTGGATGAAACACACCGTTACCATAGCTGCGATGTGTGTTATATATTTGGGCCAATATCAGCCCCATGCACATTATCTGTCTAATCCTGAATGACAGTCTAATGTATGGGACCTGTAAACTCAGTTTACAGGGTAACATCTGAACTGAGGTATTCTCACTCCCTTGCACACTCACATACACACCTGTGACTGTGAGTGACACAGTCTGTATTGAATTCCTACCCACCTGTGTCAGGTGTGTGGCTGCGGGAAGGCAGACAGCTGTACAGAGCTCAGCGGTGACTGTTCTGCTCTGTAATCCTCGGTAAAGTCCCTGTGACAACCTGCGGCGGCTGCTTCAAAGGCAGGATCTGTTTCACATGTTCCCTCTGCTCCTCTCAGGATCATTCGCTGCTATCACAACCAGACCAGCTGGTGTGCTGCTGAATGCAAAGCGGAGGAACACTGAGTTGCTGGTGAAATTGTTGGCAAGATACAAATCAATTTAAGATACAGCTTTAACAGTAATTAATGAGAGATTAAATTAGAAAAATCAGGCGAAAAGAAAATGCTCTCAGGGCTTTGACAAAAAGCAAAAAATACATTATTATTATGTCAAAGATATAAAATAACTCAAATATGCTCTGAAAGATTTGCTAAATTTTAAAACATACAGTTACAGTAACAGCAATACCTACCCAAAGTTTGCCAACATTAGCCATCATAAACTACTGGTCATACCAGACTAAGTAAAGCTGTAGCAGCAAAACTTTCAGGTGAACTGAACAAAGCCGTATTAATTTCACTTAACGTTTGTAAGTGAAACAAGGTGGACTATTTTATTTTCAAGTATTTTCATGTAGTCTGAACTAGTAAGTTAATAGTTACTAACGGGACAACTGATATGAATTTCCTCTGACTTTGTGCTACGTGTCTCTTTTTAAAAGGCTTTCTGTTTTTGTGTTTCTCACAATAGCCAATCCCCTCACTGTTTCAGGTCAAAGTGAACGCACCAGACATCTCAAGTTGTCCCAAAGGGGCGTTGCAGTCGTTGTCCTGCAGGGAAATACAGAGCTTTGTCCCAGTATTGTCCTGGATCACTGAGGATACAATACGTGTGACTATGGCTGCTGAAGAGCTGCTCTTCAAATGAGCTGTTAACTCACCTGGATGGAATGTGTCACACACACACACACACACACACACACACACACACACACACACACACACACACACACACACACACTGGTCATTAAAGACCAGTGCCGAGTAAAGGATGAGTTATATGCGGGGAACATGTGATGTTTTAATTGAGTTTGAGTGGTTTAAAACTTTATATCCTAAATATTATTAAATCAGAGAGACTGCTGATTCGTCTGATACCTGTTTGCCCTGGTAACTGTTTTTGGAGTGGCTTGGAAAGTTAGGCTACATTAGCTCTTTGTTTTGCTCTTTGTTAGTTTAAGTTGCCCTCCTCTGTAGCTCCTATTAGCTAGTAGGTCAAGAATAGGAATAAACTACTTTAATGCTGAATTCACAACATATTGGCAGATGAACCAGAAAACCTCCCATTATTCTGTATTTGGTGTCCACATTTATTATGTATATATAATTTTTTTTTTATTTAACTAGCAGCAATAGCATTTTTACCACCAGTTTGTTGACAATGATGCTGTTCTTCTTAAAGGAGCTTTGCTATTGCTACATAGCCAACGTTAGCATTAACAGCTGTTTACTTACTTTATGTTGTTCAGCATCAAACTTCATTCTTTTACTCTGTGGAAAGCCACGCCACTGTTAACTGTTGTCTGTGTCACGTCTTTTCTTCTGCTGAAGTTAGCATGCTAACCAGCTAGCCCTCGGCCCGGTTGCGATTCTGCTCAGGGACCTCTTGTCGTGTAAACGCAGCAATGGCCGAAGCTCTTGTGAAGCGGCAATCGCCACCAGCCGCTCCTGGCAAGAAACCACATTCGGCAGCAGTGAAAACTTACAAAATGCTCCTTTTAAGTGGGAGATAAACTGTCACAACTTCATGATATCTGTGACTCGAAATTACAAGTAGTACACTGATGTGAAGATGTTTCTCTTTTTTTTTTTTCTTGCCACTTATAATTATGGTTTGTAAAATGAGATGTGCGTGTACTGTTCTGGTACTGGTATGACCCATGAATATATTATTAGAACTGGATGTCAAAATCAGAGAAGATGCCCATTGAATTGTCCAAAGAAAGTTATTGACCTTCTCTTTGGTTTTCTTCTGTGAGGTCCATTGCACATGCTGTACAAGTTAGTCTCTGTTTTTCTGGCCCTGCGTTGTGCCGTACACGCAAACATACTGTAAGTAAAGTTTCTCTGGGCTCTGTGGAAGTTTTACAAACGTTTAAATCTGTGTAATTTAAAGATAATATAAAATCACGAAAATGAAAATGATCGACCTTGTTTATCAACTGGGAAAATTCTAAGGATTTATTTTCCAGTCGTGTTGCTCGCCGCCAGGACAAAATGCAGCTTTAGCCTGATGTTGAGCCACACCTGGGACATAATACCGCTGTTATTCCATTAACAAAACATCCAAGGAAAACAAACAAAGGTGATAGTAGGCGCTGGAAAACACTGCAGGAATTTGTGCTGAGCATCAAAGCTGTCACCATGAAAACAAACCTTTGCATATGCATACCATTTTAAAATGCTACACACAATCAAAGCACAGTCACCAACCAATGGGAGAGTCCATCCAGCCCCAGCATCTGCACGCTGTGAGTCTGTGTTGTGTGTGAAAGCCAGTGGCAGGGCCGTAGTCTCAGCCATAACTGCAGGGCAGAGCTCTGCGGTGAGCTGGGTAAATATAGGGCACGGCAGCACTGTACATTATCACATGGGTGTGGCTACGAGCTCGTTGCTGGAAAAATGTTTTCAGTTAAGGAGTAAAGAAGGCACGTAAAGTGGCAGGCATGCCTGCACACGATCACTGCCTCATTGTGCGACATAGGTAAATGTGAGGGTAATAATAAAAACTGTTTACCAGTTTAAAGCTGAGTCAGTACAGAGGGAAAAGGTGAGGACTTCCATGAAACCTCACCTGATACGTGCTTGTCTTATCATATTTAAACTTTTACTGCAGTGCATTGTGGTTAAACAGTGGCCAATGTCTCTAATAAAACCTCGCAGTTTTTCTGCGTTGGTTGTTTAAAGGGAGAAATAGGAGGTTTTTACTTGTCGGGGAAAAGAGCTGGAGGGGAACAAATGAACTTCAGATGGTTCCTGCTTAGTGGAAACATTCTGGTTTTCACACTAAAACAAATATTTTGACTCTCATTCAGTCATTATAAATGTGCTCTCTGTGTAACAGGATTGGGGGAAATCCGTGGTGATCGGTTGATCTGTGTTGACAACATGCTGACATGCTTCCAGCATTTTGGGCCCATTCACAACCTTGTGGAGTAACAATACAGGAGGAGATAAGGCCTCAGGTGTGTTCTGTAGTGTTGAGATCCAGACATAACAACATGGTAGGAAATCAGCTTATCTCTTGACATCTGACATTTCAGTTATTACGAGATCAAGAGAGCCTGAAGCAAAATGTTACAGTCAGCAGATGAGGAGTCATTTTGAGAATGAGTTTCTCCTGCATTTAAAAAAGACAATAACTCACAATAACTCTCAGCAAGTACGTGACATATTTCCCAAAATGTCAAACTACTTATTTAAATGTCCCGTATTGCAGAAAGTGAGATCTCTATGTGGCTTTAAATAAAGCAGGTCTAGGTGTTATATAAATCCATTGTTACTTTAACTTATTTTAACTTAATCGTTGGACGCCAGGAAGCCAATCACTGCACAGCCTTCCCTATGATAGTGATATTAGCAGCCAGTGGCTAAAGTTTATTTTCATTTTTTCCATTTTTTACCGTCTGTTTGGCTCATTTCATTGATCACTGAGCATCTCCGTTTGCATTTACCTGGGAGTTTTACCAAGCTACAGTCCATAACTTGCCGTCCGTCACTCAGAAAACAGTCAGCCAATCAGAAGAAAGGCTCAGAGACCGACTCAAAACTCCCCGTTCTTGCTAGAGCTCCAGAGAGAAGAAGAAGTAAAAATATATTGAGATGGTTTTTGGTTCTTAAAACCACAACTTATGGATATCAACACTTCAAATAAAACACCAGAGTAAATATAAAATATGGCACCTTTAACTGAAAACGCTCTTTTGAAGTTGGACAAAAAACAAGTTGGGTCAGACCCAAACTCAGGAATGAAGTTACAGCACGGGTATAAGGTCAGGCCCTTTTCCCACAGCAGTAAGCAATCAGCCTCTTTGATAGGTTATCTGACAGGTGTAACTCCTGGTAATAAGACCACCCTGTAAAATGTGCTGATTAGAGCCTCACGGCAGCCTCTCCAGGCCGCTCACAGTTTATGTGAGTACATTTGATGTGCGTGTCTGTGTGTGTTGTTGCTTGGAGGCAATCCCTTCTATGACCTTCCACTCTCCTTTGCATCGAATCCAAACATTTAGCCAAGAGTCGTGGCCCGCATGCTACAGCTACTGTGCGATTTACTGCGCTGTGTATAGAGGATTTCCAAAACCGTGCGATTCCATGATCTACAGTCATGATGTCATTCATGCAATAAAGACTGGCCTATAATCATTCTGGTCACTTCTTCTCTGTGCTATGAAATTCCACAGAGGAGGATGATATATCAGAAGCTGGACACGGCTGTAAATATAGAGACGCACAGTGTAGACCATCTGATAGGTACTTGCAGAACCCAAGGACAAAATAAAAATGACTAATGGTCTCCGACTTGGTGTTTGTGTGCACGCAGGAGTTTGGAAAATAGGAGCTTTTTCAGACTTCTAACTTGATCAAGATGCCTACCAATCTTCTGTTTGATTCTATGAGTATTTAAGCTGCAGAAATCAATGGATCGGAGCACGAGGGGGCCTTCAGGAAAAACGTCGAAAAAGTTGTAAGATCTTCAGCAGTCTCACCACAGAATTATACCCCTATGAGCCTGAGCCTGACCCACTGAAACAGACAGGCAGCCTAAACAAACATGACCCCCCTAACCACTACTACCACACACACACAGACACACACACACACACACATACATATACTAACGACACTTACACACTCCAAAGTCTTGCTTTCAGAGCATATCACCATTTCAGGTCTACAGCAGAGGCCAAGAGAAAAGCTCCTGATTAAATAGTTTTGGAGCGTGCGTTGCTCCGGCTCAGGAAGCTCAGCGGCTTTGAAGCCGGTTGCTTAGTTTTTGCCTGTTATCTGCTCTCGCCACTGAAGATAACGCAGTTAGACAGCGCTCAGAGACGATGTTTACAAACAGTCAGCGGCACTGTCAGGAGGAATTCACGGTGAAGCAGAAATGCAGCTCAACAGAAGAAGGCAAAGGAGACGGTGAGGATTGGGCAGATGCAGCTTGAAACCTGGATGTGCCTCTACCTGCGCTTTGTGTAAACTTTGCATCAACTTGCATCTATTTCTGTTTTTCAGCTGGATGTCTGTTAAAGGGTCGGTCCACCCAGATCACAAAGAAGCATTTTCTCACTCTGCTCCGGCAGTATGGAGGTATGCAGATACAGTAGCTTTGATTTTATTTGCCCAGGGTTTCAGATATCCGTCTCTGGACTGATAAAGACCCAGAATGATAACAACTTTCTCCTATTTCACTGTTGATACTCACAAGACTTCCCTTTTCTTTGATGCCCTGACACGACGGAGGCGATAGAGGCTTCATCTGTGTTGCTTGCTGCATTGAAAAATGACATTTTAAATATCCACATATCCTCGTGTGGATATATGAAGTTTATAACATGATGATTTATAACATACACAAAATTTGTCTATGTACGTATATTAAAAATATCTATGATTCATTTTTATATGGTATAACATGTTGCAACCACATGTTAAATTTATATTTAATTTATATACACAACTGGTCTCAGACTTTTGGACCCTGCTGTATATAATATCAACATATATATTGACAGACTTTGGGATGGATATAGATTTATGTAACACATGTCTACAATATGTGCATACATACATAAACACACATATTTGTATGTGCTGGACGAATATGTCAATATATGACATTTTTCTAATTTATAATATATGAAAAATGATTATAATATTATAATTATATCTAGAACGTTTTTATTTTATATGTACATATATTTGATATATGGAAATTCAGTATATGTTCATATTTTACATTCGCATATATGAATCTTTCTGTATTCTGTGGTTTGGGTTGGTTCCTAAAAACTTGGGCAAATAAAACCGAAACTATCTGCAGACGTAAGAATTGAAGAGCTATTATTGCAGCTTCACAAAAAGGACATTTGGCACGAGTTGGTGTGGAGAAGAGAAAGTAAGTAAGGGTTGAACTTCTCCTTTATAGCTCTCTTTTCCACTTCCATCACCATTTGTGTGTGTAAGTGCAACACTGCGAAGCCTCTGACAAAAAAAAAAACACCCTTACTCTCATTTGAACGGTTGGTGCTTCTCACCCTCTCTGTGACGGCAGCTCTTTCACCCTTCCTTTGAGTATGGCCAATTGAAAACAGAACATTTTACCTTTAGAAGTGGCTGGACACTTTGTACAAAGGAGTTTGTGTCAAGCACACCCTGCTCTCGAGTGAGTGGCCTCTCAGTACACACCTGGAACATCAACTCTTCAACAGCAATGTTGTGAAATAGTGTGGTAGAACTTTTCTGAGCGACATACCAGGGCATTACATGTATATAGGCACATGTATAACATATACACGTGAAGACTAACTAAGAAGAGAAGCGATAAGTCAGTAAAATCCCTTGTTGCTTCCTAACTCAAATCCCATCTGGAGCTGAAAGGTGTCGATACCTCGCCGCCTGTCCGCTGACTTATTGAGCAGCAGCTCAATGCTCCGGATCTCCAAGTATGATGTATGGCGATACATGTGCGGAGTCCGCAGGGACCAGAGAGATGCCGCTGACACTGGGGACACTGGTGAGCTGGGCGCTGCAGTCGACAGGCACCACATGTCAGGGAATCAAGATGGATGGTAGAGATTTGCTCTGTGTCCAGAGGATGGAGCATCATTTAGCCCAGATGCTGAGTGACTCTGGTCACTCTGACTGACCGGTGAGCAGCTGGCGGGTTGCTGCTGTTTGCAGCCAGTTTATGATTTAACTTCTGACCACACAATCATCACACAGCAGGAACGGGTTACAGAACACACTTTGTCAGTTTTCAGTGAGACAGTTTTGAAATTTTCGGACAGATTTACAGTTTGCAATAACAGCCCTACTTTTCCGAACTCAAGGCTGCCACCGCCAGAACGCTGTAAACAAACAGCTTCTGGTGAGTGATCGCGCAAGTAAGAGCTACTTTTTCATCTCTGGAGTTTGGAGGACCTGGACGTTCGTGTTCATTAATCATTCCTAACAAAAGATGAGAAATAGGAACCAATTTTGGGGGAGAGAAAGAGGGGTACATGCAGCCAAGGTTATGTGAGGTTATGTGGTCACAAGGAAGCCCCCGGATCCTTTTTGGACCTTGCTTCATACCAGGGATCAAACCTTAAGATATCTCTTGAGTTTGACCATTTTGGGCAATGGTCAATGATTAAAAACAGGTATATCCTGATGTTAACAAACTAGAATATAATTAGTTTAGTGTAAAATTACATCCCCCATCACTGGCTGAAAGCATGTTCAGGCCTGATTTCTGGGGCATTATGGGAAATATAGTAAATAACTGATGAATAAATGTAAATCCCAAGATATCCTGAAAGACGCTGAACATGCAGAGATGTGCATGTCACAACCACACAGTCCAGATTTGGTATAATTTAGCTTAAATGGAGGTGAGACTCAAAACGTACCATGATGCTGGTGCGGTGAAGCCTGCGGTGTGTAGCAGCTGCCCCTATGAGAGGAGACATTTCTGTTTGAATGTTTCAACGGTTAAATCTTTATCAAGTTTGAGACAATGGGGCTTCACTGTCCCATTACAAAATTATTATCTGTGTGTGCATGCGTGTCTAGTGTTTGTGCGTGTTTTGGCACGGTGAGCTGCTCTAATATGCCCTAATAACCATGATGTCATCCACCTGTTTTTTTGGCTGGAGGGCAGCGATGACTGATGGGACAATTTTGCATAATCATCTTATCTGATCTGGAGCGTATGAGCTGAAACCCAGAGAAATTACAAACCATAAATGTGAAAAGTCGCCTTATTCCAAAATACTCTGGGGATTTATCCACTTTGGGAAAAATGGTACAACAGAGGGTTTTCCACTCAGTTGCTCTAAAATAATGTTTATTGAGTCTGAAAAAGTGTTTATTTTGTAGACCAAAACATTTTCTTTCATAAAATACACTAATTTGGTTTCATTTACCCTTTCAATCATTTTGTGGTGGGGAATTTTCTTCCTAAGCTGTTCATATTGAATGGAGGATTCACCTGTGCAGCCCAGGCAGGAAAGGTGAGCGTCCTTGAATGCGACAGTGCCATAAAAAATACTCTGAAATGACCTTTTGGAAGATGCAGCTGTCCTCTGAAAACCTTTTTATAATATTGTGTAGGTAACATATAATTGAGCGCCTTCATGCCTATAAAGAGGTTTTTTCCTATCGCTCAATCAAACATTAACCCTGTCTTTAAAAACGTCTCAGGTCAGCCAGGTTAATGCAGTGCCTGTGCGACTCAACGCTCAGATGTTTGCCCTTTGAGGAGATTCACCATTAACCTGAAGTTCAGTTCACGCTGCGCTGAGAAAGCACTTCTTCTCAGTGGTTTCTTTCATTTCACCGATGGAAAACCCAAAATGTTGCTTGATGAATGTGAGTCATACAGTGGGGATTAATTATTGCTGATGTATATGTCTCGTAGTTGAGAACGAAATGCCAAGAGGAAGCATTTTATAAACCGCGTCCCTGTTCAGACCAGTTTGGTAGTTAACGTATTTGTGGCCCAGACACATGCCGCTGTGATTGATTGTGAATTCAGGTTTCCTGGAAAATGTGAAGCGCTGTCAGGAAGGTTACTATCATTTACCTACATCAGCCTTAAGGGAAAAATCCTAGTAAAATATTTAAAAGGTTGCCTTTCTTTCTCCTGAGGATAACTGTCTTAGAAATGTAGTGATGTGTCTGGTCAGACAAAGAAAGAATAAGAGAAAGGAAAGAAAAATGAGCGGAAAAAATATAAGAAAATCTTAAGTAAGAAGGTTCAGTCTCGACATCGTTCTGGTAAACATTAGAAATGAAACTGAAGTAAATATAAATGACAAGTTGCAAATTAAAAGTACAGCAGCAATGGGTTTTAACCGCTGTGACCTGGATGGATCTAAAAAGGAGAGACTAGTGGAAAATAACTGATAATAAGCAAGTGCGTAAATAATCCGCCCGCCACCCACCTGAACTAATTTTAGAGACCCGCACCTGATCACACATTACCAATATGTCTCAGTGGGACATTACATGTGATGTTATGGTAACATATCACACTGAAGTACGCTGGTTTTATATAAACAAACATTTATATAAAGTGAAAGTTCTCCTTTTTTGGTGATATGAAAAATGGGCAACAGGTATTAACACAACAGCCTGAACACAGGCTGACATTTTGAACGTCACTGTTTCTTCCCGAACACAAAACATTTAAAAGCTCATGATGTTTGGCTGCTGCCCAAAGTAAATGAAAAATCACAAGGAGTTCAGCTGTCCAAACACAGACTCTAATTCATGCCCGACGAAAAATGTTAAAATGTTTTCACATTTTAGAGAATGTAATTAATATTTTCCTCAAACATTATAAATTATTTCACCGCCCTGCAAACCATCAGGTGTTAATCAGTGTTAATTTTTGTAACCTGGATATAACTGTGATCCGCGCATTAGCGCATGTGTCTTGATACCGTACAGCTACAAAGTAAAAAAATGTATTTCACTTTTCATTTGTACGTACCTGAATAACTTCAGCTTTTTCCCTTCGCTTTTTATATCTCCATCAGTTTAATTTGTTTTAAACTTTGATTTATCACCAAATGCCATTATTTAGTGCTAATTTGCAAATGTTAGCATGCTAACACACAAACCTAAGATGGTTACATTCATAAAGCTTATACCTTTAAACACCAGTATGTTAGTATTGTTATTGTGAGATTGTTAGCATTCTGACATTAGCTTTCAGCTAACAATACAAAGGAAAAGTACAGAGCATTTAGCATGGCTGAAGACTCTTACTCTGTCATTAATGATGAAGTCACCTATTTTAAGCAGCTGAGGATAGATAGATAGATAGATAGATAGATAGATAGATAGATAGATAGATAGATAGATAGATAGATAGATGCATACATACTTTATTTATTCATGAGGAGAACTGAAAGAAAGAAAGAAAGAAAGAAAGAAAGAAAGAAAGAATGAAAGAATGAAAGAAAGAAAGAATAGGGTAAGTCTGAGATTCCTGGGGAAAAACTATTGTGGAAACATCATAAAGTGGATATATGTAAATAATAGGCTGAGGTACAGTAAGTACATCACAAACTTAATTATGGCTTGAATGCTTCAGCTGTCACAGACCGATGTGATTTAAAAGTGCAAGATGATCCACAGGTTGTTGTTTTTTTTCTCTTTAATAACAGGCCTCACCTTGCTTTATGCTTATCTGCTCCTGTGCAGTCTGACGGGCCGAGCATAACACAACCACTGCCAAGGTTGTGGGTTCGATTACTAGCGGGGGGGGGGACCATCCATGCTATAAATGCACGCATGCACTCACGGCACAGTAAGGCAGTTCGGGTAAATACATTCACCAAATGGACTACGCCGTGTTAAAAGAATAAACCTCTGCGCGTTCGCCTGCCAAGAAAACACAAGAGGAAATTTACTCAGCCGTAACAGCCTCAATGCAAGGTCAGGCTTCTCCGCCACACTGAGGGCTGAAATTCATTTGAATACCTTTGGCAGCGCGTAGAAGTGAAGTTGGATGGATGTGTAGTGGCGCTCCAGAATATTCAAGCCGTCGATGCCGAGAGTTCAGCGACATCTACGAATGTTATGATGACCTCTCGTAATTGCACGATACAAGAAGTGATGTTTTGAAAGAAAATATGTTTCAAACTTAACTTGTTGTGGTGAAACCAATAAAATTGAGTACAGTTTGTTCTTCTGTGTGTGTTTGAGTGTGTGTGTGAATTATGCATGTGATAACAAAAGGTGGAGAGAGACTCTCTTCAGAGTGTGTGTGTGTGTGCATGTGTGTTTGAAGTCCAAGAGGAGTATGGCAGCGTGTTGACTGGCACACATGTTTTTCTGTGTTTGTGCGTGTGTGTACTTCCTTTGTAATGATAGCCCTCAGTGTCTCACCAGGCGGCCAGGCTACTCCTCTAAACCTCGGGGTCTCTGCCAACCCTCGGAGCCCAGAGAATATGGCCTGCAGCTGGGCCACAGAGAGAGAGAGAGAGAGAGAGAGAGCCTGAGCCCGTATTAGCTACTGAAGCAACCCGCATCCATAATTAATACAAGACAACAAACACACAGTTTGTGTTTGTGTTCATATCAAGCAAGTTTCCACATGCAGCAGTGGAAACATGCAGGTAGTGCAACAGCAAAGATAGTATCACGGTTTATTTACATTAGACTGTTCACTTAACTGGCAAAACCAGGGAGATTCTTTCTTTCTTTCTTTCTTTCTTTCTTTCTTCTTCATTTCCATCCTCCTTTCTTTTGTTCTTTTGTTCTTTTTTGTCTTGTCTTCTTTGATTCCCTCCTTTCTTACCTTTCTTTCTTTCTTTTTCTTTCTTTCTTTCTTTCTCTCTTTCATAGAGGAATGAATGTGATCTATAAGAGTGACAGCTCCATCTAGAGGTCAGTCTAGGAAACATCAGTTCCTCTACGAGTCTTCCTCACAAGAAAACACTGGTGAAAGAAACATTAAGATCCTGCACTTAAGTCAAAGTAGCTCAAAGTCAAAGTCCTGCAGTGAAAGATTGTTTTACTAGTAAAACACACTTAAAATATCGAAGGTAGCGTTGTAGTAAGTGGAATTTGCTACTGTTTTACATACTATTAGTTTGTAGTTGTCTTTTATGTTCAACAGTGCATCATGTTTTAAATATGAAAATGTCAAGTAAATACATCAAAATTTAATCTTTAATCTTACACCACTTCAGTAAATGTACTTACAGTCTGCCACTACAAATAAATCATAACAGACAAGATAAAAATCTATCAAACTATAATTTATTGTTTGTTCATTTATATGAGCATGAATATAAAGGACTGTTACAATGGAGGATGAATCAAATTTTTTGACTCAGATGTGAGTTTTTCAAAGTAAAATGCAAATCCACAAAGGTACAGATGTATTATTTTGCATTTTTGCTCAGGTGAAAAGTCTCAGGAGCTGAAATGCCTCTGGTTCTTACAGTAGGTTAACAATTTATTTGCTACTACATAATTTCAAAATAAACATACAAAAGAGATACCAAAAGTGTAGACTGACTAGAAATGTGGACGTCTTCAGTGCATAGCTAATATGGTTATATTTACCTTTGGGAGTAAGTAAATGATACAGGCAGCATAGTGTACAGTGAAGTGAAAAAGATAGCAGCAATAACTGATGAGTGCCTGTTTAATTATAACTTTTTAACTGTTGTTGCAAAACCCAATTTTTGCTACAATGACATGCATGAACTCGTACATTTTATTGTTTCGTCGTGGAGTTAATTTGTATTTGAACATGAGGTATTCAAGGAATATGAAAACAGTTTTGCAGAGGGATATTTGCAGAGGTGTAGTGTGGTCCCTGTGTCAGAGGCCGGTCAAAGATTCTTCAGCGGACAGGACGTCCCTCTCGGGCCTTTGTCCCGTCCACGTCACGCGCTGAGCCGACCTGTTCACACGTCCTCGACCGAGCAGCAGTTACAGAGAGCTCAGACCTCGCTCTTTACTGTTTGTCTTTGCCTGCGATAGAGACACGTGTGTGAAGTGAAGTCAGAAAAATACTGATTATCAATCACAAAAAAAACTGCACAAACAGATTATTACGTAGCGAAGCAGCAGAACACGGGAGTAATGGCTAGTGGAAAAACACAAATGTGTAAGTGAAGCACAAATGTCACACACATGGAATAAATTACTAAATTACAAATTATTATTATTGTGAGTCATTAAATTATTATTATTCTTAGAAAAACATGTGATCTGCTTGTAATATCCTACAGTGCAAACGTGGGGGGGAAAAACATTTTTACCTCTGTTTTCAATGCAAATCAACTTTTTCTGGTGCAGCTATCCACTTTGTTCTCTCTCTCCTTTCATGATTAAACAGTCCAACACTTAAAATTATATATATACAAAGTAGTTAAAATCAGCTCCAACTTGACTCTGTTATATTTAGCCCTGTAGACGGATATTGTATTTTTGGATTTAGCTGCAGAACTTCTAAGGCCTCTTTGTTGCGGCAAGCCCAGATCACTGGAGGTGACTGGCATTTCATTTGTGCCTGGTGCAGGAAGGAGTGTAAACAAACACACCCTCAAAACCCTCATAATCTCTCTTGAGAAACAGTGTCCTACTTATTGGACACAATCTCAGATCTCGCTGTGGACAGTTCTCATTATTTTCTACATTTGGCTGAATATAGTTTCCAATTAAAATCGTTGACAGTGAGGCTCGTGGATTGTTCTGAGTTACCCAGAGCATTGTTTCTGCAGAGGCAGGTTTTATGATTTGGTGGCACTGAGCCTGTTCAGCCTGCAGGCCTGGGATTTCAAAATGAAACTGCTATGAAATCCAGACTGGCGCCCTCATATCTGTGCTCCTCTCACCTTTGACGGGGACAAACTTGAGCGAGTGGCTGAATATTCAAAAACGTGAGACTCCCTCCTCTGGACCGTCATTCACGAACTCGTGGCCCAGCCCGTTGCCACACTTGCCACACAGCACCTGGGTACACACACAACCACAACACAATAACCCCACCTGTCGTAGCTCCTGTGGGTCATAAACTTGAAATACTTACACCAGTTATGAAAGTATTGATTTCAGATCGTAAATTATGGTTCAGCAGTAAAAAACAAAGATGGTACAGTCAGTGGTAAATTTATGAGATTAGCGTGTGTGACCTTGTAGGCAGTGAGAGTCTCCATCATCTTGGTGACACTGTCCTCTCTGATGGTGTCGGTGAAAGCCGGCCAGGGAGACGAGTGGGCGAACTTGGACCGACTGGAGAACAGGGGATGGTTACACTTGGAGCACACATACATACCTGCAGGGGACATTTACTATTAAAGATTGTTGCTTTGGTTCATTTCCTATCTGAAATTAATTATTATTATTATTTAAAATAATATAAATAATTTGTTTTGACTCCCTTAAAGGCCCTGCAGTAAATCTGACGGGTCACATGATTTAAGGGATGAAGAATCAAATAAAAGTTTGTTTTTTTCCACTTATTTGTCTTTTCTTTTTATTAATATTATATTATTTATAACCTCTTCAAATCTGACAACTTGTGTCAACATCAAGACCATAACATGTAATAAAGGCTCCCCAGTTGCTTTATTTTGAAGGGCCAAAAAAACCCTCAGTTTTCACTGAAATCATTAACAACAGATTTCTTAATTAATGTATCGATCTGAGAAATATGAAATATTATGAAATAAAAAATAAAAGCAAACTCTTTATCAATTGCTTATATCTCCAAATTCTGTCACACCACATGTCCTTCCTCTGCACCCGTCACTGAGATATTACACAGAATTTAGACTATTGTGTATTATCAAGATATTCATATCTAAAAAGACGATTTAAACTAAACGTACATTAAACTGAGTGGCAGCCCTGAAATAAAAATAAAAAGGTTATTTTATCCTCCATAATCCAGACTAAACGGAGATTACATCACAACGCTGCTGACTGAATAACCGTCACCGTTTGCTCACCTGGTTTGAAATGATCCTTGTAGATCTCACCGCCTAAGAACTGACAGAAAGACATACTGTGGTTTCTCTGCAGACCAGATAAAGGCAGAATAAATGTTAATCTGTCTCGGTCTTTCCTCCGGCAGGGATGGCAGGTGACCGGGGCAGGAGCAGCGGCTGTTTTTCCCCTCCTCTCGTGCGAGTTGATCCTGGCCGCAGATTTAACCGGAGCTCCGCCCCCTGCAGGTATCTGCTTTAACACTAGATGGCGGTGTCCGACAACAAGCGCACAGGTGGACATACAGACAGAAACGGTACTGGAAGTCAGAGCATCAGTATTTATATTGTCATCATGCAATAGAACAGAAGGGAGCAGCATTGTATCGTGTTTATTTATGAGGCTCTGCTGCAAAAACTGCCAAGTTACCTCTGCTCTCTGGTTACAAGTGAATGCAACGCTTGACTTTAGCTCTACCTCTTGTTGCCACGCTGTTTCAAATACAATGCTGCAACAAATGTGAAGTTACATTCTCCTATTTCACTGAAACATTTTAAAAGGTTTTACTTTTGTATTTACAATCATTTTAATGATCATAGAATTGAGATCCTGATCTCTATGAGACTACCAGTTTAAATAAAGGATTTACTATCAATAATAATAATAATAATGAAAATGATATTGATAATAAATTAAGTGAGTACTGGAGTTGGCCCTACACCTGCAGGTGTGTATGTCAGTGTCCCAGCACTTGTTCTGTTATTCATGAGCACTTCCAAATTTTGTCTTTAGCATCAACAATATCAGTTTCATTTTAGACTGAAGAGGCTAAAATATAAAACCAAAACTATCATGAGATCTCATTGAAAAAAAATACTGAAAGTCAATTCTATTTCACGGTCTGTGTGTGTTTTTTTCTTTTCGTAACAACCAGGACTTCAAAGCTGCTACAGCGAAGCATTATTAGGACTATTTTGTAAAAATGTAACCTAACGAGCCAGCCGATCTGAGGAATTGCAGATGACTGTCACTGTCGCATATAAACACCTACAGCGATCGTGTGATCTGATCTGTGATGTGCACTGCTACTGCAACAACCTGATTATTTACTTGTCAAACGATATCGAATATTAGTCTGAAGACTCAGACAAGAACTGGCACACTTTTTTTTTTTTACAGTACAGTTCTCTTGATAACATTAAAATCGATATAATTGTTCAATCTCATCATGTAACACACAAGTAAACTGAACTGTGGTTATTCCTTCAAAGATTATTGGAAGAGAGAAAATAAGTATAAATCATACCACAGTTATTTCCAACACGTGCACTGTGAGGAGAAAGTTGATGAATGATAACACAGACACACTTGCCAGATAGTGTGAATTTCTTTCAGTATGCAGGTGTCATCTCAGACAAATAATGTCAGTATTATCAGTGCGATTCAAGAATCAAGAGCATCACCATCCAAAACACCTTAACAAAACGCTTTATTCTGTAAATGAAACACGGAATTTCATGTTAAAAATAAATATGCTTTTCTCTGTAGAAGCTGTGAGTCCAGAAATGATATTTCTGTCCATCATAGGTCTTAATCCTTCATTCGTACTTGCAGTAGTGCTTGAGTGCCTCTGGCAGCTCCAGCCAGTCAATGGCCATCCTGTGGACGATGTGCTTCTGAATGGTCTTCCTACACAACGTCTGCAAGGACGAGACTGGAGCAACAGAAAAAGAGAGAATAAAAAGACTGTGGATTAGTAGAAGAAAGGTAATAAAGCGAAATAATGAAAAAAAAATATGCATGGATGGATCAATGAACGAGCATAGGCCCTTGAGTCAGAGTCTCTGCATGCTAAAATGTCTTGCCGGAAAGTCGATCATATGACCACAAGAGACACAAAATGACTACAAAGAGACACAACAAACTACAGAGACTCAAAATGACTGCGAAGAGACAAAACATGACTACAAAGAGACACAAGATGTCCACAAAGAGACATAAAACAAAGACATAGCAATGTAAAACAAATACAAAGAGACTGAAAACTACCACGAAGACATGCAAAACTACTTCAAAGAGACACAAAACAACTACAGACGTCATCACCTGTGTGTTTTCGTGCGAGTTCTGATTCACCTGCAAAATGTTACTGAGAGAGACACGAAACAGCTCGTCATTTGTGGTGGTTTTTTTGTGTCTCTTTCAGTAACAGACAGAGTGTCGTGTCTGTGCCCAGGGGCCAATCGTCTCATAATCCATCCATAGTTAAAGGAATCACTGTGACACTCACATCCATACTCCACCTGGACAATGCGGACACATTTAGTAGCGGCAAAGACGTCCACCACTGCGTAGATAGGCTGGATGGTGGGGATCCCCTTCGCAGAAGCTCCCATATCCTCACCGTTGATGACAATATGCATATCAGCCAGGTTTCTGCCTTTAGGCACATACATTACTCCTATCCTGCTGCGTCGGGCTGTTGGAGGTAGAGCGTTCGTCTTGTACAAGTCGTCCAAAATGTGGCTGAAGCGTCCAGGCCGGCTCCGACCGACCAGCTTGTCTCTGGGGATCCGAACATTCTCAATGTACAAGTGAGAGTCTGTAAAGAAAGTCTTCATGTTGTTGCGTCCTTCGCCTCCATTTCCCTCACCTCCATCTGCATCTTCAACCTCCCCCCTGCCGAGCCTCCGACCCCCAGCCAGTCCTCCCTCTTCGGCCTCTTGGACCTCCTCTATGACCTTGTTGTGGTTGCGAGTGATGGCGAAGACCCAGCTGTCTCCCTGGTCTGTCAGGTCTGGGATGGAGTATTCAGGTACCACCTCTAAGCTCATGGGATCCGTGGCGGTCAGGCCCACACGGAGGTGGCCGCACCAGCCCAGCTCCTTCTCCTCAATCTCTATGAGGAAAATCTCTCCAGGCTGCAGAGGGTTTTTGCTGAAGCACACCCCATTGGCGAAGCTCTCCACCCGGGTGGCCTGGGTTCCTGAGAGGTCCAGTCTGACGTTGGTACCATGAATAGGGTGGAATTCCATAAATTGGTCAGGAATGGCCTCCATTTTTATTTGTCCACGCGTTTAAACAGTCACTCTAGTGCAGAGAACAGAAACGACAGTGAACAAGAAATTCCCACTTGGTTTAGATTTTGTGAAAAAGAAGCACAACAAAGACGGTTAGACTTACAAAAACACTTTCCAATCGGACGGTCTCGCAGTGGTTTCTGACTTAGCGGCCGACACGTGGTCATTGTAGAGACACAACAACTCACACAAACACGACAAGAGCCCCGGCTCTGCCTATCTGTCGGCCACTCAGGGAAAGCTTCTAGTAGAGGGCTATTTTTGAACAGCTGCATATGTCAACAGATGGGAAGGTATCTGTGTGTGTTGAGGGGTGGGGGGTTGGCCATGCACATGCCAACAGTCACTCACACACACCAGATATGCACAGAGATTGGGTTAGGGTTAGTGGGAGGAACAAACCCCCCCCCCCCGGGTCCTGGCACTCATATAATCCCACAAACCCATGTACTGAAGTAATAGCTGCATAATTATCATAATGCCATATGCCAGGAAGATATGTTAAACAGCAGGGCCTTCATAGCTGTACTCTAAATATAGTCCATGCAATACAGTCGGGATTTCATTCTTATGTAAAGCAGCAATTGAAGGAATATATCAGCATTTATATGTGTCTCTAGAGATTTATTGTGATAATGGAATTATAGTATAATAATGTAAAAAAGAATTATATTTAAAAAGAGAAAGTCTTACATTAAAGGCTCCTGCATACTGTGTTAGTTAGTTCATATTTATATTGGATCATGTTATTATTATATATAAATTAGAAGCTAATTGATACATAGCACAGTTAGTTACATATAATTTGAAGTAATTTATTATGTGTACATGAGAAGTAATTTGCAGGCTGGTGGGAAGAGATCATTGATCAAGAGTAGGGGGGGTAAGGTAACAACAAACTCTTTCCTTTTCACATCAAATGTTAAGGTCATGACTAATAAAATGCACGCTCAGTGACTTTAATGCACTCAGGAGTTTGCTGCTACAGCCTAACTTGGTCTGGTACGACCACGACCTTATGATGGCTCGTCTTAGCTAATGTTAGCAAACTAAATATTGCAGTATAACTGACATTATTAAGTCACTAGCGTTAGCATGCTTGTCATATGTTTATGTTTTAGCATTGCCACTTGTTCCAAAATTTGATAGATTAATAAACTTCAAATGATTGTTTGTTTGTTTGTTTTTTGCTTTTAGTTTTTTGTGGTACTTTATATGAACTTAAGGAGCTGCTTCTCTCACAGGAGTAATTACTGATACTGCCTGAGCAATAGTTTCTTTTTTCCTGTTCAGTGGTTTTCAACCTGGGATTTAGGAATCTCTGAGTGATCAAAAAATAATATGATCAGAAGCTCTAGATAAAAAAAAAAAAAAAAAAGAAAGCTATGAAGTGTCTTGTGCAGGCTCGTGGGGTTTTATGAAATGAAATAACATTTTTGTAAGAGCAGCCTTCCCTTTTTCTGAAGTTTAACATCTTAGTTTGTAACCAAATACTCCTCCCTGGTCCTGCAGTCTGATGTGAGGCAGGCTGCCAGCTGAGGTCTGCTTCAGCCTCCTCAGTGTCCATTCTCACAATGCAGGTGTGAGGACGGGAGCGCTGAGAGAGAGAGGGGAGGGGGAGGGGGTAAAGGATGGATGTTGCACAACCTCCAGGGGTCTGCATCCAGCTGCAACATCCTCTTGACCAGATGTACGAACAGATGCTGTTCTCTCTGGCGTCCACAGTTTATCTCCCATCACCTGCTCAAGGTCATCAAGACACTTGAGTCTGATGTATCTCCTATCCTTGAACGTAGATCCCATGTCGCACACAAACTCCTCTGGTCCGTCTGTGGAAATAAAAAATCTGCTCCGTTTCCCACCGTCCAGCACATACTCTGGCCCTGAGTTTTTACAGTGAAGCTCAACACGTCATAGTCCATCTGCCCAGGACAGAGCAAACAGCTACCAGGCCCACAGATGACATAATGGCCTCATTAAAAGGAATATATAGCAGCACCTCTGGTGCCCTGTACCAGGTGGTCTGCACACAGACACCAGGAACCACTGCAGGCACAGGCCAAAGTCGATGGGTTTGACTTTGAGAGGATGCTGCTGGTCGTCCACAACCATATGATTCTGGATCTGATTCCCACTGATGTAACTATAATCATTCTCAGCTGTTGTCATGGGAAGACCCAGGTTGTTTCTGCTCTCCATGTAAACACAGGCTTAGGTTTAGATGGTACGGCTGTCTTGCCAGTCACAGAATTTCAGTGTGATTCTTGTCGACCTTGATGGGCCTCGCTTTGTCTCTTTTGATGTTGGGACATCTGGTTACAAAAAGCTCTCTGGGGACGACCTCCAGCTTGTGGCACCTGCCAAGTTTGCTCCCTTTAAAAAACTAGAGGCCGTCTGTAAAACCAATATTTAACTCCTTTTGGCTCTGTGTGTTTGTCACCAACTTTCAGGCTTCAGGTAGTGTACAGTATATATAATAATACATACAATATAATGACACAAAACCTACAGATAATGAAATAAGAGAGGGTGCTAGAGTAATTAAACTCTGTATATACTGTATGAACAGTCCTGTGGTCCTGAGTAAGTGCTGTCACTCATGCATCCAGCCAACCGTGCTCTTCAGGAACACCTCCTCCAGTCAGTGATGGATGGGGGTAATTGTCTCTCATCCCAGCTGAAGCCTGCACAATACTCTGCCCCGTTCCTCATATTGTCATTTCTAGGGCTTCCAGTGTGTTTTATGTAGGCCAAGATGGAGGGAAGGAAATAGAGAGGAAATTCATTCTTTTACCCTCCTTCATTCTTTGTTTATTGTCATGAAAACATTTCAAGCTCCATCTCCTTGCCTGTGGACAAATTCATGAATGAAATATGAAACAGAAATATTTCTGCTACCTTCAGCTCCTGACCAGTGCTGGTTAGTTGCAGGCATCATCAGAACGGAAAATAATACTACTTAACGCTCAGGCTGAACTTTAGCTGTCACCCTGTTTTGTACAATTAGACAACGTTTACACTCCGCATGCATATTTGTGTGGGAGAGTTTGTGTGTGCATCTGTTGGGGCTGCAGGACTCTTAATCTGGATTATCATGCAAGCGCGGCCATGCTTTTCATAATCAGTTTGGTGAGCTGTGATTCTCGGCAGCGCATGACACATCTGGATGCAGGCAGTCGGTTAAAGGGAGGTGTGTGTGACTGCGTGAGAGAGAGAGAGGGGGAGAGAGAGAGAGCTTTGAGACTACTCGCTCCGTGGTCTTTGAGCGCACAAATGGAGAGGGAACCAGCAGAACACAACAGCAACCAGCGGGTTTAGTCACATTTCCATTCACAAAATTATTTTTTCAGGTAAGTAAACACCTCATCTCCATCTCTGTTGCTGTGCATGCTTTTTCTGTCTCTGTTTGCAAATCATTAGCAGTGCTGCAGTGTAATTCTAATCAAAAGAATGACCACTTTAACTTCTACTGTCATATGTGTATGTCACACTTGTTTTGTGAATGTGAGTCGTGAAGTGAAGGTGTGTAGTTACATACTGTTATCACCGCACAAGTTAGGGCCGTACTGTGTGCATTTGTATTTTATAATGGGACCTCACTGGTTTGGGATTTGGTCACATATTTTATATATATATATATATATATATATATATATATATATATATTTGTGTGTGTGTGTGTATGTATGTATTTGTGTGTGTGTGTGTGTGTGTATATATATATATATATGTGTATTATTTTCCAGACCTGAAAGATGACATAATGAAGTTGTTTGTTTTATTCAACCACCAGTTCTAAACTCATTTAATCTTCCCATCTCATAGAAGAAGAAAAAAACAGCAAATACTCACATTTGAGAAGCTGCAAACTGCAAGTGTTTAACATTTTTACTTGAAATTGACTGAAACAATTCATCAACAAAGCAGGGAATTTATTGTATATATTTATTCTGTATAACTACATATCTATAGATATATAGATATATATACTCTCTACACCATCATTGTCCCTCAATAATACAATAAATGCATAATTAAATTAATGTTTTAACAGTGAGATGGACGTATTTTGTATCGTATTTATTATGGTGATAGACTGTGATGCTACATATCACAGCCCACACACCTAATAATTACTTTTTAATTGCATTAAACAGGTGAACAGGGAACTGCTTTATATCACAGCTCACATATCCTGTAACCATCTTATTATTATTATTCCTGTGTACTTTGTTATTACTTCACTTCACAGGTGTTCTCATGGGAAACACCTGCTTTGGATTCTCTGCTCATTTATTCAGATTCCTTCCTTTAATTCGTCACTCATACGTAAATGACCTCAAACATAAGAATGAGAGCACTGATAGTAAGAGGGCTCTGAGGGATTGTGGTGTTACTAATAACTGCAATCAACACTGGGTCAGGGAGATGAGCCAGCTTGGAAACACACCCCACCGAATGTTGGTTTAGCCCGTAATCCCGCTGTGTGATTTGTCAGATTTCACAGTAAAACCCTGCATTAATGTTAATCTGTGATTGTTACTGTTCGTGTCTGATCAGAGGCTGGCACACAAACACACAAACAGACCAACTCCCAAACACACACACACACACACACACACACTTGGGTCACAGACACGATGTCGATGACGATACTTTCACTGACTGAGAATGTCACACACTCGGAGCAGACGTGTGCTGTGTTTCATGCAACAGTCGTCACATGATCACTCCGTATGTCACACGCAGCTTCATGAGGTAATTAACAGCTCTCGTATGTTTGTTTTACAGGAGCCTGAAAGCAGCGGTTTACCCTGCACATAGAAGCTCAACAAGGTGACTAGTTCTTGGACTCTTAAAAATCATTCAGATACTGATCAGAACATTATATTATAATGTATATTTACCACTTTTTACAATACTGTTAAACCCAAAACCCAAAGGACAGAGTCAGGGGAGTCAGCAGAGATCACACACACACACACACACACACACACACACACACACACACACACACTGAGGAAAATCCTGAAGCTAACATTTCTGCCAAAGTACAATACAATATGAAAAAGCATCAGTAATTCCCACATTATTCAAACACGGTGACGATCATTCATTTATCACTTAGAAACGTCTCGACAACAATGTGACGGATTGCCATGGAATTGAAGGATGATCCCTCATGACCTCTAAATTATCAGTCATCCAAAAAGGAATGGCACAAAATTTTTGTACGGACATTTACGGTTCCCAGGGCTGGAAACCAACTGAGGTTCCCTCTAATGTTCCCGACTAACTCACCCAACTATTGGATGCTTTGCCATGAAATTTGGCACAAACATTCCCGTGTCTCTCTGGTTGAACTGTAATACCTTTGCTGAGCTAAATTTTCTTCTAGTGCCAACATCAGGCCAAATACTGACATTCCCATCAGCCTCAGCTGTACTTGTGTGTTTAGCACTAATAAGACAATGTTAGCATGCTAGCACGGTAAACTAAGATACGCAGAGCCACAGAAGTGCTAGCTGACCGCTGTGATGAGGGAATCTATTATAAATGCAGTTGCAATGAGGTGATGAAAAAAGCTTGACCTGAAGCTGCAGTGATTAGATGTAAGAACATTTGGATAACACAGCAGCATCTGGACTCCATATTGAGCAGTTTGGCAATAAGGCAACACTGACCTGTCCCGTTAGTGTTCCACAATTAGCTTGGACAAAACCTCGTTAGCCTAACAGCAGTTTAGCCTTTGTAATGTGTGTGTGTGTGTGAGTGCGTGGCGTGCGCGTTTCCTGGCACCTCCAGCAGCTTCATGGTCCCTCTTCCCACCCTGGAGAAAAAGCGACGAGGAAGGTCTAATTCCGCCTGGCTGCATGTGTGTGTCTGTGGGGTTTATCTCCCCACCGTCCATTTTGAGTGAGAGCAGATTAGTCAGAATCCACCAGCTGCTGTGGAATTGGTTGAAATCGTGCCACACAGCGCTGTAATACAGTTACGTAAATCTGACCAGTCAGAGGTAGGGGTTTAACGTGCATAAAGAGCAGTGCACTTGACCCAGAGAGACAGTGAGTAAAAAAAAGGTCTGTGCTGTTTCTCAGCTTGTGTCCGTCGACGCTCGTTCCTTCCACAAAATGACAGCTGATAACACAAGCTGCTTCTCTCTCTCTCTCTCTCTCTCTCTCGCTCTCTCTCTTCTGCGTTTTGCTAATATCATTTTGACAAGTCCGTAGGTGGTGGCTGTATAATGTGTTGTGTGGAAGCATCCGAGGCTGCTGACACATAAATGCCACACTGGGGGTGGAGGGGTGGGGTGGGGGGTGACAGAGAGCATCTTTGAACTCCCTTCACTGTTCATCTCAGCGTTACATAAGGAACTCTTTAAGCAGCTCGAGAAGACATCAGAGGGAGGGTTATGACTCCGGGTTTTTTTTTTTTACGTCTGACAGTCGCCTCCTCGGGGGATGAGACTGGAAGAAAGTGTAGTTCTTTCCTTAGGGACACGACTTGCTGAATATTATTATTCCACCCCCTTCACTCCTGTGGTTTTTGTTTTTTTGTTTTTTTGGATTTGTTTGGAGATTACAGTTTTGACAAAACCAAAAATATACTCTTCCCGTTTAATGCTGAAAGGCTGCATCTTTTAAATTATGCTTTTTCATTTCATGTTCATGTGCTCATAAAGTCCCTCCATATAAAATAAATGAATCCTACATAGACATCCAATCAGACCCCTAAAGACATTAGATCCAAGCCTGAGCTGCCCTAGTTTGTACAACATTTGTGGGAGAAAGTCTGTCTTGTCTATTTTTTGCATGCCTCTAAAAGTCATTCAGTATGTGGAGCGACAGCTATGGGAGAGGTGCTTACTTGGCTCTGATTCGGGCTCACTAGTCTTCAGATTAATGTAGAGTCCCACAACTCTTCCGAGCTAAACTACATGACATTCACACATTAATGCGTAGTTGGCACCGGTAAGCAGTTTCTGTGAAAATGAAACACGAGCATAGAAAAGATGCCCTTCCTCTCTCCTCGCACGGCTCATTCCCTCACTGCTTGTATTTGTTCTGCCTCCGAGGCTTAATAATGTAGCTGACAGTGTTCATTATTTATTCCCATTCAGTGACTTGTAGGTGCCTCGACTGTGCGATGTGAAGTGAAGAGATGGCAGAGAGTGGAAAAAGTGGGGAAGGGAGCAGTGAGGATAAAGAAAGAGGAGGTGGGAGAACTCAACAGGAGCCCCACAAACTCTCCCCCGTTGGTGCAGCCTCCTTTGGAGCCAAAAGGCATCTCCCCCGAGGGATTGTGATCCAGTTGACTGGGACAGAGGGAGAATGGGACAGTCTGGATGACAGTGAGCTCATCTTCTCCCTGGATCACGATGAGGACTACCCATCCATATCTCTCTCTAAGGAGAGGCAGCTCTCTGTTGAGGATGACAGAGGGTTGCAGTCTCAAGCTTTCCATGTCCCTCTCTCCCCCTCTTCGCCAGGCTCTCTGGGGAACTGCTCCGCCACCGGCCCCAGTTTCCTCTCCCCGGGCCCATCCTCGCCCACCCACCGGCCTCTTGCAAACCTGGTCAAGTCTCTCTCCACGGAGCTGGAGCTGAAAGAAGGCTCCACCCTCAGACCCAAGCCCCTTCTCAGCCTCGTGAAGTCGATCTCCACGGAGGTCTCCCGCTCCGAGCCCGAGGTGTCGCAGTCCAAATCTGACTCCCGCCTCAACCTCCACCTGTGGAAGCAGCTAACCCGCAGCAACGGGGACTCTCGCACTGCGCCCCCTTCTCCTAGCTCACTCTCCCCTAGCGCAGAGGGTCTGAAAGGGGGCTTCTTCAAAATGGAGCTGGAGGACACCAAGAGGAAGCTCTCGGAGGCCGTGCACGAACCTCTGAGCAGCATGTTCAGTAAGATCATGAGAGAGGAGAGCGCGGGCAGCCCCAAACACCAGTGTAAGACCCAGGGCGCTCACCAGGCCAGCTCCAGAGGTTTGGGGCGGGAAAGCAGCACAGACACGGCTCTTTCGGAGTCTCCCGTGAGGAACGTTAGAAAAGCAGACGCTGATGTGCCTGTGTTTGACTGGCCTTCTGTCAGACATCTTGGGAGAATTCACCGCAGCTCCTGTCCCGTGCATCAAAACAGACAACATAACGAGGAGCTGGAAATATGTACAGATGGTGATATGATGCAAGTATTAGCCATCGAGACACACAGGCAGGCGAGGAGACCGCCTGCTGGGTCTCCAATCCCTGTAGCACCCTTAGCTCAGACTTCCCCTCTTCCTCAGCCCCCTCACCCTCTGCCACGCATGAGTTTGTTCTGTGTGGCAGTGCTGTCTTACAGCTACTTCATCCTACCTCTTAGTCCATACTTCTCTGGCCTGGCTCTGGGACTAGCACTGGGCTTCTTGCTGGGATTGCTGCTCATTAGGATGGGTTCCTCCAGGTCTCGTCGTCCGGCTCCTGCCGACAGAGCAGCGCAGACCCTGCTGGGGGAGGTGATTTTGACAGGTGGCACTCTCAACACTGAGCCCGACATCCTCAAGGTAAATGGATGAGTCATTAAGGAGGAAAATTGTCACATTGTTTTCACCATATTTGCAGCTGCCTCTGTCTCACTCCAACACTCACACATTTCTCAACATGTCCACAAATAACATCTGAGAAAAAATCACTTACAGTCGTCAGAGGAATCATCAGACTTTATTTCTTGTCACTTGTCTCTTAAAGGAATAGTTGAGCATTTTGGGAAACAAATCGTCTGATGGCAGATTGTTTTTTTTTACACTTTGTCTTTTGTAATAATTGAACACACAAGATATAATGTGTTAATTAGTATCTTTAGAAATCTGGCATTCATACCTTTGGACAGAGCCAGGCTAGGTTAACTACGCTAACTGAGAACTGGCTGAAGCTTAATATTCAACAGACATAAGTGGTATCAAGCGAATGAGTGTATTTTTTTAATTCTTTTAAATTTAACACAAATCTTCCAGAAAAAGACCAAAGAAAGCGAATGAATGCTCATTTCAGTCGGTGCTGCTAATTTTCTATTAAACCATGATGCAAATATGTTTATATTTAATATTTATTATTATGAAATGTATTTGTTTCATCTATTTATTTTTAGAAAGGTTTCCGTCTCATCCCTCCACACTGACCTGATTTTTATCAGCCACAATATTCTGTCTCTTCAGTGGAGCAGAAGCTTCAGCGGACACACAGTCATATGCTTCATGGATGTCAAGCTTTCGCTGAGTCCATTTCTTTTGCATTTTGCAGCATTTTGTTTTTATCAGTACATCAACTTTTCTACCTTTTGACTTGAACTTATGACTTTCAGGTGGATGGAAAAGCTCTTGTCGTTTCAGTTCGTTGTTGCACAGTTATATGGTCACTATGTAATGGTCAGTGTTGGATTGTGACAGTAGGAACTTCACTATACAGACACGTTATCATCCAATTTTGCTCCGATCCAGTGAAGTGGCACCCGGAGGCATACAAGAACTCCTTTAGAAATTGCCTTTTGAGTGAAAAAGGATCAAACAAACAGAAATTTAATTCTTTCTGACTGTGCCCATAATAGCGTAGCTGCAGGCTACACTGACCTGCGTCTGTTACAAGTGCAAAAATCCATCGGAAAACCTACTCAGTGAAAGTGACTGATTTCTGAATGCACTTTTAAAAAGCACGTTTAAAAGCTACACCAATTACAGTAACAAGAGTACTTGTAATTAGTTTTCAGCCGTGCTAATTTGCTCTAAGCTAGAACAGTGTCAAGTCGGCAGAGTCACTCAAGCAACTCTGCTGACTGGTTCCTTCACAGATTAAAGCTTCTGAGGGTGGCATGCAACTACATAAAGGTGCCCAGAATGCAATTAAAACTTTCAATAATAAAAAGTGCTGGAGCTGCAGTGGTAATTACTGTTCTCCTCCTGGTTGAGCTTGACACGGGGCAACCAGAGAGGACAGCTACCACCCAGACACTGTCTGTTCCAGAGGCAATTAGTGGGAGATACTGGCAGGAGGAAGCTGTAATTTGTCAGCAATCGAGGCAGCCGGGGGTTGGAGGGTGGCGGTGATGGTCGGAATAAGAGCGGTTTACTGTCTCAGTGTTGAACAAATTCCCTTGTTTGGTCATTAGCGGTTTGGTTTCAAGTCTGTGGGCTGTTAAGATGCGGCGGTCAGAGCTGCAGAGGTTGCGAGGTGTTCTCGGAGGTCGTCTGGTAATCAGATGACAGAATGAGAACAGTCACGGTGTGTGATTGCGGGCACACTTCAGAGATGAGGGCACACAGGTTGTACATTAAGAGGGAGCATCGAGCGTCAAGGATTGTTTGACAGCATTAAGCTCACAGCCGTGTATTTCAGACTGAACAAAGTTTTATTCTAAATTTCTTCAAAAATGAAGGATTATCTGGCCCCAAACCCTGTGTCTGATACTAGGTCATCTTTAGGTTACTAGGATTATTCCCTATTTGTAAATAGCATTCATGAAAACATCCAAGTCGTAATTATGAGTAAAACTGTTATAATTGTTATTTTTCTGAAAGCTCCAATAAATTCAACTTTGCACTTACAGAATGTTTTATACTGTTGCTCATAATTTGTTGAGATGGGACAACCATCTCTACGGCCTGTGATTGGTTTGTTGACAGCGGCCAAAAGTCTGGAAAGACGAGTTGCTTGGGAAGCAGAATCCAGGTCGTTCATCCATGTCCCTTCAACGAAACACATTTTTGTTATACTCATACACATATTCTCCAGCACTGACATTATAATACTGACTGCTCCTCTGACACCTAAACTGTCAATGTTAAAATTCAATTATGATGAAATACACAGAGGTGAATTCACCATTTGATAGTTTGGATCAGCCTCCTTGGATCTGTCACTGAAATAACACACAATCACAATCACATTTGCTCTGTACTTCACTTACAGGCTGATCAAGTGTTTATCACTCACTTGAAACTGTGTGCAGTGTTTATATAAATCAACACTCGCCTTCTGTCTTTCCAGGGGTGGATGAATGAGATACACGAGTACGACCCAGAAACCTACCATCCAGCTCTGACTCACTCCGTGTTTGCCACCCTGGAGGGTTCCTGTCTCCGTCTGGACTCCCCACGCACCAACATCAGCCGCAGGGCCACGTACGACGAAAGAGTCCAGGAGGCCACCTTCGTCAAGTCACGCTGCTTTCAGCTGGCGAAGAGCAAGGTACAGCTGCCACTAATTTCGTAAAGGAAATATTCACCCTGTATCTGAAGCTATTTTATTTTTTTAATGGAATATACTAAGGAAAATAAAACTTAACTTACTGACTTTGTGTCATCCAAGGGCAAGTACAATGCTAAAGCTTATTTGAAATAAAGTTTAACTGGAAAGAAACTGTTTAATCTACTTCTGATATTGATTAAACTCCTTAGCATTAATTAATAATTCATAAATGGGATATGTGACAGCATTGCCCATTTAACAGTCGTCTTTCACCTTGCCACAACAAAGGTCTGTCACTGCTCCCCAAAGGTATTCCTGCTGCCATCTGTGCTGGCGCAGAAGAGGGTGTGGAACCCGAAGTATCCCATCTGCATCCAACTGGCTGGGGGAGGAAACTCCCAGGAGGATGAGGGAGGAAGATCGGAGGAGAGTCGGGGAGAGGAGCCAGGAGGAGTTGAACCGACAAGTCAAAAACAAAGTTCCTGTAAACCCGTCCATGACCTTCCCACCACTCTTTACCTCTTCGGCCGCACAGGACGAGAGAAAGAAGAGTGGTTTCGTCATTTCCTGTTTGCCTCCATAGATGCAGAGAGGGAAAACGAGAGGGACAGACAGAGGCCTGGCAGATGTGTGTCCAGATCGGGTATGAAAAACGTTAATAATGCATTAGAGAATAGAAGCCTTCTAGATAAGGCATCTATACAAATGCTTTATGTGTGTGGATTATGGATTACATGCTCCAATTCTTTACATTTCAAAGCCAATCCCTTTCGAGGGAACACACAGATCTCACAGTTCTTTGGTGACCTGACAGGGCAATGGCATCAAGAAAAAAATCTAGAGACAGTATTTTTGAAGAGAAGTACAGAGTGTGAAGAGTACATATAATCTGTCATTTGATCGTCACACTTCCTTTTCCCATTGCTACACTCTTGTTTAATGCATTAGTTGAGGGTACTATTAAAAACCGCTGCTCTGCTGCACTCATGGGAAAGCATGGTGAGGTGTGAAGGACAAGAGGCTGTAATTTAGTGATTTAAATAGTTGACAGTTACATGAGAAGATTTCTACGACTCTCACGTTAACTTTTGAGCTAAATTCTCCATCCTATTATTTTATCAGTTTAGCATGAAGACTGGAAATAGGGCGGGAAACCGCAGAGCCTAAAAATCGATTCAAAATCTGAGACTCTTCACGGCCCGCTGCAACCTGTAAGGCGAGGGTCATGTGACCAACAGGGGTCACCTAAGGCGTAGGATGGCGATTTTTCCGTGGCCCTGCCAGCATGTCTGCGGGTGTAGTCACAGAAAGTAAACTGTGACGAGGCGCATAACACAGCTCCGTACAGCAAAAGGAAAAACACAGTGTAGCACAAATTGTGATTCAATCATTGCAAAAGATTTTTGAAAGTAAAATTATGATTATGACGAGTCTATTCCTTCCAAAATATGACATTATATCCACTGTGATTATGAATTCAAACAGTCATTCATTAATCGTTACCATTTCTACATTAAAATTCTGTAACAGCAGAATTTTCCGTCAAATTCTTAAATATATGGGTCAGTTATAGATAATGAAGAGGACACAGCACGATGCTGTTGTAATAAAAAAGACAACAGACCCCATTTCTAATAGGAACGTCCTCCTGAAATGTCTCCATTAAAACGTCACACGCTCACAGAAGTAGTAGTAGTGGTCAGCCAGCAGTAAACATGCCCACTAGCTTACTAGCGGTAGTGCTAGCTAGGCTACTCCCTGTAAAACCATGACTTATTTTTACAATTTGTTTTTTAAATGGATTTTACAAATGAGATGTCATTTTTTAATTACTCAGCTTTGTAGGTGCAGATTTGAACATTTACTCTTTGAAGGCGCTACGCTAGCTAATTCCCTCTCTTTCCGGTCTTTATGCTAACCTAGCTACCGCTGGTTATTGTAGCAAAAATATTTAGCATCCAGGACTTTATACATAAGGCTTCTTGTTTAGCTCTCAGGAAGAAAGTGAATAAAGCACAAGCTTATCGTTTTCTCACGGCAACTGGAAAAATTGCTTTGCACCTTCCTGCGTCTTTCTTACTTTTTTCTGTGAATGATTGTCGTAACCAAAAGCCACTGATTTCCAAAGCACCGAGAATAAAGAGAAAAACATTCTCCAGGTGATCCAGCACCAGCACAGAGCGTTTGTGCCTCAGGTAACATCCCAAGCAGCAGAGGCTCCAGCAGAGTGGGCAGCAGTGATGAGGATGCCCCCTGCACACCCCCAATCCCCTGCGTCCCTGCAGCCCACGTCAGCCAGACCTCCAGTAGCACCAGGGGCCTTTCACTGCTAGATTACCCTAGCTACATGGCTCGTCTCCTGGCCGCAGAGGAGATGTCCCCCCTCTCCAGCCCTGGAGCCAGCAGCACGGAGACAAGCCCAACCCTTAAAGGAAACGTAAGTCATGCTTGCTGGTCAAATCATTAAATAAACAATAACATTAGTCATCTACAGCGTGTTGTAACGGCATCACGTTTCTGATTTAATATTCTCTGTAAAATATTCTACTTTCCAAAGTGGTTCCAAAGTTTCTTGTCCTTGCTCAGTCCTGACTCATGTGTGTGTTTCTGCAGTGTACCTGCGATCTAGCAGAGTACCCCGGGAAGAGCCAGACTGCGTGGGCTAACGCTCTAATTGGTCGAATCTTCTGGGACTTCCTGCGAGAGAGGCACTGGGCCGACGCAGTTTCCCACAAGATCCAGAAGAAGCTCAGCAAAATCAGAGTGCGAGCTGTTTCATTTAAAGTGAAAGTCTATACTGTGAAAGTCACAGGAAATGTCAAGTATAAATATGTTTTAAACTGTGATGTGGAATATTTCTTACAGTTGCCTTACTTTATGAACGAGCTCACTCTGACTGAGTTGGATATGGGCAGCTCTATGCCACATATTACCGCTACCTCCAGACCAGAGGTTAACCACAGAGGTGAGTATAATACACAAACACACACACACACACACACACAGGAACAGCAGGAGATGAGTGAGAAGATGACCTGTTGCTCATGTGATTACAGCTGAGTACTGCAGAACATCAGATCAGACGTTGTTATCCTGTTGTAATCTCACTGAGCAGAGGAGTCATTACGCCATGGCCTTCAACATTTAGAGCATTTTGGCTTGGGTGTGTGTGTGCGCGTGTGTGTGTGTGTGTGTGTATGTCTGAGTGTGTATGTGTTTTAAAATCTGCCAGTCTGGCAGGCAACACTCCTAATGACGGGTGGAGTTTAAGTGTGTCAGTCTCTGTTTCTCCCGCCCACTTTGTCGTTACACAACTGCCAGTCAGCAAGTGATCCTGCTTTCAGCTTCTCCGTGTTTCTCCTGCTCGGTCCACATGTGTCAGTCTCCAGAGGGGGATTTATGATCTGTCGTAATTTATTATGAATTTAATTTCAAGGCTTGATAATCACAGTAAAAGCTGTTTAATCTGCCTACTAAACTCTGTGTGTGTGTGTGTGTGTGTCCAGATTAGGCTGTGTGCATGAGCTTTGTCATAATTTGGGTGGTGTGGCGTTGACCTCTGAGTGCTGCCCCCTACAGGCCTGTGGTTGGAGCTGCAGCTGGTCTACACCGGTGCCCTGCAGATGACCCTGCAGACCAAATTCAACTTGTCCAAGCTGGGCAAAGAGAGCGGCCAGGACCCAGACTGTATGACTGAAACTGGTAGCCCACGGTTAGCACCTCACACACACACACACACACACACACACACACACACACACACACACAACCACAATTATCAACAATTATCAACATTTATATATTTCGTAACAGTTTTAATGAACAATTGAAGCATTTTTTTTTTTTTGGTTTAACTTTCCCCAAATCTCCTTTAATGCCTGAAAATAATGTAACTATTGTTATTTATAGTAGTGGTGTCTTTCACTGGTAGGAGTGAGCACTGTTTTCTTTTACAATGTATTTATTTTTATATTTATATGTACTGTGATGTTTTACAAAATAACCAGATGAGATTCTGTGTTTGCAGCTGCGGTATTTTTTATGTCCTGCAACATTTACTTCAATGGCTTTAATAGACTCAGATGTATTAAAGTGGGATTCCAGTGATTTAATATTTCTGTGCTTTAAAGCTATAGGATTTTATGGAAGTTTTTTTAAATGGTGCTAAGCAAGGTTGTCCTTTAAAAACAGCTGGAGCCTACAATCCCCATAATGCAAGTCAAAGCAAGTCTTTAGCTCATGATTTCATCAGAGATATTTTCTGTTTAGAAAGAAACTCCCTCAGACATTACAGCTGTTTTTACCGGCCGAGTTTTACTCCTCGCTGCCCTTTATGTGTAAAACCTGTGGAGCGCCTTCTCAGTGTTTCTGTTGTCTGGTATATTTCATTGTGCTATGAGTGACAGCAGAAATACCAATAAACCTTATGTTTTCATTCTTATCATAGCACACACTGACAACAGACACACACACCTGCACATCCCTCTTTCTATCCTCTGATCCTCCGCGTCTCTGATCTACAGAGCAGAGCCTCACATTATGTTTATGAGCGTAGAGCTGCCTGTCATAGATCCATGTTGGGAGGGATTAAAGTCCAGGCAAAGCTGCGGTGCATCTCCAGCTTTACATGGAGATAAAAAAAACATGCATTCGTGATACGTTTGCGAAATGTGCTTCTTTTTTTTTTCGTGCCAAATGATTGAAACTTCAGCATCAGGATGCAAATGAAACAGTAAAACTGAAGCCTGTGTATCCTCCCAGCTGCAGGCCCATCCTCACTGTGTTGGCGGACAGTGATGAAGAGTCCTCCAGCGCTGGTTCATCTGATGAGGAGGAGCCGCTTCTCTCCGAGCCTCAGGGGCCGGTGGGGGAGAAGGGACCCACACCTATAGCTGAAGGGTAGAGTACTATCACACACAAATGCTGCTTATATGTGTCTGTATGTGTGTTTTGTCATTCATCACCGAAAGAAGATGATGTAAGTAGGTCACATTTATTAAAGAATATTACAGATGCATTAACTGCATAAGCAAGCAAGTAACTTTCCTCATCATCAGTGTTACTTCTACCCTTCTGTGTTGTGAATACTCACTTTGTTTTTGAAGCAGAAAATAAACTGGGCTGACATCACACTCCAGATGGCTGTCGCTGTCATTTACATTTCAGCGTCGCATCTCAAATTTTGACTTTCGCATCTGAATACCAAATCTACGGACAAATGCAGGATCATACTAACACTCTCCTCTCCTCTCCTCTCCCCTCCTCTCCTCTTACAGGACAGGGGGAGGCAGGACTGGGAGGAAGATTTTGAGATTTGTGGACAAAATCGCTAAATCCAAGTATTTCCAGAAGGCGACAGAGAACGAGTTCATTAAGAAGAAGTTTGAGGAGATGTCCAACACGCCCCTGCTGCTCACTGTGGAGGTTCAGGAGCTGTCAGGGACTCTGGTCATCAACATCCCGCCACCCCCTACTGACAGGATATGGTAAGAACATAGAAACAAAAAAAAACTGCATGGTATGAAAATGTTGAGGCAGAAACTCATTTAGAGTCGGTGCTTAAACCAAGACAAGGAAATGAAGACATGCTTTTACATGAATACGTTTTTAACCTTGAATTTTATTGCACCAGGTAAATACACAAACAGAGGGGATTATCTTTTCTGCAAATAGAACTTAAGTAATAAACTGAAGCAAAACAAACACCGAAGTGTTTTCACTGTCCATGACAAATGCCATTAAACTGTTATCTGAGGGAATGTAGAAAATAAAGGGTTCAAAGAACAAGCCAATAAAAATTTGTAAAACAGAAAAATACTGAAAGAGGAGAAAAATATAGAAAAAAGAACTTGTCACTTCTTAAATAAAGGAAGTAAATAGATAAATTCATTCATTCATTAATTAGTAAATAAAAATGTGTTGCTAGTTTAGCGGCTCGGGATATAGACATTGAGGTTTTTAGCCTCTACTTTATACTGCATGTTATAAATGCACTGAAACTGTGGTGTGACTCACTTCTCACGCCTCACCTTGGCCGATTCCAATCACAACACATTTGAGATACATTTGATCATAAAACTGTGGTTGATCTCCTCTGTAGGTACAGTTTCTGTGTGCCCCCCAAGCTGGATCTGCGTGTCCGGCCCAAACTGGGGGAGAGGGAGGTGACTTTCTGCCATGTAACTGAGTGGATTGAGAGGAAACTGCAGGACGAGTTCCAGGTAAAAAGAACAAAAACAAACCCACAACGTTTTCTCTCAATCATGTCTCACAAGTCTCACAATCATGTTTTTTTTCTTTTCTCCTCTCCAGAAAGTGTTTGTTCTGCCAAACATGGATGACATCTACTTACCCCTGATGCACTCTGGGGTGGAAAACCCTCAAGCCTCCCAGCATCAGTCCCCTCAGTCCCCTCAGTCCCAGAGCTCCTCCACAAACTCTATCGAGAAGATCCCACCTGAGATCTCCGGGCCAGAGTCGGACTAGCCGCCGATCAAAGGAGAGCTGAGGCTGCAAAATGGTTTTATTACATTATATATTCATAGTGAGAAAAGGAGAAGAAGCAGAAGGAGAATCTCGAAACAGAACATCTCCCACGCAGACTTAAAAACCCTTATGTCTGAGCCAGGAGTTTCTAAAGGTCGGACATGTTGCGCTGTAGGTTTAGCTGGGGATGGTATAGTCATTTAATCATGACAAACTAATACAAGTGATTCCTTTTGCAAATGTTTACATGTGAATGAACCCTGTGGGATTATATATATATATATATATATATATATATATATATATATATATACATATACATAAATATATATATATATATTTATTTATTTATTTGCTGCTTTGATGTTTACAACTTGATATCACTTTGGATATGAGATGATGGACATTATTAAATAAAAGTTTGAAAAACACTTGTCACTTCTATTCTCCCAGATGACAGACACGAGGCAGCGCAGAGAAAACATGTCTTCACTTTTCATTTAAAAAACCTGCAAAGATAAAAACTTTAGTGAATCTTTTAGGAGAATTTCACGTCTTGAAAGAAAATATGACTCATTTACCTCCAGATACAAATCTGTGAAATTCAGATGTAAGAACGGGGGATAAATTTAGCAAGTGCTTGAGCTTGAAACTGAAAAGCCCCTAAAAGAGAATATTAAATAAGGTTTAGGCTGGATTAGTTTAAGCATGGGATAAAACATGGGAGCAAACTCATAGGCACAAATGTTATATTGAGTTTCTATATATGAAATATATGTACAGAGAAAATAAAAATGTGCAAAAAGTATATGTGAAACCTATAAGGGATTGGAACAGTTTCACATCTATAATACAGGGACATAAAGCTCATGTATTATCCCACATTTCTGTATGAGTAACAGCAAATAATAGTCATGAATGCTAATTAATTAAAGAAGACACAAGTAAATCACTGACACAAAAGACAGGATGGGAAACAAAGACTACAGGAGTGTGTTCCTGATGTAACAGCATTGGTTCATTAGACAAACACATATTAGAGTGATACAAATTCCTTGTCACAATTAAAGTAATTTAAAGTAGATACCGGGAAGTAATTACATACAAGCAACACAGTGATTGGATGGACGACTTCCAACAGAGCCATATCCACATGTTTCAGTTCCCGGCAGCTCAGCACGCTCCCTTAAACATTGTAAATAAAAAATTCAGTTGTACCATAACCAAATTATAATTAGATATAATGTCCAATTACATCCAACAATGAAATGTTCACATTCATTTCATACAGAGGCTCTGGTCTGGGCATGCCACAGTGACTCATCAGGGAAATGCAAAGTGCTCTTGAAGTTGAAATGGTTTCTTATACACAAGGAAGCTTATTATAGAGAGACTTATTGGATTTTTAAATTTCATGCTTTGTTGACTCCAGGTCTTAATGAGAAAATAGATTTCAGACCTGTCCTGTAAACTGGCTTACCCCCTCTCATTACAGTTGTGTTGGTATTATTTTATTGCTAACTTTTTATTGAACATAATCATGAAACCTGTCTGCGTTTTATTCCCTTGTTGGGATTTTTGTGGGACATTTTACTCTGATATGCCCTAGCATAATAAAAGTGAGTTTGTGCGGTCATGCCTCTTCAAGATCTATAAAATGAGGTTTACGTAACTTAAAGTTCACTGACTGGACACCACGTGCAGTCTACTGGTGAGGGTTAGAGTACAGCACCTGTGCAGGAACAGGAAGACCTTCTAACCCACTGACACAATTGCATTTCTTAATATAAAGTTAACTCTTCAGCTCTTCACGCAGTCAGCACAACAATGTTGTAATTAGGACTATATGGGACAATGTGGCGTTTCACTGCTCCCCTCCAGTCAAAGTTAGTTCCAGCCCATCCAAGGATAGTGTTTTCCATTATTTTCCTCATTGTAGCTGGAAAGTTCAGCCTTTGTCATTTATCTCAAGGAAAGTCCTAATCATTGGATAGTTGCTAAGGCACCACAGTCAGGAGCTTTGTCCTCATATTTGAGCAAACATCATTTACAGTAGTAGGTCAGACCAGACTGATATGCAGAAGCAGGTCCAGGGAAAAGAAAGGAATAAGAAGGGATTTCCTCATTCCCAAGACCTATGTAACAAATTTGATGCAGATGGTTTTCTGAAATACACAAAGCACAGTTACATAACTTCCCAGTCATTTTTAAAGGCTATGCTTTGAGACAATGAGCTATCAACACCATGAATGGAGGGTGGGGGAGGCATCAATGACGAATTAGATTTATGACAATATAATTAGGTGCCAATTCACAGTCTGCACGCATGCATTCAGAACATACTGTACCATATCCAAACCATGCCAAACACATGAACAGTTCTTGCGAACTACTACAACCCTAGCAATAAGCATTTATATGATATGGTAAGTATCAGCCATATCATAGTATGTATGATGATGCCACCTGATTAAAGATTTTTCAAGTTTTTCAAGGCTATAGTTACTAATAGTAGTTTTTAAGAGATTGATTATCTAGCAATAGTATCTGTCATGAAGTGGCTGTTGTAAGTTATTGCAGTGTATATATATTGTATAATGCAAAGGCTAGATTAGACTGAAATACTGAAAATTTCCATGCAGAAATATTTTTATTTGTCCAATAGTATCGGTTCATATTGTTTAGTAGTGTTATGGACATTTTGGGCATGAATAAAAGAAGAACCGTAGCGAACAGGTAGAGCTGACATCGGCCAATCAAAAACGCCTATGTTGAGAGCAAATCCCGGAGTGGTATAAAGAATAAATAAATAAATAAATAAATAAATAAATAAATAAATTTAGTTTGCCACAGGTGTGACGGCTTCTCATGTTGTCGGGCCGTGTGAACGAAAAGCTAGCTAAAAAAACTTTTTTTTTTTTTTTTGCACGCATCATTGCAAATGGTGGAAACAAGATGGCGGCGAAGAACGTTACTGAATTAGGGATAACGTCTGTGGATTATCTAACGTTTGGAGTCCTGGATGACTGCTTTGGAAAACGAGGGGTCAAGGTAAGAAATATTTACCGGATATTTTGGAGGTTTGCATCAGCTCTGACATCTGGCTGAGGAATTAAACCTGTGGTGCGGAATGACATGATTTCAGGTGTAATACAGAGATGCTATGGAAGTGTTTAGGCTAGAGGACGTGTGTCTGTGCCTGTGTCTGGGTGGGAGTTAGGGCAACTGGTTTTTACAGGTGCTGAGTTCAATGAGAGAGACTCACATGATGAACTTTATTGCAGTTAATGGTGATGTTTATATCAAACAGCTACTGTGCGTTTCTGTGACATGTTGGTGATTGTTTTGGTATGGGCATAGTTGATGTGATTGACTTTTGTGTGTTGCTAAATGCCCTAACAGCATATGGTTTTTAGCGCCCTTTTTGGTTCCGGTTGGTTTTTAGCGGCGGACTGATACCTCTTTATCACTGTTTGAGTATGTAGGGCGGTCGGTAGAGGACACACTGTACGATGTGAAATGGAAAAACTATAGTTCTATAGTACCGACTCTACCCTTTACGTCTCTATCTTTCACTATCTATATTTTACTGTCTCTATTTTTAGTGTCTCTACCAGTGGAGCGAACTAACCCTGTGACGTCACAGGCTGTCATACTGAAAGATGGCGGCGCCCTTGGTGCAAATCATAAAACAGAGCTTCATTTTTTTCTTTTATATGTTCACGTTTGTCATGTTTATTATATAATTTTCAAGTACAGTGGAAATCCATTTAGTGAATTATGTTAATTTGATTGGCTACCATTCAAATATGTACATAGTACATGTAGATAGTTCCTCCTTTCCATAATGGCCTTTTAAGGAATCCCTACCTAAAGTGATCTCAGTGTAAGTGCCATACAAAAGCTACAGTCCTGACATCATCATTCTGAGATAGACAAATCAAGTGTGTGTCTTCCAAAGCTGCGGTCTTTTTGCTTCCAGTGACAATGGTTCCCGGTCTCAGATGTGGCAGACTGAACCAATTATGTTCACTATAGGCTATATATAGTCATGTGAGTTTTATACAACTGGCAACACGAATGACTATATGGTCTGTTCTCTTTACTGACATCAGCACAACAGTTAATCTGGCATTCAGAATCCACTAATACAACCAAATCACTTCATCCATATTTCAAGATCAACTCTGAGCTTCACACTGAGCTAAAAAACGCTAACAACAGGTTGCATTACATTAAGAGTCATTACTTTGATGCAAATGTATTTATTTATTTATTCAGCATTTATTCATGATTCCAAGATGGACACTTGTTAATTGCATTTATATTGCTACCATGGAACGATTAAATCTTCATGTGCTTTCTTCCAATAAAACTGTAAGATAATCTTTTTAGATAACTGGTTCCTTGACAGTGTTCTGCAGAAATCATTGGGAGAGAGAGACAACTCATCATAAACTCCCCACCTCCATTAGGGAAAATAATTCCTTTATGAGGATGAGGAATGGCGGGTAAGGAGGGAAGAAAAGTGACATCACCCTAGGAAGATGGGCTGTAAATTACTCTGTGATCACTACATTACAAAATGTTCTGGATTCAGCCTCACTCGTCTCCTCGTCTCCTTTCCTTACCTACAGCACAAATCTGTCACAGAGATCACCAAAGAAGAAAATTAGGCACGCACCGTAACAGCACTTATGTAACAACAACCCATCAGACAACATTACTATGCACATCGTGACGTTGACACTCCTTGGAACCCCCGGGACATCCGCTGTTGTTCTGTTTCCAATGATTCATTTCTCACTGACATGTTTTGTCTAAGTTGAAACCAGCCTCATCCACAAAAATGAGTATTGGAGATATAGTCCTGGCTTCAAGTTTCATGAGCCTCTGAACTATCTGCTCAATGAAACCATTACATTATTAGATTATACCTAAAAAATGTGGCTATTTCTTAGGTTTGGTTGTGCTCACAACCTGTAGTGTACTGTGTCATCTTCATCCTGATGTAATACCTTTTCGATAGTCTTGCAGTGGTTGTGATGCTAAACACTCTAACCATTTCCAAATGTCGTGTTATCTGTCAACATTATTTCCTTAACTTATATGAGTTATGGTATTGTTGTTTATGACCATATCAAGGACTTCAGTTTCCTGTGTCCTGGAATCAGCTGTGATCGGTCTTTTCTGTTTTCATTTTCCCCATTTTCTTAGATGTAGATTCAGCAGAATGTTTCAATTCACAGTGTAATTTACAGAAAATTTGACTTTTTTTCATTTTTATTTTGTACGTTTTCACTAAAGCATGTAAGCCTGTGCAAAGAGGGACTTAAAATAGATTTTTTTTTAGAGTTTTGGTGGTGGTTGAGTTTGTGAATTTTGAAAGATGTGGTCGCAGAATGCATTTTTAATGAAAACAATGAGAAGTGAACTGTTGTCTATACCAAGACATTTCCAAACTGTCACAGGAGGATTCTCCAGACTGGATGTATTGATGCTTAACTGAATCAGAAGGAACCAGTCAGCCCACTCATTTCACCACCCTGCTGTCCTAGGCTTGTTCCAACGCTCTCCTGAAAATGCACTAACGACGGACATGCTAATGATGGACATGCTGCAAACCTAGTGAATTTAAAACAACAATCCACTCTTCACTCAGAGTGCGATCATCAGGAAAAGAAGCACATTAACTACACTTGTAGCCGCGAGGCTGCAGCTGTGTGTTTGTGCTGGACTCTGTGCTCCACACTTTCACAAAACATTCGAACCAATACATGCTGACGGCTGAGAAGAGGGATATTTCGTGCATTCATAATGTTGTTGCTTCGTTGTGAATTATCATCAAAAATATTTTGGAGGGTTTTGTGCAGTAATACAAGATAAAGACGTGACAGTGTATTTCCATCTGAAGTTTAGTCTAGTAAACCAAAGAATATGTGAATCAGTCTGTTTTCATGAGCTAAGTAATTATTTGTGAAGTTAAAGACTCTTTTCACTTCTGCTTCCCAGCAAATATTGAACTTTTATTCAGTGTTTTTGTTCTTCTGTCTTGACGGAACTTCGTCAAATTTGGCGCAAATATTTACTAGGACGCAAAGATGAACTGATTAGATTTTGCTGGAAAAAGGTTCAATGTCTGGGTGATCTCACGCTCTTGTGAATGCAATACATCAAGAATGCCCAGAAGGAATTTCATTACTTCTGGCACACTGTGACCTCACAAAACAGGTTTTTGGACATAATTCACAAATTCATACACTAATGTCTGAAAGAATAAAATTAAGTGGTCACATTTTAGCCAGTCAGGAGTCAAACGGGACTTGCTGGTCATTCGGCTATCAGGCCACTATACCAACAGCTTTTAAATGGAAATTTATTATAACCCTTTTCTTGCAGGTTTGCAGACCCTTTCCTCAAAATGCAGAATTCACAAACTAGGTGGAAGGAGGAAGCTGAAAGCTGGCTGAGAAATTTTGAAACTTGTGCAATTGTGGAACATTGGGTCATTAATGTGCACTGTCCTTTTCAAATAAATAAATAAATGAAATGAAAATAAAGCAATCAACGCACTAAAATGACGTCCCTTGAAGTCCGGGTCATGATTAATCAATGAACACATTCCCTGCATGTAGAGCAGCAGAGAAAGAAAGACAATATTTCAGTGTGTGATTCAGCTTCATGTTGGACAGCGTTCATCAGTGATTACCAGTGAGCGCTGCTACTTGTGGGTGTTGTTACTTTTAGAAGTCACATTTCTATAGTGATTTATTGCCTGATGCTTCTGTCACAAATTATGTGACCTGACACTGAACCGTGCAATATATCACTACAGTCAAACAGTTTCATGTCACTGAGTCAGAGTGGCACATGACTATACATATACGTGACTGAACTAGAGGAGGTTGTCTTAAAAAAGATGTAAAATATGGTTTCATAAACATAACAAAAGTGATTCTTATGTCATGATTCAGTGTTCAGAAAAAGAAACAGGACACAGGTTATATTTCTTACCAACAAGTTGCTCGTGCATTATTCCCTTGTTATTGTAGTCACCAACTCAATAAAAGGATTTATTGAGTTTACAGACAAAGATAAGGAAACCTGAGGTGAATAATTACACAACCGTGCGCGGCTGATAGGAAGAGATGAGAAACGCAATCTTTCTATCACCAGACCAGTTTTATGGATATAACAGCTTTGAATATAACTGCTGTGTACGTGTGTACGTGTGTACGTGTGTACGTGTGTACGTGTGTGTGTGTGTGTGTGTGTGTGTGTGTGTGTGTGTGTGTGTGTGTGTGTGTGTCATTTACAGTAACCAGGAACCTTCAGGAATTACCAGTTCAGTTAAACACACATCACACTGTACCCTGCCATTGTTACCTTTGATATAATAATACCCAGGAACAGGAAATACTAAATACTACTTAAATATTTATATTCATATTCATATTTGCTGCAAATTGCTGCAGATTTCTTTACTCATGAAATGATTAGAGCAGATTAGAGCAGAACCTGTAAGAGCTCTGCAACAAACAGTCAACTGATTACCTGATAAAGAAATCATTCATGTGCAGTCAGTTAGAGCCGCTTCCCTGAAGGAACATACACTGATTCATTCGGTTTCCTAACAAACACAAAGTCTATTTATAGCTGTCAGGATTAACAAAGTGCAAGACTGCAGTCAGGGAATTTAATCATCAGGTGTCAAGAACCAATGTTCAGAGTTCAGTTTGAGGCTTTCCAAAAGAGGAAGCTTCAGGTGGTCGTTGTAGGCCTCACTTTGGAAGACATTGGATTAGCTGCATATAAATGGACTTTCCTTTGACTGGAAATACAATCGCAACACCTTCTCAAGAATAATATAACAGAACTGAGTTGGTATTCATTTCACCATTAATAACTGAAAGCATTAATTCATTAAAAGACAGTTGTGTAGTGAAGTTTAAATATTAGTTATAGTCAAAAGTTTTAGAACAACTGCATTATTGCGGTCTTACTGAAATATAAGCAGTTGTAAATAATCTTAAATGGTACAAGAAAACAGGCATTTCTCAGGGATAAAGAAATTAACTTACAGCTTTCCAGCAGCAATGGAAATAAATGAAGCCTTGAAAGTTGATTCAAACTATTCCTGCAGGTGCTCCAACTTTATTCGTTGACTTATAAACTCTGTGCAAATGCAGTGCTGTAACACCCTGTGATGCATTATTAGGACGATCTTGTACTGCAGGAAGTATTACTGTATATCGCCATCAGAATGGTGAAAGTAGTCAGAAGACAGACAGGCAGGGGTTCATTCCACAGCAAGATGATTTCCCGGAGCATCAGAAGAGAAGAACCAGCCGGTGACTTCACATGGTGGAAGAGCAGCACCGTCTCCAGACTTAAACCCCTTGGAGCTGGTTTGGGATGAACTGGACACGAGGTGAAGGCAAAGCAACCTGCGAGAGCAACACATTCTGCAACAGTGTTGGGATGAACTTTCTGAAATATGGTGCATTTCCATTGTACAAAGAAGCCACGAGTGTGTTCGGCTGCTGCTCTGTCTTTCAGTTTTTGAAACACTGACACATCGAATTATAAAAATTGATGATTTAAATAACCGCTGTGGCAAAAGAAGAAAAAGAAAGACACAACCCTCCTCATCTTCCCATTTTCTGACAGTCACAATTCTGACACAATTCTCATACAATCCCTCAGATGGTGAAGCTTTTTCCAGATTGTGTAACACATTTGAATGTATTTGCATGTGTGTGGTTACGTGGCACACCGTGCGCGTATGTACGTAGGTGCAGAACAGGTGTTAAAATTATAACTAAAAATTATAAAGGTCAAATTGTTTCACTGTCATTCTTGGTAACATAATCACCAGCAGTATAATGTAACTGACATGTATTGTGTCGCACATCAAAGCAGGTTTCCAGTTTGAGTGTGTGACCTTTAATCCACACCAGCTTTATTTGGTGAAGTGTTATCTCCACATATAAAGATATTGTATATTCAGTTAGTCTGTCTGCTTCTGCTTCTGTCAGCGACTTTCTCCATTTCTCATTCATCAGCTTCAAGACAATATGTCTTTTCTATTTAGCGCTATTGAGTATGAAGACGTAACAGAGATAACAGCAGCTGTTAGTGTTCAACACAGATTTTTTTTTCCAGGTGAGAAATGCTCCTGTCTCTTTAAAAACAAACATCTGGGCCTCCTTTTTGACAGCTGCTCTAACTGGACGCCCTGGTTCTTCTGGATTCTGATCGGCTGACAACAAACCTCATGTCATGTATCATACACATGAATGTGCCATAATGGCCTCCTCTTTATTTTAATTAACAGCCGCAGCTAAAAAAAGATTTTGTTTATGCTTGATCTCATATCTCTGCCAGAGGCGGAAAATCCAACACTTTGCTGTTTTAGACGACAGATGGTAGATGATTTTACTTTCCTAATTTTAATGTTGAGGCCTTTTTCGCTTAATGTTTTGCCACCAAACTCTAATGTTGGTGCTCAGGAAATATCTCAATATGATTTTGTCTAATACAATATCAGGCCCCAGCTGTTTAGCTCCCTATCTGCTCTTGTCAGCTCTTTCAGACAGGTAAGCTGAACCTGTCAGCTGACATTCAACTAAAGAAAATGCTTTTTGACTCAGACCTGAGCTTCATTAGACAAGTGAAAATGATGAGTAAAATCCTGCCTTTTTCAACATCAGTCAGTTCTCAATGATTCTTTCTCAGGAGTAAATTCTGAGATTCTTAAAGGTCCCAGCGTTGATCCATATGGTTGTTTTCTGAGTGATCGAATAAAAATATGTCAGATTTCATGTAAACGCTACAAAGAAACAAAATCCTGCAAGGCTGGACAGTGTGACCGGATAGACCAGGCTTGGGGCATGGCTGAGAGTGGTGACTGCTTTGTTGTGACATCACAGTGTTACATATGTCCCGGCGGCTCGTTTTAAGGCTCAGTTTCTGAATACAGATTCACACATACATTAGACCAGTGGCGATTGCTCTAAGACTGCAAGGGAAGCTCAGTTTCCCCTAAAATGTCAACAAAATAAGAGGTCAAATATGTGCTGTTGTGTGAACATTTCACTGACTAAATATGCGCTAGAAGACGTTCATCTTTTGTTCAGAATCAGCTACTTATCACAGGTAACCGACACGACTTCCTCCTCATTCATCCCCGCAGCGCCACAGAGCTTTACACAGTGTAGACGCCGAGCGTCTACTGACTTCAATGGGGAAACATAGAGTGGGTTGTTCCACTGCAGCCAAACTAGACGGTCATTGGATAAATGCTGGGCTTTGTCCCGCCCATCGGACGCTCAGCGTCTCTGGGGGTATATGGGGCAGTGGGCTGGCCCAGACGCTCGGCTTCTGCATGATGATTGGATGATCTGTCTGAGGCTGAGTCCCTTTTTGATTGACAGCGAAATGAGCGAATCAGCGATCTTGAAGTATAAGCATCCACCGGAGCAGTTTTCAAGTTTTTCATTCCGTTGTTCGGAGTTGATCTGGAGACGTTACTGATCCTCAGCGACTTTGTCTTTGTTAAAAACGACTAGCGTTGTGTTTGGCGACTCTCTGCGAATTTACATTTAAATAAACGGACACATTTTATGATGTAGGCCGAAAATGAGCTTCCCCTCATTATAAGACCAGCAGCCGCCACTGCATTAGACATACATTTTCTTTGTGGACTGAGTGTTTGACACTTTCACAGTATTAATATAAAACCTAGACCTGCTTCATAATCAAAAGACACATGTAAATCTCACTTAATACAATATGGGACCTTTTAAGAATGACACTATATATATCTATAAATATGATTATCCCCATGAATAAAAGAAGCTCACCACCAAAAAGCAACATGTGGCCAGAGGTGTAGAAAACATGCTTCTGCAGTGATTGTATTTTTAAACATTTGCAGAAACATGATGGTGCTCGTCTCTCTGACTGACTCTTGTATTGTATGTAGAAGTACCTGAAAGGACACCACTACAAATACCCAAATCCAAATACATACCACCCTTGTTTTCAATATTCATAAAATACTCATGAATGAATGACATGTTGTTATTTTAGTGCAAATTAGATTTTATTGACCAGTTCGTCATTTTACACTTAGACTTTATGAGGCAGCGTCATGATGCAGTACGTACTGTAGATAAAGGGTAAACAACTTAATTAATACAATACAATAACCTTGTTCACCACACCCATCAGATTTGGCAACTGATCACAAGGCTTTCACTTTTGACACGTGTTCTTCGCTGCGATTTTACAAGGCAGATCTGCTGGAGGCCCCAAGTCCATAAACATTAGGTGAAACTAAATAGTATATAAGCTTTTAAAACTTAGTAAAACAATGAGGTATTTCTGTGAATGTTAAAATGAAGAAAAGGTGCATTAATTTATTGATATATCCTCTCTTTGGTCTTTCATCAAAAAGTTCAGAACTGCACAGATTTCTATGTCACAAGCTAGAATAAAGAGGAAAGAGCGCAACACAGAGTACAGTTCAGAGTAAATGTTTAACCTTAAATTTTCCTGTAACTGGCTTCAAAGTTAGAAAAAATATTTTTCTACTACTGTATGACAATGTCACATACATTTCCTTGACTTGCTCCTGCTAATGCTTCACTGAAGCTACATTATTCAAATATTCTCTGATCAAAGAGGCCATCTCCATTTGGTCACTCTGTGGAATCCAGCATACTTTTGTCTTGTCAAGGTTGTTGCATCTTCAGTCTTTGGTATGGCAAGAATATAAGTAGGGGAATGAGCAATGCTGAACCAAACACATTTGACTGATGAAAAGATAGGTGGGGTCGAAGCGGGTAAACATATATTATGTAAAAAGATTTCAATAAACAGGAGATTATAAAGAATATAGCTTAGTTAAGTGTTTGTAGTATAAGGTGTCGGCCTTAGCGGCTCTGAATGGACTCTGGCTGGATATGAAGCCGGGTCTTGGTGGCCAGGGCTGCCTTGCGGGTCATAGTGGTGCAGCGGGTCAGGATCTCCTCAGTCTTGGGTCTGGGCGGCATCCTGGGAGCCCCTTCGCTGCTGTCGGACCTGATCGATGCAGAGCTCTCAGAGGCGGTGGTGGAGCCGCGGCGGACTGAGGCTCCAGGGAGGCCTGAGGGGCTCCGGCGCTGCGCTTCATCTTTCAAGCTCGACTCGCTGCTTGAGGAGAAGCCGGAAAGGCTGGAATCCACGCTGGTGTTGCTGGCGTTGCTGGCGTTGCTGGCGTTGCTGGTGTTGCTGGTGTTGCTGGCGTTGCTGCGGCTGCGCGAGCGGCTGTCTGAGGTTGAGGAATCCCTCTCCGGCTCTGTCTGCAACCAGGTCTCAGAGAGAACATCCAGAGATTGGGCCTTGTGGAGCCGCCCAGGCACGCTGGGCTCGCCTCTGGACTGACCTGGAGAATCCGTTTCTGGGTTGGTTTCTTCGTTGATGCTGGCTTGATAAGAAGCCTGAGCTTCCCTGCTGGTTGCCAGGTTCAGAGTGGAGCTATGCAGCTTTCTCTGCAGGCTGAAAAGGCCGGCTCGTGGGTTGTTGTATGGTTGCAGATACATGGAGGGGATGTAACCCGCCTTGCCATTGAATCTGGAGAGAGGATTGCAAGGAAAAGAGAATTTATTTCAACCTGTAAATCTTAATTTAAAACAGTTTGCAAAGATAACATCTTGTATTGAATCTAATCTAATGGCACTGAAAAACTGATACTGCTGCGGTGTGTACGTCAGCTCTTATTTCAGTAAAGTTATCCTTTCTAACTCTAGATAGACAATGGTAACTTTGTGATCAGACTATTGTTTACAGTGCAGACGGACAGGATTATGGGCGTACCTGATAAACCACCAGCCGTTGTCAGACTTTCTCAGCACCTCCACCACAGAGCCAATGGCCACAGACACCTCATCATCCTTCTTGGTTGAGTAACTCCTCACGGCACAATACAGGGCACCTAAAGGTAACAAACAACAACAAAAAAATGTCTTGAGACATGTAGTAAAAATAAATACAAACATACTAATTGTCTTTATAAAAAACAGAGTTTTGGTAGCAGGGAATAGATGCATATAAGTTTCAGTGGTAAAAGAGTGCTCCACAGTGTTGGCTGTTTGTAATGACAGTTAATCTCTCACCTGCCATCTGGAATCCAGCGTCATCATCATCCTCTCCCTCCAATACCTCCAGATAGGGAGCGGGAAACCAAGCCAGGCGCTTATCCTCGTTCTCCACCAGCCACCAACCTGGAGAGAGAGAGAAACAGATATGAGTGTGACGATAACTCTAAGTCCAGAGACAGATGTTTGCAACTGGAAAGATAAAATTCCTCAGTTATTTTGATTTCTTATTGTATTTTTTAGTAAGTTAAAGCTCTGACCTGCAGGGTCTTTGATCAGGACGTCCAGCTTCTCATCCACAGCGACCTTAAAAGGACGATTCTTGGTGTCCTTTGTCTCATATGCGGCCACGCAGCAGTAAGTCTGGGTGACAAACGGGTGGGTGATGCTGCCTGCATGCTGGCCAGTGACACCCCCTCCTCCACCATCGGATCCATCAGACATATCAGACAGCAGGATCATGACGCTGTGCGAGAGAGAGAGAGAACAATTAGTTTTGTAATTATCAAGATGCCCTGATTTACGACATAATTTGCTGCTCGATTAAAACCCGTCGTGACCACACAGCCTACCTGTTCTTGGTGAAGTCTGGCTGCAGGTCCTGGTCTTTGGGCAAGAAGAACCGCGTGACCTCTGAGCTCCGAGTCACGGTTTGGTCGCACTTGAGCAGGTCGTTGCAGTAGCTCTCCAGAAACTTCATGCGTTTGACAGATTTCTTGGATCCTTTCTGCTGGAGGCTGCTCCTCCTGGCCTTTCCTGGAAAGAAAGGAGGAGAAACACTCCAAAGTTAATACATCTGCAGAGAAGACGACGAGTATAAAAACTGGATTTGTAAACATTTTTCTTATGATTTATGAAATTATGGTCTTTTCTAAATGCTCACATGCCTTACACTTCTTTCAACAAACATACAATAAAGAAATACTTCATATACATATGCATAAAACATGCACAACAATTATTCAGACTGATGGGATGCTATGGTAAGCAAGTTTCATAGCTGCTTATAATTAATTACATGTAACTAACTAAAATAATAAAAAAATAATCTTACCCCTAAATTTGGGGATCACTCTGTCGTTTCTCCTTAAAGGGTTCATGTGAGGGAACTTCTTTTTCAGCTGCCTCTGTTAAAATAAAAATATATATGTTATTAAGCGTAGGACTTCCTTTTGATTTTAAATGGGATTTTTCACTTGTTGATTTTGACTTACATGAAATTTCTTGAAATCCTGGAAGGACCTGTAGATAATCACTTCAGTCTCATCAGACCATAACACAGATATCATGAACATCTGTGAGGGTTAAAAGAAAAACAAAAAACTGTCAATCAAAGGCAGCCCAGATTCTAACGGTTTCATGATCAGATAATAAATTGAAATAAAAGAAAATGTTGTTCCCTGAGGTCTTAACTCACCTTGAGTTTTGGTGCGTCCCTGTGGACGCCTCCAATCATGCGGGCACTAATAACAAAGCGCTGTTCACCGGCCATCGTGTCCCTCTTTGTATCGACGCTCGCTGGATGAATAGATGCTTGATTGGCCTTCAGTCTCCTGTCTGTCTGCCTCAGCTGCTCTAACAGCACGAGCAGCCGGCTGCAGTAGTTATAGGTCTCACATGAAGGAGGCGGAGAGAAGGAGGCGACTGAAACACACCTGAATGCTGCAGAATATGACGCGAACTTCCGGAGGTGGATTTTTTTTTTTTTTTTTTTTTTTTTTTAATTACTCAAGTGATCATTACACAAACTGTATAGAATATAGTTGGTCTGGAAACCCCCCAAATTTGTAACAGTTATATAATGACAGATCATTATTTTGCACTTAAAAGCCCACAGACATGATAATGATATAATTGATTAATTGCTGGATTTATCACATTAACAGGCAATTGTTTACTGGAAGAGGACTTTTCATTAAGTGACAAATAATGATTGATGATATAGATTTGAAGTTAGCGCTTCGAATTTTCACCAGTTACCTAAATACAATAATTATTTGTCATAAAATCTGGGATACATGTTCTGTGACAAATTGCATGGTTTATATAAAAGGAACAATTTGATATTTTGGGGACTTTTATTTTTTAGATATTAAGCTAATGGAAACAGCTAGCCCCAGCCATCCAATGTACTGACTGTACGCAGATGTTAGCCGTTAGCTTAGCTAGAAACTGGTTCAACAAAAGTGAGCGTGATAGTGAAATTCAACTGCTGTGTGTACTTTCTCTTCAGTCTCTCTCCTTTTGTTAACCCATGGTTGCCCTCCTTTTTGTATTGTGTCCAAATGTTTATGAAGCAGATTCAATCAGTTGAAATATTCATGTCTTTATTTCATTTTCAGTTACTCTGGGCAAATTTTCACCCATTGTGTGTTCATCAACGTGTTTGCAACTGAATGCTTCACATTCTGTCTGAGTATAAGGCATAGCTCATTGATTTCAGGGGTTGTAAGCAGTTATCATGCTCCAAGGACAAGCAGGGAATAACTTGGCATGTAGCCTCTTGTAAAACAGCAATGTTTTGTTTTTACAGTTTTTTATCAGTTAATCGAGACATAACATGTTAATAAAAGAGCTTTAGAGGTTCTAATAGGTGGATTTGTTTAGATTTGGACAGAGCCAGGTTAACTGTCTGAAAGTTTCCTTTAATATCAGATGATGCATTATAGTATATTTCCCATAATAGTGGTACCTTTTTCTAGGTTTTGATTCTATGCACCAGTTGAAGACAAAGACAGCTAAGAAAGTTTTTTTTTTTTTTTTTAAGGAGGCAAATCTGTTTGGATCTTCTCAAGAATTATTACTGTGTCTCCTGCCCACTCCGGTTTTCTTTAAGCACTTCCTGGTATTTCTTGTATTCTCAGCCCCCATAATTAAGACATATATTGCACGTGCAATCATGTCACACTTGTCATCTGGCAGCAATATGCCTTATCAGCTCTGTGTGTGTGTGTGTGTGTGTGTGTGTGTGTGTGTGTGTGTGTGTGTGTGTGTGTGTGTGTGTGTGTGTGTGTGAGACTAAATAGTTAAGGGCATGCATGTGTGTGTTTGTGGGAAACAGGTGTTTCTTCAAAGTGAGGATTTCAGGAGAGGGCAGAGTCCGACAGGGTTATCCCAAACACTCATCTGATGGATGTGGGCGCAGAGTCCTTGTCTGAAGCATTGCCAGGATTTTGTACACACAAAAACACCAGTGTTATGGTGTAAAGGTCAGGACTGTCCAGTTTTGTGTCTGACCTGAGAGGATGTCAACACCTCAGTGTAAAACCACATGAGGTTTTCCCCACTGAGACCATGAGTCTTACTTTTTTGGGCATTTGTTGATGACACGAGCAGGCAGAGGCACCGAGAGCAGTACATGAGATGTATTGTACTGAACAAGACACACTAAAAGATGCAACACACAGTCATTCAATCCCAAAAACAGTCTTTCATGGACACAGTCACACAATTACTACCTCAATCACACTGTCTTATAAATCATATTGTGGCAGCGCATTAAAACAGGAGTGCATGACACACATCAACAAAATGTTAGTGGAAAGTTATGAGTTGCATGCAGTCATGGTATGAGAATAATATGTCTTTATGTCTGACAGGTAGCTCATGATGTCTCAGAAGATGCAGTCACACTAATGCAACGACATCAGTCCTCTGCAGATTGAGATTTAGCCACAGTATTGCTCACATTATCTTCTGTTTTCATTTGTGCTGCAGTATCAACTTCACTGTGGAGTGATCAGCTTTGTTTGCCTTGTGTATAGACCATTGCGGTCTACACACACACGCACGCACACACACGCACGCGCACACACACACACACACACACACACACAAGGACCAATAAATGACTGTTATCAATAAAGAAAACAGTCATACAATAATAAAATACTAAAAGAGTTTGTTTTGAAGTGAGTAAGACTGGAAAGAAAACCTAGGGGAAACAAAACAATCCATTAAAATAAAAACTAAAATAAATAAATAAATAAAATAAACATTCAATTAAAAGTCAGACTAAAGAGGCAGGTCTAGGTCTAGATGCCATAGTAATAAAAGGATGGTTCATTGTGTTTTTTTTGTTCTGATTTTGGGTATAATTAAAAGGCCACTACTAGAATCTTGAAGGTTCACAGGATAAAAGCAAATCTGATAAATAGGTAGGACCAAGACCATTAAGGGCTTTATAAACCAGTAAAGAACTCTTAAAATCAATTCCGAAGCAGCCAGTGCAGAGACATTGAAATTGGTGTAATTGAGACAGAAACGGTGGCTTAGTTATGTCTTAGTTATGTGCATGATGTGGGCCTGATCAGGGTCAAAGGTGCATCCTATGATTTTCACTTGTTTACTGAGGTTTAGTGCTAGGGCTTGCATTTTTACATTGAGTTTCTCTCTTTGAGCTTCACAACCGATGACCAAGACCTCAGTCTTGAGCTGAAGAAAATTCTCTGTCATCCATAATTGAAATCTAACATATAGTTTAAAAGGGCATCGATTGGCCTTGGGTCATCAGGAGACATGGCAATGTAAAGCTGTGGGTCGTCAGCATAGCTATGGAACTTGATACCATGCTTCCTGATGACGTTTCCAAGTGGCAGGATGTAAAGGTTAAAACAGTGTAGGACCTAAAATTGAACCTTGATGAACACCACAATTCCTTTTATAGCTTTTAGATGAACATTCATCCATTCTGACCAAAAATTCTCTGGAAGATAAGAAAGAATGGTCTAACATATCAAAGGCTGCGCTTAAGTTGAGTAGTACTAATACAGAGGGTTTTTTGATATCCATATCGGACCTGAGGTCATTTACAACACTAGTGACTATAGTACTGTCTACAGGTACAATAATTAGTCCGAAAACCAGATCAGTGTTTGTCAAAAATAACGTGAGGTTTCATAGAATCATTTAACTGATTAAACTCAAGCATCTCTAAAATTTTACTTTTTCTGTAGTTATCAGGTATGGAGGCATCTCAATTGTTTGTCTTCAGAAGAGGTTTAACTATGCTGGTCTTAAGAGCAGGAGGGAAGAAACCCATCTGAGGAGAATAATATAGTAACTCTTCTTTTATTGGAAAATAACTTTGCCAAATATCGACCAGGACAAAATTCTCTAGTGTTTCCTCATGTAAAAAAAAAATGTTTCCGTGAATTTGATCAAATAGTATCTGCAAAATATTGTACACACTGCTACACTTCATAAAAACAGGGTTAACTAAACGATCAGTGGTTGAGAAGAGGATTTCGGGGTTGTTTCTGTTGGCAGTAATCCGTTTTGAGAAGTGAGCTTTTCTTGCATGCTTAATTGCCTTACTGTAAATGGTCATAAAAGTGGTCACTGGGAAAGTTTTCTTAAGGTGCGGTTTGTGTGTCTTTATGGATGTGAGATTATTTTAAAAAAATGAGACTATCAAAACTTCAAACAAATGACTTTAATCAGTTTAGCTAATAGCTAATCATTGTATATATTAATGTGAATGTCAGTTAAACATTTAAAACATCAAATAATTTCTGATTTGGAGTAATATGGCTGTTAATGTGATATTTAATATGTTGAATTTAAATCTGTAGAAAGAAAAAAAGTATTTAAAAGTTGGCTGATATCTACCATGTTGTTGTACATATTACATTCCTCTGTGCTCTGAGACCCCGAAGAAATGAGAAAATGAAGAAGATATAAAAAATAATTAAGAAATAAATAAAATAATTTCATTTCACCTTGCCCTGATTTTTAACCTCTGACAAAAGGTGTCTCTTCAGAACGATAACTGATTAGCTGGTGTTGAAACACATGTGATTTCACACAGGAAATGGTTTCTGCACTTGTCACATAATTTATGATTGATTTAACATGTAATTGATCAAGCCTTCTGAAAAAAACATACAAAAACATTTATCCAACTGTAAACTATGTGAAATGACAGATTTAATTTTACTGTTCATAATTCCTCTGGCTTCTGTGATAACTGTTCTTTGTAAGTTGTTGGTGCACATTCCTCAGGGCATCAACACAGAGGACTCATGGAGATTGTTTATTGGCTCATAGATAATAAGATTTTTTGTGAGGATCTGATACCTGAGATTAATGACTCCCTCTGTCAGAAAGACAGTGGCTGTCTGTGGGTGGAGGGTGGGAGAATCAGCAGGATTTTCCACATAGCACCACACATCATTTTGTTTGATTTGGACTGGCCTCACAATCACCTCTTTGTTAAGGCTGCCTTGAAACTGACAATGGAAATGTCAGAGAATTTGTCCAGGTGCATGGCTCATACTGCAGCTGTCATTTTCCTCTGTTTCTACTGAAATTTTACCTGAATAAGCGTGTTACCGTGTTGCAAAATCCACAGGCTAGAAAGAAAAAAAAATGTTTACTTGACAGATTCTTTTGCATGTTTTATCAGTGTGAATCACATGTCTATTTTAATTAATAAGTGATACTCATTACAAACAAGGAAAAGGATGTCAATGTTTCCTGTCAGGTTATTTTTGTAATGAGGAAAAAAATTCATGTGTCTTGTGTGTGTTTAATCAAATACAGACAGGTTTTGCATGCATTTCTTTGACTGTGGTTCCCTTTATGAGAGCTAATCAAACATCTGCTCTTTGAGATTAGGAGAACAGAGAAATGACAAATACAACACTTACCGCAAACCACACTAGTGAGGACGTGACATGCGGTACCATTTATGACTTGTAGTACAACCCATGACAAACATTGCCAAATTCTTCAGAACATCTAAGGTTGCACAAGTAGGTGTAAGAATGATAAGTAATCCCACAGAAATTGCAGACATAAAATTCATTCATCTTGCTTTCAATTACATGGACTTGCATCAAAAATGGAGCCATTGCTTTTGCTTTTATTTGATTAAAAAGAAGACACTGTTGGTTGCATGCACTGGAGACAGATTTTTTAAAGTGATATGCTTCAAAAAGATCTGGAAGATTCTGGATATCATATCATTATTTAATTGTGATAAAATAAACAAAAACATACATGGATACCAAAACAGAATCAGTTTGTCACACAAACACAGAATCCAAATCTGATATTTCTGTTGTTATAATATTTCTGACACATGCTATAAAAACTGCACTGCAAGGAAGCTGCAGATGTGAATTTCACGCTACCCTTGCAAAATAGTGGAAAAGCTGTTAATTGACACCATTTAAACATTACTTTTTCTCAACAGTGACACTTCCTTTGTCACTTCCTTGAAGAAGTGGCCAAAGGTTTGTCCAGTAGTCTAATTATACACAGAAAGAGGTGGGGTCAGTGGATCAGGGCTTCTGGGAAGTTTCTAAGTAGTTTACAATCACAAGGAGACGGAAGTTGAGTAGTAGTAAACAAAGCAGATTACAATTCTTTCACCATTGCCAGGAAATCAGTTCTTAGTAGACAAATATGTACACGCACACACACACACACACACACACGTGCACAACAGCAGCTTACCTCACACTGATCTGTATAGTTTGCACCTGAACACCCCCCCCCCGAGAAACGTGAGTCACACAAACTACAATAAACAATGTTGTAATCAATCATGTGATCCACATTCCCTGCAGATGTTATAAATATTTCCTTTATGTATTTATTAATTATCTCTTTGTTCTACTATTTCAACATTGCGATCTTCTGATTTAAGACTCCAAAACAATCACATGCACATAGATTTTTCTGCCTAATAATTTCCTTGTGCTGTTCAACATCCTCCATGCTCGTTCTTCTATCTTCTTCTCACATTTTAGGCCTCTCTGTAGTGACAGCATCAAACTCATCCATCACTGGCTACACCTGAATTTGGTTTGGCAGAGAATAAATGAAAACCTTCACCTGCTGCTGGCACTACAGGAAAATCGGGGATCACCAAAGTCTCTGGGATTAATCCTCTGGGAATAGATGTCTCTACCAGATTTAATGGCAATCCATCCAAACATTATGATGACATTTCAATAAAATCCTCAAATGTCAACGTCATGATGGCCCTGGAGGAGAAGTCAGGAGATAATCGGATTTCTGGGTAGATTTAGTAGATTTCTCATGTTCTCAATTTCATGGCAATCAATCCAATAGTTGTTGAGATACTTCAGTCTGGACCAAAGCAGTGGACTGACCGACCACAGGCAGACATTCATTATCATCTCCAGAAGTGTCAAAGGTTCAATACACTTATAAAATGTGGCGCATTTGTTTGCACTTGAAATCCATTTCACCTACAAAACCCAACTACAAAACCGATACCGTGGGTGCTTCCGGGCCCGAGCACCCACTGAAAATGCCTAGCACCCATGGCAAAGCTTCAATAGGGGCCAAATTTAATTCATAACAAACTCCAGGTTGGTGTTAGGTTGCATCAGCAGTAGAGACTAAGGCCCAATCCCATTGTCCCCCATAAACCATAAACCCTGAACCCTCACAGACTTAATTGACATCACCTGGTGAGTGACTGAGTGTGAGAGGCTGCAAGGGGACATAAGTGCTGTCCCATTCCTCATGTTACTTTGATTAAGTCAAAAACATTTGCATTCAATTGTGGGACCTTTGATTGTACATTTTTATTCCCTCCCTTCACTTCCTGTTTGTAAACAAAAAGAAATGTTGGATCAGATCTGATCAAGTGTGTGAGTCCGTGAGGGAGGGGGGGGGGGGGGGGGGGGGGGGGGGGGGCATTGGGATTGGGCCAAAAATCCATAAACTGTACGGCCAAAACTGACGTGATTTGATTCGCTGACCATATCCGTCACCACCAATCACAGAGCGCCTATCAAATTGATCCAATATAGCATTTACCACACTTCCACCTGAGCTAGTACACGTTGCGCGTGCACGGTACAGCGGGGTCAAACGGCGGGGTCAAACGACAGCGTCAGTGTGAGTCACGGCTAGCTAGCAACTTGTTTTGACCAAAGAGACTTTGCTTCAACAAAATGGACAAATTTGAAAATCAGAAAACCAAAAACGCCGAGTGAAACTCCGAATAAGAGTGACGAGGATAAAAACAAACAAACAAACAAACAACCGGAGCAGCAAAGATGGACAAAGGAAGGGACTGACTTTTCAAGCTAGCCGGCTAAAGACTCGAGTGACCCGCTTCCATCAACAACACACGATCAAGAATCTTTAAAAGCTTTTGTACGAGGCTTTTTTTGTTTTGCAGCTGGCCTAACGAACTGGACCGAGTGTCTTCGTGATGGTGAACCTGGATAAAAAAAATCTCGGGTCAGTAAAAACAACTTAATATTTAGTAGCTATGTGGGTCTATATGTTGGTGGTTAATTGCCTGTATTTTACTGTGTGGGCTTGTATGCTTTCTTTCTGTGTGTCACAGCCTATTATAACTAGTCTGGCTTGTTGCTGCAGGCCGCTTGTAGTGCTGTCACAGTTGCGGTCGTGTCGGATTGTGCACTTGGTCTGTGATTTCTGTTTTATTATCTTTACTAAATAATCTTGGTGACGCTGAAATTTTTTTTTTCTTGCATTTCATGTCACGTATCTTTAGTCGAACCTTTCATCTCCAATCCCTCAGTGCGTAAGTTTGACTTGAGTTTCGGGGTTAAAACGCTTACATTTGACTACCTCTTCCAAATCACTATAGTAACAAGTCATTTAGGCTATGGCTTTTGCAGAATGTTTGTTTTGGGCCTGAGGGTGGGACATGCAACTGGTTAGAGAGCACCCACCGACAGGAACATAAATCTATCTGTTTTTAACTATAATTACTGCCTTGCGGTTTTACGCCTCCAGGAACCAGTTAATTACTGTGTAAATTCTTGAGTCATGGCCAAGAAATGTGACTTGTGATGCACAGTGAACTTGACCTGTGACCTTTTGCCACCAAAGTATAACAGATTAATGTCCAAGTCCAAGTCCAAGTGAACATTGGAACCTGAAATTCCCTCAAATCATTCGCAAGGCCAAAATCATGTTTTATGAGATCACAATGATCTTTGACCAACAAATTCTAATCAGTTCATCCTTGAGTCCAAATGAACGTTTGTACCAAATTTGAAATAATTGCCTCAAGGTGTTACGAGAATGAGATGGGCAGATGAACCACGTGACAACATAACAATGTAATCCGGCCTTGGTTGACTCCAGCATGGAGACACACTATTTATACATAGTTGGCAGTGGCTTGGGAATTTTTGACGGTCTTATAGACACTGGCATTTAATTCACAGGAAAACCGTGTCACTGCATTTCAGAAATATTTATCTAATGATGAAGCAACCATTGTCTTCTCTTTCTGCACATCTTTGCAGAGGTGGACAAAGTACACAATTTCATCGCTTGAGTCAAAGTTCAGATACTCCTGGTTCTACCGAAAGTTGTTCAGGCAAATTTTTACTTGGGTTAAAATACTCGAGTACTTGCTTTTAAAAATACTTAAGTATCCAAAAGTCTACTTTTTTTATGTCAATACATTGTTGTATTGTCCCACATTTCTTTTACAGAACATAATGCCTCTGAAACAACCTACTGAATGAACTGACCCACTTCAGAGCCTGTAGAATAAAAAGTGTGTAGAATATGATACAAAGCCTGTAGAAATTGCCATTAAAAACACAATTGAATCAACCAAAAGGAGCTACCGTCATTTTTTCATTTCTTTTTTGTAAACACAGCAAACATTTAAAATAAAAGGAATCGTTCTTTTTTTATTATTTCTTTTTTCCTCTTTTTTCTCTCTGGTGAAGAAGCTTCTGGCTCATCCTTATCTAACATAGCCATCATTAGGACACAGTGCTGTTCAAAAATGCAGCAGCACAACATGAATGACAGCGTAGGAGTTGGCTGTAATTGTTTATTCTCCTGTGATGACCACAGGGTATGGTTGGTCACATTTTCCAAAAACAAAGAAAACTCATTCCACTGACTGAAAGCTCTGCTTCAAAGTAACGAGCACCTCATGGAAAGGTAGCGGAGTCAAAAGTACAATATTTGTCTTTTATATGTAGTGGAGTAAAAGTAAAAGTTTCTAAAAAGTTTCATCATCAGTTGCATCTTTGTCTATTGTTAGTTACTCTTCTGGAGAGGAACGCGTCCTTCTGCATGCCAGAAGCAACACTTTGAAATGGAGCTGATGTTTTTCCTGGCAGGACGATGGCTGTCTCACACACACGGACATTTTTTTGTGACATTGTCAGAGGAGGCAAAGGGACATCTATTGTATTGCAACTACACGCGCGCACATGCACACACACACACACACGTTACGTTTATACAGACAGAATATTAAACAATCAGTTTCACTTTATGGTAACTGACAGATTGTTCATTTTGATATGTACCTGAGCAGATTTTTGGCTTCGTGCACCTGATGATTCATCACAGATCATGTAACCTCTATAAGCTTTTAGTTGGCACTGACACTTATCTGACTTGAAACTAGAATTACTGCCTTGCGGTTGTATGCCTCCGCCACTCGAGACTAGTTTCAGGTTACATCGCTGTTTATCCAGAATCATATAAAATATTAACCATTTGTGTGAAATTTTGTCATAACTTCTGTTTTATTGTTGAAGTATTTTCTGATGTCACCGTGACCATGACCTTTGGCCATCAAAATTTATTTGTGCTTGAGTCCAAGTTAACATTTGTGCCAAATTTTGAAGAAATTCCCTCAAGGCCTTACTGAGATATTGTGTTCACAAGGCTGCCACGCCCTTGACCTTTGACCTCCAAAACCTAATCAATTCATCTTTTGAGTCCAAGTAAACGTTTCTGCCAAATTTGACAACCCGGAGACAATATGCCTCTGGCTCTGGCAGTCGCTGGCACGGAGGCATAATGAGTGCAATGGTGGTATAAACTGAATAAACTCTAAACTCTGCGTTATTTTGAAGACTACTGAGCCAAAGCCATATCTTCTGTTTGTTGTATTAATACTGGCTGCTTACACTAATCTGTACCAAAGTGTTTGCATTGTATTTGTATCCTGCTGCCAAGTCAGCTTCTATTATTCCCAGGGACACCTGCTTTTCACCACAGCTCTGACCAAACGGACAAAAGATAAGCCAAGTCAAATAATATAAAACCAAGCTAAGTGTGGTCTGAGACGTCCCGGACTCTGCACTGCACAGAAGATAAACACATTTAAGGTAACAACATGGCTGCCACCCTCAGGCCAGATTGAGCATTTTTGGGAACCATGAGAGAACAAACACCCCTTCCCATTTCAGACTCATCCATAAAAGGTGTGTTTGATACTGTCACTTCTCTTGTCACTGTAATCTCCACATTCACACAGCGGCACAGAAATTACATGAAGATACTTACGTGTGACTGACACGACACGGATTCCACCCTGGGTTATTTTAGGCATGCATGTACACACACGCCTTGTTCATCCAAAGTACACACCTACTGTTCTCGTATACTTTTTAAAATCTTAGCATGCCATATGTGTAACTGGTTTCTACACATGCAATGCTTTAAATTCTTTCATTCTTTCTTTCCAGCACTTTGGTAAAACACATAAACAACTCTCTACAACTATCACACAGATTACCATGAACTATACAGATATCCATGGTGGCTGGAGGACAAATCGTAATGACTTTGGTGATCCTCTGACTTTTCCTCTGGTGTCAAAATGAGGCTGAAAGTTTTGGGGTTTTAGTGAAATGTCTTGGTGCAGTTTTGATTAATCCTGCAAAGTATCGCAACATCTGCCACCATCAGGCTGACAGCTGTGATTCTTAGTGAAATGTCTCAACAACTGTTTGATTGCCATCCCCCTCAGGACAAACTGTAATAACTTTTCATCAAGCATAATCAGCTGTATTTTGTTTCTAGGAACAGATTTACTTGCTTAACATCAGCCTGTTGTAACTGTCATTTTGAAAACGTTAGCATATTGACATTAGCATTTAGCTCAAAGCACCTGTGTCAGGTGTGTAGAGCCTCATGAGGCCGTAGACCTCCATATCGCTGCAACCACTGTCACAGTAAAGCTCTATATGTTATTTGCACAACCCTAAGTACTGTAAAAAGACACTTTCAATTTAATAATTTTAATAATTCTAGTTTTGTCTCAGTTCATGCTTCTTGTGCATATCAAATTTATTTTAAACTCTTCATACTAAAACCACCACTAGACTGTACAAAGTGTGTAGACACACCAGAGGGCAGTGCAGGGTAGAAAGTCACCAAGTCAAGAGCAGCATTAAGCCTTCTCCTACACGAAACAAGTGAAGCGTCAAGTTTGTTATTTGAGGAAAAATAATTTTCCTCAAACGTGTAAAATTTTGTTTAAATTGTACACAATGTATGCACACTTTGTTTCTGTCTTGAAATGATCCGATTACATAATGATTAATGTAAAGTGTGGTATAAAATATGAAACATTTCCAGAAAAAACATCAGTCAGATATTCAATATTCAGACACAGTGAGGAGTTTTTGATATGATTTTTTTTTCAAATCCACAATCCATTCTTTACATTCACACCATCAGTCAAATCCAGGCTTCTTATTCTCAAACAAACACACTTCTGATCTGTTATAATACAACTCTGATAAGCTTTAAAAAATGGCACCATCACATGGAAAGGTAACATGATCAGGGAAGAAAGTGTGTTCATAGGCAATTTAACAAAAATACTTTTTTCAATGAAGATAGATTCTTTTCTTTTTTCCATATACTATAACGATAGAATAAAATTTTGTCTCTGAAAAGTGAAGGTTTTATGTTGGGAGAGTGCTATGTCTAAAGTGTTGCATAGTCGAGGAGACATAAATGTAGGGATAGTGGAGATCTTAATTTAAAACAACACATAAGGAGTAAAAAGCTCTTTGTTTAATGCAGAGTGCAGGGTAAAAAAAAACTAAACTTTTGAATATTTTTATGTGATTGTTTTGGCTCCAAACCCTTAAAAAACTAGTCAGAAAGCTTGTCCTGCCACCTTGAACCTTGAAGCTCGTGTACTGGGGCATGTGAGTGTAAAATCCTGCGATGCAAGCAATAGTAACATATTGACCATCTTTGTGCAAATGTAACTCAATAGAACAAGATCCACAGCAATCACATGTGATAATAATCTCCCAAGCAGTTTTATGAACACGGGGAGGAAGATTGTTTCAAGTGTCACTCACATTGCAGCTGTTAAAAGTGCCACTCTGCGTCCATCCTCTTGGCAGGCAAACAAAGAACCAGCTTAGCTTTTAAAAAAAATACTGTTATTCTAGCTTATGGGCTGATTAAAGCTCCAATCCACAAACCTGAAGAGCTCAAATCATGAACTAGAACTTCTCTGTGTGATTTACTTTACAGATTGTGTTTATAAGAGCAGACTCCTCAGAGGAATCCTTGTCCAACGGTAGACAAATGTGTTTATGTAGCTCATTCCGCATCGGCTGGATGAAAGCTGGAAACATCTCTAGTTGCAAAACAAGTGGGGGAATTCCCAACTCAGCTTATAAAGTGTCTCGAGATACTGTGCCAAGCGTTTTTTTGTGTTTTTTTTTTTTTGTGTGTGTTTTTTTTCTTTTTAAACCAGACGTTAAAACAAATGAAGAAAAGGGTACACAAGTATGAACCACACCCAGTCTCTGCTGCTGGTTCTCACTTTACAAGCTCCAGCCAGGGAGCAGAACTGCTCTTTCTTCTTGTCTCATCCATACATACATTCATTTGTCCTGTCCTGTCCTCTGATCAATCAGCTGTCCGTCCACTGAATGAGAACATGTAAGAGTTTGCACTTTGCCAAAGCCCAAACTCTTATCTCCGGTTGTTCTCCTTTTCCTCTTCAGTAGCATCCACAGACCTCTGCTTTGCCTCAAGTCTCTGTCCATCAGAAAAAAAACACAAAGATCCACGATGCCGGCCGGGGTCACCGGAACTCATAGATGGCTGCGCTGTGCTCGGGAACGTGGGTGAGGTTTAGAGACTGGTACCTGCAGAGAGACAACACAGTACAGGTTACAAAAAATAGGGCTAGCTAAGGCAACCTTGCCATGAACTCGTGTATAATCCCAAATTCCCCATCTTATGTAATATTAAATCTGAAGAAGCATGTACGTGAAGTATAGGCATGCTTGCTTATCCTTCGAGGCTTTTCAGGCTGCATAACATTGCTGTCTCAAAATCATAATAATATGAGATATAGTCCTATTTTCAGCTTAGTGAAAATTCATTTTTCAGATAATCAAAAGATATCATCTTAAGATCTCTCTTTGGAATCAAACCACTTTTGTTGATTCTATTTATGGGCTACAGTTACAGTAATAGCCATTCAGTGTGTTTACGTTCAGTTATTACCTTTTTATAATGTAGGTTTAAGGTTTCATCGCCTTCACGCACAAGAGGCATTCACTTAACCCAGCATGATTTTATCTAATCAATATCAGCCTCACTGTTTAGTGTTCACTCTCTTCACACTATATCAGAGCTGTATTAAGTTACTTCTGGACATCCTACTACCGCTTCTTCACTTAAAAGCATTAAACTAACAAAACACAGGGCTTTTATAGTGATGAAGCAATAGGAAGTGTTATGTTAGATATCATGGAATCAACCAAGACTGAAATCTTCACGATTAAAATTTAAAGAAGTACTGTAGAAAACTTATTTCAACCTATAAAGAAATACTTAAGCATTCAGTTAATCTTATAAAAAAATCTAAATCACCAAAACTGGAGATATGTGGTTTTGAAAAGCACTTTGACTGTTCTCTGAAGCATTTACTTGATAGTTGATTCACGAGGCCAGGTAAAAATAATCAAAGGCATTCATTAGTTTTAAAAAGTGTGAATCATTTGACTCTTCCAACAAAGCAGTTTGACAAATCCCGACCCAAAATAAAAGGGTTTTACTAGTATAAATGATTGATGTTGACATCTGAAAGCCAACAGTTAATTATGCTTGGAAAAGCACAAGGAACAAGACGAACTGAGGTCTGGACTGATGTGCGTATTCAGCCTTTTCTTCATGTGTTATTTTCAGGGTTCGCACCAGAGGTGGTAAATGGCAGCACAGAGTTGATCCATATAAACAAACTACTCATGAGTCCATAACAGCATTGTCATTAAAACTGTTTTCAGTTCTCATAATGACGCTAAATGCCACCATCATGGTAAGTATGACGTAAGCACAGGCTGTTGATCGTTTTCCAGTTTTGGAAAATGGCTTAAAATAAAAGGTATTCTGTGGTTGGAGCAAGAAAAAAAACTGCTTCAAAGTATTTGGTCAAAGCAGGGAATTAAAAGAAAATGAATGGAATGAAATCAGAGAGTTTTGGTAACAATAGCTAAACCATTATGTGCAGAGGGAGTTGAAAGAAATGCCAAAGAATGTCAAATAAAAATGAAAACACTAAAGATGGAGTACAAGCAGGCCCCTGTTTGTTTATCACCAGGCAGTACGACCACATAAATCAAATGCAACAAACTGTGGTTGTCATTGTTCTGCTTCGTCAACATAAAGTCACACACACAGTCGTTCGGAAAAGCCACATTCATCTACGAATCATTGGAGCAGCTCCCAGGGCACCCTGACAAAAGCTGCAGAAAGCTGGAAATTGTGTCTGTTAATGACTTCTCCCATCCAGATTTTCCCCATCTGCTCTGGGATTCAGTCCAGCAACCTTTCCTTTTCCTTTCCTAAAATGACTGAAATTCACCTCACAGTAACTAGTGTTGGGCTGCATTACCATTCAGAGCTCCTGTGGTAGTAGTAGCCCTCGATCGTTGCTGTGGATTTCTGGAAGCAGATGTAGTAGAATCCAGCAAAGGAAGCTCCGCTGATGTCTTTGATTGTGTGGTCTGGGACTAGAAACTGCTCCTGAGGGGATGGACAGGGTGAGAAACAGCAGCAGCTGCAGTTGCAGTTCAGAGGTGACTTGCTACAACATATGATACAGCTCAATTCAGGCTGCACCTTACCTTCCACCTCATGAAAATAAAGTCAGAGTTCTTCAGATCCTCATAGTCAAAATCATCAGAGTTGAATGTCTTTGCATACTGGTAGAAGGCCTGGAACTTGCCCTTCACACAAAATGAAAATTCATTATGTTACAATACACCAGCCAGTTACAGTGTGTGTGGAGCCCATGTGTAGATGATGAATCAAGTTTTCCGCCTTACCCAATGCTTACGATCCACATCTTCATCCGCATCCCATTTCCGGGTGAGAAATGGCCGCTTCCTGCTGATGATCTCTCCAGCGAAGAACGTGGTCAGAGTTGGGTATTCCTATGAGAGTGAACGCCACAGAGAAACAAACAGGAATGTTTTTGTTTTGTTTTGTTTTGTTTTGTTGTGTTTTGTTTTGTTAGCTCTGGTGCAGCCAACCTGCTAAATAGTGTTTTGTCTGTTCATCTCTTTGTAAATGAAAGAATGCTACATCCAATGCTAATGGTAAAGTAGAAGACCATTTTCATTCTCAAACAAAGTAGACAGTAGAAAGTAACTACGTTTTGAAAGTTGGAATATATACGCTTATAATCGTGGTTTATTATTCATGAACAACTCATGCTGTGGAACATATAGGATATTGTAAATTATTATATATTTTAGTAGAGAGACTGCTACTTGAACATACCAGTTATATTAGAGTTTAAGCTGACTGCCATTTATTCAAAATGCAGTCAAATGTAATAGACTTAAACCAGCTGGTGATCTCCCCCAGTAACACCCCAGCTATCAAATACATGCTAAATGTATCAGTATACACCCACTGCATGTTTGCCAGCATGTGAGGCAGCTTTAATGTTGTAGAGTTTAACATCCTCTACAATGTAAACAACAGAATACTGATTGGGGATGACTGGACCTAGACTGTACCCGTCTCTTCAAAAAAGGACACAATGAGCAGTGGCCAAACACAGCTTAAATTATTTATGTTTGTGGTTTAATAAAGAGAATTACTTCTCTCACCTCTGTCAGTCCTTTTATCTTCAGGTAGCCACACAGGTAGGAATCCTCCATGGTGACATGCTTAAGAAGAAAACAGTAAACAACAGAGAATGTTACTTCATACGTGATTCAGGTGTAGTAGTTAACTCTACATTCAAGTGACAGTAAGTGGGAATGCTGTGATATGCTTTAATGAAGCTAATATTAAATTCCTATCAATATCTCTCACACAAACAACCATAAACATACATGTTTGTAAGAGTCTTGCTACGTGGTGAAGCCAAAGCAAGATGAAACCCCTAGAGTCGTATTTTCCTACAACAACATTAAATGAGATGTCTCGTTGTAGTTGAAATGGGTTGTTAATAGTCGCAGGCACTGCTACATCCACAGCTAGCTAAAGGAGTTAGTTAACGACAGGCCACGGCCCATTGATTTTCCAGCTGTCAATCACCACACCGTCCGTTTGACAGATCACCAAATACCCCTGACAGCTCGCCCGATTAATGAAATATCCGCTTCACAGCCCCACCTGCAAAACCACCTCCACGTCGTAAGAGTTCCCTTTGCTCTTCTGGTGGCCCCTGAACTTGGAGCCGCTGTACAGCAGCGAGGTGACAACGCCGGGCTGCTGGGTGTTTATCGGTGGCGGCGGGATAAGCGAGGACGAGGATGCGAAGGCCGCAGCGGGGGAGTCGCTGAGGTATCCAGCGGGGACAGGCATGGCTCCCGCTTCGCTGGCTGGGCACCAACCGCGGTCACTGGCCGTCTAGGCGATGGACTTTGTCGGCGTCTACGAAGAGGCGGAGGAGGACTGGTGAGGCCCACCAACATCCAAATCCCCACTTATTCCTCTGTAGTTTAGTTTACCAGGCACCAAGCTCCCAGAAAAGTAAGTGGACTTCGACGCGGCGACGTTGGCATTAGCATTCGCCCCTCTCATTGGCCAACTGAATCCACCTGGCAAAGATCGTCAACGTCCATTGGTTCGATTTGCGGAAGGGTTTGTGGGAGTTTTTGAGTGTAGTTTTTTCCTGTTGTGTTAGAATGCGGTAGAACATCTTAAAAAACTACATTTCCCCACTTCTAACAGTAACTATGATGCTCTCTGTCAAGCACAGAAGGTCAGACGCGTGCATTTGAACGCAGGAGCTGTTTTATGAACGCTTAGGAAGGAATGTATGCTAGCAAATAGGGACATAGTGACTTTATACAGTTAGCCAAGGCGGTATAAACAAGAACCAATGCTTATAATACGAAACAACAGCCACTCGTATAAAAATGTTGAATCTAATTAACTAAAGTCTAGCGTGTCAGCTCTCCTCTCAGTTAGCTTTTCTTAACACACATCTCCACCTATCTGCCACTATGTTAAAGAGCCTTGTTAGACTTCAGAGTCAGCTTGGAAATGCCCTTTCTCTCAGTAAAGTGTGTCCAAGAGGTCAGCAGTCCCGATTTACTTTGAAATACTCCACAGCCGCAGCAGGTAAGATAATGAACAATGTGGATAAAACTGTCTGCAGCAGTAGTACGTTTGTAAATCTGTTGACTGACGCGATGTTTTCTGATGTTACCAGAAAGAAAGAAATTTTATCAAGATGTCAGCATATCCCAAGGTGACGGTAAGTGCCAGATATCATTATTAATAGGTCAAGTGTAGAAGTTCTGTGTGTTTGAGAGTAAAAATCCTGTGTGTCACATGTCACAATTTCCACTGTCACAACAAAGGAAAAACAATGCTCTCCTCTAAGGAATTAAAACATGCAGACGTGCTGTGTTTTTCATATAGGCATAATGGTTTAATTAGTTGTTCCTTCTCCATACTTGTGTTGTAGGTGGTGTATATGAGATCAACCTAGACAGAAGGAAACTGAAAACCCCCGGAGGGAAGCTGTTCACAGTGCCAAATGAAGCCCTGGCCATCGCTGTGGCAACCGAGTGGGATGCTCAAAGAGACACACTCAAGTTCTACTCAATGCACCTGGTACGGCCATTGAACTGGGTATTGAATAGGGTTTAAAGAATAGTTTCTTATCCAGGGTTTCCTTCAGCGTTTTTAAAATGAAGACCACTTCTGCTAATGTCACAGTCCTTAAACAGGCATCTAAGAACTACACTGATCAAGATGAGATGCCTCAGACTTTTACCACCTCTGATTACTGTTTACATGGGAAATCTTGTCATCCTTAGTTAGACCACATTCAGGGTTGATTGATATGTAGACTGCTTTTTTGATATGTCATGTGTTTTCAGTTACATAGGTAAGGTTTAAAAAAATATAATGTTTCTGTTTGAATATGAAGTACAAATTTTTGAGTTACGTCCATGCTCTAGAAAATATATTTATAATAGAATATGATGCATCATTTGACATGACAACTTGACACATCTTCTTGTGGGAAGGTTGTGAGGATTTGGGGCAAGAGTGCTAGTTCATGTTTTCCAAAAAATATGAGAAGCCTTGATTTATAGTATGCTGCTGCAACCCAGATCCTCCATTGAGAAGTTTTACTTTACAGAACCAAATGTGAACTGATCCTCAGAAAAAAATAATGCAAGTAATAATTTTTCACCATCCAGCTATTGCCATGTTTTTAGTTTTTCATGCCACTATTGAAGGTAAATTGTAAACTCTCCCTGCAGACTACACTGTGCAACACAGCTCTGGACAATCCCACCGAGCGTAACGAGGACCAAATGATCAATGCTGCTCTAAAGTTCCTGGAGACTGACACTGTTTGGTATACTACTCATTTGATTTTTTACTTTAATTCATATATTTATATTAACTTTTTTTAAAACATGGCTTTATTGTTGCTATTAATCAATAACAACAATGATTTAGTTGCTGGTCTATATATCCGTTATAACCAGAGCAAATTTTTCTTAATAGAGATTAAAGGTTAATATAATCATCATTAATATATCATTGTTTACACATCGATACATTTACACAACACAATGACAACATAGATATTAAATGTCAATCCTCTCAATGAAGTGACACTCTTTCAATTAAAAGTCCATGCTTGTTTGATACATATACATATTGATAATGGATAAAAACACTGTTAACAGGGAGTTACTTGCAGTTGTGGCTTTAAATGTTAATGGGGTTTATCTTGTGTGTAGTTACAGAGTAGATGAGCCTTATGCTTTGGTTGAGCTACAGAAGAATGAGTGGGACCCTGTGCTGCACTGGATTGAAAACAGGTAACAGCAGTATTAGTTTTTGTCTCAGTCAAAGCACATAGACTGACATTAAAGCCTCCCAATACAAGACGGCTTATTAAGCTACTGTACTAAGCTTGTTCCTAATTGTCTTTATCTCCCACAACTCAATTGTAGATACAATGTCACTATTGGCTCCTCGTCCAGTATTTTGGGTCCCGAGATTCCAGAGGAAACCAAAGATACGTTCCGGCAACACCTGAAGTCTTACAACTTTTGGTCTCTGACAGGTGAAATATTTCTAAACTGATCTAAGATGAGCACTTTTAACTGTATCTGTTGTGCTGAATATCATCATTATAATGGCAAGATTATATATATATATAAAGTATATGGTTTCTCCTGTGCAGGGCTCGAGTATGTGATCACGCAGTTGAAGTCTGTTGTTCTGTCCATGGGGATGATTGATAGACATCTGAGTGTGGAGGAGGCTGTGCTGCTCTCCAGACTGGAGGAGGAATACCAGGTAGAAGAGATTGTTTCCACCCACAATTTTCCCAACAACATTTTTAGTTATTTTTGTTTTCTATTTCTTCTTCTTACAAAGAGAACCTTTGCTTATCACTGCGCCCTAGATCTGTCATAATCAGAAAAGACTTTACTTAATGTGCTCTAGAGAAACAGCACCCTCTTCTGTTTTCATAGTGTTTCCCATAATAGCTAACCTGGCAGCACACAATGTGTATTGTAGTGTAAAGGCTGACTTTGCTCTTCTGTTCCCTGGTTTTGTTTATTTATCCATCTACTGTCTTTGCACATGGTAATGATTTTGTGATCTTGTACTGCTTCATGTACAATCATTGGTGTTGCAGTTGATAAATGATAAGACAGACCTGCTAACCTTTCTGCTTACTATCATTGGTTTTCCTCTATTTCTTTCTCCCACAAAGATTCAGCGCTGGGGAAACGTAGAGTGGGCCCATGACTACGACATGTATGAGCTGAGGGCACGGACCGCTGCTGGAGCTCTTTTTGTTCACCTCTCATCCGAGAGTTCAACTGTCAAGCGCAAACTTCTGCAGGACTGAGAGAAAGATGAGCTCAAACATAGAACTCTCAGTAACCGAGAGAGAAACCCCAAGCACCTCTGTTTATCAATGATGTACATCAATGCAGAAAAACACAACACATCCTGTTTGTTCTATTTAGCAGTGACAGCAGCTCTGTCTGTCATCTGTTACAGAAACATCTCACTCTAGTCTTTTTTTGCAGTGTTAATATGTGGAAGCTGCCAAGAGTGACACCCCTCACAGAGTTTCCAGTCGGTTCTCAGTCATCCGCGACATTTTGGATGCTGGTGACTACTACTGTTGTCTGTTTGGTGGTGGAATGTTAATTCCCTGGCTGCTTTTTCTGTGTGCTACATTTGATTACTGGAAGGTGCATGTGCTATTCTACCAACAAACTGTCCACGCTAACTGCGCTGTGTAGATGAAAGCACACTGCATGGGAAAAAATATTCACTTGCAGTAGGTAAAACATCAAATTGCCATCTGTAGTTAAGATTGTCATCGTTCATGTTTTGTGTATTTTGGCATTTTCAGTGTGGTAATGAGGTGAGAGATTAAATACTGCACAGAGAAAACCTTTTTCATGTGTATCAACAATACAGTGCTGTTTCTACAAAAAGTTGTATTTTAGTGGAAAAGTGGGTCACACTCTCATGCAGTTGTAATTTTCATGTACAGAGCTGAAGGTTTTGTTGCTTTTACAGTTGAAATGAATCACAGAAATGAAAAGAATGGCATTATGTGACTCATATTTGTTGGTGCCCTTTCCCTTTCCACCACTTGTGAGCAAAATACGTCAGCAGAGCTTATCGTGAATTAAAACCCAAATAAGGCAAAACATTTTTACAGGCGTCTGTCTCAATTAATGATTAAAATCTAATGTTATTTGTCTGAATCTTCTCACAGAAGACCGACTGCTGCGGTCATAAAATAACAATTTCAGTTTTATAGATGCAACCTTTGTACCTTTTATTTACAATCGCCCAACTCTCATGATGGATGTTCTAACTGTCCAATCACGCTAAAGGTCAGGATTTCTTGGCCAATTACGTTGCTCTGTGGGCGGGACTTACTGGACGTTTCCTCATGTATCATCATCATCCCATGGACTGACTTGTTTGTTGTCGAGCAAGATGGAGTTCCTTTTGGGAAATCCTTACAGTACCCCAGTGGGGCACTGCATTGGTATGTAACTGGATATTAAGGAAACGACAGTGCATGCAGCTTGATATATTTGTCCCGGAAATGTCTGTTTTATGCAATAGTCATTTACGGTCTTCCTACCTTTAGCATGCTAACGTCCCTGAATAAGTTCTCTACAGCTGGAGAGCCACCGTTAGCCGCCTTGCTAACTAGTAGTTACGGTAACATCTGCTGTCATTGTGCTAGCGTTACCGTTATCAAACTAAAGGTCCTTTTTTCTGCCACTGTCATTTCTTGTCTCAGCGCTAAAAAACATTAACGAATTCAGTCACTTATGTCTTAAAGGTTGGCTAATAACTAAGTCAGCTAACAGTTAGCTAGCCGCCAGTCATCGTCATATACTTGGGCAGCTGTGCTTTACTGAAACGTCTTTAAATGTCATGTTCTCAGCTTTTTCAATACCTGTATGTGTGTTGCAGAGAGAGCCACTGACGGCTCCCTGCAAAGTGAAGACTGGACCCTCAACATGGAAATATGTGACATCATCAATGAAACAGAGGATGGGTGAGCACCCAGAGAAAATCAATGAATATCCACATATGTTATTGATTAACTCTCATATTTACTTGCTCAATTCAACTAAATCAAGTCTTCCGTGTTTCTGTGCTGTTTTACATAATGCATTGCTGCAGCATGATATGCCATTGGAGTCAGTCCTATCTTTTCTTTACCTGAAGAAGCCTAGCTGTGGTTGTGTTAGGTGGATGTCTGCAAGGCCTCTTTGCTTATCTCACTGCTCCATTAACCTTGTACTGTATGTTTAAGCGGTTGTGTGAAGTTCAGCTCTTGTTTGATTAATGGGTTGTAAACTGCCTTAGGTGGGTCTTGCCTAGCCTCGCTCAATGTATTGTAGCAGTCTATAAAAATAGGACTGACTATGCTTCTTTCTTGTCTCTGGGGAATGCAAGGGGTGTCATATTCCCACTACTGTGATGTTGATGCAAACTGTTTGAAGTAGTCAAAGAATTCAAACGTTAGTTATTTCTATCTTACAGCAGAACAGTCACAGTGTCAGTCCAGAGATTGTGAAAAGTCAAGAAATCATTGACATGTGGCACAGCCTGGTAGTCAGGGTGTCAGTGCCATTCAGAATGCCCCCAGAAACCTTTGCTTCTTGGTAATTCTTCTTGGCGTGTGTTATCGGTCCATTAAAAAGCTGTGGGCGTGCTGCACTATGCTATCATTGTGTTTAATGTGTGCTTTTACTTGTGTGTTTGTGTACTCGTGTGTGTGTGTGTGTGTGCAGGCCAAAAGATGCCATTAGAGCAGTGAAGAAGAGGCTGAATGGCAACAGGAACTATAGAGAAGTGATGTTGGCTTTAACGGTGAGTTAAAGTGGGAAAAAGGGGGGCAACTACACAGCATTACAAGTTAAGTTATTAAAAAAAAATTACTCACATACTTCAGTTGTTCTATTGTCACCATCAGACGAATAGGTTAAATAAAATACTGTGTTTTTTCTCTCACATAATGTATGTTATTTAACTATGTAGAGCAAATCACGTAATGCCACTTGATTGTATCACATAATTTGCATCCACAGAGAATTTGCAATATCATATACATACTGTGTCTGGTTTGAAAAACTGTTAATGTGTCTACAACAGTATGTACAGTTTGTAAGGCAGTAGCATCTTCTGAAAGCAGTTTCTTCTCTGCATCCATCAGGTCCTAGAGACGTGTGTGAAGAACTGCGGCCATCGTTTTCATGCTTTAGTCACTAGCAGGGATTTTGTTGATGGCGTCCTTGTTAAAATCATCTCTCCTAAAAACAACCCACCTACAATCGTTCAAGATAAAGTACTTGCCCTGATTCAGGTAAGATATCAGTAAAATTGTATGCACCTAGTCCAGGTTTGTCGGCTTCTGTGTTCACAGTGAGCACGTGCCATGAATCCTAGTATGTCATTTCCATGACAGACGTGACACGTGTGAGGAAAAAAATATTTCAGATTGAGTCAGTTAGCGAGCAGTGACATGAGTTTTTTAGTGCAGGTGTTTATTACAGTAGGTGTGGCTGTGCAGCAATCCAGGAGGCGGCCTATCATCCCCAGGCAGAGCCTCAGGTAAAGTACAGTGTCTCCAGGGCTTCAGCCAGGAGCAGCTCCTGTTACCTGTTGCAGCTCGGGTAACCCTGCAAGGCTCATGTGGGCTGCTCTTATTTCCACCAGGGGAACCATGTGACTAGAGCTACAGCATGGATCCAGGAGGGCAGCATACAATACCTGTGAGGGAGAAGAGAGACTCTAATTGTTCCTTGTTTGTCTTATCACTAGAAAAACAAGTTCATGACAAGAGAGTCACTTGGGAAAATTGTGTGGGAAACGTTTTTTGAGCAGCACTTCCTTCATACACACACAGCCTGATGCAGCTCCTCGAAGTTGATAAAAGTGAGCGTGTGTGCAGTTAATAGTCGAGACTAAGTTGATATATTCCAGCCAGACTGTGTAGCCTTGGTTAGAGCATTGGGTTTGCATATTTACTGTACTGGTTTTACTGTACATAGCCTTTATGATGTTTGCAGACTCACTGACACACACAACGGAGAGAAGGGAACTGTTGTGAAAATTTGAATTTAGATTAAACCGACTTGCAGTTTGAAGTGACTAAGTAGAACAAGAACTCCCTCAAAGACCTTGTGCACTTGTTTTTAAAAGTGTGTCATGTGTTTGAGCTCTTGTAATGGCCCGGTCTAGCTTTAGCCTGCCCACTGCTGAGAGAGAAAAGCCAAGAGCTTTGTGGTTTGTTGACTGAATGTATTCAAGACAGACAAACAGAAATGATCAGAGAACAGGCCTCGTTTATTATACTGACATCCCTTGCTTTGTTTGCTGTCAGCCCTCCCTTTACCCGTTGTTTTTTCTTTCATTCTCTCCTTTTTAACTCCCTTTTTCTTACTTTGCCTTCTCCAGGCGTGGGCTGATGCATTCAGGAGCAGTCCAGACCTCACAGGGGTGGTCCAAATCTATGAGGAGCTGAAGAGGAAAGGCATCGAGTTCCCCATGTCAGACCTGGAGACCCTGTCGCCTATACACACACCTCAGCGGGTACAAGGCATCGCATTAAGCAGCTCAGCTCATGTGTGCAAAAGATTCTACGCAAAAACTAATCAGAATAAGATTATCTTTCTAATTAATCTGTCCCAGTCTGTTATGTATATTATCTCATTGTTTGTTGCTTCTAGTCTGCAACTGCTCCAGAGGGCGACTCCACCCTACACAAGTACAGCACCGCTACTCAGCCCACACCACATGCTGTCCCCCCAGCCTACACTGACCCCCAGGTCCCCAACATTCATGCCTCTGGATCCATCAATCCTACACCTGAGCAGGTACAGTGTTGTTCCCATACACGACTGAAACTGAACAGTTACTTCAGATGTGTATCCAACCTGTAACAACCTGCAGTTCCCTTACAAAAGAAGATGTCTTAATCCAATCCTTTCTGTCTGACGTACTACCAGATCTGTTATGTTTCAGTAGGGAACTAAGCTGAAGGTTATTTAACACTTGTTTATTATATCATCAGGATATGGGTGTTTAGTCTACTTTGTATTTGTAGTGTAATCATTCTGATTGTCAGAGGCTGGACGTTTCAACCATTTATCTTTTACTTTTGGCTGTCTTTGCTAACTTATTTTCACACACACTCAGTTGCAACGTGTGGTTTTACATGTATTTAATGTGTATGTAATGTATTTTGCTGTTTATTTTCCTCTTAAACACAAAAATACAGATATATATTTTCAGTCAAATCAAAATGATTCAGTTTTAGTTGAGTTAAAATGAAGTTTAATTGAGTTTTCCAAGTAGCCCTGGTTTGGAATCACTGTTTAAACAACCCTGTTGTCTGCAAATCAGATTCTTTTTCTAACACCAGCTTGCGTGTAGTAGTAGTATTAACTGTAGATGAATTTATCTCTTTGTCATCCAGATTTGCCGGCTGCGCAGTGAGTTGGACATTGTTCGAGGAAACACTAAGGTGATGTCAGAGATGTTGACTGAGATGGTCCCAGGACAGGAGGACGCTTCAGACTATGAGTTACTACAGGCAAGGAGCCACTTATGTGTGTTTGTCTGTGTCAACATTCTGAAGTGTGTAAATGAACAAATATAAGAGACTGGTATTTTTTGTTTGAACAGACCTGTGCAAACCATTTAGAAAACCCCTAACCTGAGATCATCATGCTTAAATGTGTTTACATATGTTTGTACGTTCTTAGGAGCTGAACAGGACTTGCAGAGCCATGCAACAGAGAATAATGGAGCTCATCTCCTGTGTTTCCAATGAAGCTGTGACTGAGGAGCTACTGCATGTCAACGACGACCTCAACAACATTTTCCTACGCTACGAAAGGTTAGAAAGCTCTGACAAATCCACAGACAAATGCAGGCTCACACTAATTTTTAGGAGGGGAAAAAAGTACGCACACACACAAACTCATATATACCCAGACAGTATTGCAATGTTTGCACAGATTTGGTGAGGTAAACTGAAGGGCTCTTGTTAATTTCTTTCATGCCGTCCTGTCTTTGCCTCAGGTATGAGAGGTTTAGGTCTGGGAGGTCTGCAGCTCAGAGCGTCAACAATGGGGTGAGTCAGCAGTTACTTCAGCTGGTGAAACGCCCAGTGTTAGCATCACTAGTTCCTTCATGTCATGGTGTTTATTTTCTGCTCATCTTTTCTCATTCTTTGATGTCCACACTTTTCAGTGTCTGTAGTGTGTCCATGTTACATGCTTTTACAATGTCTTTCTAGTGTGGTTATCTGTCAGTTACCTATCAATGATTTACCAGATGTACATGCCTGATCAAACAGAAACCCAACAGACATATGCATTTACATTGATTGTATAATGCAAAGCAAAAGTTTTATTTATTTTTTTTTGTTAGTTTTCCATTTGGACATGAATTTGTCTTTATATAATTCAACCAGAGCAGGCCTGTTGCTTTTAAGTCCTGTCCAGCAGGGGGAAACATTGACTGTGACAACACAATGCAAAGGGAAGTCATTGCAATGTAGAAATGCACTTGTGTTATCCCATGCCAGAATGGAATACAATCACCAGTCCTCTAAGAAGGGTGCTTTAGACCTGATAGCATTATGGGAAGCTGAGTTTGGCATCACATCTAACAGGTGCCTCTCATTGTTTCCAGAATGGTTTCCATTTGTCAGTTTTATTGACGTCCATTCCAATCTCGCAAGGTTTCAAATGGACCTGTCAACAAAATAATACTGTATATGTCTAAATCGAGATGGAGAACAATGTTTATCGACAGCTATGATTTAGTTGATTCCATGAATGTCACATGCCTACAGCTGCTAACAGTAGAGCCCTTCTTTGCTTCATAGCTTTTGTCAGTTTCTTGTTGTGTCTATTAGACACAAGAAAATATCTTGTAAAGCATGAAGGTGCTCTTGGAACATTTTTGCTGCTCCACTGGGTTTCCTGTTAATCAGGCATGTTATATCTTCCATAGGTTCATACCATTACATTGTGTCCCTGCACAGGCATGTAAATGGTATTCACTGTCTCTTCCTTTCTGTTCTTTTCTGTTCTACTGTTTCTGTGGCTAGCTGAGACAGGCAAGTATGAAAATATTGTCCCTAAATGACCAGTGTCACCCCCACAGCGACTGTTGAAACATGGCTAAATAATATGGGCCCAGCCTCCACCACTATCTTTCACCCCATATGGCATGTTTTGACTATGCAGCCCCCAACAGCCAATGATACGATGAACCTGGAGGTAGACTGACAGTGGCACAGCTACAGCCACTGTCATGTTGTGTTTGCATTATCTCAGACAGTCAGAGTTTGAGATTTGCAAAATGATCTTGATAGAGCAGCTCCTCCAGAGCCCAAAGATTCAGTCACCCCTCCTCCTTCCCTGCTCTATTTCTACCTTCTTAAGGGGAATGTTTTGTTTTTATGGATAACCAGCAGTTAGGAAACATCTGTCATAACTGACTAAAAATCAAAAATGAATGGCAAACTTGTCCATTTCCTCTGAGCAAATACCATGGAAAACAAAATATATCTTTACTGTAAAACAGTATTTTTGGAGCCCCTTAAGAAACAGTTTTTCAGGAGGATGTTTAATTTCCTGCCACCCTCAGTCACAGACATTTTCATGCTCTCCTGAAGCTAACCAACAAGTTTTCCACCTTTTTACTTGTTCTTATTATGCACTGTGCCTTTGTATTTCATTTTAGACCAAAAATGTTGTTTTTCGTTTCTGTTTTTTGTTTCTTTTCTTTTCTTTTCTTTTCAAACACAGTCAAGGGACTACGTACTGTATAACCCTGCCTTTCCTTAGCCTCCCACAAAAGGATTTGTTTTACACCTTATGAGCCACAGACCGTAAATCCTTGTCTCTGCTCCTACATGAAACAAGAGCTATAAAGTGTGTCTCATCACTCCTCCTTCACCAGGTCCTGAGTGAGGCTACAGAGGACAACCTGATCGACCTCGGCCCAGGCTCCCCGGCGGTGGTCAGCAACATGCCGAACGCAGCCCCAACTAGCCTGCCCCCCACCATCACAGCCCCTGCGGGAAGGCCCTCCTCCCCTGCCACCTTGGCCTCTCGCCTGGCTGGTCTTGGTATGCATCTGCTACCTCAGACATTAGACGAGTGCTCACTTTGAGGCTACAGAAGTGGTGTTCTCCAACAGCTGGTAAAAGCTGGATGTGTTTCAGAACATTTGTAACCCACATGAGTGGTTTTGTGAAATTAGCCCACTGGCTAGTTAGTCATGTAATAATGAATGAATAATGAATGAAACACTGAACACAGCTGAACACAAAACAATTTAGAAGGTCGCTTTGTTGCCAAACTTATGTCACTTATGTTTACATCACTGGATTAAAGGAACAGCTCCACATTTCTGTTTGGATTTCTCGCCAATAGTTGATGAGATGGTTGATTCCACTTTCTGTCTGTGAGTTAACTTTACAGCTAGCTTAGCTTAGCATAAGACTGGAAGTGGGGGGAGCTCCATGAAACCACAACTTGTCATTACGTTTAGGTTTGTGTACGGACTAAATAAACAAGATACAACGTGATAGGTGTGTTTTTGAACTTTGGACAGAGCCTGGCTTGCTGCTTCCCCCTGCCTCCAGTCTTTCTGCACAGATATGATCTGCCTCTCAGCAAGAAAGCGAGTACGAATATTTCCCAAAACATTTGAACTATTTGTTTAACTCCTGCACCTGAACCACTGCAGATTGATGTAGACAAAATTTAGCCCCAAACTGCTTCTGCATTTGACCTCTGATAGCATCAGCATTGCTTCTTAGTGGATTTGTGACACTGTAGGAAGTTTTGTTAGAAAATTTGTACAATTCAATTGGCTTTGTAGTTTACTCTGTGGGATTCTGTTTTTACACTGTAGGGTTACTTGACAATCAAGTGTGTTATTCTTTTCTCTCCAGACATGGGTGCAGACAGTGTGAGCAGCACCCTGAGCTCTCTGTCCAGCTGTAAGCCTCCTCCTGCTGCTCAGGACGACTTTGACGTGTTCGCTCAGACCAGGACCGGAACTGTGCCTGAGCCACACAAGACGTAAGGACACATTAGAGATTTAATGTTGATTCTTGCTGAAATTAAATTTGCTTAAAAAAGTCGCGTAGACAATAAAAATTTCAGTTCCAGATTCATTTTCTGTTGATCAATGAGTCGACTAATTGTTTCAGCTCTAATCACATTATTAATTAGGTATCAACAGGCAAAAACAATTTCCCAACACTTATTATAAAAGCCCTTGTCTGTGTCCTGTCTCAGCGCTGCAGCAGAAGACAGCCAGGCTCCTCCCACTCTGGATGTCCTACAGCCAACTGCAGGAGCGGTGAGTGACACAGGCTTATCTGTCCAGTGTGGGCTGTGACTTTCACTCAGTGTTTTCTTGCCCACGTATGTGTGTGTGTGTGTGTGTGTGTGTGTGTGTGTGTGTGTGTGTGTGTGTGTGTGTGTGTGTGTGTGTGTGTGTGTGTGCGTGCTGTGCGACAGGCTGTATCTCATGTTTGAACTGGTGCTGCTGGATGCAACTAATCTAGTTCTCAAACTGAAGATTTTTTTTTTTTTTTTTTTTGCCAGTTTCTAGTATTTTTAACTTTGATTAAACATCTTAAGTAGAACTACTCCTTCTTATCTGTTGTTATTGTTGCATTACTAACAAGACTGACATAGATTTTGTCTTGTCAGTTGTTTGTTTGCTTCTCACAAAAATTTTTTAATCTCTATACTAAACGGTCAAGAAGGAAAGGAAACACTTCAGATCTTAAAAACTTGTAAACATGCTCTGTAGCTGCTCTATCACCCACTAGTGGGTTGTTTTCTATTATTCAAATCTAGTTTTCTTTGTAATGAAACGGATTCAGCTTGTGGTCACTGGATGAGAGTTCATTTCCTGCTGTGGTGTCAGACGTGATTTTGCTTCCCGTATTTCCTCGTCGCCAGCATTACCAGCTTTAACCTGCATGCTGAGGATGTGCCGGCGTTGTGTTTGTGTGAATGTGGATGTTCCCTCACAGGCTGCTCATGTGATGTGCCACACCATTCACAAATATTGATTTCCATTCCATTTCTTCATTATTTTTTTTTTTTTTCCCTCACGAAATACTCTCTTATGTTGCATTTGACACTGAAGTTCATTTAAGTCATATATTCTTTTGTGTTTGGGGTGGGATTTTTTTTTTTTTTGCTCTGTTTTCCGGCCACCTGTGGTGGTCTTGATGCTGCCCCGTAGGGTGTCGGTGGCCAGTCCTCTGTCATGGATGACATAGAGGAGTGGCTGTGTACTGATGTGGTGAGCCCATCATGATTTTTATTTCTGCCTGCACTTCTCCCTCTTTGCTTTTTCACTCTGTTGTAGCCCCTTTATCTCAGTTTTTTTGGAGCCAGAAAGTAACACATTTCTCTTATATCACATTTCCTCACTATTTGACCACATTTTAACATCTTAGTTTAATTTGAAGATACTAACAGTGTGTTGTGGGGGCGAACTGACCTTATTACGAAAAAATGTTGTGAAATGAGCATAAGGCCTTGAATGTAAATGAATGCAAATGTCCAGGATCAGGTGGTCAGGTCTGTGAATATGTGTCTCCGTCTGCTCTCAGCTTTGACAACCAAGGATAAAGTTCCTTCTCATGTGAGAGATTTTTAGTTGTAGCTTCACATTTATGAAAGTTTCCTAACTTATATCAAATTATTTATGTTGCCCAACCTGAACTGAATCTTAACCGAAAGCTCTGACTTTTTTAATGTGACGCAAGGGGAAGAGAGGATGCGTAGTTTTGTGTTGTGGTCCAGAATAAGTGATAAAGCATTACAAGACTTCATGCTCATTTTACACACATTTGTGAGACTGTGTTGCATTATTGAGCGGGAATATCCAGCTGTTTTGGTTGGGAGGCAACTGGTGCATTTGTTTTGGTGTTCTTAATATGTCATATGAATGGGCATCAATGGAAAGTGGTACTAACGGGTAAGTGGCTCCTTGTATAGTAATAAAAACTGACTGGTGAGTGTTAAATGATAAAACAATACTCTGCTGTGTGTGTGTGTGTGTGTGGTTTTGGTCTCGTGCACAGGAGCAGAGTTTGTCTTGATTTGTGGTGGTGGTTTTGCAGTGACATAAGTTTGACAAAATCAACTACCAGGTGTGACATTGTCTTTTTTTTTTCCCCCGACAGAAAGGAGATGAAGGTGAGGAGGGCGTGACCAGTGAAGGTAGGATGACGTAAATCTCCTTTTCTCAGTTTTCTGTTGTTTCCAGCTGCATTTCACAACATTTCACTTTTCATTTTTTTTTTGTACCAATTCTTCTAGAGTTCGACAAGTTCCTCGAGGAAAGAGCCAAAGCGGCAGAGATGGCCCCCAGCCTACCGTCGCCCCCTGGTGGCGACCCGGGTGCGGCGCAGGAAACCCCCAGCCGCAAGAAGCCGGGCAGGCCGGAGGACACTTTGTTTGCCATGTAGACCTTTCACCTTTGACCCTCGACCCCTCAGCCTGAGACCCGACCAGCCGAGAAGCATCACCCGAAGACGGACTGACCTGACACTAAAACACATCCACCTCCGTTCTCACCACAACACAGTTCAGTTACACTACAGAGATTTGTACATGCCATCCTTGTAAAAAAAAAAAAAAAAAAAGAAAAAAGAAAGAAAAAAGGGAATTGTTCCTCCTCTCCGTTAATTTCCCAGTACAAAAAGAAAACCAAATAAATAACCTATTTTGATACGCCACCAGACGATGGATCTCACCCACCTGAGGACCAGTGTCAGAGGCAATGAGGCAGCAGCTTATTCCTCCTTCTTGTTCTTCTCATGTGAAGAATCTCCCTCCGCCTGCTGTGGACTGCAGAGCTTCATGTTGCAGCTAATCCTGATGATAAGATGTATATAGATATATATCTATATATATATATATATACGAAAAGAGTCCTTGTCATAAATAGGAAATACATTTCCTATCCAAGCCCTCCAAGCGTGCATTACCACCAAACTTGATTATTTAAGTTTTTACTATTAAAGAACCCCCATCAGAAACATTATGGTTGTTATTGCAGAATTCAAAGGCAGAAACGCTGAGCGTACCTACACGGATATCGTTTTGGTGTTTGTCTCAGTCCCTTTTCAAGTCAGCCTGAGTTGAATTGTAAATCTGTAAATGACAAATGTCAAGTTTATGCGTTGTGTGTATATTTAAGCTACAGTATGTATGAAAGAGATGTGGATTTAATGTAGATTTTTGAAAATGGTTTAATGTTTGCAGCTGCTCTGACAATAGGGATGTACCTCACTGGGGTCAAGTTTTCCACAAGAAAAGGGAATAGTAAACATCTGATCATTTGCAAGCTCTAAATCAGAACGATAACAGAAGGGAATTTAGTTTTTGTGATCGGCATAATTGCGCAGCATACCGACAAATGTGTTCTTTTACCTTCTTTTGAATCTGTCGTCTCATGTTGTAGATTTGTCTTTAAATTTAACTGCAGTTGTTTGATGATATGTTGGTCACAACTGATTTACTGAGATTATTTTGCTGAGATTTTATTAGCATAAAGCTGCTGTAGCTGGTTTTTACTTCCATCTGCTGAACGATACGGTCTAATTATTCTTGTTTATGTAATCGTGTGTGCTGAAAGTGTGTCGTTGAACGCTTTGACAGGGAGTGGGAATGTTATTTTAAACAGAATCCCAGTCAGAGGTACTGGTAGCTGCGGGAGACACATGCTGTCATTGGTGGGTTTTACTCATTGATTGTAGGTTTTAACTCCTGTTTGAATAGATGATGCTGTATCTGTATCTAAAACTGAGTTTAGAGGACCAAATTTGTGCTGTCTTCTGGATGTGGAAGGAAAATTCCGGATAACTGGGTTGTTCAAACATAGTCCAGTCCCGTCTTTAACCTGGGACCCAGTTTCATATCCAGGGAAATGTAACGAGAGTTCAGTATCACACTACAAACGCTGTTTGCACATTATTATTCTCCTTTTATTTCTTGACGCTGACATCTTAAAATGGCCTGACCTTTCAACATGACATTTGTTTTCAGAAATGAGCTTGCCGCAGACACACCTCTACAAATGAGACATTTCACTGTTCTGACAATAATAAATGCAACATGTAACACAGTCACAACAAGCTTCAAACAAGCGTGCACTTTGACAGCCGCGTTACCTTTCAACTCGTACTGTAAATCAGCTAACACTAATAATGTAATGAGAAACAGGTGTAGAAATAATTTATTCAGCACAATTTTTTTTTCTTCAAATCAGTATTTTAAATCATTTTATTGTAGAAAAGGGAAATGAACTGAAATGTTTAGGGAGAGTATGAGAACTTGTCATAATGATGTGTGTTTTAGTGTTTTTTGGCTTTTGTTTATAGAGTTCAGATTTTCCTTTTTATACACTGCTGCTGGCTAATGTATCTTTGTCATGTTTATTGGTTTCTTGGGTGTTATTGTCGGTCGACTGTGTCCATACAGTGAACATATGGATGTGGTTTATAAGGACAGGTCATCACTGATTTGCAGCTGTAAGAGAATCACACCAGTTGTCCCATTTATCTCATGAAGGAAACATATTTTTAATCCATTCACTCACTCGTACTTTTATGGACTAACTAGCAGATGACTTAACAGACACACTTACTTCGGACACTTTCAATAAAGCATCATCATTGCACTTTTTTGAAAGGGAAACTCCCTTTCTACTTCTGTTTTCTTGATTTAGTATAAAATGTGTGTACGCGCGCGCGTGATTGTGTGTGTGATTGTGTGTGTGATTGTGTGTGTGATTGTTTGTGTGTGTGTGTGTGTGTGTGTGTGTGTGTGTGTGTGAGTCAGCTGTTCTGCAACGCAGAAATGTTTTATCTCAGTTGAACAAAAGACGCCTCCAAATGTGTGTTTCAAGAATAGATGTCCTGTTCGATACTGCCCTGGTTTGTTTCAGTGTGAGCTCGGTCAGTGGCGTATAACTGAATCTCAGCGTGCTGATAACCAGAGAGTCATCTCAGACCTGTTCTGCAGAGGAACAATATGTTTCTCTGTTTGTCACTGGATGATATGAAAAGAGATGCTGATAAGGGAGGCTGTGCTGTGTGACTGCTACTTTCCTGAGTTGCCTCATCTCTCATTTCTCTTTGTGTTGTTTGACTTATGCATGAACTCTAATAAAACATTAGCAGTGTGTGATCCAGACTTGTTTTTTCTGTCTTTATTGTTTTATTCTGATAAGAATCAAATGTTTCGTACGATATGAAGTCGTGATTTGGTTCACCACTCCAGTCCTCTCCTTGGCATACCATCCTTTGCCTGGATCCCTCTTCAGATGGTAATAACCGAGGCTGACCTGTAGTAACCCTTTTCATTTACCTTACCCCCACCACTCCAGCACCCCGCCTCTCTCTGGAAGGCCGTGGGCCCCACACCAGGGGCTTCCCCATTGGCCGTCTGGAATCGCCTCATCCCACAACATGGCCCCTCACATTCTGCCTCAGTCACTGGAGCGTTTTCCCGGTCAAAAAGAAAGAGGGGTGTGTCTGCCAGACAGCAGACTGGAATACACCAGTGCACAGGATCCAGTTTGACTCAACATGTGCCGTTTGAAATGAGTAAATTATGTCTTTAAAATCGTACTGCACAAAAGAGCTGGGGGATTTCTCTTTGAGAGGTAAATGGATGCTTTTATGTTTTCAGTTTGATCACTGAAGAAAAATTACGTTAAAAAATTTGATTTAAACAAATTGAGACTAACTAGATATGTGATCTTTGTAATAACATCTTTGTTAAATTGCTAGAAGGAAAATATTCAAATGTGATTGTAAATCAGAAAAGAAGAAAAATTTTTTTTGCCAGAGGCAGAGACACCATGTGCTACTTGTTGGCATGAGACTGAGGAAGCATGAGCAAGAGTTACTGTTCATATGGCAACATGCCACCACAACTACTGCCATATGTGAAGATAGCGACTGCCGATGATACAGTCACACAAGACTAAAAATAAATTATGACCAAGCTGTGACTGTTGTCCCCTGCAAATTCTAATTAGACTCACTAATTATTATATTCTGATGAGTATCACTTTAACCGTAACATCGGAACATCTGGTGCAGAGGCCTGAGTGTATGACGCTGTTGGATCGCTCAAAGATTGATTCAACTTCACAGAAGGGGAAGAAACATGGAGGATTCACATTTTCCCAGCCTCTTTCCCACAGATGGACACACACCGGCCTGGTGTGTGTGTGTGTGTGTGTGTGTGTGTGTGTGTGTGACCCCCCCCTTCCCCCCAGTCCACAAGCAGTTAGTTAGCACACCCTGGTGGTCGGACTACGGAGCCTGATGACACACACAGAGGTCAACGTGAGTGATAAGGAAACCATCATCCCAACAACTTGAACCATCAGTCGAACAGAATCTCCCCGACAGAGCAGCAGTGAAACCACTGTCGACACCAGCCGTGGAACACGTGTATCCGGTGTGAGTGGAGATGCTGGCCGGAGCTGTGGTGCATTGTAGTTGCATTGCATGTTCTGCTAACACAGTGCAATGGATCTGCTTTGCAACACAGAACACGGCCGTGACACAACTCAACCACGAGCACGAACAAGAGTGTCGGTCAGCTGCTGTGTTGCTGTGTGATGTTCACCAGTTTACAGTTGACATGATGCAGGATCGGAAACATCTGGGTGAAGTTTGAACGGTGCTTATACAGGCCTGTACCACGGTGCGCGATGTTCCAGGTGTTATTTGCATAACAATTGCAATTACTAATGTAATTCAATAGAAAACTTACAATCTTTGTGTTTTAATTACTTTTATTTTGCTATATTTGAGGCGTGTCGGTGCAGACATGTGGCATAATAAATAGAGATGTAGAACATTTGACACTGTTGTATGTGTAAAGTCTGTTGTTGTCCAAAAACTATTAAAAACACATCAATGTTTGCAACATCAACACACTGGGTCACATGTTCCTTCATTAGCATAAACATGGGCGCTGTAGTTTATTTTCAGTCTATACCACATACACTGGCCTGCTGCTGTAAATATTCACCAGTGGACCAAATGTGTATTCATCCGCAACTGAAAGTAGTCCACATCAAACGCATTATGTACTTTCTGCCTGATTAAGTGAAAAAAAACTACAGTGCCCATCTTCAATATTTAAACATTTCCATCGTCAGTTTTGTTGGGACTGTATCAGAAAGGTGTTGATCGAACCCTGTGTTAATCTTTGTACACATTGTATGACATTGTACGCTCTATCTGTTATTTGTGTAACTGTGTATTCGTGCCTCCAGTAGAGTTCTGTGTAGGTTTCAGGTGCAGATGAAAAGGGTCAAATCACGCCTCTCAGTGTAAGAAAGGCTTGACGCCTTTTCTGAAACTTTACCAAAGGTGGCATGTTTATCAAATGAGATGTGACAAATTTAAACAGATGTCTGGCAGATTTCTGAGTTATGTATTTCAAGCCCTTTTCCTTTATTAAATTGCCTCTTTTCCATTTTCTCTCTGGAAACCTCTCCAGTCGCCTCCAGTCCACCACTTCTGTTGTATTCCTAGCAGGGACAACCTCCCGACAGTCTAAATGTAAACACATCTTCCAACTAACATTGATTGACATGCTGTGTTGATTTTCTCATTACTGACACACATGCACACTTGAAGCCATTTAAAAAATAATAGCATAATCCAGTGTTAAAGTGCGCACAGGCTGTACCTGCAAGCAGCTCTGCACATGCCACAAAATGGCAAAAGGGCAAAGATGAATGTACGTCAGAATCCTCAGGCTATTTCGCTGATCTTCATTAGCTGGTAGCTCACAGTGATAGCAATGTGTGGCCCCCCCCTTAGATTATTCACCTCTTGCAGCCTCAGCTCAAGGAAACGTACAGAAAAAATCACACTCATACACTAAACATATATGTTTATGTCATTGGAACAAAACAGTACACTCATATTTATCTTCAGACACCACAGCCTCAGTGAAACTTCATCGCTAAACAAGCACTGAAGATTAAATGACCTATTTGTGTTTATGATTTACTTTATATTAACGTTGCAGATCAATGGTTTCCCAATTTCTTCTACCTGCACTTCCGCTGTTTCTTGCCCTGAGCTGCTCATTTTACCTGCCAGCATATAATGAAGTCTCAAGCTAAACAAAATGTCCACACTCCTAATAATGAGAAATATTATTGTGTGTGTAATTATAAACAACTGGCTGAGGATGGCAGAGGGATAACTTGGAATAAACCTGATGAATTTATATTGGTTTAATAGAGGCCATTCACTGGGACACTGTGCCAGTAGCTACAGTTTCATATATTCATATTATAACATAATATGTGCATTGACTTTTCGGGCCTGACTGGTGCCTTGCTTTCTCTTTAGCTGCCTCAAAAGACCCCCGTAGCCTCAGAGCACTTTATGCTAAGTTAATTTACCCAAATATATCCGCGGCGTCGCGGCAGCAGCAGCAGCAGCAGCAGCCCCCGCTATTCAACATCAACAACTTTGTTAATGGAAACTTGCTGATCCATAAACGTTTGCGCCGCCACAAACGTTTGCTGGGGGGCAGTTCACATATGAATGTTAAAAACCCACAGATCGATGAGGGGCATTTGCAAAGGAGGCATAAGGTGTGTTTAATTATAATTGCGTCAGGGGTTTCGTGTGTGTGTGAGTGTGTGTGTGTGTGTGTTTGTTGGGGGGAGGTGTTGCTGTTAAGGCTTAGGCAGGGGCCCCTGTATTTAAATAGGGTCACATCTCGGCCTCACCTTGCAAGTGTTATGCTATATTAAATGCCACTCATGTTAAGTGTGTTGAAACTCCTCTGATGTAGTCAAGACATAATATAAAGGTTAAATTGAAAAATGTCCCTTCAACGGCACAGGAACACGCCATGATTGATCTCCCTCGTACAGGCAAGAAATGTTAGCCAGACCTCTGTTTCGTCAGGCTCCTTTTTAGGTGCGTGAATACAATATGTTATAATCAGGGGTGACTGGATTAGAATTTAAGTGTCAGTCAATCAGGATTTCAAAAGGTCAATGAAAAAAATGTGCAATATATGGGCCGTAAGTGGGTGTGAAATAATTGAATTCAGTCAGAAAAGGTCTTTTCACAGAGAACACTTTGACTCTCTCTGATCTATACGTCGTGTGTTTATGTAGAAGGTCATAAACCAGAGTGTTGGACAAAGTGAAATTTTGATGATTAGTATGAATGAAATACTGTATGAAGATAGTATGAACAGTATGTACCAACATGTACCGGTACCCTGGGAAGCTAAATGGAGTTCATTTTGTTATTTACGCTTCCTGTGACACGTCGAAATGTCTTTCATGAAAAACGCCTGGACATGTAATAGTGAAGTAAAGACCTCATGATTAGATTTTAACTCCCGTTGAGGCTTGAGAAAATTATTGTTTAAAAGGTTTCAGTAGAGAAACAAGTAGTGGACAAGTGGATCATAAAGCTGGAGTCCTTGTGAGAGACAGTTGTCCTGACACTAAATAAAATAAAATAACATGACCACAGTGGCCCTTAATGAGAGCTAAATGACATGAGTCATATTTAACGGTCTGTGCTGTGGTGACAGGTGACAAAAGGAAAACCCTGAAATTTTCAATAAATTCTTCTTTTATGAAGAAAAAACATGTGAACCTTCTGATCTGAAGATAATTCAATGAATCCAATAAATGGAGTTTGTTGTACTTTTTAAAACATTTTTAAACACATCATACTCCTGTGTATATACATATATAGAATACTGTAAACCTAGTCTATGTCAGCACTAGACACTGCACAAACAGTATAATGACAATATGAACACATCACTGTATTGTTCACATTTTATCTTCGACAGCACGTTGCTTTCTTTAAGTGACTTTTTCCATCTGGAATCCATCACACAATACTGTACCTCTTTATTTTGTTCCTGGTTTACATTTTCAAGTCAGTAAAATTCCTCTTGTGGAATTTCTCTTGTCTTTGGATGTCCTCATATTTCCCAGTTTTGGACACAAATGCTAGTGAAGGAATAAGTTTTCCCTTGCTCTTTTTTGCTCACAGAGTCCAGAAGTGCAGGTTGAGGTGTTGCGGCTCCAGCACATGTATAGGTGGCCCTGCAGGCCCTATGTGCACGGGGCCGTGGGAGGATCTGAACCCAGACAGAGGCGGATCCGGAGTGGAAAGGATGTAGTCAATGCTAAACTTGATCTCTGACTCTGGTTTCCCTTGCTGGGTGGGGTTTGGGATGAGATGGTTTTGCTGTGGACCCGGCCTCGGCCTTTCAGGGTTCAAAGGGCAGAGGGTGGAGTCGGGTTCGGGGTGCCGAGCTGCAGGTACGTCCTGATTGCTGTGGCTCTCCAAAGGGTGGAAAGGGGTTTCTCCTGAATCACGGAGGCCAATTTTCATGTTCCTCCTGCGCCGGCGACGCCGAAAGTTTCCATTTTCAAACAGGTCCAGCATGGATTCACAGCCGGTGGCAAAAGTCCAGTAGTTTCCCTTTCCCTTCTCATTGCCCTCTGTCCGAGGAACCTGGGGGAAATATTTAGACAACTAATTAATTAATGATTATTACACAACCAATAATATTAAAAGAAATAAATATTATTTGGGAAAGGATAAAAATAACTAGCCTATATTACTATTTCTATTATTTCACTTCTGATAAAAAGATAAAAAGGGACAAAATTAGGAGGAAAAATAAATCAAATTAAAAAACAATAATATCTGTGACTAAAATTATGTAAAATGAATGGTCAAATTAATTTGATTAGGCACATAAACACTTGAATTTCATGCTGCATGTGTGTCTGTACCTTGATGAAGCAGCTGTTGAGAGACAGGTTGTGTCTGATGGAGTTCTGCCAGGCTCTCTGGTTTGAGCGGTAGTACGGAAACCTCTTCATGATGAACTCATAGATGCCCGACAGAGTGACCCGCTGCTCAGGGCTCTGCTGGATGGCCATGGCTATCAGAGCGATGTAGCTGACACACAGACACACATGTGACAAGATGAAAAAAAGACATAATCTGCCACATGGTAGCGGCTCTCAACCCTCGGCTTGTGTTGACCTTCACTTTGCTTCACCTCATTATTTGGGGTCCCACAGACTCAGACGATTTATGTGTAAAAATAGTAATAACTGCTAATTCATATAAATATTTTTTTTTATCTTGGATTATAGAAAAATAACAAAGCAGTGACCCTTCCCTTTGCTACACAATCTGAAATGTATATATATATATATATATATATATATAGTTATATATGAAGTCATATAATCCAAAGTAAGTTATTTAAGTTATAATGAAAGAAATGTACAATTTAGTTTGGTATCCTACACAGTATTTAACCATGTTTTTGAGACAGCAAATAGAAGTAATTTGTCATTTTCTGTAGCAGATCTCTGAAATGTCATCAGTCCAAAATTGTGTTAATAAGAAATTCTCATAACATTAGGAAAAGTCATGACATATTACACATTATTTAAGTTTAAAAAGATGTGTCTAGTCTAGTCACACTAAACTAGGCTGCTTTATAGAAATCATTAGTCGTAGTAAGAATCTATGAAATAGTAATGAAATAATATTTTTCAATGGTAAAATAACCAGAAATTAACTTTGCTGCACTTCTGAAGGGAAATGATTACCAAAATAAGAGTCAACACTATGATTATTAAAAAGTTTTGAGAGATAATATACAGAATTTACATTATGCTGACAATGTAGTGACACATATAAAACAGAACTATGTTCCCTCATAAAATCTGTTTCGTCTTGTTTGGCCCAAGCTGAAACAATGTAAAATTTGTATGAAAAAACTGTTCATTTTACACTTTTAAAAGGAAAAAATAAAGCCAGGTATTGGCTGGCCACAGTAGTTGATAGTTATCAAGAAATTTAAAAAAAAAAGAAAGAAAGTATGAATTCAAAATCTCCCATACCTGTACGCGGGTCTACACATTTTCTTCTCTTCGTCAGTGCTAGAGGAAGGGTATCCGTCTCCATCGTAGTTAAAACAGTTGAAGGGGTAGTTAGAGTTATCGAACATATCTACACTTTGAGGAGTCAGATGTATGGTCCAAACTCTCTGGCTCCTCTGACTGTCCTGGCCAAAGCCCAGCAGCAACACCCTGTCCTGCTGCTCTGCTTCGCCACCATGCTCTGCTCAGCCAGCTGACACTCACTCTGAGCTCTGCTGATGACGGCTGCCCCTCCAGCCCCCCTCTCCCCTCCTCGTCCCAGCTGCTCTCCAGAAGCGGCTGCAGGTCTGAACACTCAGGACCACCTAGCTGAGCTCACTGAACTCCGGTCCTGTTCTTGTGCACCGCTTGTGTTTTTGTCATCCACATGAATTTCATATTTCATGCTTTTTAGCACCAAAATCTCAGGGCCAGCTTTGAATTGAAAAACTGAAACCAGTCTATGCTATCTCATCTTTGAAAAGAGATAATTTTGTCCATATTTCAAGTGGTAGAGAAAGAACTCAAAACCTTCACATAAACTTAAACTTACATCAGGAATATCCTCTCCATTGAGGCCAAGTCTTGCACAGAATATGTAAAACGTTACCAAAAAGGGAAGTAATGAATGAATGACCAATCCATTTTAACATTGTCGGTGCTCATCAGTTCTGTGTAGTTTCTGGCAATGCATCATTTTAGATGATGCTGCAATTAAAACTTAATTGTGTAAAGCTACAGCCACGTGCTCAGCTGCCGGACATACTCAGTGAATTAAAAGCACATTTTTGCTGTCAAATGTGGAGTTAAAATGTGAAGTCTAGCAAACAGGAAATACTCAAGGGCAGAGCCGGTGGGCTTCAGTGCATCGAAATTGCTGTAGGCTACATGAAATGGCTGTTAAGCTGAGTGGGATACTTTGTTGCGCAACAACCCTGGGCTGTGGAGTCTGTTGGCCGAAGAACGATAAATGTAAGCTATTTTTGGTCAGTAATATACCAGTCCATTTTTTCACTTTTTTGCCATACTATCCTATATTGTTTTTCTCACTTTTTAGGCCTTATTATGCTATGACATGTGTATACCTTACAATATTATGAGTTTTTTTGATGTTTCTATGCCTTAATACACTATGCCATTTTTTCACTTTTTTGCCATACTATACTATATTGTTTTTCTCACTTTTTAGGCCTTAATATACTATGACGTCTTTATACCTCACTATATTATGACGTCTTTTGATGTTTTTATGTATTAATATACCAAGCATTTTTTCACTTTTTTTGCCATACTATACTATGATGTTTTTTCACTTTTTTTGCCATACTATGCTATATTGTCTTTCTCGCTTTTTCGGCGTTAATATGCTATGAGGTTTTTATACTTCACTATATTATGTCGTCATTTTATGTTTTTATGCCTTAATACACTATGCAATTTTTTCACTTTTTTTGCCATACTATCCTATATTGTTTTTCTCACTTTTTAGGCCTTATTATGCTATGACATGTGTAAACCTTACTATATTATGACGTCTTTTGATGTTTTTATGCCTTAATATACCAGGCCATTTTTTCACTTTTTTGCCATACTATACTATGTCGTTTTTTCACTTTTTTGCCGTACTTTCCTATATCGTTTTTCTCAGTTTTTAGGCGTTAGTATACTATGAAGTTTTTATACCTCACTATATTATGATGTTTTTTTTATGTTTTTATGCCTTAATATACTAAGCCATTTTTTTCACTTTTTTGCCATGCTATACTTTATTGTTTTTCTCACTTTTTAGGCCTTATTATGCTATGACATGTGTATACCTTACAATATTATGACATTTTTTGATGTTTTTGTACCTTAATATACTATGTCGTTTTTTCACTTTTTTGCCATACTATCCTATGTTGTTTTTCTCACTTTTTAGGCCTTATTATGCTATGACATCTGTATACCTTACTATATAATGACGTCTTTTGATGTTTTTATAGCTTAATATACTTTGCCATTTTTTCACTTTTTTGCCATACTATACTATGTCGTTTTTTCATTTTTTGCCTTACTTTCCTATATTGTTTTTCTCACTTTTTAGGCGTTAATATACTATGAGGTTTTTATACCTCACTATATTATTACTTTTTTTTTATGTTTTTATGCCTTAATACACTATGCCATTTTTTCACTTTTTGCCGTACTTTCCTATATTGTTTTTCGCACTTTTTAGGCTCTGATATACTATGACATCTGTATACTTCAGTATATTATGACGTCTTTCGATGTTTTTATGCCTTATTATACTAAGCCATTTTTTTCACTTTTTTGCCATGCTATACTTTATTGTTTTTCTCACTTTTTAGGCCTTGATATACTATATCTTTATACCTCACTATATTATGAAATCTTTTGATGTTTTTATGTATTAATATATCAAGCATTTTTTCATTTTTTTTGTCATACTATACTATGTCGTTTTTTCACTTTTTTTGCCATACTATCCTATATTGTTTTCTCACTTTTTAAGCTCTGATATACTATGACATGTGTATACCTCACTATATTATGAGGTTTTTTGATGTTTCTATGCCTTAATACACTATGTCGTTTTTTTCACTTTTTTTGCCATACTATGCTATATTGTCTTTCTCGCTTTTTCGGCGTTAATATGCTATGAGGTTTTTATACTTCACTATATTATGTCGTCATTTTATGTTTTTATGCCTTAATACACTATGCAATTTTTTCACTTTTTTTGCCATACTATCCTATATTGTTTTTCTCACTTTTTAGGCCTTATTATGCTATGACATGTGTAAACCTTACTATATTATGACGTCTTTTGATGTTTTTATACCTTAATACACTATGCCATTTTTTCACTTTTTTGCCATACTATACTATGTCGTTTTTTCACTTTTTTGCCGTACTTTCCTATATCGTTTTTCTCAGTTTTTAGGCGTTAGTATACTATGAAGTTTTTATACCTCACTATATTATGATGTTTTTTTTATGTTTTTATGCCTTAATATACTAAGCCATTTTTTTCACTTTTTTGCCATGCTATACTTTATTGTTTTTCTCACTTTTTAGGCCTTATTATGCTATGACATGTGTATACCTTACAATATTATGACATTTTTTGATGTTTTTGTACCTTAATATACTATGTCGTTTTTTCACTTTTTTGCCATACTATCCTATGTTGTTTTTCTCACTTTTTAGGCCTTATTATGCTATGACATCTGTATACCTTACTATATAATGACGTCTTTTGATGTTTTTATAGCTTAATATACTTTGCCATTTTTTCACTTTTTTGCCATACTATACTATGTCGTTTTTTCATTTTTTGCCTTACTTTCCTATATTGTTTTTCTCACTTTTTAGGCGTTAATATACTATGAGGTTTTTATACCTCACTATATTATTACTTTTTTTTTATGTTTTTATGCCTTAATACACTATGCCATTTTTTCACTTTTTGCCGTACTTTCCTATATTGTTTTTCGCACTTTTTAGGCTCTGATATACTATGACATCTGTATACTTCAGTATATTATGACGTCTTTCGATGTTTTTATGCCTTATTATACTAAGCCATTTTTTTCACTTTTTTGCCATGCTATACTTTATTGTTTTTCTCACTTTTTAGGCCTTGATATACTATGATATCTTTATACCTCACTATATTATGAAATCTTTTGATGTTTTTATGTATTAATATATCAAGCATTTTTTCATTTTTTTTGTCATACTATACTATGTCGTTTTTTCACTTTTTTTGCCATACTATCCTATATTGTTTTCTCACTTTTTAAGCTCTGATATACTATGACATGTGTATACCTTACTATATTATGAGGTTTTTTGATGTTTCTATGCCTTAATACACTATGTTATTTTTACACTTTTTTGCCATACTATACTATATTGTTTTTCTCACTTTTTAGGCCTTATTATGCTATGACATGTGTAAACCTTACTATATTATGACGTCTTTTGATGTTTTTATGCCTTAATATACCATGCCATTTTTTCACTTTTTTGCCATACTATACTATGTCGTTTTTTCACTTTTTTGCCGTACTTTCCTATATTGTTTTTCTCACTTTTTAGGCCTTAATAAACTATGATATCTGTATACCTTACTATAATATGACGTTTTGTGACGTTGAAATGCTTTAATACACTAGGCCATTTTTTCACTTTTTTGGCATACTATACTATGTCGTTTTTTCAATTTTTTTGTCATACCATCCTATGTTGTTTTTCTCACTTTTTAGACATTAATCTGCTATGACTTCTATATACCTTACTATATTATGACGTCTTTTGATGTTTTTATGCCTTAATATACCAGGCCATTTTTTCACTTTTTTGCCATACTATACTATGTCGTTTTTTCACTTTTTTGCCGTACTTTCCTATATTGTTTTTCTCAATTTTTAGGTGTTAAATTGCTATGACATCTGTATACCTTACTATAATATGACATTTTATGAGGTTTTCATACCTTAATACACTATGCCATTTTTTCACTTTTTTGCATACTATACTATGTCATTTTTCACTTTTTTTGCCATACTATCCTATACTGTTTTTCTCACTTTGTAGGCCTTGATATACTATGACATCTGTATACTTCAGTATATTATGACGTCATTTTATGTTTTTATGCCTTAATACACTATGCCATTTTTTCACTTTTTTGCCATACTATACTATGTCGTTTTTTCACTTTTTTTGCCGTACTATCCTATATCATTTTCTCACTTTTTAGGCCTCAATATACTATGACGTCTTTATACCTCACTATATTATGACGTCTTTTGATGTTTTTATGCCTTAATACACTATGCCATTTTTTCATTTTTTTTGCCATACTATACTATGTCGTTTTTTCACTTTTTTTGCCATACTATCCTATATTGTTTTCCTCACTTTTTAGGCCTTAATAAACTATGATATCTGTATACCTTACTATAATATGACGTTTTGTGACGTTATCACGCTTTAATACACTAAGCCATTTTTTCACTTTTTTGCCATACTATACTATGTCGTTTTTTCACTTTTTTTGCCATACCATCCTATGTTGTTTTTCTCACTTTTTAGACGTTAATGTGCTATGACTTCTATATACCTTACTATATTATGACGTCTTTTGATGTTTTTATGCTTTAATATACCAGGCCATTTTTTCACTTTTTTGCCATACTATACTATGTCGTTTTTTCACTTTTTTGCCCTACTTTCCTATACTGTTTTTCTCACTTTTTAGGCCTTGATATACTATGACATCTGTATACTTCAGTATATTATGACGTCATTTTATGTTTTTATGCCTTAATACACTATGTCGTTTTTTCACTTTTTTTGCCGTACTATCCTATATCATTTTCTCACTTTTTAGTCCTTAATATACTATGACGTCTTTATACCTCACTATATTATGACGTCTTTTGATGTTTTTATGCCTTAATACACTATGTCGTTTTTTCACTTTTTTTGCCATACTATCCTATATTGTTTTTCTCACTTTTTAGGCCTTAATAAACTATGATATCTGTATACCTTACTATAATATGACGTTTTGTGACGTTATCATGCTTTAATACACTAGGCCATTTTTTCACTTTTTTGCCATACTATACTATGTCGTTTTTTCACTTTTTTTGTCATACCATCCTATGTTGTTTTTCTCACTTTTTAGGCCTCAATATACTATGTCGTCTTTATACCTCACTATATTATGACGTCTTTTGATGGTTTTATGCCTTAATACACTGTGCCATTTTTTCATTTTTTTTGCCATACTATACTATGTTGTTTTTTCACTTTTTTTGGCATACTATCCTATGTTGTTTTTCTCATTTTTTAGGCCTTATTATGCTATGACATGTGTGTACCTTACAATATTATGACGTTTTTTGATGTTTTTATGCCTTAATATACTAGGCCATTTTTTCATTTTTTGCCATACTATACTATGTCGTTTTTTCATTTTTTGCCATACTATACTATGTCGTTTTTTTCACTTTTTTGCCGTACTTTCCTATATTGTTTTTCTCAGTTTTTAGGCGTTAATATACTATGAAGTTTTTATACCTCACTATATTATGACGTTTTTTTTATGTTTTTATGCCTTAATACACTATGCCATTTTTTCACTTTGTTGCCATACTATACTATGTCGTTTTTCTCACTTTTTAGGCCTTATTATGCTATGACATCTGTATACCTTACTATATTATGACTTCTTTTGATGTTTTTATACCTTAATACACTATGCCATTTTTCCATTTTTTTTGGCATACTATACTATGTCGTTTTTTCAATTTTTTTGGCATACCATCCTATATCGTTTTCTCACTTTTTAGGCCTTGATATACAATGACATCTGTATACCTTACTATAATATGACATTTTTTGACGTTTTCATACATTAATACACTATGCCATTTTTTCACTTTTTTGCCATACTATACTATGTAATTTTTCTCACTTTTTAGGCCTCAATATACTATGTCGTCTTTATACCTCACTATATTATGACGTCTTTTGATGTTTTTATGCCTTAATACACTATGTCGTTTTTTCACTTTTTTTGCCATACTATCCTATATTGTTTTTCTCACTTTTTAGGCCTTAATAAACTATGATATCTGTATACCTTACTATAATATGACGTTTTGTGACGTTGAAATGCTTTAATACACTAGGCCATTTTTTCACTTTTTTGCATACTATACTATGTCGTTTTTTCAATTTTTTTGTCATACCATCCTATGTTGTTTTTCTCACTTTTTAGACATTAATCTGCTATGACTTCTATATACCTTACTATATTATGACGTCTTTTGATGTTTTTATGCCTTAATATACCAGGCCATTTTTTCACTTTTTTGCCATACTATACTATGTCGTTTTTTCACTTTTTTGCCGTACTTTCCTATATTGTTTTTCTCAATTTTTAGGTGTTAATATGCTATGACATCTGTATACCTTACTATAATATGACATTTTATGAGGTTTTCATACCTTAATACACTATGCCATTTTTTTTTACTTTTTTGCCATACTATACTATGTCATTTTTCACTTTTTTTGCCATACTATCCTATACTGTTTTTCTCACTTTGTAGGCCTTGATATACTATGACATCTGTATACTTCAGTATATTATGACGTCATTTTATGTTTTTATGCCTTAATACACTATGCCATTTTTTCACTTTTTTGCCATACTATACTATGTCGTTTTTTCACTTTTTTTGCCGTACTATCCTATATCATTTTCTCACTTTTTAGGCCTCAATATACTATGACGTCTTTATACCTCACTATATTATGACGTCTTTTGATGTTTTTATGCCTTAATACACTATGCCATTTTTTCATTTTTTTTGCCATACTATACTATGTCGTTTTTTCACTTTTTTTGGCATACTATCCTATGTTGTTTTTCTCATTTTTTAGGCCTTATTATGCTATGACATGTGTGTACCTTACAATATTATGACGTTTTTTGATGTTTTTATGCCTTAATATACTAGGCCATTTTTTCATTTTTTTGCCATACTATACTATGTCGTTTTTTCACTTTTTTGCCGTACTTTCCTATATTGTCTTTCTCACTTTTTAGGCGTTAATATACTATGAGGTTTTTATACCTCACTATATTATGATGTTTTTTTATGTTTTTATTCCTTAATACACTATGCCATTTTTTCACTTTTTTGCCTTAATACACCATGCCATTTTCTCACTTTTTTGCCATACTATCCTACGTTATTTTTCTCACATTTTAGGTCTTAATATACTATGACATTTGTTTACCTTACAATATTATGACGTTTTCTGATGTTTTTATGCCTTAATACACTATACCCTTTTTTCATTTTTTTTTTTTTGCCATATTTTACTATAGCTTATTTATGACTTTCTACGCCTTACTATACTATGTCATTTCTGGACATTTTTTATGCCTTACTATATGTATGGTTCACAGCCTGGCTCAATGGTTGGGCAACAAGAAATGGGAGACACAACTTTCAAATGATTTATTTAAGAAAAGGAAAATGAGATGTAGGTCAACAAATAACTGAAATACAATAAACAAAAGAAAGGCCACAATTGCCATCAGGTCTGCAAGGTGTGTAGGAGCGACGATGAAGACAGCCAGAGAGATAGCCAGGGAGGTCAGAGGACCAAAACTTCAAGGGGGAAGACGTTATGTAGCACACCAGGTTCGGGTGTAGGGCATCAGGCTGATCCCTGCATCCAGCACCTGAAAGAAAAGTAGCAAAAACAAACACGGATACCTAGTGCCCTAGAGGAGGGATCATCATGTCATTTTTGTTCCTTACTATAGTAACAGATTTTTATGCCTTATATACTATTACATCTTAATACCTGATTATATTATGATATTATGACTATGTCGTTTTTTCACTTTTTTTGGCATACTATCCTATATCGTTTTCTCACTTTTTAGTCCTTAATATACTATGACGTCTTTATACCTCACCATATTATGACATCTTTTGATGTTTTTATGCCTTAATACACTATGCCATTTTTCCATTTTTTTTGGCATACTATACTATGTCGTTTTTTCAATTTTTTTGGCATACCATCCTATATCGTTTTCTCACTTTTTAGGCCTTGATATACAATGACATCTGTATACCTTACTATAATATGACATTTTTTTGACGTTTTCATACATTAATACACTATGCCATTTTTTCACTTTTTTGCCATACTATACTATGTAATTTTTCTCACTTTTTAGGCCTCAATATACTATGTCGTCTTTATACCTCACTATATTATGACGTCTTTTGATGTTTTTATGCCTTAATACACTATGTCGTTTTTTCACTTTTTTTGCCATACTATCCTATATTGTTTTTCTCACTTTTTAGGCCTTAATAAACTATGATATCTGTATACCTTACTATAATATGACGTTTTGTGACGTTATCACGCTTTAATACACTAAGCCATTTTTTCACTTTTTTGCCATACTATACTATGTCGTTTTTTCACTTTTTTTGCCATACCATCCTATGTTGTTTTTCTCACTTTTTAGACGTTAATGTGCTATGACTTCTATATACCTTACTATATTATGACGTCTTTTTATGTTTTTATGCCTTAATATACCAGGCCATTTTTTCACTTTTTTGCCATACTATACTATGTCGTTTTTTCACTTTTTTGCCGTACTTTCCTATACTGTTTTTCTCACTTTTTAGGCCTTGATATACTATGACATCTGTATACTTCAGTATATTATGACGTCATTTTATGTTTTTATGCCTTAATACACTATGTCGTTTTTTTCACTTTTTTGCCGTACTATCCTATATCATTTTCTCACTTTTTAGTCCTTAATATACTATGACGTCTTTATACCTCACTATATTATGACGTCTTTTGATGTTTTTATGCCTTAATACACTATGTCGTTTTTTCACTTTTTTTGCCATACTATCCTATATTGTTTTTCTCACTTTTTAGGCCTTAATAAACTATGATATCTGTATACCTTACTATAATATGACGTTTTGTGACGTTATCATGCTTTAATACACTAGGCCATTTTTTCACTTTTTTGCCATACTATACTATGTCGTTTTTTCACTTTTTTTGTCATACCATCCTATGTTGTTTTTCTCACTTCTTAGGCCTCAATATACTATGTCGTCTTTATACCTCACTATATTATGACGTCTTTTGATGTTTTTATGCCTTAATACACTGTGCCATTTTTTCATTTTTTTTGCCATACTATACTATGTCGTTTTTTCACTTTTTTTGGCATACTATCCTATGTTGTTTTTCTCATTTTTTAGGCCTTATTATGCTATGACATGTGTGTACCTTACGATATTATGACGTTTTTTGATGTTTTTATGCCTTAATATACTAGGCCATTTTTTCATTTTTTTGCCATACTATACTATGTTGTTTTTTCATTTTTTTGGCATACTATCCTATGTTGTTTTTCTCTTTTTTTAGGCCTTATTATGCTATGACATGTGTATACCTTACAATATTATGACGTTTTTTGATGTTTTTATGCCTTAATATACTAGGCCATTTTTTCATTTTTTTGCCATACTATACTATGTCGTTTTTTCACTTTTTTGGCATACTATCCTATGTTGTTTTTTTGTCATTTTTTAGGCCTTATTATGCTATGACATCTGTATACCTTACAATATTATGACGTTTTTTGATGTTTTTATGCCTTAATTTACTAGGCCATTTTTCCATTTTTTTCCCCATACTATACTATGTTTTTTTTTCACTTTTTTGGCATACTATCCTATATCATTTTCTCACTTTTTAGTCCTTAATATACTATGACGTCTTTATACCTCACCATATTGTAACATCTTTTGATGTTTTTATGCCTTAATACACTATGCCATTTTTTCACTTTTTTGCCATACTATACTATGTCGTTTTTTCACTTTTTTTGTCATACCATCCTATGTTGTTTTTCTCACTTCTTAGGCCTCAATATACTATGTCGTCTTTATACCTCACTATATTATGACGTCTTTTGATGTTTTTATGCCTTAATACACTGTGCCATTTTTTCACTTTTTTGGCATACTATCCTATGTTGTTTTTCTCATTTTTTAGGCCTTATTATGCTATGACATGTGTGTACCTTACAATATTATGACGTTTTTTGATGTTTTTATGCCTTAATATACTAGGCCATTTTTTCATTTTTTTGCCATACTATACTATGTCGTTTTTTCACTTTTTTGGCATACTATCCTATGTTGTTTTTTTGTCATTTTTTAGGCCTTATTATGCTATGACATCTGTATACCTTACAATATTATGACGTTTTTTGATGTTTTTATGCCTTAATTTACTAGGCCATTTTTCCATTTTTTTCCCCATACTATACTATGTCGTTTTTTCACTTTTTTGGCATACTATCCTATATCATTTTCTCACTTTTTAGTCCTTAATATACTATGACGTCTTTATACCTCACCATATTATAACATCTTTTGATGTTTTTATGCCTTAATACACTATGCCATTTTTTCATTTTTTTTGGCATACTATCCTATGTTGTTTTTTTGTCATTTTTTAGGCCTTATTATGCTATGACATCTGTATACCTTACAATATTATGACGTTTTTTGATGTTTTTATGCCTTAATTTACTAGGCCATTTTTCCATTTTTTTCCCCATACTATACTATGTCGTTTTTTCACTTTTTTGGCATACTATCCTATATCATTTTCTCACTTTTTAGGTCTTGATATACAATGACATCTGTATACCTCACCATATTATGACATCTTTTGATGTTTTTATGCCTTAATACACTATGCCATTTTTTCATTTTTTTTGGCATACTATACTATGTCGTTATTTAAATTTTTTGGCATACTATCTTATATCGTTTTCTCACTTTTTAGGCCTTGATATAAAATGACATCTGTATACCTTTCTATAATATGACATTTTTTTGACGTTTTCATACATTAATACACTATGTCATTTTTTCACTTTTTCGCAATACTATACTATGTAATTTTTCTCACTTTTTAGGCCTCAATATACTATGACGTCTTTATACCTCACTATATTATGACGTCTTTTGATGTTTTTATGCCTTAATACACTATGCCATTTTTTCACTTTTTTGCCATACTATACTATGTCGTTTTTTCACTTTTTTTGCCGTACTATCCTATATCATTTTCTCACTTTTTAGGCCTTAATATACTATGACGTCTTTATACCTCACCATATTATGACATCTTTTGATGTTTTTATGCCTTAATACACTATGCCATTTTTTCATTTTTTTTGGCATACTATACTGTGTCGTTTTTTCACTTTTTTTGGCATACTATCCTATGTTGTTTTTTTGTCATTTTTTAGGCCTTAATATGCTATGACATGTGTTTACCTTACAATATTATGACGTTTTTTGATGTTTTTATGCCTTAATATACTAGGCGATTTTTCCATTTTTTTTCCCATACTATACTATGTCGTTTTTTCACTTTTTTTGGCATACTATCCTATGTTGTTTTTTTCATTTTTTAAGCCTTATTATGCTATGACATGTGTATACCTTACAATATTATGACGTTTTTTGATGTTTTTATGCCTTAATATACTAGGCCATTTTTTCATTTTTTTGCCATACTATACTATGTTGTTTTTTCATTTTTTTGGCATACTATCCTATGTTGTTTTTCTCATTTTTTAGGCCTTATTATGCTATGACATGTGTATACCTTACAATATTATGACGTTTTTTGATGTTTTTATTCCTTAATATACTAGGCCATTTTTTCATTTTTTTGCCATACTATACTATGTCGTTTTTCACTTTTTTGGCATACTATCCTATGTTGTTTTTTTGTCATTTTTTAGGCCTTATTATGCTATGACATCTGTATACCTTACAATATTATGACGTTTTTTGATGTTTTTATGCCTTAATTTACTAGGCCATTTTTCCATTTTTTTCCCCATACTATACTATGTCGTTTTTTCACTTTTTTTGCCGTACTATCCTATATCATTTTCTCACTTTTTAGGCCTTAATATACTATGACGTCTTTATACCTCACCATATTATGACATCTTTTGATGTTTTTATGCCTTAATACACTATGCCATTTTTTCATTTTTTTTGGCATACTATACTATGTCGTTTTTTTCATTTTTTTTGGCATACTATCCTATGTTGTTTTTTTGTCATTTTTTAGGCCTTAATATTCTATGACATGTGTTTACCTTACAATATTATGACGTTTTTTGATGTTTTTATGCCTTAATATACTAGGCGATTTTTCCATTTTTTTTCCATACTATACTATGTCGTTTTTTCACTTTTTAGGCCTTAATATACTATGACATCTGAATACCTTACTATAATATGATGTTTTTTGACGTTTTCATACCTTAATACACTATGTTGTTTTTTCACTTTTTTGCCTTATAACATCATGACGTTTTATGTCTTACTATACAATGATGTTTTTGACGTTTTATGCCTTACTATACTATGACTTTTTGTGCCTTAATATACTATGAAATTTTCATGCCTTTCTTAATCTGGTCTCGTCCGGACTGTCTGACTGTAGCAGTTTGGTCGTCTGAAGTGAGTGTGCTGGACACATTGCTCCTCTCCTCCTCCAACAGGATTCTGGGTGGTCTGCTGTGTTCGAAGGTCATGTTTTATTTTGCTTCTTTTTATAGCCTAATCTCTTCAACTGTACTTAAAACAGCTAACCCCAAACCAACAAACAAGATCCTTTGCATCTTTGTTTTCTTTTTCTCTCCGTTAACTCTTTGGGGTGTGTGTGTGTGTCCACTCTGTCAGACATTTAGTCAACAACGGGAAGTTTTGTAGATGCTATCTATAATGCTCTATAATCGCCATAAATTGTTTCCGTGTCTATAAAACAGGGGGATGTGTATTTTGAAGGGCTCTTAACAGGGCAATTGGAGGTCTCCCGTGAGGCGACAGAGGCCGAGAAAACAGCCTGAGGTCTGGCAGGCCTCTGTGTGTGGCCTCGTTGGTGCCGGAGAAACCTATAGACTCTACATGAGTGCGACATGGAGACATTAAAGCAGTGCTGTTTATTTCTGATAGGGTAATGAAGCAGCTAAAAGGTCAATGCTGTACTCAGTTTCAGGTTTTTAAAGTGGCTTAATTAAAAGCTGTAGTGCATATTGAAGCGTGAAAAGGACTCATTGGTCTTTGTGTCCTTGAATCTGTTTAATTTTTCCTCTTAGTCTTTATACATGAAACTCAGGTTTTGAAGTGCAGGTCAAATAAATGCCATGAAGGTGGTTGTAACCATGCAGGGTGCCAGGGCTGTTTTGAGGCCACTGAGGTCATGTCGTGGTTGGAGACATGTATTTTTTTTCTTCTGCTTTTAGGATTATGAATAAATGCATAAACACGTCTAAATACAAGTAGAAAGCTGTTGGGAAATAAATTATGCTGCCAATATAACTCAACAGCTAAAGGAGCACTCCACAGGGTTTACACATCAAGTTCAGTTAACAGAAAGTCTGAATTACAAACAGGACCTGTAAAATTTGTAAGACAAGGCTACTTAGAGGACAGGAAGGGTCTACTGACAGATGCTATCATGTTGCACTATGGGAAGCTTCAACCACATTGGACTTAAAGTTAAGATATCCAAGCTTCTGCTGCTCGAAACAATTGGTGACCCAATGGAGCAAACGTCCAAACGAGTTCTGTTTTCTTGAGCTGTTTTCTGAACTCTTAATACAGCATTTTGCACTTCAGGGTCAGCGTATCTAGCACGTTTGTTTTTTTTTTTTTTGTTTGATCAAAGTATCAGTTAATCTACACAACCATGTACCAGCTGTTAGCAGGGTTTTCATTTGGTACGTTTTTGTAATAAGCTCTCATGTTAGAGTCATGATTTACTTTAGAATAATCTCATATTTCCTCATACTGGTTTTTGCTTAACAAGTGCATACAGGATGCAAAATGCTGCTTACACATGATGGATTAGCAATAAAAATCTAATGTAACAAACAATGGTCTAACACTCACAGTCTGTATTGAGAACTTTTACTTATGATACTTGTAAGTAGATTTTTCTAATAATACTTGTATTTTTATCTAAGGACATTTACTTGTAATAGAGTTTTTACATCATAGAATTCTTAATTAAGTTAAAGGGCATGAATACTTCCACCACACTACGCACTACATTATTGGATTGACGTATTCAACTTTTTGCTTCAAACACTACAATCAACTGCAAATCAACAAATCTAAACTGACTTCATCAAACAAGAATCGACCAAAATGCTGAAATGACCTGAGCTCATTCAGCTGTCAGGAGCTGTCTGGGCTTGTTCGCTCCAGACAAGAAAAACAGATTCACACAAAACTGTAAACACAGAGAGAAGCAGTGTAGAGGAGAAGAGGAGGTCATCGTATCAGGTTGGTTTGAACTGAGATCTGATAAGCACCTCATGGCTCACTCCCATGACGAGGCTTCCTCTGGCGTCCTGTCTGCGGCCGGCCGCAGTGATTACAGCCCTTAGTTCTCCTCTGGTCACTCTCTGTCCCTTAGATGGTTGTCTCAGACGCCGCTTCCTCCATTCATAGCTCTGTCTGCCCGTGTGTGTGTGTGTGTGTGTGTGTGTGTGTGTGTGTGTGTGTGTACATGCATTTATGTAAACCAACCAAGTAGCTTTTCCGGGGGCTGTTCTGTGAGGAAAGGTTATCAAAACACAACAGTGCAGTGGGAACTGTAAACATGCATGTGCACAGAGTTGAGGCTGAGGGCCATTTTCCTTTGCACTGTACTGTGCAGCCATCCTCACTGCAAACATTCACTGTCAAATTACACCTGGTTATGTGCAGTGCCACAGATAAGAGCTCCTGAACACGCCTGTGTTCACCTGCGTATTTTTCCTGCACCAGTACCAACAATTCTGCCTTATTGGGTCTGTTGTGTTTATCTTGATTGGAGGTAATAGCCCGCAGTAGCTGTGCTGCATTTTTCACAACAGGATGATTTTGTGTATTTACTCTAAGCTTTCAGAAAATGCTCCGTACAATGCTATAAAAAAAAAACACTTTTCACAAACTCATAAGGAATCAGAAAGTTGCTCCATCTTATTCTTTACCACCACCAGCATTTCCACACCCACTGTCCCAGGGTTGCTAATTAAATCCAGAACTGCAGGTCTGTGCAGTAGTACTATATTTTACTACAGCCCTGGAAGTGTGCGCTGTATTAAAGCTTGAAACAGACTGGACTCAATTAGACTGGAGTAGTAGTTGAACTGTTGAATGAAGGAGGAAACTCTTGTAATTCTTTCTGGTCTACAGACGAAGGTCGAATAAGGTCAAAGTAGTTACTGCAGTGGTTTCTAGAAAATTGCAGGTTCCACATTAAAACAGCACCCAAACAAACAGGATGGGTTTTATAAAACTCTAGGATGTTGTTGAACTATATGGATATACATTATCAGTACTTACATTATAAGTTCTTCACCTCCTAAAGAAAACACAGAGGCTCTATAATATTCTGCTCATTTTGTTTTATTGCACTTTTAACCATGATGCAAAGAAATGAACAATAAAATCCACAGAAACAATGAGTTGATATAAAAAAAGAAGCATTTTCACCTCAAGAACACATCATCTAATGTTTCTCCATGGATCCACCCATACGTCCATACACACTGTACTGACCTGATACAGGACTATGGAAACTTAGACTGCATAATAAAACCCTTATGGAAACAGATGGAGTCAGCACACACATATATATGTAGACCTCCGCATCTTATTTATAGCTCGTACCTGGGAGAAGTTCAAACCTTTCTGCTATGAAACCAGACATTCAAGTATTTCTATCATTGCACAGGCACTAGATTTTTCCTACTGTATATATTAACTTTCAGCCAGTGACTGAATCGCTGACACCAACAGTTTAAGCTAACAGCTGTTGGTGATGAATGAAATATACATCCTGAAAAATAATCTTTCCACAACAGCAACATCTGGACATCAAATATATTACAAAGAAACAATAATATAAAACTATTAGTGTCACATTTGGTTCTTGGTACCATAAACTTAAACCTCATATCCGTTGCATTGAAAGACTGAAATAAAAACAGTAGTTGGTTAAATGTTGTAAACAGAGGCACAGAGTTGCTCATCTGAATCTTACCAATACTTGTGGTGGCTGTAAACCAATTAAAAGCTTAAAAAGGGGTGAAATATGGAGATGGTTGGTTTTACTGAGAGGCACGGACCTGGCAGCTACTTTTGCACATGCTCAGTTTGCCCTCTTTTGGACAAATGAAGAAGTACACCTCTGTGATGTGAATTTCCATAGTTGTTTTTAACAGAAAAAAAAATGGTGCTGTGTTAGTATTCATCTCAAACAATAAATATGAATTTTAATAAATACTCTCTCAAGGACATTTATGGGCAAAATTAATGGACAAATCCAGGAGTAAACCTGCACTCCAATCACATATTTCCATTCTGAATACCGATGGTAGAAGCTGAAACAGCTCAGCAGAAATAAAATTTATTTAAAAAAAAAAAAAAAAAAAAAGACACAATGCAATAAAACATTTTGCAGCAAAACTCAGAACATTATTTCGATAATTAAGACAACAGGAAATCAGCCTCCACCTCCTCCTCCACTGTGAATGTTCAACCGAAACACTTGGAATACCAACAATACGTAGAAACACATAATTCAGCTTGTGAAGAGAGCGGAGGGGGAGGGTCGGGAGATTCTTTACAAGTCCCTCAGAATTCACTGAATTCAAAAAAGGGTCCTGAACGAGACAGAGAGAAGGCGTCTCTTGCAAGACTTTCATGGTTTGGTAATGCTGCGGTGGGTCGGTGGGTGTTTGGGTCAGCTGTGGTGATACTATCCTACACTAGAGTCAGGGTTGGATATTTTAAGGAGTCTAGGTGATGCGGGGGTGGTTCAGTTCTGTCTGGGCCAGAAGTCTTCGACATCACCTGCATCTGGAGCGTCAGCGCAGCTAAAGTCACTGCACTGTTTGTCAAAGTCCAGCCCTATCCAGCAGGCTTCCATTTCCAGACAGCTTATATTTACCTCAGGCAGGTGGGCTTCCCTGTAAGTTCAGCGAAAAATCAAGCCCTCTGGGGAATTCGCTACAGATGGAGCTCATCTGTGCCAGTTCAGTTTTAAAAGAAAGACTGGATCTGCTCAGTCCAGCCTCTTATCACCAGGGATTCAGTCCAATCCAGCTGCCAGCGCCCCCAGACAGCTACCTCCGTTGTGGGCCGGTGTGAACGTGGTCTGTCCCTCGGTCCGCCTGGAGGTCGTCCTCCACCACATAACTGTAGCCCTCCTTTTCAACGCATTCTGACAGCACATTCAGCACCTGGTGACACAAGACGAGAGATTTAATTGTTTGTCAACATCAGAGGTCGAGTCCAAGCCTTTAACGGCCTCTTAAAGAGACACACTGAGCGGCAGTTTCACTGAGAAGACTGATATTACAGTTAGCAGTTAGCTTAGCTTAGACTGGAAACAGGGGAAATGGCTAGCTTAGCTCTGTCCAACAAAAACCATCTCACTAATTAACACATTAGATCTTGTTTGTTTAGTTTGTATAAAAACTGGAGAGTAAAAAGGTCAGTTTGTGTTTGGAGGTGCTGGTAGGTGAATTTTGTCAAAAATATAAAAAATAAATAATCAATTTATCTGCCAATTATGTTCATGTTTCCTGATAAATTGATTGATTGTTTAATCTTAAAAATGCCAATTCACACAGAGCACAAAGATATTCAGTTTACTGTCAGAGAGGACTAAGAAGATCAGATACCGGCCAATTGATCTTCTGCAGATTGATTAATTGGTTGACTGACTTATTGTTTCATCTCTAATTTAACGTTTTAAGTAAAAAAGATAGAAAAGCAAAACATTGCGCATTGCACAAGCACCACGATAAAATGAAGTAGTGACCTGGCGTAGCCGTCGGTCCATGGCGTCCAGGTGTGGCTGGATGAGGATGGGACTGAGGCGGTCCCTCACCAGCGATTCTGCCATGAGCATGGACAGCTTGTATTCTTCCTTAGCCAGCAGCTGCAGACGCAAGTGGGTCGACTTCCTGACCCTGCAGAAAGAAAGCAGCGGGGGCGAGAGGAGCGTCAGCGCTGCCTCACGTGCAGCTATATCCAAAACTGATGGTGTGAATGCAACAAATCACATCAGAATCCTGCTTGTGTAACTGTAGCAAGATAATGTTTTGGGCAATTAGAAAGTTTAGTAGCCTCACAAAGATTATCTTTATCTCCTTTTTGTCCCTAGGGATCAAAAATGCCATCACACCGTTCTAATCGAGCTGCATGAAAGCCTCACCTGCAGCACTGAGTCAGTGGCACCAGGATGGACATCTCGTCGTGGGAGTGCTTTCCAAAGCTGGAATGAAAAACAGAAACATCAATTGTGATCACAGACGAGTGTTTCATTTTCCCTGCGCTGTCGTACAAGCCTCTGTTTGTCTGCAGCTTTTATGGCGTCGGGTTTTTGATTAGTGTGAACGTTCTGCAGCAGCTTACACACGTCTGTTGTCTTGATGCTCACCTGTGTACTACATATATTGTTCATGCATTCATACATGCATAATCTTATGCTTGTAAAATCATTAAAAAAATTGCAATTTAATGAAATACTTAAAAAAAAAACAGTATTACACACTGATCCACTGTACATAAGCTCATTATGATTACAGTTTATGAGTTATATATGTAATGCATTAAAGGTCAATGCTAAAGTGCTTTAAAGCCTCCATTCATTCCCACTGCATCTATAACTCAACCCAACACATTAAGGTTATTGAGTTTTTATGCCAGTCAGCATCACTCTTCAGGAGATACTCATTCAATTAGCTCATTATGTTCATGACAACTGCTTGTTTCTGTAATGCACTTCTATGTTGTTATTAATGCAGATGTGCAAATACACTGAAGCTAAACCGTAAAGTAAAAGCACGAAAGCTGCAGAATCCTGAACGACAAACGGCACGACGAGCTGCGGCTCACCCTCTGCCGTTGTCCAGATGGATGATGAAGGTCTCATTTCCAAACTTTTCAAACGTCTCATAATGGTGACGATCCATGTTCCCTGTGTTGGAATAGATGTAAACAATTCAGGGGAGAGTAAAAAAGCAAATATGTGTTAATGTGTGTGTAGTGTGGATACTTATACGACTACATCCTGGATACACCAGCTGCTCAGTAAGAGAGGAAAATCCCAGCATGCATCCATCTGTAGTTCAACAGTGTGAGAAAAGCGGACTCACCCATGAGGAAGTCAAAGATGGTCATGTCCATGATGTCCAGCAGTCGCGTCCCGCTGTCATACGGTGGAGTCTGTTTGACCTCCTCGCAGTAGTCCGGGTCCACCTCCCATCTGAGGATTTATCACACAAACATCTTATTTATATTTTTAAATCTGCTGGAATTTATGCATCTGCTCTGCAAAGACATCAACACAATCCAATCTGTTTCCGCTTGTTTCTTCCTAATTATTTTTGTGCTGTGATGAATTTGGGGAAACAAGTTTTTTATAAAATCGTGACAATGAAGTGCTTCCTTGCGTGGAAAGATGTGCACAGCCTGTTGTTCTGTATTTGGATGTAGGTCAGCTGCGACACATGGTGTAGAGAAAATCTTACACATCACAGATCTCTCGCTCAGCTCTCATGAGTTATTGCCACTGCGAACTGACAGTGAGTGTCATAAAAACCCTCAGATAGCTGTGCTCCTACTGAGCGTCAGTGAACGCGGCGCTGTCTGAGTGCGGGAAAGATCTCTTACTCTGCCTTCTTGCGTTTGTGGTAGGAGCGTCGCCACGGGTTCCTCCAGGTCTTGCGCTTGGCGAGGGCCAGGTCCGGGAGGAAGGCGGCCAGGGATCCTTCTATCTGGTCTGGTTTACCACACAGAGCGTGCTCAGTGGAGCAGTAGTATGAACACTCTCCGTAGAAACACACGTTGTTGGCTGAGATGCAAAGAAAGAACACACACTGTCGTTTTTGTTTTGTTGAACCATTGGGAATATACAATATATATATATATTCTATTATGCTACTCAGTGTTAAATATTTCAAATGTGCCTACACTCTTTCTGCCCTTTAGGGATGCACACTACATATATTTAATGCCCACTTTGTACAAGATTAAAATTACCTGGGGACGTTCAGGGGACTCGTATTAATTGCTGAGATTGTCAGTAATTTTAATCCTAAGAGAATTCTCCATGTGTATAATATATAAAGTAAAAAGTTGCATCGCTAATTAACTGTCGTGCTTTGGTGCGAGCTAAAGTCCCCTGATAATACTAATCCCATGCAAATGAATAACCCAGTAATTCAGGGCACAGAACTCGCTTTGCTCCACATTATGGAGGGAACCCTTCAGTTTCACGGGGCTGTAACTTTCTGCGTGTTGAAGAAATTGTGCCGAGGTCGTTTTATTATTGTTTTCCTTCTGAGATTGTCACATTCAGTTGATGGTTGTAGAACGGTGTGTTTCCCCCTGCGTTGTGCTGCACAAAGATCTGGTATAAATTTGTGCAGCAAAACCAGTGTCAGGGCGTCTTGGTGAAAGTTTTCTCTGAAAACCTGGAACTTGCCCGTGGTGTACCTGGCGAAATGAAGAAGGTCCTCCAGAGCTTTTTGTCTCGTGTTACGTCTCTGATCTCCTTTGTCATGTTGACCAGCCTGCCGGCCACGGGAGGTACGCGACGGAAGTCCAGGATCCTGCAGGACAGAGACAAATACTGAGGGGTTAAGCTCTGCCTTCACAACACAGCAGATGTTTTCACACTGCGAGGCTCCTTTGGGGAGGCGTGTCTCACAGTTTGAACTGAAGGGGGAGCTCGGAGAGAGAGACGTGAGGCAAAGATACTCTCAACCACGGGAAGTTAGTTATAGTAGTACGGCCTGCTGATTTGGGCCGCTCGCCAGCAACGCCAGCTGTTGCAGGAGTATCTGCGACACACAGCTCACGGGGGAAATGAAGCGACTTTAACCCAATGAAAAATACACACTCTTTTCTTGGGAGTCATATCTTGGTCAAGTCTGAACTAAACAGACATGATACACATATTTTTACATTCAGCGTGACTCACACCGACCCAGGAAACCGCTCCCCCCCCGTCCATCACAGAAATAGACGATCAAGAACCTGCCCAAGAATCATCACGTCAAGTTTTTGTGAGTATTGAAGTGATCCAGTGTCTTTACTCCCTTTGAGTGCTTTGCAAACAGGAACTGCTCATAGCTAATTTGGCAAATTTTTAATGGGGACAATTTTCCACAACACAAAGAAAACAGGCCATAATGCCAAATGTGGTTTTATAATTATTGGCTAAAAATAACTATGAAGGTTTCTTTGTTTTACACTTCAGGAGAATGTTAGAAAGTTTTTAAGAGCGTCGCACGTCCTGAACAACTGTCAATGAGCTTTTTGTTGAGTAGGAAAACAAGATGTGACCTGAAGTCAGACTCAATCCCACAATCCCGCCTCATCCATCAGGCCACCGGGGCAAAGCACCGACGTCGAAGCAGAAATAATGTAGTCATGTAATTGAATGTCACTGACAACAGGGGGCACTGTGACATAAATAATGACCCGACAGTCACACCACATGGTGGTAAACCTTGCAGCGGTTTGTATGTGGCTGTGACACATTTTAACTTCCACACTGGTTTAATGCCCCTTCACCATGTAAATTCCCACTCAACCTGGAAATTCATATCAACACTGCACCTCTTCTGTCATTTTGCGTCATTGCATTATTTTAATGTTTACGTGTGCGTGAGTGTTGACAGATAGAAAAAGGTTAAGGAAAGATGGTGTGTCTGTCTCCCTGTGTGCGTGCCACACACCTATTTTATGCATGTGTAGCCTTCTGCCGTCAATACCATCCAGCTACAACTTCAGCACAGGCTCTTTAAAAATTGATGCCCCTGACAGCATCTAATGGCCAAGGCCTGAGGGCAGAGAGACACAGGAAGAGAGGCTGAGATTAAAGATGGGGGGCAGGAAAAGAGGAAGCGAGACGTGGGAAAACCAGGTGGAAACAAGTAGAAAGAGAAAAGAAAAAAAAAAAAAAAAATAGAGAGAGAGAGAGAGAGCCATTAATCGAGAGCCCCTTGTACAAATGATGCCATCAAGTAGCGTGCTGGTGGGTGGAGTGAGACAGACGCACACAGTCATGTCTGAGTCCTCCTAGCTGTCAAACAGACAGAAGGACACAGGAAGAAGCGCCGTACAGCAATGTTGGGCCTGCTGGGCCTGGGCCCGGTGCCATGCTAAAGGGAACAGCTAGAGCTGGCTTCAGTTTCCTTCAGCACTCATGCTTTTTTCTTTTTTTTTTCTTCTTCTTCTAGTTTTACCCCCTTGATAAACCTTATTCCCATGATGCCCATGTTACGCTTGGGTTATATTCAGGGTGGGATTGAAATGCCTGTGCATCAAACAAAAGTGGGAATCATCACATTCACATATTCCCAGCTGAAAAATGTAAAAGATCCCAGTGGCTCTCATGAATATGGAGCTATATGGTTTAATATTTTAAGGTCATATTGTGCCTTGTATTGTCTTTATATCTGCTGACTACCTAATGCAGCGATGCCAAGTGCACTTCCCATCTAAATCTAATCATATAATTAATGAAGCTTAAAGCGATGTAGCCTATATAATAAAATACAGCGTCTCTGTGTGGGTACGTGTGCACACGCCTGTGCAAGTGCTGCTTTAAAAAGAGCCTGAGTGTTTGTGGGCCCCCTGGGAGGCAGTGTAGCCTGTGGACCAGCAGCAGCAGCAGCGGCAGCAGCAGCTCTGTAGCCAGGCTCTAATTTAGAACAGACAAAATAAGGGAAAAAAATAAAGCGCTGCTTTTGGCAAACCCTGCCTGGCTTATATTTAGAATGGGCACAGGGCCTTTCATGCCTTTGGTTTCCTCCTCTTCCCCTTAACCCACACATATGCCGGGAGTGTGTGAGCGTATTTTCATGTGTGTGTGTGTGTGTGTGTGTGTGTGTGTGTGTATGTAGAGGAGGCCCAGATGTGTAGCAGACTGGTGTAGAAGGCTGCTGCTAATGCAATTGCTGCTGAACTGTGTCATTGTGCCTGAAGGCAAAGCAGATTCAACATCACTAACCTCTGTGGGCCCATGTGTGTGTGTGTGTGTGTGTGTGTGTGTGTGTGTGTGTGTGTGTATACTGAATGTGAGTGGACATGAGTGTGTGTGTGTTTGACCTCAGTATCATCTTGTGTCACCAGCATTCACAGCACAACACGATCCCCTTGCTCATAATTACGTACAGTCACAGTGACATCAGCTTGACTTCAAAGCAACACCGCCGCTGAAACTCTCTCTCTCTCTCTCTCTCTGTCTCTCTCTCTCTCTCTCTCTCTCTCTCTCTCTCGTCGATCAGAGAGCCTCACGAGGTTTTCTCTTTTCATTAAAGTCTCTCCAGCAGGCAGGCCCGGCAGGCTGGCCATGAAGTGTTAGCCTTGTAAAGGCAGTGAAGTCAGAGAGCACGGTGGTTAGCTAAGCAAGGAGGCTGCAGTCATTGTTCAGTCAGATGCTGGATGCGGGAGGGAAGCATTCATTCTCTATGACTCATGGCCTCTCATGGCCTCTGAGAGCTCGCAGCCTCTACTGTACGGGGCCCCGGCTCACACCACTCACTGTGCTCGAAAGAAAGATGAGCTTCTGAAGGACGGCAGCGGTGAAAAGGAAAGGAAATGTACAGGTAAACACGCAGAGCACACGGAGGGCGTCTGGGCATTGAAGAGAAATGATAATGCCTGCACACGTACACTGGATCAGTAATGCTGGACTTGAGGGGACCTTACAGTCACAGACAAGCTTTATGGTAAAAACAGAGGCCCCTCAGGTCTGCTGTTCTCCCGGGTGTTTGGTCCGCCTGGGCGGTTAATGAGCTGACACTAGGAAGGCAAATTAGCAATCAGGGAGGAACGAAAACCTGCAGGATGCTGCCACCCCCCAAGGAGGGAAAGAAGTATTTGGACATGAAGGAGTCATAGAGTTGATTCATCAGCTTTTTCTTTCTTTTTTTTCTCATTGAATTGAAAATGTTTGTGACCTCCACTTTCTGCCTGAGGGTATTAATCTTTTCATAACCTGTAATTTAATAATACTTTAGTTGAACTAAAATTACTACTTTAGTTTGGTTCAACTATTATTCAGCTTCCGGCTTGTGTCAAATCCTCATCATTAGACCCTCGGTGTTGCACTACACGCTCTCTCACACGCATCGCCTGAACACCTACCTGTCCAGGTGGAAGGCAGCGATCTCAGCGTTGTGTCTCTCAAAGTCAGAGAAATAGAAGAAGTCCGGAGGCGTCTCCTGCTCCCGCGTCTGCCTGCGTGGACACAAGGACAAAGGTCACGTATAACTACAGCGCAAAGCCAAGGTTTAGACGGTTAGCAATAGGCTAAAAGGCACAGTGTTAACCTCACAACACCACACATTTAAAATGATTGTTTTCATTATTGATTATTTGGGCTACAGAACATTAAACTTTCATAAAAAAGACGAAGTAAACCAGAAACATTTCACCTGACAAGAGTGAGCGTTTGTCATTTCATCTGTAGTTACTTAAAAACTGACTTAATGTAAAACATAGAGCAGCAACATTCACACTAACAGGAATTCATTAATCCTGTAAACACACACTGATATTTGCTGCACTGTGACTCAAATCAGCGCAACTTCACATTTCCAAGGAAGTCTCCAAACCACAGCAGCCCAGGCAGCGATAAAACACCGCAGCTCTACGCCTGTGTACCTGATACTGTGAACAGCAGTTGTGAGCAATAGCCAAGACACAATAAACTTGTGTCCTTGCCTCGCAAAAAAGAAAAAAGGCCTTGGTGAGAGTTACTGTGGGTGTTTTTGTGGGGCAAACATGGAGAGAGCGAGGGACAATTCAAGGTCAGAGACTTCCTCCTCCTCAAGCATCCGCTCCTGTTCCCCGATCTGCACCTATTTCTGTCCGGCTCTGATCCTTCCCCCCAAAAAAAACTGCTTTTCACACACATTCTGCCTTAAAGCTCTTACTGGAGGGAAAAGAGGCTCTTAAAGGCTTAAATCCCAGAGCTGATGGAACATGGGCCAGGACGGGGCAGCACAGACAGGACGGCCGGGGTAAAAAATAAAAAATAAGGCAAAGTCAAAGGAAGCGGGAGGTGAAAAGACTCCCTCAGAAGGTGCTGCGCATTTTCAAAATATGTAAATGTCTCTGAGAAGTACGAGCAGTCCGTCATCAACTTGCAATCTTTTCTACAGAAGAGCTGCATATTTTAGTCATTTTTCCTTTTATCCTCGCTGCCTTTCTTGCTTTTTTTTTTTTTTTTTTATCGACAACAGCAAATACTTTCCAGGAAGGCGGCGTGTAATGATTTGGACTGCAGCCTCTGCCATTTCTGTTTCAGCTAGTTGAGGGAGGATGAGAAGAATGGAAACTATCTTGGCAACTTCTCTGTCTCTACTTCTCTCTCTATTCCCTCCGGATGCCTCTCACTGTTTATTTCGCTCAAATCCTCTATCTCACCTCCTCTGCTTCTCCCTCTTCCCTCGCGCAGAACTGTTTTTTCTCTTCTCTCTCTCTGTGCGTCCACAGCTTAATACTTTATATCTGTCTGCCTCACTCTCTCTTTCTCTCTCTCTCTCTCCTTTCCATCCTTCACTCCCTTCCTCAGCTGGCTGGCTGATTGTAACTCCACAGCTGTGTGGCTGACATTTGCACCAGTCATTAACTAACCCAACACGGAGCCCAGAAACACACTCATCCACTAAAAATTCCTCTATTTCCTCCTCTCTTTATCACTCTCTCTTTCCCCAAATCTTTTTCTCTATCCTCCATCTCGCTGCAAGCTCTTGACAGACAGCCACGTACAAATGGGCGGCCAAGTTTGACCAAAGTACGCGGAAAAGTATGATAAGGGTGATCAATTCTGTATTAAAAACAGCTTTGAAAACGGTTAAGAGCTCATCAAAAAGGTATTTAGTTCCCGTTTCTGCTGCAGGCTGCAATGATCAGCATCAAAAATTAACATATCCAGGATGTCACAGACTTGAACTTGGGACATAAACTATTCCTTCTTTTTATGTCTCTCAGCCTCTTTCCTCTCCTCTCCTCTCTCCTGCTCATCCCTCACTCCCGAGCGGCTGTCGAGGCTCTGCCAGTAAAGGCCGCGCGCTGTCTGTTGATTGTATCGCTCTCTTCTCCTGGATAGCCTCGCTTCAGGGACACAGCTCTCGCTCTACATCAAGGAAAAATGATACTGACTTTGAAAGCGGAGAGCGGTGTCTATTTACACCGGCGCTGCTCAGCACCACAACAAGACAATATCATTCAGTCCGGCGTACGAAGTGACTACGACTGTCTTATTGATGGGGACAGTTGTGCAAAGTCAGGCCCTGAATTTATTTCCCGCCAAATGTCAGGAAAATTAGTCTCGGATGAATAAATCAGTGATGTCTTTTAGAGACCGTGATATATAAAAGTTCGGGGTGAACTTCGGGGAAGTGAAGTGAGGGAGAGGTGGAAGGATTAAAGCTGAAATTCAATGATGGCGGAACAGTGTGAAAGACTAAAAAAAAAGTTTGTGTTTCTCTGTCCAACAATGGCTGAGTGACGGCAAGTACAAACATGCACTTATTTGCCAAGGATGAGAGGAGAAGATCGATACCACTCTCATGTCTCCAGGATAAATAGAAAGTAAATTCTTGCAGCTGGTTAGCTTAGCTTAGCATCAGGATAGGAAACAGCGGGAAACAGCTAGCATAGCTCTGGCCAAAGGTAACAAAATCTGAAATCTGTTCACCGGCATCCCTGAAGCTCACTGATGAATAGCTTTTATCCTGTCTGTTTAAAACATACAAACTCTGAAGAGTAAAAACACCTGTGGGTGATCTTCCACCCTAACATGCCAAACTTGCACTTCCCGTGCACTTCTGATGCACTTGATTTTACTTGACCTACGTCGTGTTAGGTGGTGGTATCTTTAGGGCGCTGATATTTCATCACCATCAGACGGAGCCATAACTGCCTGTTACTGGCTTCAGCTTCAGATTTAACAGACAGACAACAAGAGTGGTATCAACCCTCTCATCTAACTCTCAGCAAGAAAGTGCATAAGGATATTCCTCAAAATGTCAGATTATTCGTTTGACAATAGGATTGCATGGGAGAAAAAAACAGCTCAAACGCAGAGGATGATGTAACAGATGAACTGCCATCGAGCAAAAAACACATTTAGGAGACACTTCGGCGTCAACAAACGATTTAGTACGTTCTTGTGAAACCCATCCCTCGACATCTGAGCAAGAAAGTGGATTTTCAACATTCCTGAGATGATCTAATATTGTAAAGAAAGACAAAATCTAATTAAGTTCACAGGAGAAAAAACTGTGCAGACCAAATGTCTGATAGTGAGGTCTCTACTCGCAGGTATTCCCTGACCGTACAGGAGCCACGGAGGCTTCTCGAGGGATGAGCATGAGCAAACATTCTGGTGCAATGATTCATGGTCATTCAGCCTTAAAGAAATCCACAAGCATACCTCGCACAGCCCTACTACATCGCTGTCTCTATAGGGGAAAATACCACAATAAGCTGCTTCTATTCACAAGCTTTTTCCTGAGCTTCGACACACACCGAAACACATCAGTGAAAAGTGTTACATGTGCACGAGCCACCGCTCCTCCATAAGAAGGTGAATGATGACGTGACCATGTGAATAAAAAGCTTGTGTTTTGCATCCGAGGGAAATTTCTGCGGCCGTGGCCCGACTTGAGATGTGGCTCTCCTCTCACTGAATGCCAGCCAGGAAGCAGGAAGGCTGGATAATTACCGTGATCCACATCCAATTGAAATGTCAATAAAGTTATTTAGAGCATGGCATGACGCGCCCCCCCACACCACCACCCCCCCACCCCTCCTCCTGCCTCCCTCACCCCGACGCTGACCGAGAGAGAGAACAAGTAAAAGGAGGGAAGAGAGGAAGAAGCAAGGTAAGGAGAGGAGATCAATGTGACAAAGGCACTGCACTGCAGTGAAACCGAGGGAAGGACCGGCGACAAACCACAGTAGATGTCTCTTTGTGTTCTTTGAACGAAACGATCATGCAGCTGTTAGGCATTACACTACATTATGTTTGAATCCTCCAACAGCAGCACCTGTGTTCAGGCAAATCTGAGCATGTTGTGATCAAGCAAAACATTAGGGGCATGTTGTTACGAGGAAGCTGCGCTGTCAATGTAAGGCAGAGGGAGCATACATAAATGCATGACCACATAATAAAGTCTATAAATGTTTGAGTACACAGTACGCACTAAGCTCAGAGAAAACAGAGGGGAGGGCAGAGATGCTGGTTGCTCAACAGCTTCTCGTCCCTTTCACTTTGGACTGCCTGGTTGAGCTTAACCTTTAAAATATTTACAAATCCACAGCGGATTTATGCTGAATGATAAGTAGAGCAAGCCGCCAGAAGAAGCATACATTTCTTTTCCTCCTCTGCGAGACACAGTGGAACTGCCAAATGCTGTCCTGTAAGTACAGAAGAAACAGTATATATATATATATATATATATAGATATATTTTTTTTTTAAGGAGATTCGGCGGCGCCACTACAGCCGTCTGTCTGCACCGACATCAGATCCTTTATCATCGGCAGCAGGTGAGATGTACTGAGCCGAGCGTGCCCACAGCGACCCTGGCCCCTGCTGTAAACACATAGTTTACACTGGGGTGGCCAGACAGTTTCTTGGCTCCGCTCCGAGGGGCCCCCGGCAACCACCGGGGCAGCGGAGGTCTACAGCGGCAAACACACAGCAGTGTGAGAATATATAGGTGAATGAGAGAACTGCATCTGGAAAATCTACCTGTGCACATACAGCACATAGCTGACGTCTGCAACGCCAGCGGGAGAGAGAGAGAGAGGAAGGAGGGGAAAATAAGTTTGAGGCATTTCCTTTCGCCCTGGTATTGACATCAAGTGGGGAAAAAAGATATTTTACCTGAAGCTACAAAATAAAACACACTGATCAGATTTACTGTGTTTGTTCAAGCAGGATCCGCTCACTTCTCTTTGCTTTCGGTGATCGGTCGAAACTGCCATGCACACTCCTACACAGCAGCAGCAGTTCAGTACAGTAAAAGCTGCACATTAGATGTCACGTCCCTGCGACGGCACTGAAACCATCACGGAGCGGCCGCGCCGCCGCAGACGTTTTCACAGTGAACGGGAGCGCTGCTCTTTCACAAAGCTGGGAGGCTCAAAGTGCTCGAAGCAGCAGAGGCCGAGATATGACAACTTTTTAGTCGCTTACAAAGCTCAACCTTCCTGGGTCCTACATCTCCCATAACGCAATTTGATAGCATGTTTTTATTACGCTTCCACCGCCTGGTAAATACCCTCTTCTTTTGAACTCCACGCCCCAGCTGGAGAGGCAAACTTTCTCTTATAAATGTTTAGTCTCCAATCCAAAACTGTGACTTTGACAGATTTTAATGGCTCCCTTCCAAGTCACGGGAGAAATGATTTAATTCTTTTCACAGAATGAGAAGTACTCCTCATGATGTGTAAACTAAATTCTACGTGAACATTGAGGTGTCTCGTTCAACTGGCCAGCTGTGACACATAAAACCTTTGTCTCTTTTTTAGTATCTCCTCCACTGACTTATCCTGGATATAAAATTTCACTTGAGCATTTCTGGGTGCTCGCAGCCCAAATCCTTGTTTCCCTTTTTTAAGACATCAAAGTTGCATCCCAGTGGCTCCAAGTCATTCATCACGAGGAACCCAGAAGTTGTGACAGCTCAACATTATGCACAAAGCATTTCACTGTGAATTCCTTCCACACAGATGAACATACTGTGGGTGTGGGCTTTATTTTCTCCCACTTCTGAACGCCGCTCGCTCGTGCTCTCGTATCTTCTGTTTCATCCAGAACCGAGCTGAATTACGGAAATGAAACATCGTTAAAATGCTGTTTCCCTCGACTTCACAATAAGCGTGAATATCTTATCCAAGGTGATGTTTAATAACCCAAAGTGTCACTGTGTCACTGTGCGTTTGGGCGTAGTACGGAGAGGATGTTTTATCTAGTTTCAAAGTCAAACTGCCAATCGATCACCATAAGCCTTTAGCTATGGTCGTAGGCCGCAGAGAAGAGAGGAAGCGGAGCGGAGGAGTAAAAAGATATGCTGTAAAATATAAAAGGACAAGGGCATCTTCCATCCCCAGCGGGTGCCCACCAAAGGGCTGACTCCACACACTTGTCACACATCATCTGTCAAACCCACGGGCATGGCAAAGCGTGTGCACGCTCAAACACAACCTATGTACACACATATCTATACACCCATACATAATCCCATAGTATCAAAGTGTACCGTGCACACACACACATACACACACACACACACACACACACACACACACACAAAGAGAGAGGAGATGTAACAGCTTGAAAGAGGTTTTTTTAAACCTCAAGAGGGAGGTGTTGAGCTGTGAGGAGGCAGGTAAGCTTTAAATGCGTGAGAGGGTAAGTAGTGAATATCACCTATGGGTCAAAAACACCCCCATCATCTCCACCATAGGGGAACTGGAGATGAGAGGAGGCAGTACACTGTTTTATCTCAAGCATAACGCGGGTGAAGGCTGACCTTTAGAGCAATGACATTTGATAAATTGAGAGAAAGAAAAAAAGCCTTTTTGCAAGCATGTGAGACGGGCGTACCTGCGAGTTTCCCCTCTCACGATACGTGACCGTGTTTACTGGTGTTTGCCGCTACGACCCTCTGCTGTAATCTGATGTCTGCGACCGCGATCTGACGCCCGAATGGGAAAGTGTGACAGGTTATTCTGTTTGAGAGAGTGTCAGCGGGCGAACACGGGGATGACATTTTGTAAGTGTGAGTGAGGCGACGTACAGATGACGACAGGAAGAGAGAAAGAAAGAGAAAGAAAGAGAAAGAAAGAGAGAAAGGAAGAACACGGGAAGGCAGGAACAAAGGAAAGAAGCAAATAAGTAAAGGAAGAAGGGATGAAGGGAGGAAGGAAAGAATGATGTAAGAAAACAAAGAATGAGAGGACAAGCACATGACAGAAAAACAGACTGAAGGAAAGAAGAAAGGACAAGGAAGGAAACATAAAGAAGGAGAGAAAGAAGGAGAGATGGAAAGAAGGTCAGAAGAAAGGAAAGAAGTGAATGACAGAAAACAAAAAGAAAAGAGTCAAAGACTCCAACTGCTGAAAATATCAGCTTCAGCTTTCAGGTCTCCACTAGGTCAGAGTGTGTTGTGTGCAGACATAATGCGTCAGGTAGTAAAAGTTTTTAACTAGCGCACCACAAACACCCAAGGGCTCTTTAAATAACCTTCACACCGTGATCCAGCTGTGTGTGTGTGTGTGTCGTCACTTTGTGTGTGGCTTGTGTTATGTATGTTGTTGGAAATTTTTTATTATTTTTTATTCTTAAGTGTGATGGCTGTCATAGCTCCCCAGGCAGTGCGCCGCTCTTCCTCCTCCTCCTCCTCCTCCTTTACTCCCTTACCTCTTCAGATCGCAGGCCTGACATACAGAGAGACAGCTGTTTCCTTCCAGCAAAGCTCTCTCTCCCTGCCTCACTCTCTCTCTGTCTTTGACAACACTGATACTCACACACACACTCACATATAGGTAGGTGCATGCACACACACATTTTTGGGAGAGACAGATGAGGATAGACACATGGAGTGAGGAGGAGAGAGCCACAAATATGCATATGTAGGCAACACAGAAAAGAAGAGACACACACATACTGGCAAGTGATGAAAGTATAAACACTCTCTCACACACACACACACACACACACACACACACACACACACACACACACCCCAACACTGCAAAAACCACCGTTACAGCCTGACTCTTATCTAGAAATGAGCTATTCTCCACGAGGAACAGCTATGTATTCATGTTAAATGCACCCTCCTCCTGAGACCAATTCATACATATCCATGATTCACATGCATCACAATGTGGATGAATAAAAACAATGTCCATATACTGAATTATGCAATAGAGATGATTTTAAAAATATAAAATAAGAAAAAAGAAACTACATCCTGTTTTAAGTTTAGCCTCAGTGTCCTCGGGGCCAGCACCATGTAAATGCAGCCATCCTGAATAAATAGCCAATGCCTTCAGAACACAACAGACTGGAGCCACTTCAAAGAGGCCTGCGCTTTAGCAAAGAATAGTCCTAAATGAAAATCACTGAGCAAAACACAGCTATTAGAGGTTTAGCGTGTGGCAAGACACCATGAAGAGTGTTAGCTGGTGGAGGAAGAGGAGGAGGGAGATGCTAGAAGACAGATGTTCAGCGAGATTGTTATTGAGAGGCATTTTAGATGACGGCCAAGAGACGAGGGACAGAGAGGTGAAATGTGTGTACGATTAGTTTAAGTCTGCAGGGATTTGCATTGTTATTTTCTGTGCATTAAACATGGAACGGCACGAGCATGTAAACCACACACGCACGCACGCACGCACGCACGCACGCACGCACGCACGCACGCACACACACACACACACACACACACACACACACACACACACACACACACACACACACACACACAGGCAGAGCACACAGTAATATCCCCAGCAGCTACAATGCTCCATGCAGCCTGCTCTTCCTCTCCTCCCGCCTGAGCTGTTGTCATGTCATCCTGTAAATTTCCCGGGCAGATAAACAGGCCATAAAGATGAAGCCATCATCTCAACATAATCTGAGACAGATATACCGCTGCCTCTGACAGCCAGCTCGATCTCCTTATCTGTACAGGATGCCTCTTCCCAACAGTACATGTCCTAATACAGCACTGCCTCTCATCTCCGCACCTCTATCTTCCTTACTGTCTCCGTAAGTCTTTCTTTATTAGAAAAAAAACCAGCAGCCCCACTCCCTCTGTCCGTCAGCCCCCCCCCCCCCCCCCCCCCTCCCTCTCTATTTGGATCTCCCACTCAGAAAAAATTGAGTCATTGCAGGCCTGATGCTTTTTTGGGGGGAAGATGATTTTTGCGGTTTGACTGGACCAGAAGACGACCAGCGAGTCGTCTTTCAAGTGCTGGAAAATATTCATAGGAAATATGCAATAACTTCTTATTTTGTTTCAAATGCATCAAAGCCAGCAGGAAATCAGGAAGGGCTCCAAGTTAATTAAACTGCCTTTGATTAAAAATTGAGTTTGGGGACACAATTAAGTATTGCGAAACGCCTAACGCCATTCATTCCACCTTGAAGGTGAAGTGAAAGGGATGGACAGAATGAAACATGGATGGATGGATGGATGGATGATGCCTCAGAGTCAAGTACCATGCGGTGCAGATGGATGGAGGATAGGTTTCTGATAGATAATGGATAGCGAGATGAAAAAGTCTTTGCTTAGCAATTCAAATATTTCAAGTTTTTTCATTTCAAGTTTCCGACGAGGAGAATCACATTCTCCATGCACCAAACAAGAAATAAAACATGAAGACATGATAAAAACGTGCGGAAGATTTGAACTCAATCTCGTAACGGAAATGTAAACACGCATCGTTGAATTCCCATATAAACAGGACAACTGAACTGTTTTCTAATCTCCATTTCTAAAGAAGAGGTGGATTACACATGTGTGTGTCTCGGTGAGTGGGAAGGAGAGATGATGAATTTCCCCCATACGGCATAAAAGATGATCCTTAATCTGCACCATTCATTCAGCTTTCAAACGAACGACATCAATGAAGCGGTGCCACCGTCAGTCGGCTCACACGAAGCTTCTCAGGATTGCAGCACGCAGGGCCGCATATTGACCAAATAATCACATTATGCTGCACAAATGTGTGCACTATAAATGTATAGAGCTAAATTGTGCCTTTGAAATGTGTAATGAGTATTGTGATACATACATTTTCAACTGAATCTTTTTTTGTCAGGGCTTAAAAATGTGTTGAGGGATGTTGAGGATTAGATAATACAGTTTGAATAAATCCTAGATATTTGCGAGCGCTAGCTTGGTAGCTAGCACTGAAGACAAATTTAACCACCAATTTCTATTAAGGAAAACAGTTACTACTGTACTTACTTTTCATTTAGAGTTTAAAGATGTTCTTAAAAAATAATTTAACGACTGTATTGAACAAAAATGTTCTGAGCCCTGCCATCTGTCAAAACCATGCAAGCACCTCTGCAAGCACAGCACTGCTTAGAGCTAAATGCTAACATGCTCACAACAACAAAGCCAACATGCTGATGTTAAGGAGGTACAGTGTTTAATATGTTCACTGTCTAATTTGCACTAATTAGCATATATTAATTTCAGTCTGGACCAAAGCGGTGGACCAACACACAGAACAACATTGCCCAACCACAGAGCCTCACCGCTAGCTTGGCTACAGAACTAGTAGATGAGACTGAAATGGAGCAAAGTTAATGGGATTTGTTGTTTTTTCTGCAATTTGTAACACTAACCACCGACCAACATTTCCTCAATGTTCTAAAATGAAATTCTATTACATTTACAGCTGCAATAATAACAATTACAGATGACTGATTTTTATAGCAGTTGAAAAGGAAATACAGTAAAGAAGACTTTTTTGTTAAACAAGCTTTGCTCTGAGGCAGAAACACTTTAATTGGTTTAGTCAAACCAAAATGGTGGAGAGAAAGTAGCTACAATATCATTATGAAGCCCCACTGGCTTGATGAATGCTAGCCATTTCCGATCAGGGTTATTTATTTGCTATTCAGCCTCGCCAGCTAGCAATCTGTGGTTTTGGCTCTGCCCATTTAGGTTTAACTCAAGCACTGAGATTATATCTGCTGCCCTCTGCCTCTGAGTATTGTTAGAGTGACTTAAAGTCTGACCTGCTGCTATAACATTCATACTCTAGTATCTAACAACAGCGACACACAATAAACAATCGCAGTTTAAGAGAGACGGTGAATGCATCATCACATTCAATTATCCATATCTGTAATTGCTGCATATTTGACTTCATTGGAAGTGCTTCAAGTGCCGTTTATAAATAGCCTCTATTCAGAATGAGAATCTCCACTGGATGATTAGGGGACAGGCTTGGCTAAGACTGATTGCTGTGGCCTTTCCAGAGCTATTCTGGCTCTGCTGAGTGTGTGCCTTCCACTCAACATTGATCTATCGACCCACGGTCCAGTAAAACCTCGCTCAGACCAAAAGGTGAATCTCATTTCTAAACACACGCAAACAACAATCCAGCCGCACACACAGTCACAGCCGAAAGCCCCGTGCATACACACACACACACACACACACACACAAACACACACACACACACACACACACACACAAACACTCAGACACAGACTAACAAGCATGTTGATTTTTGATGACAAGATTGATGTAGCCTCTGTGAATTCTCCTTGCGTCAACAATAGCCAGCCATTCTTTCCCTCCGGTGTGTGATATTGTGTGTGTGTGTGTGTGTGTGTGTGTGTGTGTGTGTGTGTGTGTGTGTGTGTTTGTAGGCCTTTGTGACAGCATTGCAATCACCACAGTGTAATTGGAATTGAGCAGCTCATCCATGTAACTGCGCAGCTTGGTGGGTGGGGTTCGGAAAGCGATTGCTATCTTCTGCTATAATGAGATGCAGGCTGATGCCTCGGGGTTAAAGGTCAGCTACAGAAGGCATCACCATATTCATGAAAAAAAAAAAAATCCTAGCACGCCACTGTCAGGTCAACCAACAAAGAGAAGAAAACAAAATTATATCAAGACGCTTATGCTATTTGATGATTGATATATTTTTTATGAAAATGTATTTCTTCCCTTTTAAATATATTTATAATGACATTTTTTAAGATGAATAATTGAATTGGGATTCTCATTACTGGAAAAAAGTGTGATCCTAAAAAGAGAGAAGTCAGTCTCTTCAGTTTCAAGCCGACCTGACTGTGCATAAGTGAGCTTCCTCCAAAATAAACACTCCACCACAATTTTCTCTATCATCTATAAGCTCACACTCCTACACTGAGCTTTCCTCTCCAGTGTGCAGCAACAAAAGCTTATGGCCCTGGCCTCAATGTAACTACATACAGAGCTGCTCCTTTACAGCTCTGTCATGGCCGCTCTTTCTCTCGCTTTATTTCCGTGTTTCACCTTCTCTTCTTGCTTTTCTCTCTCCCTCTGTCCCTCTGATCCCCTCAGGCAGTCAAGTGTGCAGAGGGAAGCCTGCTTTTATAGCTGGGTATTGACGGTGCGGATGTGTCAGTGTCCTCACTGGATGCTTTGTCGCTCGGGTAACATTATTTCCTCACATGACATGATATCTGTGTGTTTTTTTGTAAGGCTGCTTTGATTATGTCCATCTAGCCTGTAATTAAAATGTAAATAATATTCAAACCTTCATGAGATCATAATCCTTTCATTAGCTGGTTATTGTGCATTGCAGGAAGACTGGCTGCAGTCTGACAGTCTAGCTGCCTCCAACATGACAATCTTTTCCAAAATTGCCCAAATTTTAATGCCATGTCATTGCATTAATATCTCATCTACCTCTTGTTTTTTTTAAGTTATTTTTTTCTTTTATTCTGATAGTCGCAGTGAAACAGGAAGGGCCTTGGGCCAGACTCGAACCCTGGCCACTGCGCTTATGACTAAGCCCTATTGGTATGCGCTCTACCAGGTGAGCCACTGTAGAGCCCCATCGGCCTCTTGTTTTATGCAAAATATGTCAAAAAATAAGTTTGAGTTGTTGAGTTTGAGTAAAAATCCCTCTTTTTCTTTTTCTTTTTAAATATTTTTGATGACTCATCATATACATAATTTTACCTAATCAAATGTGATTTTCGGTGACAAGCTGATCACTTCTGTCCAGATATACCCGATGTCATGGGTCAGAGTTGTGTATGTGGATCTCAGTCTGGAAAAACTTGATGTCCTTATTACTACTGAGGTCTAATTCAGTCCTGTGCAGCACAGGTGAAATCTGACATAAAGTCCCTCTATTTGATGGATGCACCTACAGTACTGGCATCAATACAATACATTCTCATGTCTTTGACATTATGGCCACAACTCATACTTCCCTATCTACCTAATAAAATATAAAGGAGGTGGACAGAAAATCAATTGGCAACAATTTGGAAAACGAGTCATTTTCCGAGCAAAAGGAACAAACGTTTGATGGTTCAGCTGCTTTAATGTCAGAATTTGTTACTTTTCTTAGTTCATTAAAATAAACTGTAGCCGGACGAGGCAGATGGCCGCCCACCCCGAGTCTGGTTCTGCTTGAAGTTTCTGCCTCTTAAAAGGAAGTTTTTCCTTGCCACTGTCGCCTAGCGCTGCTCTTGGTGGGAATTGTTGGGCCTCTGTAAATAATATTATAAAGAGAAAGTCTAGACCTGCTCTATTTTGCAAAGTGCCTTGAAATAACTTTTGTTGTGAATTGGCGCTATATAAATAAAAATGGACTTTGGAATCGTTGGTGGGACGAAACAAAACAAGACAATCTGAAGATCTCACCTTGGGCTCTAGAAAACTGTGAGGGACATTTTAAACCAGTTTCGATAATGAAAGTAATCATTAGTTGCAGCCTCACAAAAATAAATATTTGCCATGACCACATGAAATGTAATATAAAAACCGTTTAAAGCAAGCGGCAGAGAACAGGAGAAACCCTCCAACATAAACACATAAGTGCCTGAGATGAAACTCAAACCAAGTGCCTTTTTTTTTTTTTTTTCCCCTCACTGAACAACAATTACTGCTAATTATCAGCTGCTCTGCTCTCCTCAGATTCTGCCCTTAGCACTCTGAGCACGTAGCACATATCCATCCGCTCACTTCTCAGGCCATTCTTCTCCGCTTCTATCTCCTTCTCCCTCTGCGCACGCAGCCTTCATCTGCCTGTAACCAAAACAGCACAGGAGGATGCCAGGGTGTCGCTGGGGCCTGATGGGACAGCGTGAGTTCTGGCGCTGTTCATTATTCATGCCCGCCCTCCTCGTCGCAGTCTCCCTCTTTCTTTCTTCCCTCAATCCCCTCACCCGCCCTTTTGCTCTCGCAGCGTGCAATGGATTTATTAGAAGGTATTACCAAGAAGGCCTGATGTTAATGTGCTTACATCCTGATGGACACAATGCAGGAAGGAGAGAGGTGAGAGACGAGGAGACGAGGAGACAAAGAGGGGAATAAACACAAGCAGCACTCAAGACAGAAGACAGGAAAGAAGAGGAGAAGAGCGTGTCCTTAAAAATACATTTTCTTTATATTCTGTGCCAGGAACAAGACGCAGTTATGTTTTAATGATGCAGTGTAGCTTCACTGGACTTTCACTGAACCCGTTCTGCCTTCTCTTTTTCTTTGACATTAAATCCATCAATCAAACCTTCAATGCATCAGTCTCTCTTCGTTTTAGTTTCTTTACTGTTCGTGAACAGGCCTGGCTCTCCTCACCGGAGCCTCAGGAGAGCAGTCACCTATTGGCTGCGTTTGTCACCGCATTGCATCACAAGAGTGAAAGTTGGGCAGTAATAGAATATCTTTATGCCAGAGACTGTTCATTCCAGATTATCTCTCTGTTTGACACAGCTTAACGGCACAAACACACAGTGCAGACAGGCCTGGGCATTATTAATCTTCCTTTGAGAGAGTGGCCCAGTCACACACTCACACACACACACACACACACACACACACACACACACACACGCACGTATTCCCTGAGGCAGCAGAGACGAGTCGTGTGGCTAAGTGTGTCACCGAATGTACATGTGTGCAAATGTATGAGCATGCTGTTGCATTTGCATATATGTCTTTAGGTTTGCTCACTTAAGTGTACGCAAGTGCATTTTAGTGACACACACACAAACACATATACACACACACACACACACACACACAAGATGCTTTATCGTGCCATTTGTAGCATCAGAAATAGAGCATGAAAGACACAGGCCTTTTCCTAAGCTCAGCGAGCTCCTATCAGAGCTGATAGGCCGCAGCTTACTGTACCAGCAGCAGTCAGTGCGAGAAGCTACACTACCGAGAACAAAGCCGAGGCTCTATGGAACACCATACAGGCCAGCGCCATCCAAACCCCAGAAGAACCTCTCCATCGCGCCGCTCATTGTGCCGCGGACTTATCAGGCCGTTCCTGAATAGGACTCGCTAATAGAATTATGAGGAGCGAATGAAAGGAGAAGAGAATGGCTGCCATGTTTCTGTTGAGAGCCGTTTCATTTCCAAGACGAGGCGACAGTCTTGTGGACATATGTTGTAGCCATTGTGCAGACTCCAGTCAATAAGGCCATGGTTGACACTAAATGAACTCCCAGGCACAGAGTAAGAGCACCCAAGGGAGTCACATCCGCATCTGTGATTGGAGAGCAGGCAAGAGACAGAAAGAGAGAGAGAGAGCGAGCGAGGGAGATGTGAACTGCAGGCAATTCTCTCTCCAGTGAGGTTTGATGCTGAGTGAGCAGGTGGAAAAGTAGAATTTCAAACACACATACACTGACTACCAGCTGTCTTCCACACACACACACACACACACACACGTCTTAATGCTGTAAAGTGTACAGTGATTCGAGTGAAGAGTGTGTGTGTGTGTGTGTTCCCCCCAGGAGGGAAGGTTGAGGCCAGAGCAGGCTGACTATCTAGAAACAGTTGGACATGGCTGATCAGCAGCGGCACACGGCACAGAACCTCACACTGGGGTTGTTTAATAGTTTATAATGCACTGGTGTCCTGTCTCACGTTATTAACTTTGTCATGGACTTCTTGAGGTCATTTAAAATGCATTCACCGAGCGTGCGCGGCTAAAATAACATCTGTTTCTTAAATGTGTTTTGATTCAGAAGACCGAGAAAGAAGTCTCATTATTAAAAAATCTAATTAAGAAGCGATTGCAGGTGAAAAAAAAAAAAAATCACTTATATGTTATTATCATTTGAGTGTGAAATGGGAGCTCACGAAAACTGCTCGTCACAAAATGACTGCTGGCACAGAAATTAAAGTCAATCTCATATGGGAAAAATTCTCTTCGCAGCAGGTCCGGACATCTTTGCCGAGACCGGCTTCCTCCCTGCAAAGATCCTGCTTGCTGCGATTTATTAGACATTATTGTGTTTTTTACTCTGGAGTTTTCATTCATCAGCCTGTGTGCTGAGAAGATTCCCCGCAAGCATCAATAATTTAGGCAAATAAAGAAAATTACAGCATCTCAATTAAAGGGGGGGGGGGTTTTGCAACTGATATGACGGGTACATTTTCACACGCAAATTATTATTTTTTTCTCTCTGAATTGGACTGACTGAAATGATTAGTCATTTTCCTTTAAGTTGAATCATTTAGCACTACAGTCCACGTACAGACTGCTATACCGCTCTTACATTACTCAGGTTGACAAACAAATAGCTCCATTGGCCACAGACTCCAGCTCTGAACTGGATGGATAACGACATGTCTGCACTTTGAGCACATGATCAGGTTCTATATGACACACCATTGCCCTTGGGGACGTGCATATTGGAAACGTAGTTATCCAGACGTTTCAAAGGGGCCAGAGCCTCTATGAAGGCAAATCTAATCTCAGTGGCTGAGATTAGCATCAGTGGGCAGAGCTAAAGCACCACTGTTGTCGAGTTGATCAATTACATCTCAAACTGAAACAAAGAAATGACAATTCTTACCCATTCATGACATGGTGTTCGTGTAGGGCTGAAACTAACAAGGTGGTGTCATAAAACGTCCTTTTTTTTGTCCAACTAACTGTCCAAAATATTCAATCTACTGCAATTGTGAGACCAAGAAAAAAGCAGCGGATGGTGACATTTGAGGAGGTTGAGTTATAAGATAGCGTTGCTAGTTTGGGTTTACCCAGGCTAATAGTCCAGCCTTGAGGAACCAATTTTAATGTGACTAAAACGCTTTTTGGTGCAATTCTCTAATCCAAAAAGTACCAGCTTCACTCTTAAAAGCAACCCGCTTCGGCTTTAAAGGGCAGAGGAAGGACAGAGATGAGAGCGAAGATGCTGTATCCAATCTAGTAACTTATCATTAACAGATACACGAATGAGAGTTGTGTTCTTGGAGGTATGTGGAGACTGAATAATATAGCCCCCCAGGGCCTTTGTGTGTTCTCCAAATGGCACAGTAAGTATGGCCTGGCTACATGTAGATGCCATCAGATTGCCTCTGATTGAGGCTGAAGTCATCCCTCTCCTCTTCTTGTCTTTCATGTTGGCTACATTAGTGACAGGAGAGTAATCAAAGCTGCCGTTAATGCCTGGCCATTTCCTCTGCCCTCTGTCATGCAGGCCCACGGGGCAGGACTACGTTTCCACTGGACTGAAGTACAGAGTGGGGGGAAAAAAGCAGCTCAAACCACCCAGCTAATGGATTTTCCTCATTTCCTGTGGCTTTGGACTTGAAAGAAAGAGAGAAAAAAAAAAATCACTAAGATGCTGGAGATGGTAAGAGTAGTGATTTGTTAATTGAGATAATTTAGAGACAAAGGTTGCTATCTTTTAATCAGCAAAAAGTAAGTTGGAAATGTTTAATGCAGTGCATCAGGCCATCTTAGACCACAGCTGACTGCTTTTTAACGCTGGAGACCAAGTTTAGAACCAGAGACGGATGTTAAATAATCTTCTCCTCACACATTTCTATCATGGATGATAAATGTAAAACACCACGTGTAAAATAAAATTTAAAAAATGAAAAAGGGTATAAAAATTCATCAAAAACTTAGTTAGTTAGCAATAGTTTGATATAGAGTTCGATGAGGACATTGATACCACTCTCACATCTGCATGCTAATGATGAAGCCAGGAGACGCTACAAGCTAGCCACGAGACGGTTAGTTTAGCTTAGCATAAAGACAAGCAGCAGGGGGAAACAGCAAGCATTAGCTCAAAGTAGGATAAAAAGGTGAAAGAAAATACCCCTATCAACACTTCTGCAGCTTACTAACTACCAGTTACACCGAGTAGCTCCCCTGAAATCACAGTTTACTGTTATGGCCAGGCTAGCTGTTTCCCCCTGCCAATTTATGCTAGGCTAAGCTAATTGTGTCCTGGCTGTAGCTTGAACTTTAGTAAACAGTTATGAAAGTGGTATTGATCTTCTCGTCTAACTCTCAGCAAGAAAGCCAATTCCTTTGCTTTGTTTGGTGTAACACCTGCTGCATCATTATAGACATCATTGATATTATCACAAATACCCTTGTATTGTGATATACTTGTTTTGCTATCAAAATGAAATAGAAAAATGCACTCACAAGTACAAATGCATGCATTTTTAATGAAGTATTCACTAACCTGATTATGGGATTATAATAATATGTCAAGTATGTAACTATATTTAACTTATAAAATGTCATTAGTATGGGATGAAAGGGTTTTTCTTTTCTCCGTATTCACCTGTAGTGCCTCGCCTCATTCATAATGTCTGACAAAGAAGACTGAATTAGACATGAGAAGATAAACCATTCATATATCCGTTAGCAACGTTCCATTAAATCCAGTTCAAGTGGCTCATTCTGCCAGGCAGCGCTTCATCCTGTCTGCCTCCCACTCACTCTCTCTCTCTCTCTCTTTCTCTCTGTCTTTCCATCTCTGAGTCATACAGCACACTACAAACAAATCAAGGTGGGTTTTCTTTTTTTTTTTTTTTTTAATCCTGTGGCTGCAGTGCTTAATTTCATTTAACTTTGCCTCAACTTGTAAGTTTCTTTGATCAATTCTAGCTTTAAATTACCACTGTGCCAGTCTATGGCATTAAACCTATGTCTTGTCCCGGCGCTCTGAGCATTGGTTGCAAACTATGTGAACAATTAGTAATTTAACCCCCCCCCACCCCCCCAAAAAATTCTTTCATGTCTGGAATGAAATTTATTGCTGAGACAATTAGTCTAATTATACTGTTTGCCGCATGTCTAAGAAGGCGGTGGCATGCTACTGTAACAGGATCCAACTTGCGCATGTCTGTGTGTCTCCAGTCTAGACTCAAATGCTATTACAAAAGCAGGAACACAGACATTGTGCACAGATGTGATTTGGCAACATGGCAACCAACTAGCATGTCTGACACACAGATCTCTGCGGATTACAGATCACACCTCACAGCTAAAGTAATACACACATGACAGGAGCAGGGGCGAGGAGTGTATAAGCAGGTATTCTTCTGTTGTTACTGGAGAAAACCACTGAGTGGCAGCGAGGGACTCTCGAGTCTCGCAGCTACGAACCCTTTGTGAGAACGCCGACTGAACGAGAGAGAGAAACCCCAAAAAGTGGGTTAGCACAGAGTGATGGTAAAAGAAAGAGCAATAATAAAAACTGGGTGGTGAGAAAAAAAAAACAAAACATGTATCAGCAGGACACAAATCAAGGGACTTGGTAAGCCTTTTGTAAAAAGCAGCAGATGAGAGAGGGGGCGGACAGGCATCAAGGTCTGGTGAGCTGTGAGTGACTGCAGCCGGGGCCTGTGGTGTCCTGAAATCCCAGGGCTGTGTCTGGTAAATTGGTGGGTGGGGTACACAGTGGCTGTTGATAAGCAGATAGAAAACAGGGCTCAGCGCCTATAAATACACTATAAATACACATAGGGAAACCCTGTAGCCATGGAACTAGTAGTGCAAGGACACAGAGGGAGGAAGGCAAAGCTCCTCACTGGAGCTGCTGCAAAAATACTCTGTGAAAAACAAGAGAGCGAGATGGAGAGAGGTAGAAACAAGCTGGAAAGAGAGAAAGAGGAATGACACACAGAAACAAACAAATCAGATGGAATGCAGAAGGTATCCAGGAAATTTAACTAGAAAATATACAAGCAGCATACTTGATCAGATCTCACTAACACCGTGAGTCAGTTCTTCTGTTATGTAAGACCAGTAAATAAAGCGAAAGGGCGCATCTTACTCCTCCGACCTCAGAGGAACCAAACCTCTTTTTTATTGCACCACCATTATAACTTCTCAAATACGGGCGGAAGCCGAATGGACGGACGCTGCAGGAAAGAACAATACAAAACTGACCTTGTTAAGTATTTATAAGGACTGTCTGGGAGGCTTTATGAGCAGGGAAAAACAAGTTTTGCCAGAGGAGGAACAATAAATGACAGATTCAGATTTTCCAGGGATGTGAGATCTGCGGGAGTAAGTGGAAGAGAGAAACTCACTGGAGAGAGGGGGAGTGTCCTGTACCGTGACCCTGTTTCTCCCAGTTGAATCCCTCACATCATATCAGGAGAAAATGAGAGGATGAAGGTGTTGTTGGAGCGAGTGAGAGCAGCGCTCTCCTCTCGCTTTCTATTCTCCCAAGACCAGAGATTGAGAGGTGTGGCTGGAGGAAAAAGGAGTGACGTTGAAAAGGAGTGACAGGGGGAGAAGAAAAGGGACAGAGAAAAACAGGAAATGGCCTAGAGAGGGTCAGAAAAGAAGCTGAGAGGTGAATGAGGAAATGAAACAGTAAAAAGCAAGATTAAAAAAAAAGTAAGAGTGAGAAGCAAAGGGTGACGGAAAAGGTGCTGAGTGAATGAGCTGATGGTGGCGTTTGACTGTGGGATATACAGGATCCTACCCGCAGATACACCACACCAAAGATATCAAGAGATCTCTTCATGATCTGCATGGACAGGAGGAATGATTACAGTGACTGAAAACCTGTCTCAGTGTACATGAGGGCATGTGAGTGTTGTTTCTTTCAAAGACAGAATCGAAAAAATATGAAGCTATCCTTTAAACATAATGGAGGGGAAATCGGTGTTCGAGGAACACAGATTGTAAAATCTATTCCTGCTCATCGTTTTTTTTTTCAGGTCTGCAAGCAGAAAGTATCAGTGGCATGCAGTTTAATGTATCTACCACATTAGCAAAGACACTGTGCAAGTAAAGAGGGAGAAAAGTGCAGCGGCCAACTGGCCAGCGAGGCACAAACTGTCGCCTAGTTGCTCGTGTGTTGTCACGTGTTTTCCGACAAGAGAACTAAGCATTAAATCCTACTGCTACATGCCAGTTTCTCTTCTGCCTTGAGAGAAAAACTGGCTTGAAATGCATCTAGCAACAGTTACTAATGATGCACACACCATAACAGATGCACACAGATTTAAATCAAAAAGTAAAAATAAAACATGGGGGGGGGGGATGATCTGTGTAAATTTGCATATTTAATACGCAGCGTTTTCTTAAGTCTGTTGCACTTAACTGTAGCTCCTCCATTACGGCGCTGCAGAATAACACAGTGAATATTCACTGAGAGCTCAAACAAACTGCTTCAAATGTTTCCTTACATGGTATGACAGATGTGAAAGCCCCTCTTCAGTCTGTCTAATAAATTATGAGTTGTACTCTTATATTTAGGAGAGGGAGTGTTTTGGGTAGTGAGTGCTGCATATTTAAGCGGTCTGCCTGCTTGAGTTGTTCATGAACACTGAATTAGGGGAGGACATGTGGAATTAGAGGTGTATTAGACTCTAGGCTATGATTTTACCGGATCATTACTTTGAATGATGAGACAGCCACGCCCCCTCTGAAGTTAGCTCGTGCTTGGACAAGAACTGAGACTCCAAAGCTCATATTTGAATAAGCCCTGGACAAACACCATAAATGCTCCCTCTCTTCCCCTCCCTCTCCCTCTCTCTCTCTCCCTCTCCTACCCTGCGCTGAGTTAACTGAACACACACCACAGCATCACAGTTGGTAGGAAAGTGCTCTCTCTCCCTGCACACTAATCCGTGCCATTTTGCCAAGCTGCTTTCTCCTCGCCGTTCCCAACAATGCTGAAGTCACTTTTCCTCCCTCTCTCTTTTTTTTTTTTTTTTTTGCAAACAACAACAAATCATAATCCCTTGGTGAGCCCGACCGTATGGTCTTTTCTTTATCCTTTCTTTATCCACACCCCACTGACATTAATAATCTGTAGGAGTGGGGAGATGGTTTGGGCCAAAACACTCAAAAAAACATTCAAATAATCTTACTGTCGTTTTGTGTTGCTGTTTTTTTTTTTTAAAGATGCGACTGGCATTCCTGTTGAAATGGAATATTTTAAATGTCATTTAAGTGACAATATTTTAGTATAAATGATGAGGAAATTATAATTACACTGCAGGATTAATTGAGGAATATTTAAAGCTGCACTAATCCATTGTTTTGTAATAACAATAGGTTAAATAATGTGAAATAAATGAATAATAATGTGAAAGGTGTCGCTTATTTTAACAAACCAAGAATTATCTACGCAGGTCCTCTTTAACTCCACTGAGCTTTTTAGTGTCTCTGAGCTCATTGTTTTGGTTTTGTGGCAGATTTACTGCTGTGATTCTCTTTTATAGCTCTCATCAGCCTAATTTCCAGCAGCAGCTGATTTCAGCAAAAAGCTCTAAAAAGCTACGGCATACTAAGAAGTAGAAACACAAAATTAGCAACTGGCTGGTGAACACAGTGGAACATTTAGCAGCTAAAGAGGCAGATAATTCTCTCAGGAGTTTGGACTTAGATTCATCAGATATCTAATTAAGCCACATGTCAGCCCTACCCGCTGTATATATACAGTATATATATGTTGTGTTCACAGCTTGTTGTGCTGGCCAAACATCAGTTTAAACCACTTTAATAACAGTCTGAGCAAATATAAAGTATCTTAGTAATAATCTTTCCTGGCACCCCGATACTATGTCGAACAAACAAGGCATTCATTAAGAAGAAATATGCACATTTTTATCTTCTGCAGGAGTCAATTTATTTAATAACTGGCTCCAACAATAGGCTATAATCACTGCATTTATTGCCATTTTCGTCACATTCCATAATGGTGCTATTTGAGTCAATGTATAATCTGTTATGTAATGTTTTTGTTTCAGCCGCGAGTACATGTGCATTTGGTGCCAATAAAGCAACTATAAACTGTAATGAAAACCGAATTGTTATGCACAGTTAAAATTAAAGTACGCCAATAAAATATAGGTAACTCAGTCTGGGTATATTATTGTGCCACTTAAGCAGCACAGCCCAGGTGAAACAAATTACATGCCGACACTACTTTTAAATTATGTTAATTTCTAAGACAACCGCCGCTGTTTGAGTGGAGAGACCGACTCTGGTACAGCACAGCCAACATTTTTCCGTCCTGTTTCACGCGAGGCAGTAATTCATGTTGAGACTTGGGCCACTTTTTAAATCTTCCCATCTGAGGTTGGTTGCATCACTTGTTTTGACTATCCAACCTCCTCCTTTATCTGTGAAGAGGACGTCACTGGTGAGGCTTGATGGATAGCACAGCCCCAGCATTGAATTGTAAGAGCTACTTTAATCAAGCTCATACAGTACGCAGCAGTGTGGAGCAGATGTTGTTTAATCTGCATCTATACCATAACCAGAGTGCTGACAGCTGTGGTTCACACAACCGCTTTCCCATCGTAACCTTAGTCGCCGCTCTGCTGTTTGCTAATTACGTATCACAACATGCCCTCATAATGCCACGTTCCTGAATGCCTCCCTGAGAGGGCGACTCTTCAGCGGGGAAGAGAAAGCCTAATTAGACCAAGTGTCCATCTGCTGAAAGGGAGAGGTGGAGGGCGAGTTGAAGAAATGAGATAAATGCAGTAAAAAAAAAAAAAACGCCCATAACCTTGCAGTGCTATAATTAAACCTGACAATCAGGAATGTTGGAGAGCGATGGGTGAACATGGTGTTTTACCTCCTGCTTCATTACAGGCTAATGATCCCCCTAAGGTGTTTTCCCTGACACTAACTACAGCTTATAAAAAGGGATCAGTTTCTGCCGCCGGGACAGTAAGAAGACACGGGAAGCTTTAATGGTGAGTGAAGGTGAAGACAGAAAGAAAGGAGGAAGATCACAGGAGAAACCTTAAGCTCTGCAGACCAGACTGAAGCTCCACCGCACTATAAAACACTTGATGCCTCTGTAAAACTAAAGCTACGTCTCCTTGTGGCAGGATAACAGATACTGTGAGTTTTATATGAGCCACAGAGCACGGCTGTTTCTCCAGGCCATCGCAGCTCTCACATCAAAAAACGTTGAAGCACAGAGCGTTAGGTTCACGTTTTTTTTGTAGGTGCCCCATCCCGTACATCTCTCCTTCACTGCTGAATCAAAGCACTTCCTCCTTCCTATAATCACCCCGAATCTATTTGGAGCAGTTTCATCAAACACAAGTTCGTATGGACAGAACATTCAGGATCAAATAACCGAACCAAGACAGGTGAAAATGCTTCTTCCAAGAGAATTATGGTGCTGTCTCTTAGAGGAGAAAGAATGCATCTAGGCCAACTACAGGAAACAACCCAAAAACACAAGGTTTGAATGGTACACGAAGACAGATGTTGACATCTGCTAGCTGGCAGCCGAGCAAAACAAACTGCAGTCAAGACTTGGTTATTTCTTCACATGCTCTAAAAGTGGTATAAACAGCACAAAAAGTAAATGAGTCCACGATTCTTGGCTAAAGTTAAAGGGACTGCAGTTAGATTTACTCTGACTCACCATGCTGCCAAAATCTCTAACCTCATAAAATGACAGGTTTCCAAAACTCTGTCCAGTAAACTAAACTTGTGAGTCAGTGTGAATTTTGTTTACAAGACCTGCTTTGCTCGTATCATGCATCCTGAGAGTAAATGAACCACATATAAAAAAGTGTTAACATGGATTGGCCCCAAAAAAGGCAGCGAAGGGTGTGATCACACAATTACAAGCGCGAAAAGCTTCATATATTTTTTGTGACGCTCGTTTTTAGCCCCATGAATATTCATAGTGAAATCTGAGGGTGTAAAAGTGCTGGTGATTCCACTTAGCTCCGGTATGTAAAACCAAATACAGGACACATGACACTGTCCTACTCTGCCTTTCTTCATCGACTCTGGGAAGACATAAAAGGCTCATTTCCAGTCATGAAACACCCTCTGCGCCTCCGCTTCCAGCATCTGGTCCTCAATAAGAATGGCAGAGCAGCGGGCCAGGCCCAGCCCAGATGAATCAATGTCTGCTGCGATTGTCACATCAGCTGTTGAGGTGGACTGTGTCGAGACAGAGAGTGAAGCGTGCCTCTGAGTGACAGCTCCTTCAAAGCAAAGAGACAAGATGACAGATGGTATCAAAGCCCACATTTCCACAGAAACATGGAGCTGGATCAGATTTACTGAAATGTTTATGGGTGAGTAATTAAGCTTCTTTTTTTTTTTTTTTATTATTATCATTTCTAAGATACAATGAATGAGTTTATCTGGGATGAGCTGCGATTGTGACAGCCCAGGAACAACTTGCCTCTGAGACTGCAGAGAAATGGCAGCACAGCACACATTTAAAATGCATGCATGTGTGTGCAAGTGTGTGTGTGTGTGTGTGTGTGTGTGTGTGTGCAGCTCTGGCAATTGCTCAGGCTCATACACACAAATGTGCACACACACACACACACACACGCACGCACACACACAGATGGCAGAGGAATTTAGCCGAGGCTTTGATATGCAGATTGGATGCTGGCTTGTCATTTCTGCTGGCTGCGACATGGTGTTATCGTTCCTTCAGCACAACATTAGAGCTAATAATATTTACCTGAAGGGGGCAGTTGACTGATAACATCGTCAAGACATTCCTGCTCCTGGAAGGAACTGGGCATGGGCTGCGCGGGAATTTGCCGTAACAGTATCACTGCAGAGCGGCGCTCATATGCACTGGCACGCACACACACGAATACACACAGATCAGCTCACAAAGACAAGAAATATGACCACTTTCTGTCTCCTAGGCAACTACAGTATGAATACTGTGACAGTTTGGAGCGCCGCATGTCGCAAGTCGTCAGAGGTAGCAGTAAGACTGAGACACACACACACACACACACACACACACACACACACACACACACACTCGCACACACTGAGATCTCAATTGCAGCGACAGCGGTGCAGAGTGAGGACGTAGTGAGATGAATGGATGCTGATGTTGAGTTTTTATAAAGTGCAGAAAAAAAAGTGTTGGAGAAAAAGCAGCAGCAGACAAACATGTCAAACTTACCGATTATGCTAATCAGCTACATTGATTAAAAGTGGCACAGTGTGTTAGAATATATTAGTGGGGAAAACATCACTGGCTTACTAATATCTACATTCTACATAAATCATGATGGCTGATTACCGGGGATGGCAGAATGCCAACAGTACATTAACAGATTATTACAGAGAGCTTCTTGCTCATGTGCAGCTCTTTTCTTCTATCCCCACTAGACTATAGATTAGTTGCATAAGCTTCTGTTCATAGCATGTTTTTCTATAGTATGTTGGGCCATTGGTCTGCACTGCTTATTGTCCATACAACCTTTGTGCCATATTAAGAGATTATTATCACAGTGAACCAGTTTACCCTTTATTCTTGATTACAGCCGTTTTCTGTTGTTTCTCATGTACACACAAGGTCTTAATTTAAAAGTCTTAATAACTAATGATGTAAGCTAAGGTGATGTAAACATAAACAACCTTGTTTTGGGCTTTGACCCTCTGTTTGACTAAAAGGCTCATCGTTTTTTGGATGCCAGACAACCTTGACTAGAATCGATCATTTCAGTTTCACTACTTTCTGCTTAAACTGAAGAAAATAAAAAAAAGAGCAGATTTAACCGTGTTAATAACAACAATTTCACATGTGAATCTGGCTAAAGGGAAGCTTTGTAAAACTCAACCACGTCTCGTAGATTACATCTATTTTTGTGACATTTTTCTGACAAGGAAGTCATTCCAGCGTCACCCTATCATCATTGCTCTGCTAGTGCACTCTTTTCCTCTTGGCGCCGATTCACCAGGAATGAATACAGGTGTATGAGCTTGGTATCCGGCGTCACCAATAGTATTAAAGGTTTGGTATCATTTGGCTGTGATTTCACCAATTTTTTTTTTGTCTTTATCTCTCGCTACGTGCTACGAACAGGCAGGCTAACACATATAAGGGAAAACAGTGCAGCTGTGCTCTACATGATCCACGTGCACCAGTGGCCTGCAGTGTGTCACGGGCTCTGCAGAGAAGACAGTAAGCGGGTCAGATTACTAAGCCTGAGGGCTCCATATGTATCTCTCCGCTGCTCACTGAAATGTATGTTCAGCTCGTATAAAATTTAATCTACAGTATATGTGATAACCGATAAAAGTGAGTGTGTGTGTGAGTATGTGTGCTTGTGTGAGTATTTCTCTTAAGCTGAGCACTTGAACACAAATTTTCCTTTGCTGTAAACACTTTAATTTCTGCTTCAGCACAAACTGTACGGCCGACAATAATACCCTGGTGAAACAATTACAGCACAGGGGAAACAGTCAAATCATTAAGCAGACAGCAGTGCTGCTAAATCGCACATCTCACAGCGGTTGTAATTTTAGATTAATTATTGGGGCTACTGCAGAAGTGAATAGAACAGAGATATTTCCTGAGGTCAGCCAGTGCTTTTAGAAGCAATTATAATATTCTCAATCTATTATTCACGATCCCTGTGTGTGGAGCATGTGCACAACGTATTGCATTTACAGTCCAGGTAGACGCGTAGTCTGATTATGAGAAACTTGAATGCGATAGTTGGGAGATGTCTACAAACGCTGACATACTTAGAAGTTAATGTGTTCCCATTTTTTTTTTTTATTACATCCTGAATATTATGTTTATTTGTGCACACAGGGATGTCATGTCATTGTAATGAGACCATGTATTAAAACTGCTTATATCAGATATAACCTTCACTTGAAGCATGTAATGCATGCAAATACATTCTGTGTGGATTTCAGTGATGTGCTTCCTATTGTATGCCGCAAGCGTTTACACTATAAGGTATAATTACTATATGTACCGCATAGTTATCCAGTTATTCTTGTGATAGTGTTTAAATCCTTTACATAACAGTTAATTTCAGCTGCCAAAGTGTGTGTTGCACCATTTCCAGACATGTGGGGCTGGCAGTTTGAGGGTTAACATGGTGCTTTTCTACCCCCCAGCTCTGCCACTGTGCCGCGGTGAATTTCCTCTATTTCCAAACAGTGCTGCACTCATCATCTGTGCTCTGAATGACTTGTCCTGAGGCGGTTCATCCCTTTATTTCCTGACTCAAAGTCAAAGCACAGGCACAGAAGACCTTGTGAATACAATATCGCACAGTAAACAAGCGCACATGCACACGCGCTGACAAACAACCAACAAAACTGGAATAATATATATATAAGAAATGATGGGGGAAACAGAGGCGAGTCCACAGAGGAGTTAGTTTGTTTGACATGCCTTTTGTTCGGCTCCATACAGGAACAATTGCTGGATTGTCCAGTTTTTTATCAGTCTCGCAGTGTTTAGTGTTTGCCTCATTCAAAGCCAAATCTTGGCAGCTTTAAGCATGGATAATAAGGGTTTTTGTTAAGACATGCCCACCCTGTCTTCAGACAAAGCTCCCTCAATCTTATTCTTTTGCCTCCCACGGCTGATGCAGCTTAATGATACAACATCAGCTCTTATGTGCAGCCAATTCCCCGCTAATATTTCACATTTAATACAGACATTTCCTCCAGGCTGTTATTTGTGCTTCTGTCAATATGTTATTGACACAAACGAGGTGACATTATGTGGCTCCCGTCTCTTGTCTCCCCAATCTGTCAATCAGAAATTACTCATGGACCCGACGCAGCACCGATATAGATCGCTCAGTGGGGAAGGGGCAGCGGAAAGAGCGGATATCTCCTTTGGGAATGCGCAGATTGACTTGCATGTGACTGAGCCAACAGTCGTCTGATTGACAAGCAATACAATTAAGTGGAAGCAAGAAGAAACGGAAGACCATCATTATATCAATCATCAGTCCTTCCCCCGCCTTCCTTCGTCAGTCATACGCACTCGTCATCTGGGGGGAGCTTTGTTTGCTCTGACACTAATTTCACTACAAATATTAGAATCATGATTCCCCACTTCACACCAGCACAAAGCCACAGTGGCAGAAAGACAAAAAGAAGGAGGGAAAGGCAGGAAGAGACAAAGACAAACAGAAAATAAAATTGTTTTTACTACCAAGACACTTGTACAATGCTACAGCCGGGACTCAAACATATCGAGCAGCAGGTCTTTTTCTGTAAGGTACTTGTAACAAAGGTCCTTGGTGGTCCTTAAGGTATTACATGCACACCTTTTTATTTGCACTAAAAGGTACATGGACATCCCTGACAGCAAAAGGCACATTACATGTATTGTATTATTGTGTATGTATTATTTGAACTTGAAGGTAAGCTTTTGAAGGTACAAAACGCTTTGTTACTGGAGGGTTCCTCCCAAAGGGACTGTGCCTTTTCAAAGAGAACAGCTTGTTTTCTACGGGGCTACAGAGTGTGGCTACGGGCAACCGCACCAAACTCAAGTGATGATGGCCACAATGGTCATAATTGGTTAACCAATCATTCAGTCATGACTGAAGATAAAAAAAGGAATCATTGTGCACTCACAGCGATGTTAAGTTTCATTAGCAGCAGGGAAATCCTTGAGGGACTTTTTTTCCCCCTAGAGTTTCACCTGTCAGGCAACATTGCAGTTTCCTTATCCCTGTGATTGGTGGAGGTTGCTGGGGGCACACACAACCTGACAGAAACAGCTGGAAGCTCTACTTGGCGCACACAGTACAAGAATTAAAAGGAAAGGCTTTTTGTGACGACTCTATCGATGTGCCTCAAGTTTGTATTTCAGGCCTTCTATTTTTTTAGTATCTATACTAATAATCTACCACATATCTGTCCAGATGTTAATATCCAAATGTATGCAGATGACACGGTCACTTATGTACATATGTTTCTAAACAGAAAGCTGCATCTTCACTTACGGAAGCTGAAAACATACAAAACTGTGAGTAAGTTTTGCAGAAGAAGAAGCAAGCCAAAGTCAAAACCTAGTTTATGGCTGAAACGCGTACGGTCAATGTGCAATATTGAGGACGTCGTTGAAAACAGTCGTGGAACCTGCTGTAAACAACTGACCTCAACGTGTCTCATCTGTAATTCTACTAAGTGTCAGACAGTTTCAACCCTTTATCTGTTTTTGTTGTCAGACTCAGTCACGTGGCATTGTGCTGACCAATGGTGGAAATGCGATCACTCAGTCAGTCAGTCACTCACGCACAGATGCGATTACAGGGCTACACACTTGTATTTCAGACTTATGCTGCACTCGACTTACCAATGTTTTTGTATTTTGCCATTTTCAAATTGTTAGAACTTTTTACTTTTGGTACTCTGTGACAAATAAAAGCATGTTCCCTCTCCATACTACTGTACAGGGCTCAGTAAAGTATTTCAGCCAACCACTTACTCCGAACTTGACGGCGTAAAGCGTTTGTTTATGGGAACAAAAGAAGAAATTATGGAAATGCCGCAATTTGTGGTTATTTCAGTCCTGGCCACAGGCATAACAGGATGCAGAGGATGACGAAGATGATAATTGAGCTTAGTCACCAAACTGAGTGTCAAACTGTGTTATTGTTATTCAGGTTACAATGTTTTCAATGTGTCTCCTTATGCAACACAGGGCTGGGCTTCAACTGGGATTTTTAGCAGCACCCCATGATCTCACAAGGCCTGTAGTCTTAAACGTTGCACAACAATCCTTGAGTTAGATTAGACTAGTTAAGACTGGGTTTATTCCATGTCTGGAAAGCTGTACCGCAGACGGCAGTTCAACGGGCTGATTCATCGGTGTTACACCATAGTGGACAGGTACTGTACGCCATTTTGTGGTGTTTAAATACAGCAGAGGCTGATTAAATCTCTGTCACATAAACAGGGATATCATCCCAAGCTGTGTGTTGCTTTACAGACACATAAGGAGCAACCCTGCCACCACAAAACACAGGCACTAGTCGCAGTATCAACTGGCCTTCTCTCTCTCTCTCTCTATCTGAGGAAAAAAGAAAAGAAAAAAGAAGAGAAAATACCTAAAGAATCAATATCGCAAGCCTGTTAATGGATTTCTGCATTTGTGCCGTCCAGTAAAAAACGTGTGGGAGAGAAAAACAAACAGAGAACAGAGTTGCAGAGAGGGAGGTTGAATGATGGAGAATACTAAGAATGAGAAAGAGACAGAGGGGCCAATAACCAGATAGAGCAGATGAACGAGAGTGCAGGTTTCCGCAGATATGGATGGTTGGAGGGTCGATCGTTACCCAGACACCGCATGCCTGCCTGCCTTCGCTGCCTGATTGCCTGGCACACATTTGCATTAGAGTTGAGAGGAGCCGAGCAGAAGAGCACAGCCGGAGAAAGCTTTGATCTCTCAGCCTCTGTCTCTTTGATGCACCATGTGGAAACACACCAGCAGATTTGGGAACGGAGAGATGATGTTGGGTGTTAAGTGGATGTGTGCGTGCATGTGTGTGTGTGTGTGTGTGTGTGTGTGTGTGTGTGTGTGGATGCTGGCTTGTGTGCATGTGTGATCTCTGCGCGGGAAATGATCTATATAGCAGGAATGACTGTGCAAATCTGTCAAGACCTTGATTGCAGTCCAAATGAGCACACACACACACACACACACACACACACACACACACACACACACACACACACACACACATGCCAGCATGGGTTGCCCTACTTTGTTAAAGTCAAGTGCATTCAAGCAAGAGGGAATGAAAAAGCCCCCTCCACCCAACCCCCCACCCCTTTCGCACTTGCCGTTTTTCAGGATTATCAAACATCACGGCGGCTCTGACAACCACAACTGTCAAGCAACAGATTTACATCCAACCCCATCACCCCATGCTTTTCTTGGAAAATGTCATTTCACATTTCCGTCTGGGTTCAAATTCGAGACACCGAGATAATCTGTGGATTTTGACTCTGTGCGTGTATTGACAACACTCTCTGCCTGCATCTCCTCGTCTGTCTCTCTTCCTTACCCCTACCCCCCCCCTCCTCCCTCCATCTTCTCCAGTCCTTGCCCCCTCACCTCTCTTCCCTCCTCTGTTGCACTCCACACCTCTCCTCTCTCCCATCCCATCCCATCCCTCTCACCTCGCTCTCATCTCTCCTCTTCCCGGACTGTCAGGATGATTTCAGGCTTGTTGCATCTGGCCTGACTTAGTATGGTAGGATTGAAACAGTAATTACAACAGTCTCTGAATAGCTTTTCCTTCCCACGGAAAAACCTTGCTACCTATCATCCACAGGCTTAACCCCGCTCTCCATGCTGACATGCAGGGGCCAGACAACAGCCTGTGTAGAAAACCATTAACCCACAATTAAATTACAATCACCATAACAAAGGATGGATGACATTTAAATCCACCAATCGAGAAGGGATTAGGGATGCGTTATCTTCTAAATATGACAGTGTGGATAAAGAAAATGTGAGTTAATCAAATATTTCACAGTATCTTCCAGTGGGGTCCTTTTTTTCCACTGGGTAAACTTATCTCCTCTACAAATTAAGCCAAGGTGTGTTACGGGGTTTGCAGAGGTAAGCTTACTTTGGCAGAAAAGGAACAGAAAGTGTTGCTTATCGTGACTCCTAGCCTTTTTATGAGAGACATTAATGATATGCTTTAATTCACCGGTTGGATGTTCTCATATCACAACTCACAGTTATAGGATTCAGAAGTAGATATGTGACACCAATAGAGAGCTGGAAGAGCCCCGCGTCATCCTGAAAGGGACATGAATCAAACTTCATGTCAATCCAGACAATAAATGTTGAGGCATTTAACTCAGAGCCACAAACGTCAACCCTCACAGTGACAAACAATTAACTAATTCACTTTAAAAATTCATCAGCAACAATACAAGCAGAAGTTTATAGTCTGAAAAGGTTAAAGTTACCAAATGTTCTTCGGCTCACATTGGGTTATAACCACCACGAGTCATAGTATGAGGAGTCTGCTTCTTTAAATCAAGCGGTGACAAGAAGATGGTGACATTTAGCCGACCGGAAGGTTTAACGTTATCAAAATACCGAAAATTGATCAGAAGAATCAGTCATAAAATGACGCAGCCAATGTTGCCCGAGGGCTGAGGACCTCCGACGTGGCCGCTAAATGATGTGATGTGTCACCTGAAAGCCGTGTGAGGTGAAATGTCTATTCAACATTTGGCTCTGACACAGCAGAATGATGTCGGCCTTCAATCGAATATCAAGGTTGTGCTGAAATGAAAGCAATTTGATATAGCCAGAGAGGAGAATGAGGAAATGAGATTGATGCTGTGAGGAGAATGAGTAGGTGGTGGGATGTGAAAAGGAAGTCAGTCGAGGTACAAAGCTGCATGGTTGGTGTTTTATGCTGAAATGGCACTCAAGGTTTAACACGATACGAAAGAGATTGCTTTTTCGTAAAAGAGGGTGGACCTGAGACAGAGCACCCCGCCGGATACAGCAGGCCAGATGAGAGGGCAGTTTAACCAGAGGAACAGCAGGCCTGGAGGAAACTATTCTTTAACGCATTTGATGCATGAAAATGCGTTTTTGCTGAAAAGCGAGATAACTTACTTCATAGGTTTGAACAGAGCCTGGCCGTAGTTCTGGAAGGTCATGATGAGCTTCAGCTGAGTGCCTCCAGACTTCATTGCTGTTGGGAGTCAAACAGACAACACTGTTATTAACAATACATTTACTGTTAGCACAAAACTTCAGATATTTCACTGCTGTACCAAAGAAATGAGGCGTGGTAATGTAGCCTTACAGTCTTATGTGCTCTGGTAAAAATTCACCCACTGGAGTTTAGTTTTAGTCTCACAAAAATCTGGTCAGTTTAACTTGCTCGTTATTAGCTAGTGGTATTAGCTAGTTAGCTTAGCTGACGTTTGAAATTCATAATAGTCAGCTAATTAATTTTTAATTTTTATCTAACCAGCAGTTCAATAATTTAAAACAAAGAAAACCTCCAAAATCTTAACATCTGACAAGCTGGAAACGAACCACGTTTGACATTTCGTCTCGCTGGTTAAAGACTTGATTGATTAATTGTGAGTGTGGCTCCATCTATTTGTTGTGACGGCGTCTTCAGCTGGAATCAGAGTCTAGTCCAAATTCTTTTCGCTCATCTGTTCACTCGCAGCACGCTAACGACGTCACACACCTGCTAACGAGGCGCCACAGTTTCATCAACAAACAAGCACAACTTATTCTGCATATTAACCTAACGTTAATTATCAAGTATTCTACAATTAAACTATCGGGCTAATCGAACATTAATGTTGTCAATCAATTTTCTGTTGAACTAATCAATTTAAGTGTCTAATTATTTCACATTGAAATCGATTGATCCGAGTGTCGTAGCCTATAAGAGGTAAGAGACTGACGATGGGTTTATATGCCACTTATATTATACTAATATTCATGTTACTGTAATTTTGACTTGATTTTTATTTTAGAGACATGACACACCTGAAGACACGTCGATTTCCTCTGCCATGTTAGTGCAGTGCACCGGTGCATATGTAAGCCTGCACATGTGCGTAGATGTGTGTTTGTGTGTCTATGTGTATGTGTGTCTGCGCTCTAAAAAGACCCAGTTGCTGATGTCACAGTGTTTGTTTGATGGGAGGAGAGACAGAGAGGGTGAAGGACAGCCAGTGCTCGCCCAACGCTCTCTGTTCCTCCGTTGTTTACTCTCTCTGTGTATTCTCTGGAGGCTCTGTGTCTCTCTCTCTCTCTCTCTCTCTCTCTCTTTTTGTGTTTCTATTCATCCTTCTGTCCTTCGTGTTTTCTCCCTTTGTGAACATTGTAATGCAGTCTAAAGGCCCTCGTGGGACTGAGCTCAGTGCTGGGGTGAGGACTACACAGAGCTAAAACAATTCGAAAATTCACAACAACAAAAAAAAGAAAAAAGAAAAGAGCAGAGCTGCTACTGTGTCTGTTATTTCTTCCACTGATCGATTGGAAATGGTGTTTTGGTGGCCTTTTGCCAAAGTACAACCTTCTCAATCAATTTTCTCATTTATTTCTACATATGGGAATCATGCGGACAAGCGAAATGTTTACAGAGGAAGAAAGAAAAAAATTACAAGTGGAAGGATCAATGCCTGTCTGACCTCACCTGCTACTCTGTGAAGTTGTGTGTGTTCATGTGGAAGTTTGGAGACACTTTAAATAAAGGCAAATCTCACTGTAATTGCTAGTCAACTCGTGCATGCTGAGCGACTAAACAAGGAGCATGAAAATAACGTTTCATTTCAAGCTCCACTCACAGTAAGCAAACCGTATTCCTCAAGACATGCTGCAGAAATGTTTACCTCTTTGTTTGTTTGCCTCTCCTGCGCTGCAACCATCAACGTTAAGGACTTTTACTATCATCTGTAATAACACTTATCATATCTGCTGCTTTTGTTCACCGTGTCTGATTGATTAACATTGCCCAAAAGAGGTTGCAGTGCATAATACATCCAAGCAATCCTACCCTTAAGTTTAGATAATAACCGACTGCTGTTGGCTTTATTGGTATTCTGCCCCGGGCCTGTGTTAAGGCTCTGTAATTATTGAGCCACCATGTATTTAGCTGGCTAGAGACGCTGAGAACTGCTTCCTCTATCCACCCAGGCTGAAAGACAAGAAAGCAAGAGGGAGAAAATCTGGGAAAATTAGAGAACATCTTGAGCAGAAAGACAGAAAAGGAAGAAACAATTTTTTTTTACTCCAGTGACCAGGCAGCACAGGAGTGAGTTTTATAAACAGTTAATCCCACTGCCAGATAAGTATTTAATCTTTGCTACAGGCCAGTTACAGTTTTGTCATTTGGCAGATAAACCTGAAATCTGCAATCACTTTTTACAGCGAGTGCGAGATGGGAGACCTTGAGTCGACAAGCACTCTTGGAATGTGGGAGCTGGACTGAGCCAAAAAGGAAGACAAACCCCCCCCCCGAAAAACTAGGGGAAAAAAAAGCAGAAATAGATTCCATATAACTGCCCCAGGATGGATTATCGCCTCTGTCAGGCATCCACCTGCACTTGCAGCAAAGGCTTTGCGGCTTTCTGTGGGAAGCTAGATTTAACGTGCGCTTGTCAATCAAATCAAAATAAATAAATAAATAAATAAATAAAAAAGCCACAGCGTTTGATTTGAATCAAACCGCAGCGTACAGTAGCTGTGTGATCCGCATCAAGACCAGGTGTTCTCTCAGGCTCGACGTTCTCTGCTGTGACGCTTTGTGGGGACGGCACGATGAGAAGACTTCGCTGTTTGATTATTCCTTGTGTGCAGATTCAGCGCTGTCGTACATACAGCCCGCAGCTGACTTCCATCTTCCTGCATACTTGCGTGTTGTGTTTCAGAGAGTGTGTTCATGTCGTCAGTGTCTGTGGCAGCGAGGAGCACACTTGTCTATCACTCCCCTCCCCTCACTCTTCACCGCTATACCCAGTCCCTGCATGTTGGAGGAGCACATTCCCTTCTGGCTGACTGTTAGACCGACACTCAGTGTTGCCAGATTGGGCTGTTTTCCACCCAACTGGGCAACTTCTTGTGTGTTTGAGCAGGTGACATCAGTATTGAGCAGCTTGTGATAACTTTTGAACCGTTTAGACTGCCTAACAAAAACCTACAGATCCAGTCCAGAGAATCAGCACCTCCTCCTCTCCAGTTATTATGAGTGAGACTGGCACCTAGTTCAATAGCTCAATACGCAGTAACTGAAAACCAATAAAACCAAATGTCCTTTCGGTTACAACACGGCAGATTTTTTTTTTTTTTCCCCCCAATTTAAATAGTTATTACGCTACAAAGTCTGTGATAGAAACCTTGTAAAAGCTTATGTCTCTTCTTACAAGTGATGACTTCTTACGTTAAAAAAAGATTTTTTTTATTTTTATTTCCGTAACAGGGGTTTTGGGATTGCCTTATTAAACTATAAAAACAGAAGTCCAGTCCACTTTTCAGGCACAAAACGTTCTGTATCAGGGAGAATCTGAAGAACTAACTCATTCTCAGCACTGCAGGACAAACCTAATCATGTCTATTATCAGTGTGATACATTGTTATTAAGGTAAAAGGTTTACTGATGTCTAAAGGCTGATGTTTGCGACCAACTTCAGACTTAAAACAAACATAATACTGAAAGTATTTTTCCATATAGACATAAAAAATGAAGCTACTTTTATGACGTTTGGGTGAGTTTTTGAAGCTCTGATTGGTCTTTTTGGCATCTGTCAAAACTGGCAAACCCTGCTGCTGCAATTTCTCATACAAGGAGACCCTTTAATCTGAACTTTGACCTCTCCACAGCACACACAGACACACAGCGATTAGACAGTCAAACTGGCGCAGGTTCAATCCATGAGCACGACCAAAGTCTGCACCCATCTGCAGGCAAGTGGCACGTCAAAGCGCCCTTGATCGAGACACCGGACTCCCTAGTGGCTTGTTTATTACGGGTCACCAATGATGTCGGTGACCCGTAATAAACATTGACGTCCTGAGAGTGTCATACGTCAAACAACCACAAATGTGATCAACTTTATACCCTTCGCATACCTCAAAAAACGTTTGTCATCCTGACTTGTGGCAGGATAAAAAGAAGTGCAAAGTGTGTTAGAGTGTAATATTGACCCTGCATCCGTGCACTGAAGCCCTCCTGTTGGCTGCTGCTGCCGCCGCCACTGAGTCACCCCCTCTGCTGCCTTTTATGACTCACCCACACTGGTGATCCTCTGGGTGACCAGGTCCTTCAGCAGAGCATCGATGACCGGGTTGTGTCTGGAGTACAGCTCGTATCGATTAATCCCAATGTGGAAGCGGAGCCAGTTGGGGTAGGAGTCGGCCGTCAGCTCCCCTGTGGGGCTGAACTCATCTATGTTGCCTTCAGCATTCCTGGGTGAGAGGAAGAAGAGGAAGAAAGGGGAGAGGGAATGTGAGAGAGAGAGAGAGAGAGAGAGAAAGAGAGGATTTTCAGGTTTTGTGTACAGCGACGTGTTGTGCAACAGCCCATGAGCACAGATGCAGAATTAGACTAATGTGATTGCACAGAATTAAACTGTAAGCCCTTTCATGTGATGTTTTGATCTTTAGAGAAATTATAAAATGTTTAATCATGGCTTTTGTTGCATTAGAGCTGACTGTGAAACGCTTCAGGCTTGCTTTCAAAACTGACTGTATGAGCAAAAAACACTTTACCATGCCTGATCCTCTGCAGCTTTGGGGTCAAATCTGATGTCCGTGTTGACGTTGAACAGCGTGTCCTCGTCTGTCAGAGGTGGCGGGGATCTTTTATATAAGGGGTGGTCATAGAGAGCCAACAACCTTGAACCCTTCACCGGCATGTGTTTGGTCACCGCGGCGTCTTGGAGGAACTGTCTCTTCCTGTCACCGCGCAGCCCGTGGTGCTCCAGCCTCCTGACAGCCTGCGTTTTGTCGCCTGCAGCCGGGATCCTCTCCAGGGAGTGCGAGGAGACATTAGAGCTGGGCTCGTTGCTGAAGTCCTGGAGGATCCGCAGGGTGTGCTTGTTAGGCCAGCCCTGCTTCCCCCAGCTCTGAGGCTCCTCGCTCGGCGTGTGGGAGCAGGAGCAGCCGCTGTTGCCGTGCCTCTCCAGCTTTGGTAACAAGTCTATCATTATGTGCATAGAACATGCAATGAGGAACACCATAAGGATCAAAACCCGGAATTTGCGCAGGAGGATCATCTTCATGGTCTCCCTTTTGAGCAGATGTGAGTATTTACTGCAAATGATCAGCACGCAGATAAACAAGCTGACTACATCGCTGATGATGTTTATTAGACTGGACGCCAATCTAATGAAATATACATTAAACACGTATGACCCATCTTCACTTGCCGTCTTGAGTAAAGGATTCAGTGTTCAGCCTTTGTATTTTCAACATCAGACTTCTGCTTTATTCGTGTCGGGGGTGTCCAGGCGAGATTTCACAAGCGCAAAATCATCCGCAAGTGTCCAGGTAAAACAGGTCGAGTCGGTTCAGACCAGCGGTCGATTTGCGCAAGCCACATCCTCTTCACGCTGCCGCTTCCCCCCCTCTCCCGTCGACCACCAAATATTTCAGAAGGATTACAGAACAGCGGGCAAGTGAGTAGGATCCAAAAGAGGCTGTGACACGCGGGGAAACTGATCCATTAAACGAGTGTGTCCAAAGAGGTCCGAGTGCGCGCATCGGTCTCAACCGTCCAGCCTCGATCCTGTGAGAGGGGGAGAGAGAGAGAGAGAGCAGCCGAGGATCAGCTGGGACGTCGGAGCGGAAAAAAAAGCTCTTCACATTTAAATGTTTTTTTTTTTTTTTTAAGGGAAAGTCCCCGAAAAGTAGTCGACGTGTGTGCTCACATCCACCTCAGCGATCCAGCGATGCGTAATTCTGTCACATCTGGTCCCGACTAAAACCACCCGAGGCGAGCCATCGGAATAAACTGCACAGGTAACAGGAGACAGGAATCCTCCCGCAGGGCCGGGCAGCCTCTGGGAGCGCAGCGGGATAAGAGAATGCACCTCTTGTAGCATGTGTGAATCTGGGTGGGTGTGTTAAATATGATGGTGAAGCCAGGACTAGATCCTGCCTTTGCGCAGCGTCACCGTGCGCAGATTGGCTGAGAGGAGAGAGAGAGAGCGAGAAAGAGAGAGCGAGGGGGAGAGAGAGAGAGAGAGAGAGAGAGACAGAGAGAGTCACTGCGACCATGTGAAGCATATAACTGCTTGTCTGTATTCCTCTTGGAATAAATCCTCCCTGCACATCCCGGCTGCGCAAGAAGAGGGCGTCTTTCGACTGGCCAATATTCAGTGTGGCTCACACGCAGCAGCAAAGCTCTTTTTTGGGGGGGTGGGGTGGTGGGGGGGGGGATTCATCTGCTGGAATCCCTCTGAAATGTCTCCTCCGGGACGAGTCAATCCATCGATGATACATTAGACAGGCCTATTAGACCGCTCATCAGTCTGAGGATCCAGTTCCATCCTGCTCTGCTGCCACTCAGCAGCAATCACATCTTCAATAATGTTTAAAGGCTGCATGAAATGAAAACCACACAGCACCTTTCAGCACTAAAGGGGGGAAGAAAAAAAAAACGGACTCACGCTTGTAGGGAATTAAACAGACTCCATGCTTTTTTTTGCCGCTCTGTGACCTCTAACCTATAAACCACATCAAGCACATATAGCAGATAAATTACCAGGAGAGCAGCTCTCTCCAATATGCAGTCAGTGGACTAATGTTTCTTTTTTACGGCTAATTGGCAGCAGCGTTGTGGCTGCATCCACGCTTCCCAGTGGCTGTAAATAGGCAGGAGGCTCAGGGTAATAAACTGCTTGCATTTCTTAGTATGGCATATATACATGAGTAACTGATCACTCTGTCCGTGATTACCTCCCTAGATTAGTTTATAATTAAAAAGAGCCCAGAGAGAGAGAGAGAGAGAGAGAGAGAGGGAGGGAGGGAGGGAGGGAGGGAGATGGCGGTGGCTGTTGTGTTAAACATAACACATCCACAAGAGAGAAGTGGAGATGGTTTAAGATGGTCTCAAAGAAGTTGATATTAACAACAGCAGCGTAGAGAACTTTGCTAATCTCAGGCTTTAAATTGTGTGTTCGAGTGCGTGTGTGTGTTTGTGTGTGTGTGTGTGTGTGTCTGTGGTGATACAGCCAGTGTCAGGTGTTAAACTTGTGTCCCTTGTGTCAGACATACAGGATGTAGTCATCTTTTCCCCTAAATTACGGCGTAATGGAGGGTTTACAAACATAAGACACACTGACCATTGACATTTCGGGGGCCTTTTAACAGTGACCGATTCCCAACAAAGCAAAAAAAGGTCCATCAGATTGCCTCCTCTAGTGTTTGATGTCAGTGATAGCGCGAGTGTGGAAGACAAAGTGATGCTTGTTGCCTCCCCAGATCTCACGCCAGCCCGCTGTAGCCTGTGGCCTACTAGCCTGAGGTGAAACAAGCAGAGATGAATGTGTATTGATGTCAGTCAGACATGGATCTCAGCAGTCGATGGGTCAATGGTTCCTCACAAGGCCTGTCTTGTGCAATTGTAGCTGAGGACTGCTCGATTCCCTGCGCTCGTTCTCGCCGTCGGGCTGTTATGTCAACACATTTTTTTTTATTTTTTTTACTCTCATTTTATCCGCTGTCAAATGACATTAGCACTTCAGATGTGGTAATAGGAGCGGACTGTTGTGAGATGACAATTTGCAACTCCAAATTAATAATCTCATTCTGTTGCTGGGCAGAAATACAAGCTATCATGACAAAGGCACGGCGCAAGAAAACAACAAATCCACAGACGCAAGGATCCAAACTCTGACACTTCCTGTGTGACATTTCCCCCTTTTGCCTGCAAGCCTCTCTGACAGATTTCCTTTTGATTACAATCTGTGACATAAGCAACTGATTGAGAAACACATCCTCCAATATCCTGTATGACAACAGTGTTAAAAGCACCTAGACCTTGCACAGACAGGATCAGGAAGAAGAGGAGGAGGAGGAGGAGGAGGAGGAGGAGGAGGAGGGCAGGGCACCCTAACAGATAGCTGACTACAGCACAGGTCGTAAATACACAAGATTTATGTCCTCTACACTTCACAGTGTCTCTCAGTGAGATAGCACAAGGGGGGGGGTGGCAAGATAGCACTATCCGTGTTCCTATCTGCACTCTCGCTGTGAAGGGTGAGGTTCGCTACTGTACAAAGTCTTCCGAACACATTCAGGCCAGAGGTGATCCAAGCTGAAATGAAAAATGACATTTTCATTCTGTTGGCTGATATTCCACATCATAAACACACCTCTATTCCATGTGAAAAAAAATCATATTCCTACATCACAATATCATTATTTTGTCTCGTAGCGATTATTTTCACCAAGGCTTTGTGGCGCACCAGACAATCACAAAGAACACACACAGGATTGGTTGCATCCCAGTGGCTTAGTTTATTCATTATGAAGGATGAGGAAGTTATGACAGCGCGATGCATTTTAAAAGTTGCAAAATCTTTTGAAAAAAAATCCCCTTGTTGGATTTTATCTCTCACTAACTTCCTGTCTCAGGTAGGAGTGTGTCAAATATAGAAGGAAATGTTTTTTGTTTTTTGTTTTTCATGTAACTGTATGACAGTAACAATACACAGCTCATCTGATTTCTTATGCGAGATGCAGCTGGTATAAAGATTACTTATTGTACGATTTTAGCAGCAGGTGTAACCATGGCAGCACTGGGTAAATCGCACAAGGCTTTACAAATGTACCATGTTAAAATAAAATGTCACCCTGAAGATGTGTGGAAATAAAATGCTGACAGTTGTTTATCATTCCATGAAATGAATGAATAAATAAATAAATAAATAAAAGCGAGAGCAGGTTGGAAGTCGAACCGAGGCATGGACGCCTTCGCTTCACATCCTTCTGCCATTCACACATGCCCCTGTATGGCCAGCGCTCCACATGCATTGTCTGAGTAAATTCATTTGTCTGAATTTGCCCTTGGTGTGACCAGGGCTGAGTGCGGAACAACACTAATTTCCATCCCTGAGCAGCGCCACACTCACTGCATCTGATACGGCGCATTTGAATGGATATTACAGATAACAATGCCCTCTGTTGGCCCCAATAAGCCTCACGCTGCTCCTCCATCTCCTTGACCCTCCTCCTCCTCTTCCTCCTCCTCCTCATCCTCATCCTCCTCCTCACCTCTGTTTACAGTTGCTCAGTTCAGGAGCCAAACACATTTAAACTGTCATGAAAATCACTTCTGTAAAAACACCCACAGTCACAGGAGACCCGGTGACATTTTTGAAATCATCAGACTTGTTTCTGAAAAAGCTGCTCTCCTTTTATTTTTGAATTCACCATCGTTCTCGGTGCCGTTTGCATTCTTTTGTCATCCCTTTTCATCTATTTCCTTATAATGTTTGAATGAATGATGCGCCTTTTGTTTACACAATTATCACTTGTGGGTGTCAGCACAAAGCAAGGTTGACATTCTGCTTGATTGCATATTAGGGGACGTGTAAGAGAGATGTGTGTTCTCTTTGTGATCATCACTTTGTTTTTACTTACACAGGGATGCAAGTTGTTTATAAAAAAATAATAATTGGCAACTCGATTAGACAAAATCCAATATTCATAGAGAATTCATTGTTTCTTTGAGGATGCCTGAAGGCTTAAACATCTTGGCAGCTCGTTACAGATTAGTGGCTCTACACCAGTATTAGTGTATCTACAAAATATGCGATGTATTCCTTCATGAATAATTAAGACAAAACTGAAAATTAAAGTGTGTTGTTTTGTCCTCATTAGTGTAACTGCAATCAGTAGGTTGATGACTGCAGCCACCTGTAACCACATTTTATGCTAGTATGCTAACTTTATGATAATGTAAATGGCATATAATGTATATTATATATATATATGACAGGTAACTTTGCAGAGATTCATCCATCGTTACAGTGACCTCTCTCCGGATGGATCATATGCAGAGGATTTAACACTTAAATTTCAACATGCAGCACAAGTCTAGTCTTCACATGAAAAGTCTTAACTTCTGGGTCACCACTTTGAAGGTGAAGACAATTTGCTATTTGATTGCAGAAAATCAATACCCAAAAATCTTGAACTGACTTTGATCTTAAATCAATATTTAATATCAAAGATGTAAAACTGTGACTTTGCTGAAAAACTTCCAATAAAGTGAATTTGATCTGAATTCTGAAGAGGACGCACGAACCGAGGAAGAGAACAAATATGGACGTCCAGCGGGAGAAACGGCCGGAGGCCACAATGAGTAACGCTGAAGACTTCAGTCGTCGGGTGGAGCCCACGCAGGAGGACGAAATAAGAGAGCTGATGAAAGAAAATGATGGACTCTCAGTTAAAGCAGCTCCTGTTTCACTGCAGACTGGCGGCTGCTCAGAGAACCATCACTGAACTGACGACCCAGCTGGGAAAGGCAAAAGAGCAAAAAACGCCAACACAAAGACTTCTCAGACTACAGAGAGGCATATCTCTGCGCTGACTCTGCAGCTGCAGAGGACTCGTGAATGACCAAACTCCAGACCAGCGTGAACAATGAGGACGGTGAACAAGAGCAGCACGAGAAGGTCCAGACTTTCAGTGTAAAACTGCAGAAGGAAGACGTCACTCTGCTGAAGAAGGCCATCAAGCTTCTTCCCTGCTGCGAAGGAGAGGAAAGGTCCAACAAAGTACTAGTGTTGCAGAAATCCACAAGGACCAAGAGCAGCGGAGGACCGGCAACAACAGGATGTACAAACGAAGCAGCAGACAAGAAGCCGCTGTCTCGCGTGCGAGATGCAGCAGTTCAGCGAAGCAGCCGTCACACACTCAAAAAGCAGGCAGAGTGTTACCGACATAACAGGTCAGACATATATCATGGAGAGAGACCATGAAAACCCTTTAAAGTCAGTAAGGGTATCAGTAAGATCTTAAAATGAATTCTAAAACATACAGGGAGTCAGTGCACGGAGGCTATAACAGGTGTGATACGGTCATTTCTATTGGATTTTGTTAAAAGTGCGGGGATCACCAAAGTGTGTAGGATTTATTCTCTGGGGACCACAAATATCTACAAAATGACATTCAATAGTTGGTGGAAGATTTCTGCTGCTAGTGCGGCTGAAAACACACAGAATTCAAATGAAGGAAACAGTTCCTCGGAGTTGGACTTCCAGCTCTGCAGACCTTTAGTGAACCACTGATCTAACCCCAGAGGTAATGAATGAAGGACTATAAAGAATGAAGGAACTAAATGAGGAGGAGGTTGTGTGCGCTGATGCTGCCTGCGGTATACCAGATAGCTAGAGAGAAGAAAAGGGAGGAAAGGAAACATGTTACTCCTCGTATCAGGACTCTTAAGTGGTGATACAGGTTCCCCGGGGTCATCTCTTAAAACATCTTAAAAGCCCAGACTGTCTGTAGCTATAATAAGATGTTATTGAGAAAAGTTCTCCTGACCCTGTCTGCCTCCTTCTGCTATCAGACTGTGGGACTGACTCTCCTTGCTGCTCCACCTTGGGGTTATTTTTAAGTCTGTTTGGGAGGCACACGGTCTGCACTATACTTACCCAGGTATATGTCTTGTTTGGCTTGTGTGTGTGAGTGTGTGTGTGTGTGTCACTGTGTTAGTTCAAACCCTGCGAAGTGTGTACAGCATCCCGCGGAGAGGGAGAGAAAGACGAGCACTGTGTAAATGAGTGTTTTGGGGTTGGTGCAGGAGTGTGTGTGTGTGTGTGTGTTTGTGGGTGGATACCTGGGTCACTAGGTACAGTGATCAGTGTGTTTTGGGGCGGCTGCATCCAACCAGAGGCCCTTGCTGTGTTTGTCCTCCTGGCTGCCCTGTAATCCTATAATTAGAGCTTGGGCGGACCACTTTAATGAAGGCTGGCTTGGATGGATGAGTGTTCCTGTTTGGATCATTTCAGCACAAGCGTGTGTTTATTTTAGAGTGTGGCTCTGTTGACCGCCAGGCCTCCCCAGCATGGCGCTCACTGCTCAGGCACAGATATAGGAGCGACCCTCAGCACCCTCAGCACCCTCCCCAGTCCCTGTCATTTGTGGTGAATTTGTTTGTTTAACTTTTACTCTTATTTCCTGAAATGCTCTTTGACCCGTAGGTTCACATTTGAAGCTCCGCACCACTCTACGCTAAATATGAAGCTAGTTAGGAGTCGGTCAGCTCAGCTAGACTCGAGTAAATTCAGACTCCAGGAAAATCAAAACTTTGGGATTATGTAAGTACACAACTCAAGAATAAATGTGACAGGTCTAGTCATTTTTAGAAATTATAATGTGGAAAAGTTACATATTATAGCAAAAACAATTTGTTGATCAAGCAATGTTAATTGACAAAAAACAAACTCACAATTTTGATAATTGATTAATCGTTAAAACAGTTTATTAAGCAAAAAAACGGCAAACATGTCTTGGTTCCAGTTCCAAAAATGTCATTGTAAGCCGAATACCTTGAGGATTTTGGATTTAGGAATAACAAGCAAATTGATGGAGTATGTCATGTAATGGGCCAATTTCACAATTTTTCTCATTTTATATGATAAGCAATTAATTATTAATGAAAAGAAATCATTAGTTGTAGCCTGATTTTCAGTAATCAGTTTCACTGAAGAACTGGAACTAATGAAACTGCATTAATTGAAAGTATTTCACTTTATCTACTTCTAATTTACTTTGAATAGAATTTTCTCATATTGTTTCACATACGTACATTTTAAATTAGGATTTTCTTACTTTTACTTTTAGATTTTTGCCCCATTTTTTCTAAGTTTAATTTCAAATTTAATTTAAAGTTTCACAAACTGATGAGTATTTCTACTATTTCTTCACTTCAATATTGTACTTTTTCATTCCCTGCTAAACTGTTTTACTCTCACTCTAAAGTCTGTACCTTTCATTCTGAATGTTATTTTCCCCACATGCCCACATATTCAATTTCATGCAAATATTTGAATTAATCACTGTAACCACCATTTGTGTAAAAAAAACATTCTTATCTTTTGACATGCTCCTTTTGCTAAACAAATTTTTGCTCCCTCTATGCTTTTACGTGACCTCTTTTACAGATACCATCTCGCAAAATCAACATTTATATTAGAACATTTTATGGGTTTAGTGCAGACCGCCTTCACAAGGAGAGTGTGTGCTGCAAGAGCCATTGCCTCATGTTGGGACCTGAAAAGGATATAAACACCCGGATGGCTTGAAAACACAGAAATCTTACTATTAATCCAGCCGTCTGCCCGGCAGAGACATGTTTGGGTTGCTAAATGCAGTGGGAGTGGGGGAATCACACTCCGGTAAATCTCAACAGTTATGACAGCCGAGCTAAAATGGAGCTAAATGGGAGACGGATCCTGAAGTCGTTAAGTCATAATGAGAGAGAAGGAGAGATATCTCAAAGATTTGACTCAGGGCCAACACCATTATGAGAATGATATATGAACCTATTCCATCCGGGATCTTTACTCATAGTGGACAATACACACACACACACACACACACACACACACACACACAGAGTTAACTAACTAACTCGCAAATACCATCAGCAGCTCACCCAGGAACGCAGGCGCACACACACACACACACACATATACACACACACACACACACACACACACACACACACACACACACCTGTCTACTGACTGCTGACTTTGCAACTCACGCCTCCATCTTCTTAGTTTTAGTATCTTGGTATCTCCACCTCTTCGTCTTTTCCTCCCTTTTATTTCAACTCACTCCCAACTGCAGGACCTGTCACGGGCCTCGCTTCCTCTCCTCTCATTAATGCGCATCTTATTTTTTCTTTTCCCTTTTCCTCATATTTTTCTTCATCCCTGCTTTTCTCTTCCTTTCACTCGTCTCTTCATTGCCGCTGTGGCGTGTCAGCAAAGTCCCATCACAGGTAGCAGCTTCTACTTGGCAATGCTGTCCTGGCTTCTGAGTGTGTGTGTGTGTGTGTGTGTGTGTGTGTGTGTGTGTGTGTGTGTGTGTGCACGCGCACTCATGTGTATGGCTGTGTGGGAGGATAACCACTCATGGTGACACAGTGAAAAAGGCACTTGTCTTTGTTTTTCTGCTGGAGGTACAAGTCTGGCTTTAGACTCACACACACAGTGTGGAACCACAAAGCCACAAAACTGCAGTTAAGGGGATTTTGGTGGATAAAATGTATTTTGAGGATATTGTTTCATGGAGTTATTGTGCTCCCCGGCCATGAAGCCATACAAAAACACTTAACAAAATTTTATATTCTTAGCCCCTTTTATGATCCGTTTTATGGGCCTACTTGTGCGAGTGTATAATCAATGATGAATTGATCAACAACGCACCATTCATTCAAGGGTCTGTTTTACTGCCAACATTTGTCTCTGAGTACTGGCTGGCGTGCATTTGTATCAACACAAACTTTGTGTTAAGAATACCTTGTTGCAGGAAAAGTCTAGTATGTAAGTAAAGGGAGATTTACCTTCTCTGTTACAGTAATTCACACAAGGCCAGCAGACCAGTGGTGTAAGTGGGGAGTGATCTAGCAACAAATCTGACTTCAGTCCAACAATCAGGTGTAAAACTGCCAGTGCAGCTTCAGAAACCCCCTCCCCAACACACATTTACCCGACGTCAGATTGGGGGAGGCTGCGTCAAAACCATTGCAATAACTTTGTGATACCGACTACCTGACATTCATACCTACTTCACTACTTCACACCGTGATCGGCCAGCTGTGCGGAGGTGAGAAAGGAGCCATTTGAACTTGTCTTTCTAGCTCTCTTTATTATTTTTTTTAAATTCTCAACACAATTGTTTATAGAGACACTATAAATGCCTTCAAGGAAAGACTGTCTGAAAATGTGCAAGGTTATCCTCATATTTAAATGATACCAGATCTTCTCTCTCTCTCTCTCTCTCTCTCTCTCTCTCTCTCTCTCTCTCTCTCTCTCTCTCTCTCTCTCTCTCTCTCTCTCTCTCTCTCTATGACGACCAGTTTTTCACCCCTGCCTCCGAGTGTGGCCTCACGGATAAGGTGTAAATACATTTGCCTTCCAATGTCAGACAACACATCCTACAAACTAATTCTTTTCAAGAGTAACTTGCCCCTGAGGGTGTGCATTTGCAGGTCCTTCAGCTCTGAGTTTGAACAGCTGCAATGTGTGTCTGTCCCAATATGTATTTGAATGTGCTAGCTTTCCTCTTATGTCGTTGCCTGTGTCTCTTCTGTCTCTTCTGTCTATCTAAATAAGTTACATTTTTACACATTGGTTACTACAGTCATGCTAGCAGCTCTGTGTTGCTGCACTGAGGCATAGCGCACATCTGTATGCTCAAGATGACAATGCTAGGGGACAGCAGGTATAATGTTTATCATCTTAACCTTCTTAGTTCAATGTGTCAGCATGCTAACGTTTGCTAATTAGTAAGTAGACCTGGGGCCAAAGTTTTGGACAAATACAAATTTTAACCTAATGATGGCGCTAGAGGAAAAGTCAGTGGTCATCACCAACAGTTTTACAATTGATCCTGAGGGAACATTTAAGTCCATACCAAACTTCGTGGCAATCTGTACAATGGTTGGCACGATATTTCACTCAAAATTGTTGATACAAATGTCAACTTCATGGTGGCACTTGAGGAAAAGTCAGGGGTTCACCAAAGTCATTAGTAGATGTCCACTGGGGACCATGAATCACCTGTCCAAAATATCAGGAAATCCATTCAATAGTTGATGAAATATGTCAGTCTGGACCAAAGTGGTGCACTGACTGATGCCACCCCTAGTGCGTCATGGCTAAACACTGGACGAAACAATTGCTGTGGTCATCCGGCTCCTTTTGTCTGGTGAGGCACTTTGTATTCCCATTTTTGTAGGTGCAATATAAAAGAATACTTAAGTATTAAAAATGGGTGTGTTAAAGAAAGACACACAGAGCAGTGGCAGATTGAAAGGGCATTGTAAATGCGAAAGAACACAAGTTGCATTTCTGATATCAACAGAGTGTTAGATGCCCATCTATATTCACGACGATCAAAAGGTCAAAGCGTTGTCCTGACATTCTCTACACCTCTGGAGCTCATAACCCCCCCCCCCCCCGTGGGTCGTGGAAATGTTATTGTAACAGAGATGATAGTTGGACGGAGCCCAGCATGGCACAGGAAGTGTGTATCCTGAATGAAGTTTCCATGAGATTCGGTGCAGCTTGACCTTTCAGTGATAGCCTCAATGTGAGGTACTTTCCCCTCAGGGTAAAAAGAAAAGGCGCGTCTGCTGTTTTCTTCCCCTCAATGGAAGCTTTATTGAACGGGGTAGCGAGAGAAAAGGGAGGGCGGCTGTCTCTTCTCCACTTTCCCTATCGAATGTCAGGCAAAATTGCGATAAAGTCTAACCCTCATCCATTTCTCAACCTTGGAGAGCAAACCGATTTTTTTTTTTCTTCTCTTTTACAGAAATAGTTCTCACCATGCAAATGCATTAGGGACGGAAAGTGTATTAAAAATTGAAACCATTCAGGGTAAGGGACATGTGCCAGTGTACTCCCTAATGCTGGGTGATATGAGCCTTGAAACCTGCATGCCTTTATGTCTGCACTTTGCGCATACATACTTTTATTGTTTTTGTGATTTTACACCTCGGCTTACAGGATTTTACTTGGCGATACTTGCTGCAATAAAGGATGATCAAACCTTGAAGCATTAGTGCCTCATAAAACATATCAGCGCATGCAAGACCTCTGCCGTCTGTGTGTTTGCCATTCAAAGGACATATTGATTTAGCTTTACACAAAACCGTTCTCGTCTTATTTCCCTTAAGACTGTGGTGACTAAAGCCCCTTGTGCCTATGTTGGTAGATATTGAACTGTTACCCTTAATAGATCAACACCGCGCTGCAACATACCTTTAGCTTCCTCTACTTAACATTGTAACCCACAGGACACGTCATCTATCTGATGAAATTCTCACATATAAAAAAGATATATATATATATTTCTCTGCATGATTCTTTGCTCTTTGAAATTGTTTCATGTGCTGGAGGGTGTTGAATCCTCTAAACCCTTAAAGACCCATGTAATCCTTCAATAGAATTTAAAACATAAGAAGGGTTTTCACATAACAACAATAAAATGTAAAAGGGCTTTGAAATGAAACACTTGTGAATTAGTTTTGCTTATTGTTTTTTTTAATGTGTGTTATATTGATCCCATTTAATTACATATAAAGGCTGTTCATTCAGTTTCTCTCTCTCCACCTTTTCTTCCATCTCTCATTGCTTCATTTCACCTCTTGATCCCAGGAAATAAGAGGCCTTGTGTCTTTGTGCGTAAAGACAACAGCTCTGTTGTAATAGGTGGTGGTTTGCGGTGGCCACGGCAGGTGGCTGGCCTTGATTGCATTAGACTGATGACGCACTTGAAACGCCAAAGGAGAGGAAAAAGGCAGCGGGTCTGTTTCTTGCCACCTGCCAGTGGTTTACCACAAAAAAAATAAGTAAAAAGGGGAAAAAAAACTCTGAAGTGTATCAGATACTGAAAGGTATGAGGGAGGGAATTAAAGGCGCAGACTGAGAATAGAGCCAGATGAAGTTACAATAAACATGATGTCAGGTATGTGTGAGCTTGACAGAACATGAAGGTAAGAAAAAATAAAAAAAATAAAAATGAATTCAGTATCAGCATTTCCTGATCTTTTATTCCAACATCAAATGGTAACATATTGCGGAGCTGATTTTCCTCTGAACACTAAACAAACACTGAAGCCTCAGTTTTCCATTTTCCCCAGATTACTGCGCCTCGGTGTATCACAGTGATTTCCTTCTATCTGATTCCCTGTTGTCTGAGCTCCCACTTGTCTGCCTGGGCTTTTTGCTGGAGCTTTGTTCGGCCCCGAGAGCAGCTTAATACCTGTGGCTGATCTTAAACTGGTAAAAGGCTTTCTTTCAGGCCTCCTGCCGCATCTCATTTCCTTCCACTGAAGGTCCTTTGCCGACCGACCTGAACACTAAAAGGATAGGCTGTATATTTGGCAAGAATCTGGCGATACGGGGGGGGAGGGGTGACGATACGATATATTATATATAGATATATATATATACATTTTTGTTGTTTATTTTTATGTTGGAAACTTGTTTGTGCTTTAGCTGGTGGCAAGCCACGGTGCTGCGTCTGAAAAAGGTTGTAACACGGTCTTTTAAACCCGAAGTGTTCGAGGAAGACAGCAAAGTGAGACCAAGGTCTTTCTGACTGATTGGATGATTGTGCATCCATCTAAATATGAATGGTAGCACACAACAATGGCCACAGAGCTCCTTGTTCTCCATTAGCACAGATATGGACGACTCTAGCAATCAGTGGGGGGGGGGTGTTCTCGACAAGGCTCATATTTGCTGCTTGTTTGTTGAACATAATAGAGTCGGGGACCTGTTGTGTTGTATGTCTCAGGCTTTCAAAGGGGCTTGAATTCAAAGAAAGAGTCTACAGCGTTCAGTGTATTTCAGAGCAATGGATTGCTGTGCCAAGGTAAATACGGTGGAAAGCCAGATGATTCGTAACAGCACTCACCTAAATGGATACCACTCACTACCACTGAAAAGCCGAGTCTGTGGACAATGACAAACTCAAACCAAGCGTAGATGTACTCTGTGGCCGGTGATCACAATCAAGCCCAAAGACACGAATACCCTCCGTCTCTATCCATCATTTAGCCCACTTTAAATTAAGGAAAGCAAGGGAAAACAATTCAGGGCCTCTGACTAGATCTCGGTCAAATGGGGAAGGGTGGGGGGGTGGGGTGGGGGTGGGGGTAGTCAATTGGATTAGTAGTCTTCAATCATTCAATCCTATTATTGATCCCCAGCCAGAGGAAATATCTGAAGGGCTGCTGCAGTATCCAAAGTGGGATTGATTGGGAAAATGGGACAGACAGAAGCTGATTTAGTTGATGCATCCAATCACCTCAAAGTTCTACAAACACTTTATTCACCCCCGAAACACACACACACACACACACACACACACACACACACATAGCATCATTACGTTATTATCAAATAACAATGCTCACAATGTTAACATGCTAAAAATAAAAAGCTGAACTTGTGAGCGATAGAACATCTAACGAACATTGGAAGGTAAATAATCCTGATGTTCCCCTGAGCTGTAACTACTGCTCCCTACCGATACCACCGTCTCTAGTGAGACACGGATATCACCACTCCGCTACCCAGTTTACCCCCAGTCACATTCTGAAATATGCGTCGTTTTCTTAGCATCTCACCGAGTTTGTCTGCTGAAAATAGCAGTATGATACACGGATGCAATTTTAGAAAGCTGCAGCAATGCACCCCCACACACACACGCACACACACCTGAAAATGACTTATATTGAATGAATTTGATGGCAAAGACTTCACATCACTAGAGTAACAGCAGCTCCTATAATTCAAATGAGAGAAACCCACTAAATGCAGGCTTTCCTGCACACTGGCCTGATTGGACTGATTTCAGTGATTGTGTAGTGAGGTGGGCAATCAAGACCAAATCCAGGTTTTATGTGTTTACTGGATTTGGGTTGCAGTTAGATGTTTTAAAAAAAAAAAAAAATTGCGATAACTTAAAATTTACCCATCCAAATTAACCCAATTAAATCTTCTTCATCGAACATCTTTGATGATATAACACATATGCAGCAGACACCTTAAAAAGGTGCGTGACAAAGGCAGAAATGAATCCACTGAAAGTTGGCAAAAGTGAATCGAATTCAACCTGAACGGATAATCACAGTGGACAGCTTGAATGGTGCCTAAGACTGTATTTTCCTCTGTCATCAAAACTGTTAACAGACTGACACCATGGGATTTACAGTAATATGGAGGAACAATCCAGAATCATTTCAGTGAGGTTCAAGATAATTGTAGAATTGATGCCAAAACTGGTCTGAAGGCTCATAATGGCTGCACCATCCCATTAACACCCATTATAGTTGGATGGCTGTCATTTCCCTGGCAACCCACAGACATGCGACATACATTTATTGCCATGTTCCCTGCAAACTTTATCCGTCACCAGCAGGGATTACAACCAAATCGACAGAGGCTTCACAGAAGACAGAGGTGAGATTATTAGAGCTGAAATACAACAGAAACCTTTAGTTATGGGGCTGATATATCACCATGCACAATACGGGCACATTAACATCGCTCGGCTTTGCTTTCTGGCTGGAGAAAAGAGCTTTTTAGCCTTCATGGTTGAGCAGTCACTGAGTCACAGGTATTGATCAACAACCCTTATCGACCCCCATCTGAACATTTTGTTCTATAGGGCAATAGAAGTCTTACTTGTTGGTCCTTTTAAGTAGAGCTAAATGATGCCGGGAAAACATCCAACACCATAGCAGAGCTGCCAGAGTCCCGATTTCCTGTTCGGTATTGTGTACAGGGAAGGTGAGACTGAACAGTCGGCCCAGTTCAGCTGCAATTACATTCCCAGTGCATGTGCAGCCTCCTCAGTCTGCTCTTGTTGTGTTTAGTGAGACTCAGACTCTCAGTCTTGTTCACTTCAGTTGAACGACAGCCAGGCAGCACCAGTCAAACTTGGGCACACGCACGCACGCACGCACACACACACACACACACACACACACACACACACACACAGGTCTTGACAAAAAAAGCAATCATAATTCACCTGGTTGACATGTTGCTGAAATCCTTTCTATATTACTCACGGGGCTCGGTTGTTGGGATTTATTTAGTCCAGCCCAGCACATTCAGATGTTTTTTGGGTCCTTTTTTTAATCTCCTCTCCTTTTATTTCTCTTTTGTCTTTCAGTTTTTACTCACAGTCTCTGCCTGACATCTTCTGTCCTCTCTTCTCCTCCTCCACATCGTGCCCCTCCCTCTCTGGTTGCCGTTTATGACATGCCTCTTCTCCGTCCCCGCTATTATGAGGGCGTGATCTGATGTTGAAAGGGAAAGAGACTCAATAACTTATTTCATCTGACTGTCAACATGTTTTCCAGCTGCTGGGTGGGTGGGTGGGTGGGTGGAGAGATACTGTACATGAACGTGCCTTCTTTTCGTATGCCTCTGAATAAAAAGAAATTGAAGTGATGTCTTGTGTAAATGACAATGAATGACATTTACAGGACCAACCAGATAGAAAAACAAGGGTTTCATACACTCAAATAATCAAATCATTAATTTTTCAGTGGTTTTGAATAAAACTTGAATTAAACTTTGAGGTTGTGTTTTCTCTGGGTGATGTAAAGTAGATTTTTAAAAGCTTCGTCATTGAAGAAGTCGGTGTGACGGTTTTCCTCAAGATGTGAATTATTGAACCTCAGACTAAGAGTCCACAAAGCTGACATCCATTGATAAATTTATTTATGTTTCTCAAATCCATCAAAGTAGCGATACATCAATTTATCTTCTGGATTTGCGAATGAAATGTTTGTGAATCACAAGACCTGCGGTAAACAATGTTTTCATTAAAAGGGAAGGTAGACACATTAAGCCTGTGGCATCTGTCATTTCAAAGATAGACACATGGAGATTGTGATAACATACATGAAATATCACCATCATTATTGGCCACCCAGCATATCTGACAGACGGCCCATCTCAAAATGGCTGTTGTTGTGTTATCTGGCCAGTGGCAGATTGAAATGTTAATGAGGCCTTTTGATCAACAGCACCCCTGTCTGTCAAGCTAGCCTTTAAACTGTTCGGTTTGTTTGTCCAGAGGATGAAAAATCCAGCCTCCAGTCCGCTGACCTCCCACTCGAATTAAGAGATACAAATAATTCTGTCTGTAGTTGTCAATGGTTGGTTCCTCACCTCCTGCTATATCCAGGTATTGATTTAGTCTTGAAAAGAAGGACAGAAGAAGGAGAAGAAGGTCTTTGAGGGGGGGAGAGGGATTTGTATGAGAAATCCCAAATGGAGATGAGTTTCAGAGAAGAAAACTGGCATCATCGGGAAGCAGAGAGCGACAGCAAAGAGATTTAAGCCTGAAAGAGAAGCAGAGCAGAGAGGAACTGCCAAGAGAGAGAAAAGGAAGAGACTGAGAAGACCGAGAAGGAAGGAGTGAATATATTCATCCGGAGTTGAGAAAGGAACAAAGAACAGATCTTTGATGTTTCTCAATCTCCGCGCTCACAATGAAGAGTGTAACATCTTTATGACTGACAAAGAGACGGGGATGAATGGATCTAGCATGTCTCACTATGTGGCTATCGTCGTCACTGAAACGATCACTGAGAGCATCCATTACACAGTGTTAACACCAGTGCTGATTGCAAATTGGTCCCCTGGGAGTAATTTGTCAGACATTTCGAGAAATCCTGTTTAAGCATTTTGTATATCTTCTATAGATCAAACAATGTGTATACATATATGTATATATGTCCTCAAGCACAGTGCGTTTCATTTACAGTCCCTGATGTATACACATGCTTTACAGTATATGCTGCCATCCTTCACTTAACAGGTTGTGTCTTTTTCATCTGCGAATCACTAGGTCTCTCACATCTGCCTCCTTTAAAAAACAATCTCTCATCTCCTCCCATCTTACCCATGGCAAATATTGTGCTGACAGGAATGTATGAATTACTGTGACAGAGGGACAACACCGTTTACACGATCTGTCCTTGGATTTAAAAGAATATCAAATAGCAAGGCGACGGCATAAACACGTTTTTTTCCTTGACATGAAAAAAAAGGTCTTCTTAGAATGAATTTTTCCCATCTGAAATTATTATTATAGTATTTTCGTTAGCTGTTGCTTATTCTGCCTTCAAACGGGGTTGTGTTTACCGTGTTAACGGGAGAAGTCCGTATGAGCGATGCCCTCACAATTTTTCGTCTTCACGAGTTGTGATGATGTTTTCAGAAATAAAAAGAACAAAAAAAGTTTATTCTTTATTTGATGGTAAGTTAAATTATTGTAAATTTAGTCGTAGAGTTTCTGTGTACATACTGTACATCTGCTCATATCAACCTTTGATGTAGCTGCGGTATCATTGTACATTATACTTTATAAAAACATGTTAAGCTTTCACAGTGTAGACCACTACACAGGACACAGGTTATTTACGTGCTCCTGCTGTATTTAGAAACAGGGTTTGGATGTTGGATTCAAGGATGAGGTAGACATGTCACAGGTCTCAAACTGGCACCGTGTAACATTGAATTAAAGCAACAAGAGCCCCCGAGGGTGCAACTGTACATTCTGCTACTCCAGAGCCGCCGCAGTCCCTGCTTATTAGATCTATACTCGTCCACACCGACACTACGCCAACACAATGCACCTATACATAGTTCTACCACATGTTCACTCAGTCAGCAACATGGTCACCTTGTCACTCCAAGTATATTCATGTCCTGTAGAGCTACACCGAGCTTATAATATACTGTACTGAGATGAATTCATAAATGAAGATCCCTTTCGCAGTCATTCAGTGGTGCTCATTATTGCTGCTGGGTGAAAATCTTGAGTCGCTGTACAGCAGGTTTTCAATTAAGCCGAAGGATCATTCGGGATGGATCATAATTCTTTGAAATCATGGGATTAACAACTACTTCAAACTTGATCAAATGAATTAAAAAAAATGTCTCACCTATTTCATTACCTATTATTTCTACTGCTTGAATAAGAAAATTTTAGAGCTGCAGGATTTCTTTTCACTCAACAATATTATATCATTAATTGAAGGACTCCACACCCGTGGGTTCAAAATTTCATACAGCCCCTGGCTTGTGTAACCCTGTCAACTGAACTATTTTTAGTTTTTCATTTCTCATGAAATCATAGGTCTAGATGGAAATGCAGCAGTGAAAGAAGAAGAAAACAGTACACATCATAGTAGGCTATGAGCAATCTAGAACAAAGATGTAATCAGCACCCAAAAAAGAAATAATAACCTTAATTATTGCCATTCGAAAATCATTTTTAAGTGACACCTCTGCAGCACAGAACGAGGGTCATGAGGAACATAACTGCTCCAAGTGACCCTCTGCTGCACATCTAACATCACTCAATCATTGTTCCAACATGAGATACACAATGTCTCATTTATCTCACTGTGCTCTCCTCATTAACCATGCTAGACTCTGCGACGGTTTCTGGAGGCCTAATAGCTGCAATTAGCAAAAGAGCTGCTCTGTAGCAAGACTATCATGGCACACATGACACCCAGACCCTCCTCCACACAGACACACACACACACACACACACACACACACACACACACACACACACACACACACACACACAGAGGCGCTGGCAACCTGTCAGTGGGAATTGTAGCCCTGGTGTGTTGAGTGAGAGTTAAGATGGAGGGAGAGACAGACCCAGCAGGCAAAAGCAGAGTTTCTTGTGCATTTGCTAATGATGTTGGGCCATGTGTGCCAGGCTTGATTTCATTGGCTGTCAGGATGAGGACCACTGGGCCTGGATTAGCGCTAGGGGTAGAGGGAGGAAAAAAACTCACTATAAATTAAAGTCTAATAAGGGCTGTTTTTAATTTCACTAAAAGTACCTCCATTAGCTGTATTTAAACCACTTTACCCATTTAAATGTAATCTCAGCCCTGGTGGATAAACAATTGACTTTGTGAAGGCTGCTGCTACAGATTTTCCATAATTTTAGTTTCATTAGTTAATCCTCATTTCACTAAGTGTTTCTAATATACAGTAAAGGAAATTGACAGGTCTGGGTGGGTGGAATGAGGGCTGTTACATAATCTAATTACGGAAGCCAGGGCCTGTGCTTTTTAGTGATCAGTACCGTCTAATTACACATTTTTGGATGATTGGTTTGTTGATCTAATATTTAATTCATTAATTTGTTTTGACATTAATCATTTGTTTTCTCATTTTTTGGATTCATTTGCTTCACACATTAGGGAATTTATATGTTCATTAATTCAATAAATGATTAATTTGTTGATTGATTGACTGCTGGTGCATTCCATTTAAGAAATATTGTGACCTATAAACCTCCTTTGACTGTAACCAATGACTGTATATAAAGATGGACCATGTTTCTCCACTTCCTCTCACTGTATGAAACTGAAGCCAAAATGTCCTGGACACGGGCACCGCCATCTTGTGCCAGTGACGTCATCTGGAGCTAGAGTCTGATACCAGTACAGACAGATAGGACTCAGTCTATTGGCTCATAAGTGAGAAACATATTAATTCTATGGAAAAGGTTCTGTAGAGTATGAATTCATTTTTTCTATTTGACTAGTGTAATAAAGTTAAGATTTTTGTGTGATCTATGCCTTTAAGGAGTAGCTAGGGTAATGTTTCTGTCCTTAAAGGAGCATAATGCAAATTCTATCAAATTAGTCTTACCTTAAAAAACTGACCAGAGGTTTGGGTTGATCCTCCTGGGCGTATGACGTCCCTCTGCTCCCTGCTCAGTATAAAGCCTGCATTACAATGACAGATGATACACATTGCATTATCATCACTAAGACCTAAATCTTACAAGTTTCAATTTAGTCTTGAAAATAATCGATAACAAGTAAAAGTCCTGCATGAAAAATCCTAAATCCTACTTAAGTAAGCGTATTAAGAGTATTAGCAGCAAAACGTAGTTAAAGTATTACATTTTTTAATTTATTTGATCATTTCAACATTTTTGAGAATGAAACCCTGTCAGACGTTTAGAAGGAAAAATTATTTGGTGAACTGTTACCAACTCAGACATCTGAAATGTGACACTGATTAAATTTGCTTTTTGTAAGATGTAAGAAACCAAAAAAGTGAAAATGTGCTTGATTACTTTCCACCATTGCTAATACAATTACCTAGCCTTCATCACACATGCATTTTAATATTGTTCAATTACCAAACCAGATAAAACTCCTGAATTCCTGAGTGAAAACAAAGAAAGTGTTTCTTAAAAACTTAATACCAAAAATGTAAAAGACTAACTAAGCCACCACAGCCACACAAAAGACTTATTAAAATGAATAATAAACTCTATATTGATGTCAAAACTTATCTCTACAACAACTAATCCCCCACTGTCTCACTGCTCATGTCTGCACCAGTGTTTGCCAACATTAAATATTGGTAATGAAATGACAAGCTAACATTGGAAATGAATGGGCGCTATCAGATAGCTAACATTAATTAGCTAAACTGTAACTTGAGGCAGAAGTTACAAACAAGATAACGTCAGCGTTCATCTGTAGATACTTCACACGATCTAATTCAGAAACTGTGTGGGTAAGACAGTAAAGTGTATTAAACCAGCTGGATAGTTTGTTACTGATACTTACATTTACCATCATTGTCGCATCGGGGGCAGAGACGCAGCGCGAGCCACTGACGCGAGTAAGGAAGGTAAACAAGACTTAACGTCAGGGTCAGGAAATGGTACGGTCCACTTTAGGGGTGTCTGAAATCCTATCACAAGATTCTTCCAAGCATTAATATGGGAAATATAGTGTAATAGTTGTAAATACAGGTAGGAAAAGTGTTGTTTTTACCTCCTTTTGGGGGAGTCAATGTCTTAATCGGGGCGTCAACCCCTCCCCGTAATTCGAAGATATTTGATTTTTTTTTTTGTATGGTCCATGTCCCATCCACTAACACCAAGGCTCAATCAAAAATATTGTGGCTTAACTTTTGGGGAGCTGTCATGTCATCAGGGTCAGCCGTTATGGGGAGACATTCGTGGGCCTTGCCCCCAAATGAGTTACCCCACACCCCACCAACTCACAGGGCAAGTCTTCTGTGCCAAACATTTGTTTTTATTAATTAATTAATCATATTAACAGTGAAAACCTTGCTCTGAAGAGCCTTCTGTGATTACCCATGATGCACCTGCTAGCCTACGTGCCAGCTGTGGAAGACAACTCATAGATGACCTCGGGACAGACCAGCCCAACCAAACTGAGTGACAACAGCACCCTGCCAACATTTTCAGTGGTAGGAAAGTTTCATTCGTCTCCACTTGGTACCACTGAGACTGAGACTTGCCTGAATACAGTGTCCCGGCCGACACAGCATTTTGTTTTTGCTGTCGGCTGTTTAGCACCAGCCGGAGGTCTCAGACACTGGATGCCTTTGTGAGTGTGTGCTTTCATAACTGAAAAAATTGCTGTGGAGAAAGATGGGGTTTTCATAAACACAAATCTTCAAAAGGAGCATATCTCTTGCTACACACTGTGGGTGTATAGGAGTGGTCTGATCGCAAAGCCCAGTGTTACTGAAAGCTTTCAAACGTGCCTTAACATTTGGCGCCTCCACAGCAATGTGCGAGAATTCATTCTCCACTCAAGCACAATACTCCACAATAGAAAAGCTCTGTTGGTTCAGCGAGCGCTTGAGAGGGACTTAACCCGCAAATGCACATGGGAGAGGGAGGACACCATTCTTCAGGTTCAGCACCAACACTCTCTGCTTGCTACTCTTCTAAAGGTGAGCCATGCGTTTAATTAACTTTATGATGCCAGCCTTGGCTTTCATGATGATTACGCTAAATGTTGAATGATTTTTGGGTCTACCTGAATTTATTCGGTAAGAGTGGAGTATGTGGTCTATTTCAAATGATCTTCTAATGACAGTGTAATGTGTGTGTGTGTGTGTGTGTGTATGTGTGTGTGAGAGAGAGAGAGATGTGGCTTGCATGTAAGATATATATTGCACGGTGTATGTGTGTGTGAAAGAGAGACTTTGCAGCATGCTTTGAAGTGGAACTGGGTTGGTTCTTGATGGCTCTTATTATCAGGCATTTACATCATAGAGTGAGTATTCGAACAGCAGTTTGTGGCCCCCTGCGGTTGCCATAATGCCCCCAGATCACATTTGCTCTGACACTGTGTCTGCATGGTGTCTATTTTTGTATTTTTTTGACTGTGACGCTGTCTAGAGAAAACCAAAAAGATTATCAAAACGTCTTGAGGATGAAGAGACGTTATATTGATATCTATGATCGGGGTCTAATTGAGTGATTTACGTTAATCTAAGCTAATCGCCTGCCAGCTTTAGCTCCACAGTTAATGCAGACACATGAGAGTGGTATCAATCTCTCAGCAAAACAGCAAATAAACATTTCCCACAATTTCAAACTTCCTTAAAGGTAGTATAACTTCTTTTCTTTTTGGCTATTTCTGGACAACAGAAACAAGCTGTTGCCACAACACTCACATTATATATTTCATTATTTAAGCTGATAATTGTGTAATTAAAGTAAACAATTGCCTTTTTCCACTTACAGGAGTCATGTTTCTGTCCACCTGAAGACTATAAGTCCAATATTCACTCTTTTAGCTCTGTTTTTGGTCTCCACCATATCCCGAGGGTCAGTGGCCAACTCTACCTGAGCAGGTAGTGTACAGAGCATTTAGAGCCCCAAAGTAACATTATGAGAGCTGCTGAGATCTGCTGCAATGAGGTGATAACTCTCTCAGGTATGCATTCATCACCACAGGGGACTCCTTTCACATGCCATTAGTCATGTGATCCATTGCTAATATAAAAATATTGATTATACTGCTAAGGATTAGCTTTTATGCATGAACGTAATGGTGGATATGTTAATTTTACTAGTAACTCCGGTAGCCAGTTCTTGCTGAAATCTCCAAAGCAGACACAGGCAGCAAATCAACACAAGAGCCTGAAAATAAACTCAAATAGAGTGATAATTTCTCTGGTCTCCTGTGTAGTATGTCTTAGCTACAAAAGGCATCATGGGATGAGACAGAATCTGTATTTGTCCCAGACTGCGCTGCTGGTCTCTCTATGAGGACAGCTGTCAAGGTCTTACATAAAGGAGAAGGATAGGGTGATAGGGGAGAGGATGATAAGGAAAGAATGGGGAGAAGGACGAGTGCCTGATGTCCAATTTCTCTCTTCCTGAAACCTTTGCCATTCTATATACAGTACCTGGAACAGGGAAGTAGGGGGAGAAGATGAGTAAAAAGATGGAGAGTGAGCAAAAGGAATAATAAAAATAAAGAGGGTGACAGGGGCAATGACAGAGGGGGAGTCGGATTAATTGCTTTGACAACCTTACCAGCCGAGTTTAAAACAGGAGCTGGGAGAAGAGGAGAAACTGAGAGGCTGATGTCGACAGAACAAGGTCTAGTAATCTTCCAGAGAAGCTCCTATTATCTGCCAGGCTGTCTCAGAGCCGAGAGCCCGATCCCCGGGGTACAGCTTGTGCCTCCTCTTCACACACACACACACACACACACACACACACACACACACACACACACACACAGGCAAACCCACTAACTGCACACCATGGGAGAAACACTATAGTAGACAGATAATCTGATAAGCAGAGAGACACACATGCAGCCGTGCAGACAGACAGGCATGCAGGCAGGTAGACATGCAGACAGTCAGTTAGAGGCGGACAGGCAGGAGGGCAGGCCGGCTACGCTCAGGCACCCAATGTCCCCAAGCAGCTAGAGATATTGCTGCTCCACTGAACAGCATAATGACAGTCTCTTCTACTTCACATGGGCCGGCCGATGTGAAAATCTACTCATAGTCGTCCTTTGCTTCAATTTCATCAGGAGAGTACACTGTGGCGGGGCCCTAAAAGGAGCAAATATGGGAGTAAATGACTGCAGGACTCTGGGATGGGAAGTTTTTTTTTTTTTTGGATAAGTAAACTGATTCCAGGGCAGGTTGGTTTGGATGGTATCTACACAAGGGTAAATGAACAGGATTTTTCAGTTCCCTTATTTGAGCAGAAGCTGCAGCAGCGATACAGCAAGTTTGTGTTTGAGGGTGTGTGCAGCACAGATCTATCTTCAGATGAGCTCAAGACCCACACTACGCTCCGTGGGGAGCCTAGAAGGGAGAGCAAGGTCTTCTGGTGAGGTCTTAACTCACACACACACACACACACACACACACACACACACACACACACACACACACACACACACACACACACACACACACACACACACTCTGAGAAAAACACAACTTGTCCTTGATTAAGACAGATGAACACATCTTGCAAGCTGTTGCTATGGCTACTTTGTCAAACCAACTCATAGCTCCGCTTTCCTGCTGCATTGCATCTCTCTCTCTCACACACACACACACACACACACACACACACACACACACACACACACACACACACACACACACACACACACACACACACACACTTAGTCCGCCCCTGAGTCAGTCACTCTCCTGCTTTCGTTATCCAGATGATTCACAAGGAAATTATATCATCTGGCGCAATGATGCAGACTCCGGAGTGTGATAGCGTGTTTTATTTGGTCTGATAGGATGGCAATTAGCCACGTAATGGATGGGCAACCTATCATACAAGGCTAATTAAACAAGCATTCACGCTACAGTAGCTGGGTTTGTAGTTCAGAGAGCCAGCCAAACAGTTTCCACCACTCGTTCACGGTGCAGATACGAGGCGCCGCATCACCATAATTCACAATCTATTGTTTTCTGATATCTTTTCCTTTTTTTTTAAACCATGTTTTTAATTTCCTACCTGAATACACACTAGTCACAGCAGCCCTGTGTGGTCTGCATTATTTGCTCAAGCCTCTGTTCCTTCACAGTACCATGTGTTTACCTGAGTGTATATTTGCTTATACGTTATGTTTCTCAGGAGGAAAGTGTGTACTTCTGAAATGAATCAATTAGGCTGTAACCACAGATAGGTGGATGTTTCTTTTTCTTTGCTTTGTTTGAATAAAAAGAAATTCTGCGCACACCGCCTGAAGACCTTTATTTTTCGTTTTCAAGATTGCATAGCAGCTATTGTGGTTTTTTAAATTACAGTAGTTACAGGGTGGTGTGTTTTTTTTTTTTTTTTTGCGCAGCACAGACTCCAACTTTTAATGCACTATTCATTTATGTGCTTCTTCAGCAGATAGTGCGGTGAAGATAACCTCAGTCACTCACAGCTATGCCTCCTCCTTTTGGGAGGGAACCGAAAAAGACAAGAAAGCAATTATATCTCTACCACCATGCTCATTTTCAGGTACCCTCTCTCTCTCTCCCTCTCTCTCCCTCTCTCTCTCTCTGTGTTCTCCCAGGCTGATGACAAATGGAGGAAGAGGAGCAGAGCTGCAGGTGCTGATGATGTGTGTGTGTGTGTGTGTGTGTGTGTGTGTGTGTGTGTGTGTGTGTGTGTGGTGGAGGTGGGGTGGGGGTGGGTGATCATGCTCCATTTCAGTTCATGTTATGGTGGGGGAAGCAGCAGTGACCACAAGTACTGACAATTTTTAGGGCTTTTAGCTGCATCTCTTTGCTACTAAAATCAGACTTAATGGCAACATGTTAGTCATACTCTGCTTCCTGAGTGAGATCCTTCTCTGACTGAGCTGTGCACCTTTCGCTCCCTGTCACCGAGACTCTTTGATTTGTACACATGTGCAGCATTTGGTCAAAATGGTAATTTTTTTCCCCCGCAGTAACAGCATTGTGAATGTTTGGTAATTTAATGTGTGGAGTATCTGTCTGGGCAGAAACTGAAAATAGTTATATCAGTTCAACAGCCACTGGCCGTTAACCAGTTGGGGACCAGCGCTGTTAACCATTGTTAGCTGTTGCTTGGTCATTGGCTTGGTTATTCTGTGACTCCACATTTTACCCAGAGTCACAGATTCACTCCATATGTTGCTCCGTATGTTTGCTCCTTAACGTAGGACAAACACAACATTTAATCGTGCTGCCAATTATTCAGCAGGTGTTGAAATAAAATGAATCAAATGTAACGAGTAGTAAATGTTTGTAAAAAATTTGATTATCTTTTGAAAATTGAGAAAATATAAATATATACTATAACTACATTATACTTTTATTAGAGTTCATCATTATAGTTTAGGTTGTTTTTTTTTTGCTACCTTCAGTTCAAATCAACACCAGCACGAATTTCCAAAAAACTGTCCGTCACTCTGAATAATTCACAGACCTCATTGTCAATCGTTTTCATAGGAGCTATTCCTTCAGTAAAGGCGCACCTTGGTGGCTCACCTGGTGAAGTGCGTACCACATGGGCTTATTCCTAAACCCAGCAGCCATGGGTTCAAGTCTAACCTGCGGCCCTTTGCTGCATGTCATCCTCTCTCTCCCTGACTTTCCTGTATATCTCTCACTATACTATTAAAATAAGGGCATACTGTAGTTCCAATCAAAACTGTTGTGTCATGGCGACACGGTTGATGGATGCTTAACATTTTTAAATGCACTTTTCCATTCACCACTGTTGTATTGGAGTTGAGGCATGCTGCATTTAAGTGTCTGACACAGATATCCCATAATCTGGACAAATTAAACCAACACTATCTCTCTTCTGTCTGAACTGACCTTTTAACCAGGTATACCTGTCTGCATGCTCTGCAGATATAATGTGAAAAAAGGGAATGAACAATATCAAGCTTTCAGCTGTGTTTGACTGAACAACAGATGAACCACTTCTGCTGCAGGAACACGGCTTATGTTTCCACTAATAAAGGCAGCAGCAGTTGTAATAGTGACATATGGTGATAACGATGTCTTAAAACCACAGGATGAAGACGGAAATATGATCATAATACCTTTCAAGGTCAGGTTGCCCAGTTGCTCGTGATCGTTTGACCCAGTTATAATGAACATCAAGGTGCTCTCTGTGACCGCAGTGGATGGAGAGTGCGGTTATATCTTGCCATTACATCTCCATGACAGCTCGTTGTCCGCGTCACGTAAGGATGCATTGTTATCGACTGAATGTCCCTCTCAGACAGAGGCAGGATGTGGCCATCACACTGCTGATCCTGACAACACTTTCACAACCTTGAGAGAGCGTGACAGACATCCGAAGTGGAGGTGTGGCAGCACAGAGGAGCACAGTACAGCTGTAAAAAAATATTATATATATAATATATATAAATATATAATATTTCTAACTAGCAGGACCGAGATGGACCGACAGACAATACATTGTACATCATGAATATAACAAAGCATGAGTGACGAATCATTACAGAATATGTCTTTCTGTTTGCTGTCATCCTCCACTTGTACATTATCAAACACTCAGAGATCAGTTAATTTAATTCACTTGATGTTTGTTATCACGAAGCAAGCAGGAAATACTGTGTAATTTGATGTGGGGAAAAACTGCATGAAAACACACCATGGATATCATCTGACACTAGATCTAAACTAAGTCAAGGACTCAAAATGCAATCATCCAAAAAATGTCTCCAGAAAGCAGCGTAGTGCTTGTGAGCAGAGTCTGATCGCCGACCTCATGAAGCTTAAACTTAACTGTGCTTTTATGACTGTTGTTTCTAGAAAGAGTAGAGCAGGTTTTACAGCAGCTCATGCAGAGTATCTTGCTGCTTCTACAGGTTTGTTGACCAAAAAAAAAAAAAAAAGCTTCGCCCAACCACAGTCAAAGTCTGAATGATACGATAAAAATCATTTGATTGCTTGCAGGGGTGAAGATAAACTGAGGGCTGATGTGTTGACGCTTGGCAGGGCCGTCAGAATGGCAGTCATGCATCGCTGCCGGTTAACAATGTGCAGTTTGCTCCTCCTTGTTTCCTTACAGACAGGTTTTTCCTTTGTTGAGCTTTTGCTTGCAGGTGAAAACTCAAACAATAGTGCACCTCACAGGCAAGATTTCACCAGTATCCTTTGTTGAGAGGAGCAGCAAATATTTTAAGAACCCCAAAGTTATAATTATTATTTTTTGTTTGCTTACATCTTTTCCACCCAATTCTTGTGTGCTCACAAAAATACTTCAGTGAAAACGTCGGCAGTGAATCATGTCAGATGAAAGGAGTGAAAACAAAATATGAATGCACAGTTAGACACTGAAAACCAATAGTTAAATAGTTTTCATGCCACGGTATTAAATTTAATATCACTGTAGGTTTTTATATCAAAAGAAAAAGGTATTTTTTTCTGGAGATTTTCCATGTTTGATTTGAGCGCCAATGAAAAGAGTGTGTTTTATGTTCTACCATCAACATATTGTAAATCCCTGAGACGATGTTCTCAATAGTAGAGATGAACAGAAGAGATGTGTTTATGTTCTAAAGACATCAAAAGCTGAAATGCCTTTGTCTTTTCTGTTCCTTTGCCCTCTTTAACAAACCTTAGTGTGATCTCACTTTACCGCTTTTTTTATCAGTCTATGGTGTGTGTGTGTGTGTGTGTGTGTGTGTGTGTGTGTGTGTGTGTGTGTGTGAGCGAGCAAGTGAGAGAGCGAGCAAGTGAGAGAGAGCGAGTGGGGTGCAGAGGGTTTATTTGCATATATATATATAAGTGTGGAAGTGAGATCCGATTAGAAGTTGTCAATCTAGACACATGTGGAGACACATTTTAAAGTCAGGTGTGAACTGACGTTAGAACTGTCCACTTGTGATCGGATCACTGAAGACGTGTGTTAATACTAGTGCTGAGCGACTAAGCCGATTTTCATCGTCATCACGATATGAACATGTGCAATAAACACATCGCAAAGAGACTCAGAGAAAAACGAGATGAACTAGAAAAAATATGGAAATCCACTGTTTCAAAAATTACTGCAAATTTCAAGTGGTAAATCTGCCACCGCTGTCACTGTAAACCGCAAACAATCACTTGGGTTTTCATCAACCCTCTGAAATGTCCTGTACCTGCGTTGGTGTTATACATGTAGATGCAGCTGGCTGGAGCTTTTCTTCCCCCTGTGATCAGACCCTCTTAAAAATCACAGTCAACAAGTGTCACTTTGCTGGTGAGTAATGTTTTCTGGCAGCTTCGCAAACACGAGCGGCGGCTTGTTGAGCTGCTTTTGTTCCTGTCCGTATCTGAGCTCGGCGACAACAGAAGAAGAATCGGCCTTCTCGATGCTGAAGTTGCATTTTATTTAAAACGCAGACGCTATACGACACTGCTGCGCAACACAAAGCATTTATCCGACGGCAGCCCTGTGTTATTAGGGAACATAAAGAAGATACAAGATATCACACACTTGTACGTGTAACAGGAGCCGATTGCTGTTCATATCTGCTGTGACAGCGCGGTGATATTCTGCTGCTCTTAGCTCAGAGAAAGACGGCTGGAAGACTGCCTTTCTTCTCGAGAGGATTTTGGAAAGCTGAAACGATGACTAAATTAAAGCAATATTGTCTTTTTTTCTCTCCCCCCTTCTCTCTTTCCCTCTCTCTCTCTCTCTCTGGCTCTTCCACTCACTCCTCCTCTCTCATCTCTCTCTTTCCCTCTATCATCTTTCAATCTCTGTCTCTCTGTTTTTCTGATTGATACAGCCATTTCACGAAGATTTCACGCTTGAGGAATCCCAAATGGGTCTGCTCTCATGACAAACAGATCAATTTTTATAGACTTGAAAGTTGCTGGTCTTGAAAATTGTTTGACTATCTTCAAGACACGGCAGAGTTTTGTGGCAATGATCTCTCTCTCTCTCTCTCTCTGGGCTGCTTCTGAGTCATGGGCTTCCTATGCTGTTGTTGTGTTGGTGTCATAAACCATTTATGAAGTCGCTAATATCCTTCGCCACCCAGATACATTTTGCACAACCTTTCACACTTGAATGAATTTGCAAAGGTGAACCACAAAATATGTCAAAGGGGCAAAATGCTGCTTTTTGAGGAGGCTGAAACATTGTTAAATATGCTGACACAAAGACCTGCATGATATGCTTTATGGTCTGGAGGCTTGTAATGTAAACAGCAGGTGGCTGAGCCTCTGAACACTGTGGCTGCTACTGCTGCTGCAAAAAAAGATGTTTCTAAGAGATCCACCTGCCTCTTTGAGATACCATTGGCAGCCTGGAGTCACACTTTTGTCTGCTAACATATGCACATAAACACACACACACAAACACACATACACTCTCTGAATCAAACCCACATGCACAGCGCAGAAACACACAGAAGTGCCAGAATGCAAACACACAAAATACTGTATGAAAATGCAGACACATTCATATGCATGCATGCGTCTGCGAGCGCACACATGCACAGACGCGCAAATTATGTAATTAAAATGCCCGTGTCTCCACGAGCAGTGATATTCTTCTCAGCAGATTTTGCCAGTGAACAAGAGCAGTCATGTCTCTGAAAACGCTTTGATCACAGCGGGACCCGGCGGTGGCAAGGTGAGCAGCACATTTACATCTCATTCACAGAGTACACAGCAAGGTGAGCCTGCCTGCCTCACTGCTGCTTCCTGTGTGTGTGTGTGTGTGTGTGTGTGTGTGTGTGTGTGTGTGTGTGTGTGTGTGTGTGCGCGTGCGCTTGCTTTTCCTTCTCTATATTATGTCTCCTGTCTTGTACTGTTTGTGTGTTTGTATGCACGTATTTCTGATTTGTGCACCAGCATCAAAGCCAGCAGGTTTTTCAGGGTTGATTTAACACATATATGCGTTGCATACAGGCCAGTAAAAGTCCGCTCTCTCTGCATACAGCAATATTACTGAATAGGTTGCTGTTTGTTTTTCTTTGCCACCAACCATCTTCCTTAAGTTTTTTTTTTTTTACCATATTGGTTTTATTTTTTGCTTGCAAAATTGTTTGTGTGGAGTTGGCACTTTCTTCTGCTGCCGGAGTGCCAACATTTTCCACCGCCTCAGACTGCACACTCAGTTGTTTTCCGAAAAAAAAAAAAAGACTCACCCAGGAGAATGGATCTCTGGATCATATGGGCTTAAACGCATCACCTGGTGTGAGTATTGACAGTTCAATGAATAAATTGTGAACTAGTGTACTCCCAATATTAATGTGGAATTTTTCAGGCACTCCAAGGCATTTCTGGCCCAGCTAATTTTTCATGTGTTTGACTTCATCTGCCTCCACCTGTGTGTTCGGGAGCGTGTCGGGCTGGAGGGGCGTTTTTCATGTGAGCGACTGCTTGCAGAAAGTGAGCAAACCACAATTTTCAGGGCTGTAATTCTCCATCTGTCTGACTAACAGGACTTTTCGACACAAGAGGCCTTGAGTGTGTATGTGTGTGTACTATGGATGACATCATTTACTAGTCTACTAAATCCTGAGCAGGCAGCAACATAAGCAGCCAGAGTGGTGGATTGTGCTCCGGAGGGCAATGACTCGTATCACTGATGTGGGGGACAGTAGGTGGAAGGACAAGCTGAGCTTGATTTACTTCTCATTCAACAGTGGAGGTGCCTCGCCTGCTGAGATGTTAACAACAGTCATCTGCACGTTCGCGTCTTAACAGCCATAATTTTTGGATTTATCCCAGAAAACTGAAAGAAGAGAAATTAAAGTTTTTGAGAGGAAAGAAAAGAGGAAAAGAAACGATGGACAAAACAATCACCTAACTAGCTAAATGAAGGAGCAGCGTAGTTATGATGCCGTTGTTACCTGGCAAAAGAAGCAGGTGCAGAGCCCAGCGGCGGCCATCTGCAGCCATCCAGGTCTAATCAGACCAGGTAATGATGCGCTGCTCGGTTTGTCCAGTCCCAGACGGGGACGGAAACAGGTGAGTCTGATTAATCAGGAGGCAGCTACACAGCTCTGGTAAACAGCAAGCAGACACAATTCATATATCACTGTATGATTGTTCTCAGCTGGACAGGATGGAGCTTACCCACCCTTAATCATTTCTGAAATATGTCCCGGTTAGCATGCATAGGTGAACCTCCTGAAAATCCTCTTCGAATAGTTTAGTGGTTGCTGAGGGTGATTTCTCCCTGTGTTTGAAGTGTTGCTTTTGAAGCACAACTCTTGCCACTTTGGAACATTTCAGATAATATTTTTCTGATTGTGCAAGTTGATTCTCAAAAAATCTCATCAACTACTTCACAAGCCACTGACATCCAATTCTGCCCCTCAAGGCCAGTGGCAGTGAAAAAAAAAGTGACAGAAATCTTATCTTTTCAACACATTTCTTCTCTTAATGTAATGAGCTACATACAGTATCAAGCTGGGATTATTTTCATATCGTTTCCGAGGGCAGTGGCCTACATGGCATATCAAAAGTATTACATTTTTAAAAAATATTTCTCAGTTTACACACTTTGGCTGGCAAGAGCTGAGGCGGTGGTCAGTGGTCAAAGGCAAATCTCACCACAGGGCTAATGAGAATACGTTTAGGAGACATGCTTTTGGATTGATTTTGTGTTGTATTGGAGAGACGAGCAGCAGGGATGTTAGGCTATAGGTGTTTTTTGCTCAGAATCAATGGGGCTAATGAGGAAAGGTGTGAAAACAGGTCAAGATCTCAGTGAGAGTTTTTTTTGGCAGGATACAAGGGTCAGATATGCAAACACAGATCAGAATAATGATTTGGATTCATCTTGCATAGAGGCACAAACCATATGTGACATTTTTACGTCAGAAATAAGATAGTTGAAGATTTGACAAACGTAGTAAATTAAGCAACCTGTCGCACACTTCATTTCCTAGTGAGGAGCTCTGTGTCTGCTCATTGGGAAAAAGGCTTTTCTTTTCCAGGTGACACTAACGACACATGCCAGCAATGAAAAACTGAGGAAAGATTAGATGCACTTCACAACAGAACGATCACATGGGCTAATTTTGTGAGTCTCCGTCTCCTTGAATAGACTATATAGAAAAAGATACAATGGCACATATACAAATCTCTGTGGACAAATGAGGTACAATTCATTTTCTGCACCAACAAACGCAGTGAAGACAGAGAAAGAGCCATTTGTAAGTTTTGCTTTTGCTACACAGCCAGCGTTAGCATTAGCAGCTGTTTACTCACCAGTCTAGAAGAAACGCTGCGAGTTCAGCATCAAACGTCATTCCTTTACTCGCCGAGAGCTGTCTCCAGCGCCAACGTGAACTTGTCTCTATCATGTCTTCTACTGAAGTTAGCACGCTAACCAGCTATCTCCGGCCAAAGAAACCAAATTCATCGGCAGAGAAAACTCACAAACTTCCCCTTTAAAATATTTAACAGTTCAGCTGTGAGATTTTTTTCTAAGCAAGTAAAGGCCAGATGTAAAATGTAAAAAAAAATGTACATTTATAAAGACGCATGTGAGCAAAGATAAATAGTGCAAATGTATTGAATGATATGCAACTATAAAAACACTATAACCATTTCATGATCAAGGTGCTATGTTGCCATAGATGCAATAAGTATCTATACATTATTTATATCCAGAATATCTTTCTGTACCTTCTTCTTCATGGGTGATAACTGTGCTGTGGCATTTTGTTGTAAGATCGACTTCTAACAGAAGGAAGACAAGGAGCTTCTCTGGATGCAAAGCATATTCCTCTGGTTCGTATCTGTAGGTGCAGAAGCCTGGGATGAAAAGAAAAATGCAGGCTGTGACACAGGTAAGATGAAGCATAATTAAATAATAAATTTAGGAGTTTATTTTTCTTGTCATAGTTTTCATAGTTTGCATCAACTGAGTCAACTGTACTTATTCCTATATCTACAGTAGCAGTGAAATATCTGCAGTATCCTTTGAGTTCTGATAAACTGTACAGAAAAAGCACTGGCTTTAGATAAAACTGTCAAAAGGCTTGTTTTCTCAATGCAATGATTTACAGTCAAACACTCGTGTACCTGTGAAAATAGTTTCAAACTGAACACAGAGCAGTTCACAAAGCAGTTCACAGTAATGCACAGAAGCAACATGCAGCCAACTCAGGATTTCACCATCAATAACCTCTAACATAACATTTCTGATGCACATACTGAGAAATGGGCCATATAAGCTCACAGCGAATCTTCCCCGCAATGTTTAGATATGACTGCTCTCCATTTTCTTTTTTTTTTTTTTTTGGGCTTTTATGCCTTTAATGGACAGCACAGTGGAGAGTGACAGGAAACAGGGAGGCAGAGAGAGGGGGAATGACATGCAGCGAAAGGCCGTCCGATGCGGGATTCGAACCGGGGCCAACTGCAGCGAGGACTGTAGCCTCTACACATGGGGCGCCTGCTTAAACCACTACGCTACACGACCCCCCTTTTTTTTTTTTTTTGGGCGACTGCTCTCCATTTTCAAATGATTTTCTGTCCAGGTTGGTGCATAACACAACTTCCATTATCTCCTGAAACTCAAGAACTCGACCATAAACGACAATTTCACCAATCAATACGGTAATTTCATACAGGAATATACAAGGAGTTACAAATGGGGTTACGGAGGGAGGTGTGTGGGGAGCAATGTCACATTTTATCCCCAAGACACTGAGGATAAAAGCAGACATCAGTGGATCTGTCTGGCGGCAGCGAGTATCAGTAGAAAAATGGACAATTGGACACTTTTATCTGCTAGCTTTGATGTTGGTGAGGAGACTAATGGCGGTTCAAGGACGATTGCAAAGCCACAGGAGGGTAGGGACTGAGGAGGGGTGGGGCAGGTGGGGGGAAAAATGTAAAATGTTGTATGCAAGAGAAATGAACGAGGACTGGGCGAGATAAAAGAGAAACATAACAAGGAGAGTGAGAGAGGAAGAGGCAGAGTTGCCTCAACAGTGACTGGTCTTTAAACATTTACCTGTGCTGAGGGGAGAAATGGCTGTTTGATTCCATTACACTTCTGTAACAGCTGTAGTTAATGGCTGTGTCACAGTCTATTAACTGCATTCATCTTTGCCTCTGATATATAACAGGACATCAGCGTTGAACAAAGACAGATGACTGTGGTTCCCTCTATGCCATTACAACTCGTACCTTATTTCCATTCACAGGACGTGGTGGAGGACACACACACATACACACACACACACACACACATAAACACGTGTGTGTGGACATTCACCACAAACACACGGGAACCATGTATAGCCTACATTCTTATATACTGCACACTGCATCAAACAAAACAGACAAAACATCCATCTTTCCGTCCTCTCCACACCGTCGTAGCAGTGACAGCCGGCCAGTGTGATAAAGGAAAACGAAGAGAGGTGTTTTTAATCTAAATGTGTCAGTATCTGTGGAATCAGAACATATGACTATAAGAATATATTCAGTTTTGACAGATACAACATAAACAACAGAAAAGATATACCGTATTACACATGACCGACCGTGTGTTAGCTAGCGCGTTTTTCAGGCTTCGTTCACAGCTCAATTCCACACCGCTGCTTCTCTCCGACTTGTGTAAATGAGTGAATGTGCGCATCTATTCAAGGATGTAACCTGCTAATAATTTTGAAGAAAAGACACCGAATTATCTCCACAGTAATTAATGCAAATCTCACATTATCTGCATTAAAAGCAAAAATGATTTGCTCCTCTAACACAAAGAGGAGAAGTCATCTCTTAGACTCTCAGATACAAGTTGTTGTAACATTTCTTCTGGATTTAAGTAATTTAAAGCTATGGTGGTTGTGATTCTTCATGTTATATATATTTTAGGTTACATTCTTTAAACAAGAATGAAAGAAAATGGATAACATGGACATAGGAAGAGGAGGAGAGTAGCTTATAACTGAGAACAAATCTTGTCACCCATACCCTAAATATTGTGAATAACACTAATAATAATAAAATAACTCCCTAATTTCTTTTCTCTGTTAAAACTGAAATTTTTGAATTATCAAATTCACTTGCACACTAACCTGTGTCTGAAAACACGCTATTTACGGTATACTGCACTACATTTACTGTCCACTTCTTTATTTGAGTGTGAAGTTTATGCTAAATAGAAGCTTGAAAATGTTTGACAATGGAGTAATGACACAAAGTGAAATCTCAATTTACTGCACACTATGGAGTAATCTACTGATTGTCTTCTACATAGGGAATAGTTAATGGGTGAACGGGGGATCTAGGACACATCACTACATGTAGGTTGTCTGCGATCCCATTTTGGATCCCACATTCATTTGTTCCCAAAACGGCAACTCAATGCATCTTTCAGCTTTTCACACTGAAGATGAAACAAAAAATTCTAATAATATTGGTAGACTTCAAGCGGCAGTGTGCACGTAGCGCATATCTGTATTTGTATGAGACAAACGCAGACATGGATAAAGAGCTCCTTGCACGTTTAGTTAATTTCATAAGGGGATTATACATGGTCTCAAAAGTGCCTTCAGATGAGCCGCTCTGAGATGAGGTTCTCACTGCTACTCTCCTCCCTGCTGGCTCTCGCTGCCCAGCATTAACCTATTTAGGGCAGCTTTTAGGCCTCTCCATCGCCCCTATACTCTTTCACAATTTATGAGGCCTAATCAATACGGAGTGGAGCACCTACATGATAAAATGGTTCAGGGGTAGCCGCAGAGGAGAGCACATCAAAGAGAGCCCCCCCCCCCCCTTTCCTGCAAGAGATACCACTCTCCAAATTAATATAACCTAATACACAACGTGAAGAGCCCAGACCCCACAGTAAGAGGACAGGGCCCAGAGGCTAATACCCTGTTAAAGCAGTTTTATTCTACCCTTCCTCTTTCCTGCCTCCGTCTACACCCCATCATAAAGCTTTATCAAAAGCTAATTAAGCTCAAAAACAATGAAATAACTCATAGGATGGCAGCCTGTACTGAGCTTATTGTATGAGCCTCTTGGCAAGAGTACCCCACAAAAATTATATTGTCACTTACCTATTAATGAAGACAAGTTTGCAGGCACTCTTTGGGCCATTTTAATTTATATTAATTCTCTGTCAGCCCTTGTTATGGGCGTTATTAAGCTGCACCCGGAAGCAAAACAAGGCTTTTGACCTGAGCAGGAGTTGGAATAAATCTCTCTCTATCATTTAGTGGCTGTGAGCAGGCAAAATACCTTAACAAACAACCTGGCAGATGGAGCTATGTGAGGAGAATTTAGAGGAGCTAACAGAGTTTTGAATATATTTAAGTGTCAGTGCTAACTATGCAGATTCAAAGTAGTGCCCAAAGAAAAGAATAAAGTTGAATGTGGAAGAAAACTATTGTACTGGCCCAGCTGGATAATAGGACTTTTTCACAGAAGACATTTTGACATGTCACAGTAAGAAAACTGGGTTTAAATAACAATTTACAAATATAAATATAAATATAATAATTGTCAGTCCTTTGTAAATGAATATTTGTCACATTTACATATATATATTTATTTATGAAGAAATGTGTAGGCTATTTTTAAGAGTTAGCCGTATTCATGCTGTTAAGAATGAGCTAGATCATGCTAACAAAACCAAGGTAGGTATACTGATTAGCAATTTGAGTATATTGTGTTATTTTAGTGAAATGTAATTTAAAATGTTGCCAGTTCAGATCATTAAACAGCATTTATTTTCATATCAAATGTCAAATCAGATCAGGTCATCCATAATATTATCTTCTTTTCAGTCCAAATGGGAGCTGTCAGTTTGCTCATTTAACATTTAAACTGCAGTTACTGGATGCAAATGTTGTTACTAATAACAACTGTCCCTGCGTGAGAACTACATGTATAGTGCAACCCATTTTAATTTACTGATGTGTAAAAGTAAATTATGTTAACAGTTACATCATAAGTGGGACAGTTTCAATCTTAGGAAGAGCTAATGAAATTGCCTCCAGGCTAGTACTGACCATTTCACTGAAATACATGTAGAGCCACCCTAAAACTTATGGTGTGTATACTGAATACCATGGGGTGAGTTCACAGTCATACGGACCGTCCACGGGCCCATTAGAAGGTTCTGAACATATTCTAATGGAGTAAACACTTAAATGTTTGTTGATATAGACAGGATGTACCTCGTTAGATCGATTAGAGTCGCTAGAATTCAAATATTCACTTCATTTTGGGACGTAATGACGTTCTCTCAGTCAGAAAAAGACTCGCTTCTCTGTTCTAACAAGGTCCTGGAGTCTGTGAGACCCTGAGGTTGGACATTGGGATTGGGCCAATGATGCTAGCTTGTAGATAGACGTCTGCCCTGACCAACCAGAGCAAACTAGGGAGGGTGGGCACTTCTGAGCTGTATATCAGCTCTGTTTGGAATGGTTCAAAAGGTTTCTTTGGCACCAAAGTTCTTCAGATTGTTTTCTATTTATTTCATATAACAGAGTTAAAGCACATTTCTCCCAGTTTTCCTTTTAGAGAGGTTTATGGGCGGCTATAAATGCCTACCAGACAAGAGGCCTTGAAGCTTCACAGAGCAGTAGTATCGTGGAGCTTTTTCATTGTTCCTGTATGAAGTATATATCCTGTTGGTAGTTATGTAAAAGCACCTTTTTGCAGGCGAGGACTGAAAAATACAAAAAAAAAACAAAAAAACATGTATGAGCTGATGTAGTTTAGGTTGGGTTGTAGTCACATGCAAAACAAGCACATTTTCATTAAGTAGAATATGTTACCTTTCAAATGAGGTCTCAAAAATGCATTTTGGCCTCACAGTTCTTCTGTTATAAGCCTATTACATTTACATATGCAAATGGTTGCAAATTAGGTTTAAAACACTTTCCAGTGTAAGTGTTTTGTCATCTGTCTGCTGAAATCAAAAAGCAACAAATCCATCATAGAAGAGTCAGAGAGATGAAGTTCTCCCCCCCGATAGTAGCCTCAGTCAACCACAGTACGTGTGGGTCGATTGGAATAACCTGCTTTTCCTGTACTGTTTCAACTTCCTTCTACGTCTACGGCACTAAAGTTGCAAAGGTGATCTATTATAAGAATGCCCAGTTGCTAATGTTGTTGAAGAGAGGGTCATGGATATTGTCCACACCAGAAACTCTGCATCACAACACCAATTCTAATAAAATTAATGGGAGGCGATTGTCTAATGAGGCTGAAACTGCACCATTCCAGTCAATTTAACCAAACGGTCAGCCCTCAGTTTGCATTGTGATCACGTAAACTACAAAAAAAGCCTCGTAGCTCTCCATGTACATTCCCAAAAAGCTCAAGATTGCAACTGTTTTTACTAACATAGTCAAACAGTGCCATGCTCAGTCCTGCAGTGTTCATACTTGTCTCTCTGGCAGCCATATCAGTTGTCTTACCCCCACCCTCCATTCCAGGAAGAGGGACCTATTGTTAAATGATCCATTCTTTCTCTGTGGCTCCGTTGGCTCGTTCAGAGCTACTGGTCAGTGGAGAGTGGCTAATCTGCCATACTGTCTGTGTTTGTGGGGCTGTAACGGCACTGACTGAATGTTATTTGTATTCCCTGCACAGCAACACTACCTACTGATCTAACTGTCCTGCCTGTCTGGCATAAATATCCGCACTGTCTACCCTGACTGCTGAACTGACTGACCACCTGTCTGAACGCCTGATTGTGTCTAACTGGCTGCATCAATATTGAATTTCCTGGATGTCCGCCTTTCCTTCTGAAAACCTGACTATTTGAATTTCTGCCCGAAGGCTGACTACCTGTCTGTCAAACAGCTCGCCTGCCTGACTCTCCAAAATGCCTGAATATTTGACTCTCCATATCTGTCTCTCTTCCCGCCTGCTTCAGCTGTCTGCTGGCGTGAGCCACAAAGTGAATCACACGCAATCGCATCAAGTGACAGGAAAATGGAGATGGAAGGAACATCTATTATTGACGGCTTTATTTTTGCAAATGATTAACATGACCCACGCATCACCCATCAAAGGGTAAAAATTAAACAGTACAAAGAAAAATCGAATCTGACAGAGCATGTACGAAAACACCCCATATTCCCCAAATCATTTATTTCAAACTCTTTGTCCTGCAAACCAAAGTTGTTAACTAAATCCTGTCTACTGCAGATATGTCTGGATATTCAAGGTGAAAAGCTCAGTGCCACCATGATAATCAGAGGAAGGGAAACTGGCCACAGCTAGTGCCGAAATGGATCTCTCGCTGGGGAAAAAATTGCATGTGGTGCATTATTATTATTTTTTTATTAGGTCAAAAAATGCTTTGTAAAGCATTTATTGCAGTGAGAGGGAATAGCAGATGAATTTCTCACTGGGATAATGTGCAACAGAGCGTCTTCCTCTGCATGTCTCCATAAATATTCAGATCCACAGTCCTCGGGTCATGTTGGGCAGCAGGGAAGCAGTGGTTATCAAAACTGCTGCCGTGTTTGAAAAGACTGACACAGGTCACGTTGACAGAATGACCCTACAGCTTGTTTCATTTCTTCCATACATAATATTTAAAAGTATTTCATCTAAGTGAGCTCTGGAGGCGGATTCTGTTAAATTTGCACAAAGGCAGATGAGCTGTTTTCCCCTGTTTCCAGTCTTTATGTTAAGCTAAGCTAATAGGCTGCTGCCTGTAGCTTCATATTGGCATATATATATAGTAAAAGTGTGATAACAATCTTCTCATCTGTCTTTTGGAACGACAGCACATACGTGTTCCTACTTGACTTGCAGATACTTTCTTTTCTGCTTCCTCTTCCTCCACACGTCAATAGAGTTGTGAAGTAACATGAGCTAAGTAAAGGTCCCATTCATTTTCCCCATAGACGATGTCATTTGACTCTACAGCATGAACTGGCATGAAACTCGCGTGGTTCAATCGTGATCCCAAAGGTACAAGCTTTGTGCACATAACATTTTTGGGGGGGAGAAGTTCACTATGACTCCCAAGGTGCATTTCAGCAAGAAATATCCAACTATTGAGCTTAAAGATTACACTAAAGATTACACTAAGAAATTCACGTCTTTTTACCTTGATGCCTTGCAAGTGTTTCACTGACAGTAATGTACAAAAATTAAGTTCCATGTTATCAAAAACAACCACACATTCACATGGTATGATAATGTGTTTGGCAAATATTCATGTTTTAATAGTTGTAGAAACAGTGTTGATATTAGAGAGAGGCATTTAAATCAGAGTCTTACATCATGATGCAGGTTACAGCTGTGGGCTGTAACTGATGTCTCCGCTTTCAGTTTGGTGCCATATTTACAGTTTCTAAGAATCTACAGCTCACCTTCCCATAAAACTCAGCAATATATATTCTTACACCCGTCCTCTCAGCCCCTGCCTACCTCCGTCCTTTGTCCCTCCATCACTCCGCCTTTTTCATCTCCTCTATCTTCCCTCTGAAAGCACCGGCCTGTTCAATTAGCCATCTGCTTGCCTGGCCGGCAGCATCAGCAGCGGTGTGACCAGCCAGTTTGATGGTGCGACCCCGGGGATCAGGACAGGTGAGTGGGCTGCAATCAGCTGCTTTGATTACTCTTTTAACCACTACACAGCAACCAATTTACCACAGGGTTACCACTGAACCTATTAACCTGTTAGCCTGCACAGCTACTGCAAGGAAATTGGATACTGGAGGAAGGATGTAATGTGGTGTTTTCTGATGGAGATCATGTAATGTGTGCCCTTCAGGTGCAGCAAAATAAGATCAAGAGGTGCTGTGTGCGCATGGGACTCCAGGATACCTGGTTGCCTGTTTTACAGCCATCAAATTTATAAACAGGAGCATAATCCAAGAGATTATTGTCATTTCAAATGTCTCTTTCTCTCTCCCTCAGCTCCTCACATTTATTTTTCTGCCCTGGCCTGACCTTAACTGATACTCGTTTTTTTTTTTTTTTTATCCAAACTCATTAGATCACAGTCATTAAGTCACATGTGTGTGTTTGTGATAACTGTCAGTAAGAAGAGGCAGCAATTAGAGAGCTGCTAGTAGGCCCCACTGATTATGCAGTTAATAGTTTTTTCCTCTGAACTGGATGCATTTTTACTTTTCCTATTCATGTATTTTCATCATTTGGGGGATTATTTAAATGCTCTAAGATCAACATTCAATAATATTTTTACAATAATAATATTTTTGCAGAGAAAGCTGAAGTTACGGACTCATGCTATATGAGAATCTAACAGGACAGCCGGCTATAACTTACATGGTTATAAGGTGAAATTTAATACACTGACAGTATGTGAAATGTTCCTTAAGGATTGCACAGGGTCAGAAAGAGCTCACATCGGAGAGTGAAACCTACAGCAATGAAAATGAGCACAATAATTTGGAAAGAAAAAAAAAAGAGATGACTTTCCATGCAATTTTCCTGCTATAATGATGGAAATTGTGGTTCTACTGTGAATAATTTCAGCTCTACTTTGCACTTGGAGTCAATTACACTAAGCTACACTCCAATGGGATAAATGAGTCCACAGAAGAAAAGGATGTCAGTGGAGAGAAAGATGAGAGAAAGGGATGGATCTGTTGGTTGTAGCAACACAGGCCGTCCTCAGATCAGTGCAGTGTGGGATTTCGCTGAATACCAGATTAGCTTTGAATGCCGATGTCCTGGAAAACAAAATCCTGCTGCTTCACTGTTCTAACAAGGTCCTGGAGTGATGTAAGCTCAAGGAGTTTGAAATCTGCTGGGGAACCTGAAGTTTTCAAAGCATCAAAAGTGGTTTGTTTGGAGTAATGAGAGGAAGAACAGGAAAGTATGCATGAGCATTGATTGGCACTGAAGCTGAAAACAAAGAAAGGAGCACCACCCACTGAAACTCAAACTCCAAGTCAAACTTTAAATGAGCTATTTGTAAGTTTTGCTATTGCTACATAACCAGTGTTAGCATTAACAGCCCTTTTCTTACCAGTCTAAAAGAAACGTTACGAATTCAGCTTCAAACTTCATTCCTTTTCTCACCAAAAGCTGTCTCCAGTAGTGGAAAGCAACACCAATGTTAACTCTTTTCTCTATCACGTCTTTTCTTCTACTGAAGTTAGCATGCTAACCAGCTAGCCTCGGCCTGCAGCCTCAAATCTGTCCTGAAGAAGTGGCGCTGCTGAGAGTGTGAATTATAACCTCTTGTCCCCTAAACGCAACGGTGGCCGAAGCTCTTGTCAAGCGACCATCACCACCACCTGCTCCCGGCAAGAAACCACATTCGTCGGCAGAGAAAACATACAAATATCTCCTTTAACTCAAATATAGTGTGTGCTGCTAAAGAGGGACGCCATCCACTTGGCTTGTCATGAAGCAATCCACTAGTGTTACTAGTAGAGTGTGTTAATTACAGGGCTTCTTACTTTTGGACAGAAACTGGTTAGCATTTTCCCCTGGTTTGTGCTAAGCTAAGCTAAATGGCTGCCACTGATAGTCTCATAATTGGTATATATATGTGAGAGTGGTGTCAATCTCCTCATGAATGTCTGGGCAAAAAAAAAAGTAAACGTCTGTAAATCCCAAAATGTCAAACTGTTGTTTTCTCTTTTTCTCACAAGCTCTTCGACCCTATGGAGGTGAAATACCTCAAGACTTGAAGTGCCTCTTTGAAAATAAATAATGCCAAGTTCAAAAACATCACTTTGAGCTCCAAGGTCACATGCAGGTGAACCTGAACATCTCTCCGACACAACTGAAAGTTCCTGATTATTAAGTGTGTAGTATAACCTCCAACCTTCCACATGCAGCACGGAAATAGATTCTCCTCCTTTAACACACTCTCATACATATGCTATTTTGGCAAGTCTGACTTATTAACTCTGAGCGTCCTGATTTATATATCGGCATATAATTCAGAGTGACTCTATCCACTGTATGCATGTCATGAATCCATAAGTGCCTCTAATTTGGGAGGGAGAAAGGAGAGCTGGAGCAAGGTGACCCCGGCTGTGTTCTTAATCATCAGCTGGTCTGGATGAGGTTAAGAATGGAAATTGGTTTGGCTCTGTAGTGAATCTATTATCATATCTCCTCAGCCCCATCCACCCCTCCTTCTTTGTTTCTCATCTCTGTTAGACACTATTTTACATCTCGCTCACTCCCCTTGTCCGTCCATCTCCTCTTTGTCATTCACTCTTTTTCCTCATGCTCACTTTTTCTCTTTACGTCTTTTTCCCTGTGATGTAAAAACTGCCTCAGCATATTGATAATGAGATTTATTTAAATAGGCCTCCTTAAAGCGAAGGACATTCTCTGTGACATCTGCAGTTATTATATTGAATCATGTAGGTGTCTGCATTATTCCTCTCCTCTCTCTGGTCTGTATAATCCGTAAGACTCTTGCTGACCAAGAATCAGACGCTTCTGCTTTATTTTTATCAGCAATGTCTTCGTCGTTTATCGATCAGCTCTTTGCAACACTGCTGCCAGCAAGAGAAAAAAGAAATCCACTCAAGGCAAGAGGAAAGCCAGTCATACGACTCAGAGACAGTTCACACACAGTATGACACACACAGTTTCCTTTCGCTAAAAACACTTGTTGGTTCATTAGGAGCCTGTCGGAGTGACTGACTGACTCTGCCTTGTTAGGCTGATTAAACCATCACGTCTAATTAGGGCCGTATCACGGCTCAGTTCGCAGCTGCTGTAGCGTCAGAAAGATGGAGGACACACCATAAGTGTTAAAAATCCTACGGTCTGCCTGCCACCTGAGTACAGAGCCATTACTAAGAAAGCAACGTCTACAGTGCAACAACAAAAAAAAACCTCGTTCTTCATGTGCAGTTGAATCACCAGTAATCCCTCCAGCGTACATACTGATGATAGATTAGGATTATACTCATCCCCTGAGTTTAGTTATTTCCACTTTATAGGTCTGGTAAACACTAAATGAATAAGAAAATCAATAAACCAGTGCAATCAAGCAAATGCAACTAATTATAGCATGTGAAGGAAATCAGAAACTTGATTATTTTTCTGATGAAAGAGAATGTCACAAAATAGTCAAAACAACAACTTCCCAAAGCCCAAGGTGACATCTTCAAATGTCTTGTTTTGTTCAATGAAAACTCATAACCTAAAGATACTGAGTTTATAATTAATTATGACAATGAAAAGTAGAAAACTCGTCTGCCATGTTTTTACTGGACTAACCGATTATCAGAAATCAATCAATTAATCGATTAATCGTTTCAGCTTTAGTCTGTCTTAGTACATGTGTCCTCTATGATTTATTGATGTAATATCCAACAGGCCAGATACACAGACAAACAATAACCGAAGGACAGAGCATAAAGATCCTCGATGGTTGTTTGGCTTAGACTTCAGATAATGCCTGAGGAATAGAAAACCTTGAGACTCATCACATCCAAACAACTCTTAAGTGTTTCTGCAGAGACAGTTGCATATGTGAGGGAGAGGAGCAGCTCTCTCCAAAATGATGCTGTCACATGAAAACACACGTCAAACAGCAAAGATATTCTCTTTTCCTGAGTCTGTTTTCCCCACAACATCAGACGAGTGTTCTCTGCAAGGGCTTATTTATGGACTTGGCCCTCTCGTATGTGATATTCACCTGAGAGGACCTTTGGAGAGGTCTGTTATAGAGCCTACATCCCTCCCGCATCAGCAGTGCAGGGTTTCGCAAACAGTTTGGCAGTGGAGTAGCAGGGCAGGAAGTGGACCGAGTGCAAAGAATCGTTCGTAGTGTCAAGCGGACGCCAGATACAACATTAACCTTTCACTGCCTGGAAGCAGAGTTCTGCAAGGTGAAAGAGGTCACACTACAGAATGTAACCTAAATGCAGTTGGCGCACACAGTCAGTAGCTGTGGATGTTGTTTGCTTTGGTTAAACCAATCACGATTTGCTTTATTTTTGTTTAGTTCGGGGGTCCTCGCTGTTCGCGGGCAGTGAGTTCATCTCGGGCCGCATCTCTGAATGTCCCAGCAACACAAACACTGTTTAAACACTTTAACAGTTTGTGGCTGTTTCTTCAACAGAAGAAATGAAGAAATGCTCAAACTCCATACAGGCTGCAGTGGTGTAATAGCCACTCAATCAATACATGACCTGATGTTAATTGTTACAATAAAGCCATTGATTTGGTGGAAGGTTCGTCAACCTCACCCAGCAACTGATTTAAGTAAAGAACTGAAAAAAAGTAACGTATAAGATGAAGTAACCTGCACAACCCACCGGCAGAAAGAAAAGAAAAATGATTGTACATAGAAAATATTTTTTTTTGAATGAACTGCAATTGCATGGATAAATAAATAATATTTGTATCTTGCCAGATATCCCTGTCACTTAATGCATCAATTGTAAAACTAATGCAGAAACAACACTGACCTTTCCAAATCCGATTACGTTGACGCAACATGTTTCTCTGCGTTTTCTAAGATGTTACCATATGTTCCCACTGTGAGCGACGTGATCAACAAGTCACTGGAGGTCCATTCATTTCCTGCTGAGCTCAGTGAACAGGGAAAGTCAGCCAGCGTGGGACAGACAACAGACTTGTTGGCCAAAAATAGTTGGCTGCAATGACGGGAGCAACTCAAGAGAGTGAAATGATAAAAACAGACTTGATGAAAGTATAACTGAAAAATAAATTTGATATGCAGAAATAGTTTTGATGAAAACTTGGACGGATGGTTAAAAGATGTTTGTTGATCTGGAACAGTCAGATTCAGTATTTGATTAAAAAAACAAGCTTAATTATGAAATTGTCTTTATCTTCCATCATAGTTGTGTTCTCTGTCTTTAAATGTTTGCACTAGAGTGAATATTTATCCTCAAACAGGATGCTGTGTCAAGTTCATGTAATGTGATTTCTGTTTAGTTGCTACGTTTTTGGGGACATTTATTGTGATTTCGAGTAATTAAAAAAACATACCACACAATAACGTTGCCAACTTCTCAACGCCAAGACGCTGGGCAGCTTCCAGTCAGAGCAATCAATTGCTGAAGGACGTTAAGACACATTAGCACGTTAGCGCAAAAAACCAGAAGGTAAATCGTTTGTAGTTGTGATGAAAATTAAAAATATTATAATAATAATAATAATATAATATATATATATATATGTTTTTGTTTTTTTTATTAACATGCGTCAGCTGACTGATGTGAATACGTGTTGCTCACAGCATCTTTGCAGTGGAGTGTTTCTTCATTTAAAAAAATAAAGTTTAAACTTAAGATGAAATTTCTCGATCCAATTCAACATTAGTTTTGACTCTCGTCTCATCATTTAGAAATCATTCACCATCAACAAAAAATGTATGATGAGGTGATTAAAGCCATTTAAAATCCTCCACTTCACTTGAGTCTGAGATAGCACCCTGAATTGCAGTGAGATGCTTAGGGGATGGTTGCAACACTGGGGGTTGATTTTCACATATTAAAACAAAGTTATAGGAGAAAACACAAAAGCAGCAATAAATACATGATATGTCGAAAACCCTGTAGCTGCAGAGCACACACATGTAATCAGAGCATCTCACGCCTTCCTCATAGCAGCACATTAGAGAAGAACTGTGAACACACAATAAGAAATTATCACAATTAACCCATTCATTTATTTCTAAGCTGCATTATAAATGCGTCCAGTGTTTGATCCAAAGTGTTTTCTTTACCTTTAAGGGGATAATTTCCCATTATGCTAGCTTGGTAGGATGGCCCTGCAATAATAGCCATGATTAAGACGAAAAGTGAAAAACATGCAGTCTGATAATGCAAACAGATGCTACAAGAAAGGCGTCACATCCCAAACATCAGTTATACACAATTTACTTGATTTCCTACTCCCCTCTGCAATTGAATGAGCTTGCGAATGAGTCAGTGGGAAGATATCAATAGGAGGAAATAAAATGATTCACTGCACTGTAATTAGAGATTCAGTGAGATGAAAAGAGAAGATTTGCTCTTTGACACGGGTCACCCACAGAGAAACACAAATACTATCTAAATGTCATCAGGCACACTGTAGCTACAGAGCCTTGTGTGAGAATGTGCACAGTGAATTCATTACTTGCATCTATTTTCATCTCGCTGCTATTATAACTCTGTCAAAGGAATGTGACTCAGAAGGAGAGAAATTGGAAAGCAAAGTTAAAAGTCACAGCCAAGGATAATATTCGATTCTTTTTCCCTCTTAAACAAGAAATGCTCTCCGGAACAAACAAGAGTCCAATATTAATTTGTTTGAGCAGATTTCTGCGATGATCAAACGGGACAATGTCTTTATTATATATGACGAACTGGTAGATTGAAAACTATCTGCTGCTTTATCTCTCCTGCTCAGACTTGGTGGCTGAAGCTATCAGAGCACAGATCAGTAATTACTGCGGGCTGTCAACAATTTATCACCGGGGTCCCGTGGGCTCCTCCGCAAAAGGCTGGACCGTGATTGCACACGTGCACGCTCGCGTTCACGCACACACGGAAGTATGGGCGCAAATGTTCCGGGTTGGTTGGCACATAGATGCACATACACATGTATGAAGCCTCAAAGACACACAGGTGTCACTGTGACAGCACATTACCTCTCTGTTCTCTGATTGTCAGAGAACCTTGAGGAAGGTGTTTTTTAGAGGCACACACACACACACACACACACACACACACACACACACACAGAGAGAGAGAGAGAAGCAGCAACACCTATTCATTTACTGAACTGTATATGAAGTGGCCAGCAAATTGGTTTCTATAAATATCAAGTTTTTTATTCTTTTAGTTTTCATTTTGCAAGCAAACAAACCTTTCACATCTCGGCGCTATGCAACATTAACATAAAAACCAATTAAACAAATTATGCTTTGGCCATTTATTAATTTTACAGATGCACATTTATTGAGTGCAACATCAACAAGTTCAGTTTTTTTTTTCCCCACTCAAAATGATTATTGCCACAGTGCAGCAGCTCATCAAAAATAATTCTGTTACTGAGGTTAAACAAAACAGCAATCCATCATCAAACAGCTCCGGTCACGTTGTGTGTGGTTTCGTGTGCGGTTTATACCTCTCTGCATGTGCACACAAACATGAAAATGAGAGAGTGATGCATGCACACAAACCCTCCATCGCCGTACTGTTAAATGTGATTTATGAAAAGTGACAACAGCATCAGTGTTTTTAATTATTAATAGGGAAGGGTCTGTGGGAGGCATCTCTCAATCCTCCCACAAAGGTAATGGGGTTATTTGTTGTGGCGGAGGCCCTTAAATTTTGATTCATTTGACAACCGTCCCTTGTGTCAAGTGGAACAGCAAATGGCGGCTAGATAAGAAGGCTATTCCCGGTGATCCGGTGACATTGACCCATCTTATTGGAAGGTACTTGCGCTCGCACACATGCACATGTACACATTCTCAAACACAAGCTGCGCACATACACGTTTGAACCCATTTAATCTTCCAGCCACTGTTACAAGTCCTCCTACTGAGATACTGATACTATTACAAGAGCTGAAGGTCAAGGGGTGACCGCGTCTTTAAATCGTCCCTCCGTTGGACTGCATAAAAAAACATTAAGAGGTTAAATGAAAAGGTTAAGTGATCCTACTCACTCTGTAATATCCTTCCATAAAATTGAATGTCAACTTTCCTCATACTTCTTGTTTATTCCGATTTTTTATAATTTAACTGTAAATGCGATCTTGCATGGAAGCGCACTGTGTTTATCATTCAAGGCATCTGTCATGCTGCACAGGGGTAGGTAAGGCACGGCGCTTCAATCTGTGCTAATTACAACCCTCCTGTGAAGGTACACTGTACTCCAAAACCTTTTTCGCTGCTGATTTCGTAGGACTGCAGGAGCCCAGAACAAATTAGTCTAATAGCTGGAAAGTGCCTCGGAAGCAGTGGCAGGGGTCAACTAGCTGGAAAACGCTCAGGTGCCCAGGACAAGGACAAAGCAGAATATGGCTCGTGTCATTGCCTCTGGATCTGCCTGAAGTGTTTTTGTACAGAATTAGAGGCTGATCAGCATAATATCAAGGCAACAAACTCGACTGCAAAGATTTGATTTTGAAGTTAAAACTCAATAGTAAGATGCACTGAACAGGCTGTTTGTTCAGCCTGTAGTTACTGCTGCATCGCCTGCACATTTTGCAGTTTTAAACACAATAACGTTGCTGATTTACAATCAAGGTTCTCACTAGTTTTTGAAACAATGGGTCTCTGAGTCCAGACACATGTAGACAAAAGCAGGCTTCTCGTTTCTGGCCCACCACTGTTGATTCTGTCGACTCGAGCGACAGCTGGCTGATTTTATCAGTTAACATTATAGCTATCTGGCTAATTAATCTAACGTTAGTCACTGGCAGATTTTTGTCTCCTTCTTGACTTTCTAGTTTTAAAACTAAGGGGGTCTTAATTATACAATTATGCATATGTTACATAGATGGTAATGTGGTAAAAGACGTGTTCCAGGAAAAAGTCATCAGCATCTTCACCAGTTGATAATCTACAGTAAAAGACATGGAAATGAGAGAAAAAGAGATATTTTATTCTGTTTAGCTTCTTAGCATAATGTTTATAATAATATATTTATAATAGTATATTTTTACTTTTAATACTAGAAAAATAGAGTGCTTTTAGAATGTGGACTAATAGCCTATCTTGGGTGATGGTAGTTATTGGTGCTGGAGAGTAATGTCCACAAATCAGGACAGAGTCACTAACATTAACCTATAGCATAGCGACAGTGTCATCTTAGACTCCAATTTATATTTTAAAGGGCCCATTAAGTTTTCTCTGCTGCAGAATGAGGTCTCTTGCCGGGAGCAGATGGTGGTGATTGTTGCTTGACAAGAGCTTTGCCCATCATTGTCTTTAGAATCCAAGAGTTTAAAACACCCTGTCTGAGCAGCGCTATGTCTTCAGGTGAGTCACTATGGGAAAGTGACAGAACGTGGGCTAGCTGGTTAGCATGCTGATTTCAGTGGAGGAAAAGACGTGATAGAGACACAGAGTTAACATTGGTGTTGCTTTCCACTGTTGAAAGGAATTAAGTTTGATGCTGAACTTGCAATGTCTCTTTCTAGACTGCTAAGCTAATGCTAACGCTGGCTATGTAGCAACAGCAAAACTTACAAATAGATCCTTTAAACATCATATAGATAATGTGACCAAAACTGCCTTTTTTTTTAGTCTTGGGAATATTGCAAATATTTTTAATTTTGAAAGATGCAGCAAAACTAATTCATGATTTTATAGTTGACTTCACTGATGTAATGCTCTCTTTAGAATTCATATCCAGTCTTGGTTTCTCTGCACTCGTTCCCTGTTTGTTTTAGACTTATTTTTAAGTGTTTTTACTTTAAAGCTCTTATCAGGTTACGAGCAGCCTACATTACAGACAGTTTGATATGTTACCGTCCCCCCCTGTGCCCGTAGCTCATCTGTCGCTGGTCTTCTAGAGGTTGGAAATTTAGCCAATAAGATAAGAAATATTGGGAATGCAGCATTTTTCTTTCTTTCATTTTTTTTCCTTTACTTTGCCACAAAAGTATTGAATTTACTACTATGACATATCAGACAGGCCAACTCAGTATGTAAGCAATGCTTCAAACTCATGTAGTTATTGTATGATATACTCCTTGGCCTTTGAAGTAACACAGCTGTTTACACTTTAGCGCTTGTCTTTTGTTTTTAATATTCTGCTGAACCTGAAGATACGTAACTGTTACTAACGATAATTTATAAATATTCTCCTTGCGTTAGCTTCCCTCACCCATCTAGATATGTAAGTGTTTAAATGTCATTTCAGCTTAAAATCTCATTACCAGTGTGTTAGTGGATGCCACACAAAGTCAACTGTGAAAAAATAACCAGGAAATCCATCTCTGCCTGTCTAAGATCACATCACTATCTATTTGTTTATCCCTCAGAATGTATCAACAAACCAAATTAAAGCTCATATCTTTGTGCTCCAGGCCTCCCAGCATTATTTCCAATCAGGGAGAGAATTATTCAGCGCCGTGCAAAACGGTGAGGCTGCATCACCAGCATGGGAGGGTACAGTAAGGACAAGATTAAATATTAATTGTGTAGTTATTTATACTGCACATTCTTATTTATCTCACCTGTGGAAATGCATGCAGGCTGTGCTGGGCAAGAGCCCTCATTTCTGTTGGGCAACTATCAAGCCACAAAAATATCAGCACTAAAAATACATTTCAGGCAGTACAGAAAAAAAAATTGTAATTTCATTCATATTCAAGTTTTATACCGTCGTGTAACTAAATATGTGATCCACTGCTGCTACCTCTGGTGTTATCGTTCACACAGGGTGTGAACGGAGCAGGTGACACTGAAACCAGCTGCCTGCTGCTTCTGCTGGACTCAGAAGTAGATGAGGGTCAAATCTTGTATCTTTGATATTAAAACAAGTCTTTTTTTTGGCTGCACCACTGACGTTTATTCTCAGTTTATCAGGTGAATCATAAAATATGAGGTCGTACATGTTGAATCCTCTAGGAATGTTAATTTTCATTTGTCAAATGTTCAGGGTTGTAGCTATTGTTGAAGATACTAAGGTTAATTCGTAACCATGACCATGGTATTTCTACAATCCTCGCTGAGTCACGTAGTTTGAGGTTAAACTCTCCACAAAGAAATACCTCTGAAAAAAATATGCCAACATTTTTACATTTCAAACTCTCGGCTTATATAAAGTAATTTTGAGTTGCTGAGTGTCCAACTGCACTCATTGGTACAGAAAACTATAAGTCAAATGAATACACTACTTCCCTGCTGTGTTTCCTGTAAATTTAATCACAGGCTGGATGCGTCATTTCAGACAACCTACTCTTTAGCTGCTGTATCATCGTCATCGGCTGTGTCTAATGTTTACAGTTTAATAATTTTACACTCAACATCAAATCTGCAAAATGAACAATTTTTAACCACTAACTTTTCCCACAAGGTTCTGTTTTTGCTATCAATGATAACAAGTGTCAGTTTCCCTTAAAAAAACAAACAAACAAACAAAAAAAAACAACAGTGATGTCCGCTGCAGGTCCATTAATTCTGGCACTTTATTATTATTTCGCCTTTTTCTTCTCACACTCGTCTTTCAGTGCCTTTGAAGGTTGAAGGTCCCTTTTCATCCGCAAATGCCAACATGAAGCGTATTGTCACCAGCTGTTCTTTCCCTCTGCTCTTCTCCTGTCACTTCCCTCCCTCTCTCTCTGCTTCTCACCGCGCTGCTTCGACAGGCTGCCGAGCCAGAATTATACACCAGGTCAGGAATAATGAGTCGGTTTGGAACATTTTCTCATATTTATCAAGATGAACTTGCTGATCCCCAGCCTCTCCAACCGTCTCTCTTATTCAGTTTGTTGTCTCCCAGTTTTAGAGGAGTTCGCAGCTGTGTTGCCTCAGACTCAAAATGACTCTCTCAAACTTCAGATTTTTCATATCACAGAAAATGGAAATTTTGGAGGGTTATATGTAAAAAAATAATGGCTTCCTGGTGAGTCAGTTGACACCTGCTTCATCTGAGTCCAGCTTTCCTGGGACCTATTTCTTTGGTCTCTGCTTCTTTTCTGCTACGATCAAGTAAAAGTTTAGAAAGTAACAGAGATAATAATAAATACCAAATTTGAGCTTCTTAGTCTTTATTTTCTAAGTGTTTCTAAATTTCTCTCTGCCCCATTTGTTAAAGACCTACAAACCCCCTTTTCCCACCTCAAACGAATATCACAACTGTTTTTTACCAGCAGTCTCGTGGAAGAGACATTCATTGACTTTCAATTACTAAATATGGGATGTAACTGGCCTAATATGGAAATCTTGTAAAACATTTTGCTGGGGCCAGTGAAATGGGATTTGTGCTAGAGGTGAACATGGGTTCTTGCAATTGTAAGGTAATGGAGGATATATCCTTCCACGTCTCGGGCAGACAAAGGGATTTGCTTTTACTGAAAATCTTTCCGACCTTGTTCCAAACCCATTTGGAGGTGTAAATTCACCACGCTTCACTTTCAGAAGTCAAATTTACCACAACTCCCTTGATAATTTCTTCCGATCCATTACCCAGCATGCTGATGTGTTGTGTTGTTTGTAGCCACCGTGCAGCTGTGTCTGCTGCAAAACATACAATCAACCGGAGGCAGGCCTAACAGACACAGAAGAATTTATTTGGTAAACAGGGTTTTATTTGATTTCCTGTTGTGCGGCGGTGTACAGTAGTGGAAAACGATACTGTGTTCATTAGTTTATGTGCATTAGCAATGGAACCTAATGGTTTATGCATACAAGGCCACCGGCGGAGGGCTCGGATGATTTAGGATGATGCTCATTTTATGGAAATCAAAGCAAGAAATAAGAATAGTTCTCGTAATGCACAGATGCCTCCCCTCCTTCTGGTTGTCTCTGTCAAGACAATTCTATGCCTCCTTCACCCTTCCTCACCCTCTTTCTCCTTCAGTCTCTCTTTCACCTCCCCTCCATCCCCTGCTCTTGTTGCTGTCAGAACGCATTAGGACGTTGCTAACGAGTGACTTAAATTAGGATCCCCTGCAGTCCTATCCAGGTGTGGGTAATGAGGTGGGAAGACAGGAGATTGGGGCTCCTCCTCCATTCTTTCACTAAACAAGAGGGGAACATCATTCAGTGTGTATGAGCAATACATCAGAAATATTTCCCTATGTCCCTTAAGGTGTAACGAGGTTATGTGCTGGTAATATGACAGACAAAATGAGCTCAAGTGAGTGGAAAAACACACATTTTTGGACATAAACCTATACACAGCACAAGCACTGACACTGTGGGAGTCATAGCAACTGTGTCATGGGTATATGTATCACTGTGGATTTATGGAAACTACTGCTGAAATGCGCTAACATATACAAGCTTAATGATATGGAAATTGAAGTCTTACGTTCGTGAAATGCAGCCATGACTTCTCTTCTCAACGTCATCAGTTAGATCTGAGCTCTGACGGCTGATGGGCTGTGATCTGTTATCGTCCCTGTGGCCTGGCCTCTCACAGACAGGCTAAATAGGTGGTCTCCCTCCACTGGAGGTGGAAATGAATCTGGCCTCAGATCCCCACTCCTTTCTGCTCCCTCTAACACCCTGCTTGTCTCCCCGTCTACCTATCTAGGCCATCTCACTTTGTTTGACGTGACGAGTGCGAGCAGCGGATGTGTGTATGTGTGTATGTGTGTGTGTGTGTGTGTGTGTGTGTGTATGTGTGAGGACATGTGTGTATATCTGTGAGCCAAAGCCTCAACTTTCCAAACCTACAGAATGATCAATTGCAGCACAATTTTATTGAATCCAATTACCTTCGATTCTTTCTCTGGCTGATCCGATGCTCTTGAAGCAGCAAAGTCAGCTAAACACTTTTTTCCAGCTCTTCATCACTGTCCATCAAGCCGCCATGATTTATCAGGAACAACAAAGGCCTTAACAGAGTGACATAGTCACAACTGATGGCCATCTGCCTTGCATAAAGTTTTGGGAAAACTAATCTGATTACCATCTCTCCTCGCTGCCTCAGCATGTTTCTAGTCCAGGAGCTGTTACTGCTTGAGTTACAGTGGGAGAAGCAGAGACATGGACCTTGACTTTCCATATATACATGTAATAAGGTTCACTGGTTGTCTTGTCTGTCTGCTGGGTTGTTAAGCTGTCATTCCAGACATATACACAGCTTCTCCTCTCAGCCTCTGCACTCTTTCATTAAACCTTTTTTTCGGTATTTCCTGTGAGAGGATAAGTCAACTTGGTAGGTAGCACTCATATCAATGCAGATGCTGTAGCGGCTGTGAGCAAGTCCTGGATCTGAGAGAATCTGCTGAGAAAGGCCAAAATGAGACTGCCATTTCAAAAACAAAAACTAATAAAACACAAATCTATCATTAATTGAACTGTGAAGTTAACTGAAGTAGTTTATTTTTAGAAGATTTTTTTTCCCCCATTTTCCCTTCCTTCATCTACTTTTTCAGTTAGTGACTGTCAGTAGTTTCCAGAATGAGTTTCAACATTGCCCAGCGAATATACAACTAGTTACTGTCAGTCAAATGTGCATTTCAATAAAACTAGTTAGCCTACCTAGATACCTGCATTATTCCCTGTACCATTATTGTTGAATCACAGGAATGGTGAATGTTGGTGAAAAGTCCCTTTAGTCTTCAATTCTGAAAAGTGAAGCAAAAAAATTTACTATAACTTTAGTACAATCAAATTCCACTGTAAATATGCTAACTGTTTTGCTACTACATAACATAATCAGTTGTTAGTTGCTAGTCTGTAGCTGGAGCTAGGAAGCCGCAGTTACAGCTACATGTTCCTAATAAACTAACAACTGAGTGTATATTAGTAATTATCAGTTGTGTGCACAGACTGCAAAGTGCCTGACTGGAATTAATTGGTTGATTTCGGTGCTGAACTGATTCACCTGGCAGCCTAAAGATGCTCTTTAATGTAATAATTTTATCATATATTATTATATTATACATATTATTATATTATGTTTTACCCCTCCCCATTTAAAATGTAACATGTTTATTCAGAGACATTTTAACCGACTTACGTTGTACTTTTATCGGAGTACATTTGTACACAGTGATTTTACTTCTACTGTAGTAAAATGTCTTTTCATTTACAGTAGTGACCGTTGACGTGCTGACGTGCTGACGTGCAGCGTGGCGTCTCATCTCCAGTCTCTCCAGGAGTTTCTGTTACTGGCAGAGTTTATTGCTGCTCTGTCTAAACACAGTTAATGTTGTTGTTTTCTTCATCACAGTGACGAACTATCTGCTGTACATTTAAACTTACACTAGTTCTGCTCCAGCATCCAAAGCTCTCTGTTCCTTTTAGCGACTTTCACTAATTCAGCAGTTGATTACATACTGTTCAGATCAGCTAGTTACATTAGCTTAGCAGTTAGCGCTAGCTTCTTTCTCTCTCTTGCCCGGTGTGTCTTGGACCTACAGATGAACTTGTTCATCAGAGTGTGGTGTTGTTGTAACTTCAGTGTAGAGGACTGTGATGTTTATTACAACTTCACGATGTCTGCTGTCTTACCTTCGACTTAGGACTTCATGATGTCTGCTGTCTTGCCTTTGAAACTTAGCTCCGCTCGTTAACCGCAGCCGCTCTCGTCTGTGACCGTCTGTGTACACAGCAGCCTTGAGCGTGATAGGCTATTACGTCGAGACGTAGAACCAATCAGATGGAGCTATGGGCGGGACATCGTGACACACGTTTGTTGAGTTTACTGTCAGATCTCCCAGTCCGTTTTTTACAAAAACAAACACTGGGGTCAATATGAATGTACCAGGTTTGCTGAACTGCTTGAGAAGTTTCCAGACAATTAGCAGACTCACCTATTCACAACTTTTTTTTAAAATTTCTGTTTTTGTTTAACATAAAAAAACTCAACATGTGTTAAGTAGTGAGCTGTAGAGGTGTTGGTAACATATTTTAGAAATCTGGAGAGAGGCAGGATTCCCCACTGCTTCCAGCCTTCATGCTAAGCTAGGCTAATTGCCTCATGGCTCCAGCTCAGTATTTATGTGAGCGTTGTTGATCTTCTCAGTTATAACAGCAAGAAGAAGTGTGTTTCCCAAACTTATTTTTGACTTACTTATTTTATTATTTGTTCTTAAAATGCAAATGGATGTTCTTCACTCAGGAAATGAGACTACAAAAGACACCTGCTATGCTTTTAAAGTACTACAAAGATAATGCTGCTAAAAAATACATTTGCCAATAAATGCCTGTGTGGATTTTGGGAGGACTGGGAAAATCTGGACATAAATAGCAAGTAGCTCTCCTGTGCATATACCTGTGATCACAATGATCAAACGCAGAGTTTGAAGATCTGAGTGACCAAATAAATGTGACAAATTACAACAAGATCTATCACACTCTACAGGATGAGCTGTCTTGTCAGACTCTCCTTGGAAGCTGATTGGACAGATTGGACGAGCTCCAGCATATTGTTGTGGAGCAGATTGGTCCCCAGTAGCACCTGGTGCTTTGTCTCCACTTTAAACAGCTTCCGTCTTAGTAGCTGGCTCCCTTCCTGACACAAAACTCCCCTGTGGAAAAGAGAGAAGCGAATTGGTGTCTGCCTTCCTCTCAGGTACATCCTTCATCCCTCCACCCTCTCTTCTCCTCTCCTCCCTCCTCCTCCACTCTCTACAGCAATCCGCTGCCCACTCAAGCAGCTGTCAAGGTGAGGCAGTTTTACATGGTGAGGCTCCAATGCCCTTTTCCAATTTCACTTTGGAGTGAAGCTGGGCTGAACATGCCAATCCTGATATTACCAAACAAATTAAATCACGCGGTTGGGCGCAGAGGAGAGTGAGAGTGCTGAGGATGCTGGGATCATGGGGTGGAGGGCAGAGAGGGAGGAGGAGGAGGAGGAGGAGGGGGAGTAGTTGTCAACCAGGTTGAACAGCTCTCCGCTTGGTCTGATCAGGACATCCTAAGAGGAGAATTATTAATTGGCTCAGGATGGAGGGGGGCGCTGGTGGGAGACGACTGTGTGTTGCTGCTGGCCATGTCTATGACAAAGCTATGATGGCTGGCAATTTAAGTCCTTATCAGAGATGTAGGGGCCACAGAGGGTGAACTACAGTACAAACCTCACTGGTTACACTGAAGAAAAGACGTCTGCCTGATTTAGGTAATGTAACTTAGCACTTCTGGGCAGGATTTATTCCTCCTCTTCATCGACCATGCAGTGGCGACATAGCGTGTTTAATCTATTCATTCATTCCTTTGCTATTCTGCTTATCCTTCAAGGGGTGCAATGGGGCGGGAGCCAATTGCAGCTGACATTGGGTGAGAGGCGGGGTACACCCTGAACAGGGTGCCAGTCTCTCACAGGTCTGACATACAGAGATAAACAACCATTCATGCTCACATTCACATCTAAGGGCAATTTAGACTCACCAATCAACATAACCTGCATATCACTGGACAGTGGGAGGAAACAGAGGTACCCGTAGGAAATCTCCATCCAAATTAACATGTTAATAAGCCAGTGTTTGGCTGGTGTAATGTTTGCTATGCTTTCAGTTTGGAAAATCTCAGTGAGATATTTCAGTCGGACCTTTAGAGCCATGCAGCTAGTGTGGCATAATGTAAGGGATTACATTAAATGTATCAATGGAACGAGGTCATTTCTGGCATCACAGCTTCATAATCATTAAAAAATGTGTTCTTTTATTCAACAATTATACAGGGAGAAATCCATTACTCAAGAAACAGAGCTGCCAATTTCCGCATCAACAGTGTCCTCGATCGACCGGAGCAGCGACTCCAGTTCTGCTGCTTTTCATTTAACATGTCTAACAAGGAGTGATTTAGACCAGGGATACCAGGTGAATGCAGTAGTTTCTTCCATTGAAGCTGGGAAAACAACATAATGCGGTGTTAGCGAAGTGGTGCAGCTTACTTTCTCTTGACTTGACCAAACACCACCAGTATCAGTATCACTATTTGTTGAAACTTGAAACTCTAACTTCAGTAGAAGCAGATAAGGCACATGGGGGGAAATCATTGCACCAAAAAGTATATCTATCTATTCTAGCACTTCAACACTAGGAGGTGAAATTTTCTTCAAATAAAAGTGGTTAGCTGACTTATTCCTGCGGGGCGAATATTATATATTCTCTGTATTACTTTTCACTAAAAGCTATGAAATTTATCTCATCACTTGGGAAAAGATACCTGTCTATTTTTTTTAAGTTGATGCTGGAGAATCAGTGAAATACCCACTGAGTTAAGTTTAAATTTTATATACTGCTCAATGCTTTGAAAGCTCTGAAATAAGCTTTGAAATAAGTCATGAATCGGATATGAACTCTGGATTTCATTTTATAAACCAATTTCTGAATGAAGGAAAACTATAAATCACTGAAGCAGAACCATTATTTTTTTTAAAGGCCATTTTTGCGATAGAGACAGTGAGAGAGAGACAGCAAGGTTGGGGGAGAGAGGGGATGACGCAGCACAAGGACTAAGCCCATGTGGTACACGCTCTACCAGGTGAGCCACCGGAGCCACGCCAAGCAGAACCATTATTTATTATACCTACCGTAGATAATTATTTCTCTTTGATAAATGACCTCGCAACCTAAGGAAAACACAAGCACCTCAGTCAGTTGTTTTAGGGATGCAAATTTGCATGCTTTTTAATGTGCTCCAGCTGACCAGCTAATTAGCTTCAGCATTATGGGAAGAACAGGAAAAACACCAGTGGTTCTAAACCTGGAGTCTTCAAGCATTTGTTCCACGCTTTTTTTAGCCTAAATGCTAATTTGTAGTCACGTCAAACACCCTGAAGTAGCTTTTCTGTTGTGTTACGTGTTTGTAGCGGCTCGTTACCAAGTGGAAAAAGATACAAAAAACATATAGCGCTCATAAAAATAGCTGAATTGATTGTATTGCGTTAATATTGGGTTTTACTTTAATTATCGTGCTGAACAAAACGTGAAAGAATCATAAACTTTTGTTCTTATTTTCTGCAGTAAATGAAAAGCCAATGTAAAAATCCCATTGGAAACAGGGTGATGTTTACTTCGGGGGTTGGCCTCCAAAAATAGGTCATCCCTGTGGCGCTACATTCTGCAAAGAATTTGTGGACATGTCTGTAATTCTTAAGTGGGAGATACTGGTGTCAGAAGGCTGATGTGAACATATTTTCCCACTCTGCTGCTGGCAGGTTTTAACGATAGTTGTGAATGTAACCACGACACCTCATGACGTTAAGGAGTCGGTGTAGGCTGGAGCACCATCAGATACCCTTCTCACAGACCCCTATGTTCATTCAATTCCTAAATCCATCATTGGCAATTGACTCGCTGGTTGCTCCTTGCTCTCCTCACGCAGTAACATTGACATTGGCCGGCACATTTCCAGCTTTGTGGCACTGAATCAATGTGTGCAGCACCAGCTGAAAGGTTCACACTGAGCTCTGCTGCGCAGGAACTTATTTCTGAAGCTCTTTGATGCGCAAATTAAAGGAACTTTTGTTTAGAGAAACTGAAGAGTGGGGAACCAGCGGATGATGTTAACACGAAGCGCATTCAGAAGAACAGGGGAAAAGCGTCACAACACATATTTTTAGTATTGCTACAAGAGAGAGTACGAAAACAGAATTCAGGTCATTCATATTTCATGCATTTCTGTCCTAGTCAGAACTGTTTTAATGTTGTTCTGTTCCTACCTACTGTGTCCACCTGCAACCTACTTATCCATGTGTCACACTGTAAGAGAGGCAAAGCAGAAGACTGCCACATTCAGTTAAGTAATAAGTAAGTAATACGATAGATAGTTTTGAAAAACTTTTGACATTTTGTGAGTAACATTTTTTCATGTGAGTAACTGTCTATTGGGAAAAAAAATAAGGAATTTTACTTAAGGTACCAGGGACGCCAAAAATAATTCCTCTGACTTTGCAACTCTTTATGCAGTGCTGGATTACCTTCTGGGCAAAGTAGGATAATGCCGAAGGAGCACCACATTAATTCTGTGTCAGTTGGTCCTGTCTCAAAATGTGCTGTATATTTTAAATAAAATTGAGTTTAGTGAAATTATTACAAACAGGGGGTCAAAGGATCATGTTTCACGGGTCCCCAAACTCCTCTTTACAAGTGCAGTGTCAACATGCACTTAGAAATGAACCCAAGTACAAGTACATAGATCCCAAATGTCGTCTCGACACATGCAGCAGTATAACTTTCAGAAGCTGTGCAGTTTTCATGATGCAATGTTAGCTGCTGCAGTATGTTTACTCACATACTGGTGAAGATGTCTCATAAAATGTAAAAAAAACCCCCCAAAAAAACAGTTTGACATTTTGGAAAATTCATTTATTCACTTTCTGGCAGAGAGTTAGAGGAGAAGACTGATACCGCTCTCCCAAATCTGTCTGTTTAATATGGAGCTGCAGCCAGCAGGTGGTTAGCTTAGCATAAAGACTGGCATACAAAATATATCAATACACATTTAAATCAGCATGTGAGCTGCTGATGTGCTGCTGCATCACTGTCACCAAGAAAAATACTGACTTTGATTGCTTCCCATACAACTGTGTGTACAGCTTGGGCAATTAAAATCATAATGGCAGATTTTAGACACAGAACTAATGAGCTCAACTCCTCTGAGTGGAAACGCCATTAGAAGTCCTAATGGGCCTGCTTCACTGAGTAACAAAACAAATCCTCAGCTGCTAGATATGAGATGTGCCGCTTCCCAGACTAGAGATCAACACAGAGCCATTATTTGATTAATACTGTTTGTTTACATAAAGATACAAAGAAGCTTCTCCCCCCACTGTGTGCTACAAGGCCTGACACAATGTGATGTATAATTGGATGCTGGCTGTAAAAACAGAGAAAGAGTTGGTGGCATCCTGATCTTGAATGATGAATTGTGAAGAGGAAAAAAGAAGCGGATTAGGGGAGTTGGTGAAGTATTTTTTTTCCCCCCTTTGTTCTCTTTAAACTCGGAATAGCTTCATCCATGTGTCTGTGGACTCAATGTTACAAACACTGATCTGTGTGTGTACTCGCGTGTCTACTGCAAGTATTCATTAAAACGGATCCAAAATGCATCTCTAGAAAAATATTATGACAGCTTAGTTTCTGAACCCCTTCCCTCCCCGCCCCCTTTTCCTTCAGCCACCCTCAGCGGGGATGAGGATCATTGGAGGGGGAAGATTTCATCATCTGGTCCTGCCAGGATCTATTCCTGCTTTGGTGTGTCCTGTGAGATCTCTGCTCTGTGCCAGCGCTGATGATGATCCAGGCTCTACACCTTCACTCCCACCGGAGCACATCAATCACCTCCACTCCTCTCGCACTCCTGGAGAGAAAAGAAGGGGGGAAGTGTGGGGGCGGGGGGTGGTGAAGCCTTCGCCTCCACTTCACTCATATCAGGCAGAGAGACAAAAGGGGAGAAAAGATGGAGGTGCGGTTGCAGCAACTGTCACCTCTGCTCCTGTGATGTCTGTCTGCAGTCACAGGATGCCAAGGAAAGAGCCCAGCAGGCAGGTTATGACAGATATATAGGGGAGGGGATGTGTGTGTGTGTGTGTGTGTGTGTGTTTGTGTGTGTTTGTGTGTGTTCTGCTGTTGCGGATTTCATATTTCACCTAATCTCTCTCAAATCAGAACAGACACCTGAGGCGTGAAATGGATGCCTGTCCCAACAGAGGGCACCCACAACTTCAAACACAATCGCTCAGAAGGACTAAACAGACTTTGTGTCTGTCTCCGTCTCCATTTACAGAGGAACGAAATCCCTCCGTGGTGTTTTGTCCCTACTTGACATGAATATCATTTCTTGTTAGTGAAGAGACACTGGTTGCAGGTTATGGGGTCAAACCGGCTGCTGTTGAAACCGGTGCGACTCTCCTGGGGAAATGATGCGTCCAGGAACAAGCCGGTTGGCCAAGTCAGTGAGATTATACACTTTGGTGTCGGGCTGCCTCGCTCCGCTGGGTGAGAGTTCTTCACATCTGCATTTTATGTAAATATGCATAGGTATAGGAAAGTATTGGCACACTGGATAAAAAAAATAAAATGTCTCTGTAACTATTTGTTTGGATTGCTATGAAATTTTCTACAGCACAAGCGTCCCAAGAGTACGAATCCTGACCTTCCCTCTAGTACCACCAGCAGGTTGAGCTTTTTTATTCATACACTGAATAACCAGCAACTAATGTATGGGGACTCGCCATGGAGGTTTCTGCAGATATTCATGGTTCCTTAGGAGTTCGATGATCCTGACTTTTCCTTTAGCGCCACCATTTTCCAGTTTGAGTGAATAATGTTGTGGGATGAATTGCAGCAGCAGCAGCAGCATGTTAGCATTGGCATTGTGAGCATGTTCGTATGCTGAAGTTATTTATTGAGCTGCCTACAGCCTCACAGAGGCAAGAGCCTGGCTGTAGATTCTCCGTCTTAAATATTTTAATATTTTAATATTTACTATATAATGCCTGATGAAGAGCCTGCAGGGTTGAAACGTTGCCTTTTTCTGATCCAGTTGCTCCCCATCAAGGCGTGGTTGGTGCTCGTGACCATAAAGAATTCTCTGTAATGATGTCCAAACATGAAAAAGCCTAAAATCAGTCAGATATCTTAAATGGACATGGTTTTGTCTTTTCAGGAAACCAGGCAACTTGACATGAAAATAAATAAATAAAACAATCTATCAAGCATTCATACAAACAATTCCAATCACAGCCAATTGAAAAGGCTACACACACACACACACACACACACACACACACACACACTACACAAACAGCTACGCGCTACAGTTACCAGGAGGGCAAATATGAAAAAAGAAAAAGGAAATTCATGGTGAATGTTGAAAACAACCTCATGGACATAAGTGTTTCTTTTCTTCAGCGGCTCAGGGAGGAAGAGAAATGTTGGAGACAGTGTGTAAACATGTTGTGAGGCAGAGACTGTGCGCGTGGATTGCATTGAGGCAAACAGAGATATAACCTTTGTTTATGAGTGCAGGCGGGCCTGCTGACAGTGTGTATAAGTCAAGCGAGGCCAGCCCACTCGGAGATCTACTGGCACGCATTAATCAAGCACCAGGGGAGGAGACAAACGCCTCAGCACACCTCCGCAGGACTTTCTAACTAGAGGGAGGGAATGACCACAAGGTTATTGTACCTCCACGAGACAGAGCCGCACTTTGATTCGACACTGCTGCGCTGAAATGCCTCTCTATAAATGTCTACTAACTGTGAACCGCAAGGATGACGGCAATAGACTTTTTAACGTCAGAGAGCGGTTCGTCTGGAGTCATTTCACAGCATGAGTTATTACCGCAATAATATCCAGGAGTGCGTCCTTCAGGGTGATTATGGCTGCGACAGTGATGCAGTAGATGAGAAGCACAGATGGGAATTACTGGTTATTGTTACTGTTTTACAACTGGTAAAAAAAAAAAAGACAACTCAGGAAGAAAACTAATTGAGAGTTTTTCTTTATGTAAATCAGGAACGCAATTGAAACTTGTTCTTTAGTGTCTTTATATTCTTATATATAAAGATAGAAATAAAGATTGCAAGAGATGAAAGGAAAAGGAGCAAACACAGCTTCTGTATTAAAAAAGAGCATTTTATTAAAACAAAATGCTTATTTACAAGGCAAGAGATAATAGCTCTGTTGGAAAAGGCTTTGTACCTTTACAAAAAGGAGAGGAATTTGCATACACAGCCAGCTTGGGAATGATATTTGCATTACAGCAGTTATAGCTTATGACAGTGTCAATTCCACCCTGAAATTTTACTTAGTCACAACAGGACTGATGGAGAGACAAAACAAATGAAAAGTAAAATGGCTTTTTGAATAGTCAGACATCTTAATATAGTTCAAGCAGTGGGTAAAAAAAAATGAAAGAGCATCATCTCTTATTCACAGGACAGCAAAATTCCTCATTTAGCAGGGATGGAAAAAGAAGCTACACAGTTTTCCGTTTAAATAAAAATACAAAATTTGAGGACAAAATGATTTTAGGGAAAAATGTATTCAATGCAGGATCTGGGTGCAGGTGAAATACGACACAGATGCAGCTGAAGCCCACAACAGGATTTTTCCCATCTCTTAAGTTAAAAAGAAAAGTCCCATTAGCTTGATGAGCGGCTCATTATGATACCTACACCAATATTTGTACAGCCTTCTTATCATATTAAAGACGGGGTGACTGGCATCACAGATAAGACTCCTTGTCATTTAGTTATAAAAATAAATATAAGTTGAAGGAGGAATTGTGTTTTCATAAAAAGATTCAGTCCAGGTTTGAGTATTCAACTTACTGGCCGGCCCTGTTCAAACTGCCAATATGACAGTCAGGGTCTTTGTTTCAACTTGATTCCACTTCGCAAACTGTTTCAGTGTACCTTGATCGAGAGAAGAAGAGTCCAACGTGTCCATCAGGCTTCTGTCACAGTGAAGAGCGACGTACATTTAACAGCTGTTGTCTGCGTTTGTCAGGTGCGTTCGAAACGTGAACAAAAAGAGCTTTTCTCGCCCTGCATCGCATCCCACCCGTCTCTCCTCTGGGTTTCTCAGAGCCAGGGGTGCCAGGCAGGGTCCATGCGGCACAGATTGTCCAGGCTGTTTGCTGCAGCCACCAGGGTGTTGACCTTACTCTCCCCTCCTTCGAACTGAGCCAAGTTATGGAGGCGGGTCATGATGGCCGTGACAGCCTTCTGGACCAGCGAGACTAACTGCTGGGAGTCCATGTTCTCTGGCTGGCCGGCCGGGGACAGGGGCATGGACGTGTCCTCTTGGGTCTTCTTGTGCCATGCAATGATCTCGTCACGAAGGACGGCCTTCAGGATGCCGTCCACCTATCAGACACAGAGGAAACGGAGATGTAAATTTTCTTAGAACTGAACGTGTACAATAAAACATTTCGTCTGTAGCTGGTTCCTCAGACAATCACTGCTCTTATTTAGAGACATTTCTCAGATAACGCTGTAGTTAGTTTCTTTTGAGTCAGCGTCCAAATTTACCAGTGTAGCTTCTTAGCTTTGATTCAGGGCAAAATGTGCATGAAAGGCTGACTGCTTTGTTTCATCTCGTCAAACTAGTCACAATAATGTGAAAATGTGATTATGTTGCTGTTGCCACAAAATCTTGCTGACAAAACTGTCTGAAAAAAATGTTACTAAACCTAATTTAACTTTCTTTTTCTTATTTTTAAACTTTATTTTACTGTTTCGACAACAAGACGAAAAGAAAATATTTTCCATATTGAGCGTTTAAGTTCATTGTTGACCTTGGAAACTGTGATTTGAACCTCCCACAACAAAACAAAACAAAACAAAACAAAAACAAACCTCCCCAAACCTCAAAGTCCCTTTTTCCAGCTTTGCGTGGAGCTTTTAACTGCAGTGAGTTTTTCATTTGAACAGATTCCCACTACACATGACTAAAGTTCCATACTTAGGTGACAACTGAGGAAGACCACACGATGAGGTTGAAAGCTCCAGAAAAAGTATGTTTGTGTACTTTGGTTTTTTTTGTTTGTTTTTTCTAGTCGATTAAAAAAACAAAACAAAAAAACAATAACCAGACTTCCATATATTTAGTTTTTATATATTTAGTTAATTATGCAAAACCTTTTCAAAGCTCCGGAGTATAACTATATTGGCGGTAGCTAACGCATTATAGCTGCTCATGAGATTCCTGGCTAATTTGAAAACCGCTGCATCTATCTGATTATGTGCCAAGGGAAGTCGTTTCTATACACTAGGTCTGCCAGTCTCACGGGCACTTTCCTGAGCCATGTGTTCAAAATGTCTGTCATGGGAATGTGAGCAATTAAACGTGATAAAGCTTCAGTTTATATGAAGCCATTTTCCATTCTCAAACATACACATAAAACAAAGCTGTTAACTCCAATTAAGGATGTGTCATTCATTCTTGGGTAAATCTCTCTGTGTTGTTAGGAGCTCATTACGGTGGCACAGAACTGAAATACATAACCATCCAAACCATGACGGGCCTCAACACTAGCAATCATCACCTAACTAGGTACATGCTGTTCCCTACTCTTAGCTTAAGCGTTTTTATGGTTTCAGTCCGCACTAGATTGTTTATATAGTAAGGCTTCACTATATTTGAGTGAATGATTGTTGTGTGTTTGTTGTGTTCCCTGGAAACGTCCATTTTCTTTGACCACAAGAAACTCTGGCACTAGCTCTTAACTAGTTCCCCTCATTGAGTGAGTGTTTATTTACATCTCAAGCACTCCTGCAGCAAGACCTAAAGTATGTGCCAGAGCTATACATAGGCACCACACGCCTGTCATTACTGCCCTGCTGCAGATACATTATACAACCCCCCGACTGTTCCTTCTTTCATTGCATTGTTTTTGTTTTGGTTGTGCCTTAGATAAAAAGCAGAGAGGAAGCTCACTCAGTTTAAGTCCAAAACAAAACCTGCAAAAAGTTGTTTTAAGCGGCCTTACTGCAGAAATCCAAACTGTCTTTTATGTGTACATGCCTGATTAAAGCTAAAATTATACAACAGCTCAAGTGCAAAACATCTCCCAAAACAATGGTTAAAACTCTATTATCTCCCATCAAATGTGCAAGATCACAACAAGTGAGCTTCTGATCATAAACTATATTCAATCTCTATATTCATCTGTAAAATAAAATATTATTCTTATTCCGAGTCGTAGCTTGTTGAAAACACAGGATAATCATAATGTGGCAAGTTCTTGCAGACAAGTTACCTTGAAGTTTGGCTGTGCGAAGCATCGTGCCACGGCGATCATGGAGGCGGTGAGTGGGCCGGAGACGCCGATGGTGGTCAGGAACTCAGAGATGTTTGGCGTCAGACGGAATGGAACGGGGCGATTAGCGTCCAGGTCGCCAGTGGCGTCGTTGATGTCAAAGCGGAAGTAGGAGACATTGAGTTTTCCTGTGTCCTAATAACAGAGAGCAGAGTAAGATTTTAAGTAGCTGTCAGCAGGCTCACAAATGAGTGTGTGAGGTGGACTGTATGTGTGAGAGGGGGGACATTTGTCAATAAAGCACTTCTCAAAAAGATAAAAATATATTTAAAAAAAAAAAAATCTATAAATATTCCTGTCTTCTTATGCCACATAGGCCCTGCAAGAAAATGACTCTTCTTCAGAAAGGCTATGGGAGTTACAAAACAAGCTCACACAAACGAAATGGCTGCCGTTATTGATCTGTGTGCTCTAGACACAGTAACACGTCAAACTATCAGCGGCAGAACATCTATAATCCTCAATTCACTCCCACTCCCCCCCCCCCCTTCGCTCCCCGCTGACTTAAATATATACAGCCAAGTTTTCATCTTTAAGCCTGCATTTATGTGCGAGAGGACCGCTACACAAGCGGCCATTCCAGGGAAGATAAGCTTCCTTATATGAAAAGGTGAGTGGCTCTGACAGCTTTATAGCAGAGCATTTCATTCCAGCTCGTGCTCCCTCTCCTCCTCTGTCTCGCCTCTTCCCCTCCCTCCTCTTTAACTCCCTCCCCTCCTGTCTCTCTCTCTCTCTCTACCCCTACTGTGATTTGCTCCTCCAGGCCCCAGCGGAGGGCCTCAAGGCAGTGGGCTGAAACACCAGCAACCCCCAGGAGACTCCGATATGCCCGCAGACAGTTGGATGTGGAGGCAGCCTTCAGAATGCTAAATCACCAGACTAGTGGCCAGCGATGGCTTCATTTTGGGGCTGGTGTTAATAAGATGACGCGACGGTAGTGTGGCACATGTAGTGAACTTGACTGTGAGAAAATGACAGATACTGGGGGATTTTAAGAACAAATGTCAAGTATCAGAGGAGATGCAGAAACAATTCCACTGGGCAATTCAACAGATTCTCAGGAGATGAGGCTTTTCCTTGTGAAGACAGGTGTTGAAAAAAATAAAACCACTGAATTAATGAACAACAAATAGCAGGTGCCTTATGGACCGATGCCTCACAGCATCTCTCAGCTCCATGAGGACCAACTTAAAGGAATATAAGGTGTCTGTTTAGGCAGGGTGGGGCATGACGCTACTGCTGTGATGTCCTGCCCTTGCACTCTCTCTCTCTGTGTTTGTGTGTGTTTGTGTGTGCGTACACTCTCCGCACCGTAATCCTCCTGTGTCTAATGGGATCTGCGGAGTGGAACAGGCAGAGAGGGGGCTTAATACCAGCGCTTAGCTGCCCGGAGGAACGCCTGTCAGCAAAGGCCGATTAGGATCAGAAGGGAGGGGTGGCCGACTGACACAATCATCTTTAATAATGACTTTAAGAAAGCTGTCTGTGGACCCTGAGCACCAGACAGATGTGTGTGGACTAAGGCGTACACACACACACACACACACACACACACACACACACACACACACACACACACACACACACACACACACACAAATACGGCCTCTTCAAATTGAAACGTCTTTGATAGCTGTAGAGCAGGGGAACTGAATATAATGTTCTGTCAAAACATCCCTCGCATTGACATGGACTGGCTGACTGATAGGCCCAGCGTGAATGTCATGGGGGAGAATGGTAATTCATACGGCCAGATATGAGGAGGGTAATGGTGATCTCTTAATGCATCTATGAGAGTGTATATATATATTCAATTAGCTTCTGTCACATGGATCCCACTTGCCCTTGACAGTGGGTACAACACGTCTCTGTTTGTGCATGTTTGTGTGTTTTTCTTACCTGTGCTATCTGCAGCATCTCAGGGTTGAGCCTGTTGAGGTGGAGCATGAACTCAGCCAGACCTATGAGGGCCAGCTGGATGGTGAACATCTTCCGGAAGGTCCAGTAATCGGTGGCGTTGGGGAAGGTGTGGAGGGCCCACTCCTTCAGCATGCTGCGAGGCACCATGTTGCCCTGCACCTCCTTCAGGATGTCTCGCAGGACCTGGCAGCAGACCGGAGGAGGGGGTAGAGGTTAGGTATGGCCCGTGGTTGAGCCGTTATTGGTTATCATATTCAGTTTCCGTTTTACTCTGTGAAATAGTCGATTAGATAAATACGATCCTATGTCAAAACGTCAAAACGACCAAGGCCAAACGTCGACGACCTGAGAGCACATAATTATCTAGCTATCTAAAATATCAATGATGAATATGTCAGGCTTTTGTACTTAAGAATCAGAGAGCAAAGGGTCTCTGTTATTCCCACCATTTCACCTCTGTTTTGAACCATCATAAAAATGGACATTCATCATAGAGAGGACACAAATTATCTTCCAAAAAAAAAAGCTTTCATAAAACAGAAAACAGTGCAGCCAAAAAAATATAATTAAAATAAAGCAACATTTTTTTTTAGCTTGGGTGATAACCAGTCTGCAGGAACAGGTCAGTTTGTGACCTTGAAGCGTGAGCGAATGACAACACAGCCTGTAGTGCATTCAGCCAATAAGGTGACAGATTCATGTTGATGGTTTTTAACGAAGAACACATTATTTGGTTCATGTAGTAGCTTGGCTGACAACCGCTGATTGATTCACTTATGAGAGCAAATCATCCCTATTCAGTTAAAAACCACGTATCTCCAAATTTGGTGATTTTAATTTATTCAAATTAACCGAAGAATCAAATGCTCCGTTATGGGTTGAGAACATCAAACAATCAGAAACTAATTGGACAATCTGAAAAATGAATTGTCACAAAGCAGCTGAAAACAGCAGTTAGTCTTAACTCTTCAAAAGCTTATGTTTTGGAGATGTGTGATTTTAACAGGACAGTGACAAAATGCTCATTAAACCTTCCTAGCTGCCTGAGACACAAGGCTACTGTTAAATCACAATTCATTCACCTAGACTGCATATTAATGCCAAGTACCAACCTGCGCTGCTGTGTATGTGCTGTCCGTGTTATGAGCGCATGTGTGCAGATGTAGATGACCGTCTCCATACCTGGTGGCTGGCCTGTGTGCCTCTGGCCTGCACAGTGGCTAGACGATCATAATATCGGGAGATAGGGTTGTCATGTTCGATGCCCTTCTTGGCACAGCGCTGTTTATAGATTTCCACCAGTGACAGAGATGAAGGGTTGTCCTCTACCAGCCGCATCTGAGGCGACACTGCCACCACTCGGGGCACTGGAGAGGTGGAGGGAGAGGAAGAAGACAGGATACAGGTGGGGAAGAGATGGGGAGGGGAAACGACAGGGAGGAAATGGGATGTAGGGAAACCCGAAGGGGAAAAGGAAGAGGAGAGAGTGGCAGACAGAAGGAGGTAACAAGAGGGGAAAACAACCGAGTCAGTGACACAAGCTGTAAACATTTGGCTGCAGTTACTAGCAAATAGTCTCTGTTTTACCACAGTGTAAACCTACAGCTAAAATACTCAAGAGTTGGGAAACAGCTACACTGAAGATGAACGCCAGGCAGGGTTAAAGAAGGTAAAAGGCTGTGCATGGGCCTCCCAGTGAAAGCAGTCTAAACATTTACATACACTGGCACCCCAAATCAAATCAATACCAGCCATTCCAGTTGGGAGGAAATGGGTTGGAAGGGACTGCTGAATTCCCCTTCCATATTTCCCCTTAAACAAACCAATCAAGTGCATAAATGGAGAGTGGGCAAACATCTGGGTGGAGGCAAACCACAAGGGGATGACAAGAGAGGAAATAGCGCTTGAAAGCGAATTGAAATTGTGTGCGTGGTGTGTGAGTGAGACAGACACAGAGAGAGAAAGAAGAAAAATGAAAGGAGATGGTCAGTGCCAACTGTTCTCAGTGGACAAACAGGTGCAAAAAAATAAAAAAATAAAAAAGCTGCTTTCCACCTTTTTTTCCCCTCGAGAGAACTGGTGATGATACCGCATAAAAAAGCAGAGAAGTGCTCCTAACATAATCCTAGTGAAATTTCATCCCTTGTCTCTATGTTTTAAAACCTCCTGCACACAGGCCCCATCTCTCTCATCCCTGATCCTACCGGTGAAGAAGAGGTGTCTTTTGGTGGTCTCCTTCCTCTTCTCCAGACAGGGATTGAGGAGGCGCAGGAGCTGCAGGACCCTCTCTTCTCGGCGTGACTCGGTCAGGCAGGCGTCGTTCATCACCAGGTAGGGGTAGATTTTGCCATTGTGGCCGCGGATATAGAGACGACGTGCTGCAGTATTGTGTTTCTGAACGATTTCCACTCTAGGCATGAACCTGGAAAGAGGTGCAGAGAAACAGAAGTGAAGCAATAAGTGGTGCGGGAGGAATGATACATGCTTCTTTAGAGCACGCTAGTGAAAACTTTGTATATTTCTGACTCAAAATGACCAAGATTTATTAAATAAAGATTTCAAATTTGGATTAAAATCACTGGGGGTTTCAGTCTTAACCAGACAGGATAATAAGCATGTTGCCTATACTTTTTATGTGTAGGTAATTCTACATTAATCTGCCATTTAAAACTATTTACTGAAGTATGAACTAAGTATCAAGTAGAACAGAAAAGGGCATCAAAAATGTAATGAGTGCTTGGCGGAGCAGAGCTGGCTTTTGGTTGACGGCTGGTGTAAATTCACTCTCTGGTTTACTAGCCCCAGGTGTCCGTGTGTGGAAAAGTCCTTTACCTTGCAATCTTGATGTAGTAGTGCGTAGGTTTGGGCATGAGGAATTCCCCGGGGATCTCCACCTCAGCTGTCTGTGCGGAGAAGTTGCTGAGGAAGCGGCACTTCTCCTCAATGAGGAAGAACTTGGGCAGCTGTTTGGTCTTGGCCTCGAGGATTTTGATCCATTTTTTCAGCTTGGAGATCAGATTGTGAAGCTTCATGGAGCCCGGCACGCTGAAGTCAAAGTCTGGTAGGGGAGGAAAGAAAAAAAAGTCACGGTAACAACAAGAATCTGGATTCATTAATCTCCTTATTTCCCCAACTCTCCAAGCGTCTCCCACTCTTCTCACCTGCCTTTATAACAGGGAACAGAGAAGCAAAAAGATCACCTGTGCTTCAAATAGCTTTTAAATGACAAGGGCCTGGTGAACTTAATGATTTGGTATCGATGACTGAAAGAAGAATGTGAATTAAAAATGTGAATTGATAGTGGCCAGATGAAATCCTCAGGCTGCCTGAGAAGGTCTTTTCAGCGGGTCAGTGTCTTACACTTTTCCTTCCCTAACTCACCTATCCTCGAAATGCCCTTCAGCAAGACACTAACACCCCAAACGCTCCACTGGAGCTGCTCCCAGCTGCAAACAGCACAAGACTAACAGTAGTGCAGCTCCCAGGTGTGTTTGACCTTTAACCTCCCCTGAAGCTATATGCGCCCATACTTATGCTATAAATACGGATGTTTCTGAGTGACCTTGCCAAATAAAATAGTATAAAGGGTTGCGAACAGCAAACACAAAAGTACTACTCAAAGTAGTGTCAAAATAGAAGTAAGAAAATAAAACTGAAATAAACAGATCATAAAGGATAGCGCTCGAACGCTCATTGGTCAAATGACTTTCATTGCAGTCGGTGCAACGGCTGTTTGAAACCGCAAATGGTTAAGATTAATTAGAGTGAGATCTGGGTATTTACCTTACCATTATTTACCCAGTAACATGTACTAAGAACACCTTGTTATTCACAGCAATGGCCTAAGGGAGGGCAGTGGTTACACAAACTTACATCTGGGAAATGTCCATTATAAATATTGTGTGGCACCGTTGGTCACTCCACTCCAGCAGTGTGGTGCAGTGCCTTGCTTAAGAGAACTTCACGGATAAGTTATTCATGGCAGGATGGCAGCACAAGGAGAGCTGTTTGCTCTATCGACTTAAAGCTCCCTGGCGGAGGAAGGGAGCTGATTAAATTAGAGCTATAAAAATGAGAGTCTTAAAGTATTAAATTCCTGTTTCAAGTCACAACTCATATTGCACATAACATATTGTGATGAGCTGTAGCAATAACAACAGAAGGAGGGGAAGTGAGCCAGGCAGGTTTTCCATTTTAGAGTAAAGCCCCCAGGACATCTCTGTAACATGAATGCGCACACACACATACACACACACACAAACATCTACCTCTCCTATTTCAGTACACCCCGTTGTGCTGCCTGTTATAATGAATCCATGAAACTGCAAGGCCTTGCCATTTCAAACCCGTTCAATCTCTCCCAGAGTGAGACCTCCTAATACTTTAAATAAGCCCTTTAAAACAGCCAATGTTCTTTTCGGAGTGGCCCTATTTCGCTATCCGTCTGCCTGCAATTCACCTGCCTCGATACCAGAGGTAAAATTGAAACAGTCCTGAGAAATTGCAACCCGACAACAATTCAGCACCATAAAAGTGTATAATGCCTACAAATAGAAAAAGCGGGACATGCTCCACTCCTTCAGAGCCATGAAGCAATACAGTAATATCATTCCATCTTTATCAGATATAAAACATTTACCCGTTTATCTGGAGACAGCTGCACAAGATACACAGGCATTATGCTATTATAACTACTAAATACACGAATATTTAAAGTAGTTAAAATGAAATGTTTCGTTAAACACAAACAACAATGACTTTTCTGACAACTGGTAAAACAATATTTCACTTGTTTTGTGCTCTAATTGTGTTAGTGATGGTCAGCTGCAGCACTTCCACATCTCTTGTTAAAACCAGATCAGTGGTGCATCGTGCATGACACATTATGTGTAAACAAATGAAGAAAAAACATGTGAAACTCCTTGTTTCAGTCAAATACAATTAGTAAAACTAACAAACACTGTGGTGCCCCCCTCAGGCCGACCATTACAAAGCGCTCCAGTTATTGCACATGATGCACGGACTGTCGCTTCATCACTTTCAGTATTTCAGTAATAGTAGTCAACAGTCAATAGAAGTATTTTCCAATTTATCCATTGGTCTCATTAATATAAGAGTGATATTTTTAAATGTCATAATTAACCTTCTGATAGAACGTTTATTTTGCATGGACAGTGATTTGTAAACGTGTAGCAATGTTAAAAATACAGACAGCTGCTGAGAGAAACTGCAGAAGTGCTCTGCAGTGAGTGCAATTTAGCCAGTAAGACCAGAGAAGAGTTATTTTCAGCCCCCCCTGAACTCATCTTTGACCCCTGCTCTGTCAGCTAGCAGAGGGAACAGGCTGCTGAGAGAAAGAGTGTGAGAGAGTGTGGTGTGGAAAGTAACCAGGCTGCTCTCTGACCTGTGTGTAGAAACCAGGGCTAATATTCTGCCCTACCTGCCCTGCCTGACAGACCACAGCAGAGAATCTGCTCTGGTGTACTAAATTATGGATCCAGACTCAGGGGGTGGGCCACCTCTGTATATACAACCATCACTCCCTCATGTACTGCCCTGTTACTGACTGCGGGATATTATGTGTCGCACGTGTGTGGTGAGATGGAGTCGAGTCGACTTTATTATGTCAGATTGGTGGGTTGTGCTTGTGAGCGTCATCACAGCAGCATGGATGGGAGTAGAGTTTCATATTTAGAGCTTCTGAATGAAGGTACATAGGTCATAGGTGCTAAGCCAAATTGCTATACAGAATTATAATGAGTTACATTTAACTATGTTAAATATCATTTTAGCATGACAAATGACTATTCAGGCAAAGAATTAAAAAGCCAAGAAACTTTTTTCAGAAAAAGCTCTTCTGACAAAAGTCTCTGGAACAGATCCAGTGCTAAAACAGTAACTCATGCAAATAGCATTCGCCGTAATTGGATTTGAATGCCTCCCTGCTGCCAAATGTTATATGTGCAAACATAAACCCATATTTTCCGGCCCACAAACCCTGTGAAAGCGAGTGAGCCACTAACGTGGTGCGGGGAATGGGAGCTTGGCTGCTCAGCAGCTCTGTAAACCCTGTTTGTTCCGCTCTAGAAGGCTTGTGTGGTTTCAGTCTCTGTCGGCCCTGCTCCCACGTCGCCGTGGGGACAGCTGGGTAGCGATGGTCGGCAGGCACCCTGCGAGGCAGAAGCCCTGGTGACGCCTGGCTGCGTGAGCACAGCTGGCACTGCAACATCTGGTAAGATTCATCAGCACAACGTTCACCGTGAGTCTCAATCAGTCTTGTTTGTGTTGTTCATTCAGTCAGTCCATGCGTCGTTCCCATGCTTTTGCTCACTAATGTCATCACACCTGTCTTTATGTTTCCTCTTAGGCTCTTATTCCTAATATTATGGCTTTTTCTTACTTAGTCAGGTGATGAATTTTTCCCTAGCTGCTTCTCATTCACTTGCTCTCCATGTCCTCAGCTTTATTGGCCAGTCTCAGGACCAGTGGATGGGAAAAGCACTGAAGAGCAGAGCAGGTAAAACGAGCAATCAAGAGGAAAGACCGGGGTGTTTACTGTGAGAGTAACTCAGTGAACATGTATGTGCAGTCCGTAGGACACAGCAAAGAGTTTTATTTGAACACTAAAAGCTGCTGGAGCTGCGGACGGTCCTTGTTTAAACCAGGTCCAGTGAACTGTGTTCAACTCCCTTATGTAATGTAGGAAAACAGACACGTGGCTTCCAAAAACAGGGGAATGATTGTTTTGAGAAAATGTCTCAGAGGGAGCCTTGGCTTAACAACAACTGCACCTGTCCTGTTGGATTCCACAGCTTTCATATGAATCTCAACATGCAGCCCAAAATACTGGAGGCTTCAACATTGCCTTACAAGAACACACATGGTTTATCACAGACTTTTTCTTTTCAAATGTGTTAATCCAAAACCCAAAACTGAGGACAGATCAGAGAACTGCCTCTCATAGCAGTGTGTCTTTCCAACTCCTAATCTTTGATGTTGCATCAACGTACAACACCTGAGAGAATACGATTGGGAAGGTAGAAAATGTGTCATCAACAATTTGAAGACTGGGCTGGATACGGTCTATAACTCAACATCAAGTAAAACAAAGAACAGTGGATGTTTCTAATGATAGCCCAACATGAACCACTGCTGGTATATCATCTTACCTTGAATACTTAAGTGAGCCCACACAGTCAAGAGTTATTTGTGTTGGTAATTCATTCCCAATTCTACTCTACAATGAATGATCTTCACTGTATTGGGAATATAATAGATACTCTGGTATTGCTTTACACCAACATACAGCAGAGGAAGGGAATAAAATGTTTCATCTCTGTGCCTCAGTGGCTGAAGTAGAAGTAGACTCTTGAATTCACGTAACTGTTCCAATATCTTAGTGTTATATTCACTTTTGTTATAGCACACTGACTGTAAACAATGCTTTCAATGCAATGGTTTCCTGACAAAGACGATAACACAGCAGCTACAACTTACAATGAAACAGCACTTGACCGGTGGCTGGTAGTACTTTGTCTTTAACAATAGATAGTTAAAATAAATTTACATGTCAGAATAAAATGGCATAAGTTGCCCAGTGCCAATATGGTGAAAATCACTTAACTCACATCACTACAGCCTCGGGTGGACTCAAGTCCATAAAACCTACATTGAGAATCCATTTCACTCTGACACAAAAAACTGCCAAGAAATAAAGTAATTTCATTAGAGTGCATTTCAGTAGAGAGATATAGTGTTTTACAGACTTTTAAATGCTACTCAGACTGAAAACTGAACTTTTACACACTGAGTTATTTCTTTCATAGTTTCTGCAGAGGCAGGAGCAAAATAAAGTCTTCTGCTTTATTTCATCAAACCTTGACGGGTTGTTGAGATCATCACCGCAGTGCAGCACCAGCTTAGATTAGAAATGCCGTGTAATAAAGACATAAAGCAGACAAATAGACCCACAAACACACACACACACAAACACTCATTCACACAACTATTTCTGACCAGTCACCAGCCCCAACCCCGCACTGAAATCAAATCATCTGTTTGGAAACCTTAATTACGTTGCACAACACCAATGCTCCAGCTGCTCAAAGCGACAGTGCACTCTGTCCTGGCAGATATGATATGAGCAGCACAAGTGTCCATGCAGACACAAGGTAACCTGTTCAATTTATTGCTACAGAGGCCAGTTGGGCACCTGGCTTATCATTTAAACTAGTGTAGACATACAGTAACAGCAATGCTGCTCTTGTTTGCTGAAAGGTAGCTGATGTCTGATGCAGGGCTTTAGGGAGAAGAGATAAGAGGTGTTGCTGGTTTCACTACATGCCCAGTTGTCTCACCTTGTCAAATACTCACACAGCTTTCTTTGTTGCCTGAAAACATATGCCTCACGTTTTTAGTCTCTTCAAAATTGTTATGATGAGGTTGGAAAAAGGTAATACCAGTGATGCTAAATGTTAACATTACTGACAGCCATAAAACTAAAGTGAACAAACAACTAAGTTCAAAAGGTAAACACAGGAAACAGAGGGCGGGCATTTGTAAACAACAACCTCAAAATGAAAGGGCTCCTCAATGGTCGTTTCTCTTCCTGTCTGTTTTGTATAGTTCTATGTCTATACAGGAGGTGAGTATATTTAAAAAGCCAACCAACCTGTTGTGAACTGCCCCTTCATCTTCTGGAAAACAGGGTCCTGGGCTGTGGCCTGAGCCCGGCGGGCTAGCGACTCGGAGGCGGCGCTGGAGAACATGGTGGAAACATTGGAGACGTTCTCCAAGCCAACACCGAAGGTGCTAACCAGCTTCTTGACAAAGTTGAGTGTGTGCGGTGTGATCTTGGCGTCAGACACTGCCCCACTCTTTTCAAAGGCCACCGAGTAGCATTTAGCCAGGCCCTGCTGGAGCTGCCTCAAGACCTGCAGAGAGAGTTATAGTAATATTAGAGTTGCCATGACATTATTCTCCAATCCTAAATAAGGTCTGATCTCTGTCAATCTCTGCATAAATTAAAGCTGAAAAACCTCATCTGACACACAGCTAAGCAACAGATATATATATATATATATATATATACACACACACACACACACACACTTTTCTTAAGCAAAGATGCAGCAGTGTGATGTCATACAGCAACCAAAGCAAGGGAGAGAGGTGAAGTGATGATGGTGTAGCATTCCTGTGCCCCTGCTTGCCCAGTGGAACGAAGCATAGAGCCTGCAGCTGCTGCTGTGTGCCTCAAACCATCACAGATAATCACACGGACACACACACACACACACACAACAGAAGACTTCCAGGCCTAAATCCCTTGCTCCATCCTACACACTCACCGCACCCATCCATCACCTGTCTCAGTCTTCTCTCCTCCTGCTGCCTCTGCCAGCCCCCCCCCCCCCCCCCCCCACCCCCACCCACAGACAAGTTACCGCCCAGCATGGTTAAAACAATTTGAGGCGGCACCAAGTTAGATTTGGACTATTGTGTAAGGCCAACCTCACCTGCACTGGCACCCGCACAATATGCAAGCCCAAAAAAGGCGCAGGCTGAATGAGTGATTGAAGTTGACAACATAAGGGATTTGAGAAAATTCCAGCTGAGACATAATTAAGTTATGGGGGAAATCTAGTATCTAGTATGTTCTTGGGTCTACTGGCTATTCTGTCTTGAATATAATCATCAGTAGCCTGGCCTCTTTATGGCAACACGCTACTTCAATCAGGGATAGAAGACAGTGACGACCTATTAGCAGACAAGTCATATCACCTTAGACTAAACAGCTGTGTTGGACCACCAGAGAGACAGTATCTGCCAAACTGTGGTCATCTGGTTGACCAGGTGGTGTGATACACATATACACGCCATCAGCACGCCAACTTGCTTTCACACATATGCACAGATGCATATGACAATTCTCACATCCAGCTGTATTATTTTCTCACCATCTGATCTGCCAGAAACTCACACGTAGCGACAAAGTCAGACACACACGAAACCAGCACCTTTGTTCTTCTCACCTCTTCGTGCCAATTCTCCCTGAACCAGACCATCTGGTCCACGATGCCCTCCAGGGAGGAGAGCAGGGTGGGGTGTAGCTCCCGCTGCATGTGCATGATCCGGCTGCAGCGCCACATTGGGGCAGTGGCCCGGATAGGCCCGGGGTCGGAGGCCCCTGAGTGAGGCTGGGCTCCCACTGAACTGGGCTGCTGCTGTCCAGATGCATCTGGGGAGAAGAGTGGATAAGAGGAGGGAGGAAAAGGCGGCAGGGAAGGAGATGTGACAGAGAGGAGAATAAAGGAGAAAGAAAGGAAACAGGAGAAAGATGGGTAGAAAAAGAAAGAAAAGTAGAGCGTAATCAGGATTGGAAGACCCAACCGAAGGAAAAAAAAACCATGGGTAAATTCTACAGTTTCTTAAAGTACAAACCATTTTGAAGAACAGATTCGCAGTTCAGAAAAACAATGTGGAAAGTTTTATGGTCCATGGCATATTTCCATATGCTATAAACTTGTTTCTTCACCTATATGTACTTTTAAATATATTAACTCTATATTAACTTCAAAAAGCTTTTATCATCAGAGCGTGGTGAAGAAGAAACACACTACACACAGCCATGTTTACGTACCACTTTTGTAGCGCTCCCTCTGCTCGATCTTGAGCGTCAGGTAAAGGGTGCGGATAGGGAAGTAGACAGCCTGGGGGTACACTCGTCCCACCTAGCAGATAAAAGAGGGTCACAGATTACATTTCAAAGACTCCCCCTCAGGACCACAAAGGAGAGAGAGACAGAGAGAGAGAGAGAGAGAGGAGGCAGACAGAGGTGGAGAAGGAGGAGATGGAGAGAGCGAGAGGGACAGAGAGAGATACTGTTTGTGTCTGTGTGTCAGAGAGAGATAGAGAGAGAGAGACAGAGAGAGAGCGAGAGAGACACAGAGAGAGAGAGAGAGAGAGAGAGAGAGAGCGAGAGCGAGAGAGAGAGAGAGAGAAAGCGAGAGATCATACTGATACAGCCAGAAACCTCTGCTATAACAGAGGGAGTGTTTGAAGCTTTGAGCCAGGGGAGTTATGGAAGTTAAAAACACGTCATGGCTGAATTACAAAACTGAATGTGACTGATGATGAAATTGCCCTCAAGACTTTCAAGAAAAGTCACTGACAACATTGGAAGGCTTAATGGTTGAAGTCAGGACATATGAGGTTTCAAGTTTTAAACGCATAGCAAATTCTCCTCAAACTTAGTGGAGTAGGATTCCTTTGATAAGTAAGGTAGCAGGTGAATACAGTGTATACCTTTGGTGTATAATTTATAAATCTGTCTCAGGTTACAGCTCAGTGTGAAGGTAGGATTAGTTAGCTACATGGCCTGAAGTTCAGCATCCAAGATGCATCATTTTATGAAATCAAAATTCTCAATTCATGTAAAATTTCTGCTACTAAACCAAGAAATGAACAAACCTTTCAAACGGAAAATTAGGGAGTTCTCTTACCAGCATATGTGGTAGATATTTTCTTTCCTTCCTCAGTTTATCATATGGATCAAGGTATAGTTAAGGCAAATTCACATACTGTAGGTTTCCTTTATTAATCATCCATTCCATGATTCCCTGATTTAGTAATTCTCAAACAATCCAAATTCTGCACTCGTCACCAAATTAATTTCTAATACACAAGAGGGCGACCACTGTGACACACTGCACACAGAAACTGTAAAGGAATCACCCTTTGACTGAGAGAGGTAAACTCCACACTGATATAGTTGTGTGTGTTTGACATTTGGCTATCACCGTGACTGCACAAAACGAGTGCCTAAAGGTAGAACATGAGCTGTGACAAAGCTCCCTAAAATGCCATGATCTGCCATTTTTAAAAACTATAAGCAGAGGCAAAATAAGCTCTTGCCCGCAGCTTTTCTTTTTAGACCATTTCCAAGGTGGTAATCTTACAGGACAGGCATTTTCATATAATCCAAGAGTAACATATATATATATACACACACACACAATATATTAATTTATATGCTTATTCTTAGTCTCATTTTAAGTCTCATCTTGGAGGTTTTTGTTAGTTTTTTAAAACTGATAGGAATGATGACAAATACAAAAACAATAACCAGGTTGTAAAAAAAAAAACAACAAAAAAACAACAAAAAAAAAACTAGTACAGAGTTTTCATAGAGACTCTAGGTGGAAGAAATCTGTGAGCCTGGATTTAGGACCGCTGGATATTGGTAGAAGACCAAACCACAAGGTTCTCTCAGATCTCAGAGCAAAATTTCACAGGCTGCAATTACATGGCTACTTGATCCCTTCTAGACCCTCCATACGCCTGAGGGGCAGAAAGGGATACCTCCACGTCTCAACAACAAAACTGGGCTCAATACTGATTAAAGGCGGGTTGAGGATGGATAGTGGTGGTGGTGGTGCTGGTGGAGGATACAGGAGAGAGATGGAGAAGGAGAGAGAAGAAGTTTTTTTTTTTCCCACACCTTAACTTCAGGCTAAATGTATTTTGGATCTTTAAGCTTTTCTTGACTCGATCGACATTCCTCTGACACCTAGCCCAGTTCTTCAGAGGGATTCTCGAGCCGAACAAATCAAGCTCACACAAAAACTAGCTTAGGTTTAAGGCTGCCAAAGGTGAGAATAGGTCAGCCAACAGCTAACTAGAACATACTGTAGTTCTCCTTGGACTACATGGACTACTTATAAGAGCTGTTCTGGATCTCAGCAGGTCTCAAATTCTTCAAGACACTCAGTTCCCTAAATGCAGGTAACTCACAACTAGCAGGGGAGACCGATAGGATTAACTCGGTGGTGAAAGAGGCTGCTGCTGTTGGAGGTCTAAGTCTGGGCAGCCTGGATGATACAAAAGGAAAGAAGGAAAACTTGTAGGAAATTCAACTACATATGGTGAGCTATATAGTAAAGCACCTTTAGCCACCACCAAACGGCTTTAACTATTCTTTACCGGCTAAAGGAAAGTCGATGAAGTACAATGCTTTCAGTACAAAAAGCCACAGCCTCAGTCACGAACAACTTAAAATAAATTAGTGTTACATCTTTCTACTGCAAATAAGTCAAGTGAATACTGTATACACACCTCTGCACCTAACAACTAACTATACAGAGTTCGTAATTGTTTACACTGCCTTTCCGAAATCTCATATTTTCAATTTTTATGAATATACAGTAAATGTTCTGACAAAAAGACAGATGTAGAATGAAAAATTACACCACTGGGATGAGAAGTGAAGGACTAGAGTCAGGAGTAACGAGAAGAGAGGGAGTTCTAAGTGGCAGCTAACAGCAGCATTAAAGATGAAAGAGGAAGTACGGCAGAGAGGAAGAGGAGGAACCAGAGATCAGCACGCTAATGGGAAGATAAGAAATGTCATATTTCGGTGAGGCTGAGGTGGGCTGAGGGGAAGAGGGCGAGTGGTAGACAAGGAGGAGGCAGCAAGGGAGGATGGGAGTGCGTGTGGGGAGGGGTGGTGAGATTCTCTGTTAACTTCTGATTCATCTTCCCGCCTGCCCCCAGGCGCTCTTCTCCTCACCTTCATCAATATTTCAACGTACGTTTTTTAAACATCCCGCCGCCGCAGAGAAACTCTAAATAATTCAGGCAAGCGGCAGAGATAAAGCCTGCCATGCATTAAAATGTGGTTCTCTTTACATAAAAAATCAGAAGAAGAAAAGAGTGCCAACCTTTTACCCTTCACTCATTACAGGGTGATGAGGCAGACCAAAGGAAGGCTTGGATCTCCAAAGATGGAAAACCTCTCCATTCATATACATGCAAAAGGCAGGTACTAGTTTAAGTGGTTCAACTATAACTCAAGAGGCCACAACCTATTAACAACCAGATGTCCGGCTCAAGTATCCTTTAGATAGATAAAACACCTAAAAAAGGATTAATGCGGTCTATAAAAATCCAAGATAAAAACGTAAATGCAAATTATTCAGCATATTCATTAAACAGCTAACTTGCATTAAGCCAGGTTGTTAATAGGCTTAGCAATCAACCATCTGCATGTTAAAAAGTATCATCACTTCATCACATACTTGGTCCGTCTTTTCACGATGCTACTACATCTATCTGTTACATTACCCACTTGGATTTTAAAACCCTGTCTCTTCCCTCCCTTCTCTTTTTCCTTCTCCACTCCTTCTCTCATATCCTCTATACAATATTCCTGCTCTGCTGAGAGGATTGGTTGTTTGTTATAGCAGACTACTCTTTGAAGATCAACCTCTTCAAATTGTGCAGAAATAATACTCCATTAAGCAAAGCAAATTAGTCCTCGGTTTAATTACTAGCTCTGTTCCTGCAGTGCGGATGCGTACGATATTAACTTTATAATCATTTCTTGAACAAATAATTTAAGAACCAATTCACCAGGGACTGGTGAAAGCCAATAAATTGCTAAAAGGGACAGTGAACGAGTCTGAATGCTTAGTTTGGTAAATAGAAAAGCAGGAGAGAGAGAGAGAGAGGCCACGTTGGCGTGAATGCAGTTAATTTATCTTGATTAGAAAGATGTGCTTGAGCACTAATGCTAACACACCAGCCAGATGTGCCCCCCAAAAATGGATGAAAGAAGCCAAGGAAAACAACATTAATGATTGATCGGTGGGGCAGGCATCCAGGCACGAAATTTAAGACTACAAAATGTAAATGCAACAAGGGCAGGGAAAAGAACATATTCTAAATTGTAAGATTATTTGACAATGCTGTTTGACAGATGTTTTCGGTGGAAGTTACCAACACAAACAAGAGGATTTTGGCTTTTTTTGTTTTGTTTTGTTTGTAGAGGCCTTACCTGGCTGATTAGGTTGAGCAGAGGTTTGCCTTCTGAACCAACCAGGCAGGTCAGGAGCTGCGGTATCCACGCCAGCCACTGGATGGGCGGGACTCCAATGCAGTACTTGTCCACGGCATCTGCCAGGGTGTTCTTGTCATCAAAGCTGAGTAGCCACAACACCTAGAGGTGAAAGTGACGTCAGGAGGAGACACAGGTAAGAAAGAGAGGAACGACAAAAACAACAAATTGAATGCAACACTATTCTGCTAAATTAGAATATTCCATAAATTTCACAACAAAACAACTATCGTAAGACACCAAGTTACAAGAGGTAAGGTCTCTATCATCAATTAGACCCATTGCTGCTTCCCTGGCTCTGTTCACAGCAGGAAGGGGACCGCAGAGGAAGGAATGAGTTCACTGTCTCCCTATGATCAAAGCTGAGCCAATGTGGAGGTGATCTCTCCTCCCCTGGTGCGCTTGTGTGTGCATCTAGATTATGATGAAGACATTAACCCCACTCAAACCCCCCCAGGCTCTCTTCAGTGAGCCAACCCGGGTACACAGATTGTGTATAATTACTGATAATGACTGGTCATCTCACTTCATCCATCAGGACTAAGCGCTGCCAACCCAGCTTGGCAGCACAATACCAGGGAGGGTCACCAGGAAAAAAAATGTAACTGGAACGTGAAGCTAGTAGAGGCCATTATTAGAACAGATAATGACAGTAATGCCTGATGTTAACACTGGACGTGGCAAGGCCGTATTTATTATTTATCCAGCCTGACACAGAGAGGTAGCTGGTAGCTTTCGCTCTCTAGATGAGTCTCTCTAATCTGACTCTCCTGTGGCTCTTTGAAAACAGAGACCCAGCAGGCAGTTTAATAAAGTTTTTACAATTTCTCAGCCCTCTCCAGTCCACTAATAATAGAAAACAGTCCAGTTTTAAAAAGTGCTTTTAATGAAGCAAAAAAAGAAGAATTTGCAATAATTTCTTACATTTTATGCTCTGATCATCTGATTTGATGTTGCGTCTTTTTCTGATATTGAGCACAACCTGACCTGAATATATTATAGCAGAGCAGAGGAGCTCTCAACCTAGTATGAGAGCATATAGACCTCTGTCTGTGCTGAGCTCTGGAGGGACTGTAGTGAACGCACTGGTGTGTGTCTGTGTAAGAAGGTAGGATGCTTGTTAGCAAGGAGTCCATCCCTTTACCTCACACACGGGGCTTACTCAACTGTTAAGTATGGTAGTGTTGGACTGTTTGTTAACCCCCCGTGTGCCAGAGGATGGCCTTCACTCCACCATCGATCTGCCATGGAAGCCCATCCACATTGTGTACCCCTGGACTGTAATCGATCAAATTACTACTCTCTGCTTGTAACTGTGGCTGATAGGGTGAGAGGGTGGGGGAGTGAGGGTGGGAGTGGGGCAGAGTCTTCTCATCAGCACCAATAATACATGGGCTGGATAGGGTCAGGAAACAAGGGAATTAACTGTGACCCCATTTGGAAAAAGGCCTGACTGAGGCTACTGATTTTATAGAAACAGAGGTTAGATGCAGAAGCAGTTACTGACACGCTATGTTCAGAGAGAGAGAGAGAGAATCCTCAACAACTGAGGACAAGAGATAAACAGTGATGTTGTCTTCTCATTGCGCCTTCAACAATTGAACATGTATAATCACACAAAAAGCCTCCTTTCCCAGATCCCTTATCACCTTTGCTAGGTATTTGCGGGACTTGCTCTCGTTTTGGTGGCGGCAGGCGTGGAGGTAGCAGGTAATGGCGGAGACTCCCAAATGGAGCTGGCGGTCCTTGACAAAGATGTTTTCCAGATAGTCACCCCACATGGCCCAGGCCTTCACTAGGACATCATGCATCTGTACAGCTGCTGAAAAGGCCTTGTTGGCCTCCTCTGACCTGGAACAAAGAGGGAGGTAAGGTGGAGAGCGTTAAAGAGTGTAAAGGGGGTAAAGTGGCAAGGGCAAGTGAGCGAAGGGAGACAGCTGGAGGGGAAGTAGAAGAAAATGGATTGGATGAAAGGGAAGTCAAAGGGAAGAAAAGAGAGACAAAATAAGGAGGGACGCTAAAGAGAGGGGGGGAGAGCTGCATGAATCTAAGAGATGGATTTAATATTTGTGTCAAGACTGGAGAAGGGGGATTGAAGGAGCAAAATAAAAAGAGAAAGATGGAGTGTGCAAGAAACAGATTATGATGATCATATTCTATATTATGTACTACACATCAATAAGCACCATATTTCATTTGCTGTAATCTTCAAGGCCTTTCCACTTGGCATTACAGAGTAAGCATTTAACCCAGCATGAATTAATGTCACCAAGGGTTCAGCTGCGTTGCTACACTGTAATATGAGTTTAACCCAGCACTATCATACTGTGCAGATCAATCCGTTTAATACTGGGTGACATATGAGCTTAACATCTTCCTATTTAATCGGAAATGACAGAGTCTCAGCAAGGTAAAAATCTCAGTGTATTATCTGTATACAAATACATTGACCGTGAAGAGCATTGCTACCGCTTAGAGAAATCTGCAGGCTGATAAACCTGAGGATCTTTGGGATTTTTATCCTGGCACTGCAATCTAACAGTCACACTTAAAGTATTCAATTTGGACACAGTTAAATTGCAGGCAAAGAAATAGACAGGTGAAGTCTGGCAGGAGACCCAAGTTTTGACTGCACCATTTATGCTGACAGGGAAATATATTCTGACTCATCAGCTGTTTTCACCACGCCAAGCGGTTTCTAACCACTCGCTGGCACGCAGTCTGAATAATTTTTACACACCTTTCAGCCTTTGATTAATAAATAAGATGCAAGAGGCACCTCGAGACGCACTACCTTGCAGTCAAAACAAGGAGACAGGCCTGTCAATGAAAAAGCCTTACTGAGCTACAGTTAGTAAATGTACCTCCATTTTAGGAATGCTTCCAAAACTACTCTCCCACTTACTTACTTACTTATAGTGAAATGGTCTCCCAAGCCAATCAATTAAAATGTGTTATTATAAAAGGCATTTTGGCATGTGATTAAGAAATGGGAGCTTGATTGCTATGGGAGTCAGAGCCGAAGACCCTCCAGTAATACTTAATGGGGTTGCCTCAGTCACTTTGCCAGTGCTAAAGTACATTAACAGTTTCTACTACCCGGCTCAACAGGAGCGCAGGCACCCAACAGACTGTCAAATCTCTGACACCCGTTTAATTGAATGATCCCAAAATCCTGAGCACATGTGGCTGCACATGCACACACGCGTGCATAAATAACACACACACACACACACACACACACACACACACACACACACACACACACACACAAAGACTCTCTCAACCCCTAACCCCCACTCTGCTGTTAATTCTCCCCCGGTGTAGGGGAAACTTAATGATTGCAATAAACCCTGCTGAGGTGGAGGCAAGTTCTGCTGATCCCATAGATTCCTGCAAATTGCCTCGAGTTAATTATTGAGCTGCATATACATTTAATAAGCCTTCCTCAATTTGTCTTTCACCCCTCAGGATGCCATGTCACGTCAAAGATGACGGGTGAAAAGGGGGGTGCCGAGGGGGAGGGGTGTTAAAGAGCGTGGCTGTGGGTATGCGAAGCCCAGTTAAGCATGGAAAGAGCTGTACTTGTAGACAAAAACACATTACTGACACTGTCACAAGCCGATGACACAGATGTACATTAACATCTAAGCCACGTCATGGGGGTTACCTAGTAACATAATCTCAGAGATGCGTCAGCAAAAAGTGCTTATTAAATATCACTGCCATGTCCTCATAGGAGAAAACCACTGACACAGTTTGAGGACATAATGAACAAAAGGAAAGACATTAGCAGACAGAAGGATCAGTTTAGACAAAAACAAAAAGGTAGAAAAGTAGTCAAAATCCTGCTATATTGCCGTTAAGAAGACTCCTTGTAATGCTGCCTTTGCTTGTTTAAACTGAAGCAAACAAGCCTGTATAATGCTGCCCCAGTGTCAACTTTTAGATAGCGTGCTGCTGCTCTGGAATCAGAGGCGTGATGTGTAACACAGCCGTGTCTGTGTCCTGTCCCGTCGCTCTGGCCCTCTCTTTTAAACAGAAGTTGTTCCAGCTCTGTAACTACCTCCGCTGGCAGCACAACAATGCCCCCCCTCCTTCTGTGTTTGTACCTTTTTATACAGGACAACATGGAGGAATAACGGCACAACATTCCCGCCTTGAACAGGCTGTGAAATAGGTGCTAAAGACAGAACAACTGGATCCCCAGTGGACATACTTGTTGATTTGAGCCAGGAACATGCCCTTCAGAGCGTAGAACTCAGCTGTCATCTCCTTGGTGAAGTATTTCAGGTTGGTTGACTCTATCACCTCCAAACCCTGACAGATAGAGCAGAGAACAATGGAGGTTTAACTTCAAACAAAACCGCAGTAAAGTAACTTTCATCGACACTAGAGAGGAATCGTGAAGAACATACCACAACATTTTGTTTTAGACAGGGCCATAATTACAGGTGAAAAACAAACAAAGTGCTAGGTGTTCATTAAGAAGTAAGAAAACAGGGGTTAAGGGAACTAAACTTCCATTATGGTGAGCCTCTGATTAGGTGTCCCCTATGTACTGCTGTGACAAACGATGTGTAGCAGGAGAGAGAGACAGAGAGCACCAGAGGATATGAGATAGAAGAGAGAACGAGAGAGAGAGAGAGGGGAGTGTCTACTGGCACTTTTAATGACTTGTGGTGTGCTGGACTGCTTCTATTAATCAGAGTACTCCATGGGCTTAAGAGCAAGCTCCTGAGTTACACTCTCTTATAAGTCTCCCTGCTATAACTTGTCACCTAGAGCCACCCCAAACACTTCTTGCTCTTACTACTTTTCCCACTCAAAGTATCGTTAACTATGCTTCCAGCTACTGCTAACAGAAATCCACCCAAGTACTTAAATGACCCTACATGCATCAAATGTGCTCTTCTTCAGTAGAGACCGGCTCATTTCAAATTGGAGCATTCATTACCACAGTCCAAATCTCCTGCAGCTGTGCTACATTATGGTGCAGATGTTGCATGGGCCCGATGTATTTATCATGTTTTGATCACACATAATTGGATTGTACGAGCAAAATGATTTCTGCTCTTTCTACAGTGACTTTGCCAATAAAATATTTCATGAGTTACAAGTTGAAATCAAAATTTATGCATTTGTTAATAAAGCCAAGAATTTGATTTTGAACATGACAAAAATACTACATTCATATCTGTAATACATTATCAATTATGGGGAGAGTCTTACATAACAATCCTGGGGCTCAAATAAATTGAGATTACACCAATCTAGTGCAAGTATTATTTATGATAATAAATATAAAACACACTTACAAGTTTTCAATTTCTGAAAAAAGTTTTCATCAGTAAAACATCACAGAAATGGGGCAGAATAAGCGTCATGTAAGTCTATGCTTGCATATGAATCAATATTTAGTGCATGGGTAAAATAAATAAGTGAAGCAAGAGAAGAACACAGTAACAGTCGGTCACACTCAATCTTACCTGCATGCATTCATTCTTGCCCATGACACCAGCCAGCTGCAAATAACATTTGACCTGCTGTCGGATCTTCTGGAAGCAGTCAACTATGGGCACAGTAGGGATGGTGTGGATACGACTCAGAATGTCCAGAGCCACATTCACCAAACCCTAGGGAGACAACAGCGTGATGTGATTTCACAGACACAAACGATTATGTTTAAAGAAACCTGAGACAGACAGAAGTTAAACTTTCATTACCTGTTTGCGTGCTATCTTGCCATACTGAATGATAGCAGAAGCCGAGGCATGAACTCCTAACATGGCATTGTTGTTGTTCGGATCATGCTGTGTGTTTGTCTCATACGCTGTCACTATGGCTGCAGACAGGGACAATTACAGTCATGAATATGAATTTCCTCTTTGTACAAGTGTCATAGTTTAAAAAGTAAGCTTAGAGCAGTATGAACACTGGGAATCTTCTAGCACTCTGAAAGCTCTGCTGTCATAACACAGAGGGCACCGGGGACACTGAATGTATTGAACAGTAAATGGGCCATGGCAATGAATTTCATCAGGAATATTCCATTTCACTTTAACATAAGTTTGAAGGCTGTCATGTATAAATGAAGTGCATTTCATTGGCATGGTGCTGCAGAACCAGTGCTATTATTTCAGCTCCTCACAGTGCAAGTTGGAGTTCAAGTTGCTTGAGACATCACATTTTGCAGTGGCTGCCTCTCTGAATGGTTTCAAAGTCACCGCGGGAGAGAGCTGAGCACTGAGCAAGGTAAATATGTGTGTGTTATGTCCTGCAGTAAGAGAGAGTGCTTTAACAAGCTGACATTTGGAAATGTGCAGAGACCCTGAGGTGATTCTGCACTTTGAGGCCTTTTAAAGAAGGCCCCTTTTTGATGAACCTAAGCAGCAAAATGAGAGTATGTCGGCATGAGAGTGGCACCCTGTAACACACCTACAATTTGTAAAAACTCATGCATCTGAACAGAAATATGTGTTTCAATATCACTGGTGTTAAATACAGATGGGTCTGTCAGTGTGTGTATGTGTGTGTGTCCCACCTTGGTAGTGGTGCTGGCGCCACATGAAGATGCTGCTCCAGTGGGACAAGTCATCAGAAACAATGGGCAATCGGTTCCTCCACGTTTTCACCACTGTCTTCATGTCATGGAGGCTGGTGTTGCGGCCCAGGTTAGCTGGCTGAAGTCCTGCATTAATTTGCGCTGCCTCTTGCAGCTCAATTATCTGCTGTGCCGCCTGGGGAGAAATCATAAGTAATGTCTCAGCCCTCATACAATATCACAGGTATCTTGACCACCCTCCACTCTTTGGCCCTAACTTTAAACTTTTATGGTGCATGCCAGATGGCAGATCTGGAGCCACAGCAAATGGCAAATGCATCTCATGCTTGCAATGGCTAACTTTTCTGTTTACAGCTAAAATTTTGTGTTCCACGACCTGTTCCACAGTCTACTTGAAAGCTTTGGTACAGACAGTATACCAGCTGCACTTAATCTGGTTAATATTTTGTCTACACATCTAAACAAATGTACACTCCCATCCAAATTTCCTGCTTGCTTTGCACTGCATTACACACATCGTGTCCATCTGCTGTCCATCAGTGGCTGGTCAGTTATTTCAGGTTTAAGAAATCTCACGTAAATCTTTTCTTTTCATGTCCTTTTAATGCTTTAAAACCAAACACAGGCTTGCTTGCTTTACGGTGGTTTAACATTATTTCTGACACATCTCTCTCACATTATTTCTTGTTTTCTTCAGTGTTTGGTGTACAAGCTCAATGAAGCAAAACATCCCTAAAAATATCTAAGTGAATCTGATGAAAAGAAAGGTAAAGGAGGATTATAAGAAAGAGAGTAAGATGATGAGGTGTAAACATGGTTAGAAAGTGGATATGGTCGTCTTTGGAGAACAGGCGGTGGAAAGATGGTGTGGGAGATGTGGTGACAGAGGGAAGGAACAGGAAGAAAGGTAATGTCAAGAGTGTGAAGCTGCTGTGAGAATCAAAGAAATTACTCGGATGACTGACTGAATAAGGTAAAAGCACGGACAGTAAAAAAACGTATGGGTATCGACAGATTTAAAGAAAGAAGAGAATGCTGGGGCCGCCCTCCTCTAGGTCGCTGGCTTAAGATTCAAACTGAGCAATCCCAGGGACTGAAAGCCTTCAAAACAAGATGGATCAAAGCGACCAAATGTATTTACATCTGAGGAGAGCTAGAGCTGAGGATAGTGCAGAAAATTAGCACATTAACACACAAATTCTTAACTTTTGGCACAATTTGATTTGCATTTCCTCTTTTCATTTGACTGAATTATTAGTAGCAGACACTTGGGACTGCATATATCACAAAAAAAACCAAAACACACTTTTTGGCATCAGAAAAACAGTCTAGCAAGAATTTTTAAAGCCACCAAAATAATTCTGCAGGAAAAATCGTTACGACTTCCTATATTGCTTCAATACCCCGAGTATGGCACAGAAAAAAAGACAAGAAGATGGGAAAATGTGAAAATGATAAGCGAGGGCTTCTATCTCATTCCATGAAAAGAAGCCTCATTGATTGGCCTAAAGCCGCTTTGTGAACATATAATCAATCATTCCATTATAACTACTCATCAGTCAATATTAATGCCAACCCTCATAATCGATAGCGTGGGTGATAATCCATTGATCGTCAGTTAGTGCTGACAGCTGAGATTTGATGATAACTTGATTCGAATGGTATTTGAACCCTACTGTATTTGCGGAGTCTAGGCTTCTCATTCTCCAAGGCTCATGGAGTCGTGAATGTGAGATATAGAGTTTGGAATGGAGATTTACAACAGGCCGCTTGGCTGGGTAGAGGAATAAATAGCTTGTTTTCTCTCGGCTAGGGTAAATAATTGGACTGCACATATGCGAGCGTACGTACACCAAAATACACAGACACACACGCGCACACACACACACATACACACAATAACAAAGAGCGTAGTCACCCAATTCAAATACCCATTCTGAAAAGATAAATGCAGTGAATCAGAGCCGTGCTGAAGACTTAACCCCCCTGCTCCGAAATCAAATCTCCCAAAACAAAATAAATTAGGCAATACAATATTTTTCACAATTATCTGTTAATATCAGCTGATGGCCCATTTCTAACCTTCATTCAGACCGTCCCATTCATCATGTAAATGTAATTCTGCTGCAGGTATTTAATCAAATGGTATCTGATGGCAGGGAAGTAATTACAGCCATTCTAAACTAACTCCCTTTCTTCCCTCCTCTTCTTCTCTCTCTCTCTCTTTCTTCCCATGTTCCCGCGTTCTGTTCACTCTCCACCTTTTTCAATTTCCATCGCCTTATCCCTTATTTTCTCATTCTCCTTTTTTCATCTTTGCCCCTGTCTATTGTAATCTCTTGTGGTGGAATCAAAGAGGCTTAAAGGTTTTTTGATTTTTTTAATCATCTATCTCAATTTTACAAAATGGAGTGAGAGGGGAAGATAGAGGCTGTTATCAGCGTTACTCAACAACGCAACGTCTCGGGGCTACGGATGATCTCTCGACATGCATCTCTTCAAGTGCTTATCACAATAAAAATGACTTACTGTCACTACTCTTCCCGGCTCTCTGACTGCCACGTCACTCTAAATGGAGCCTTGCAACAGGAAAACTCTCGCATGCATTTCGTATACTGACCTGAAGCAGCGGCGTGTGCACATGGGAAACGATGTGAGGCAGCCTCCTCCACTCCCGGATGGCCAGGCTGGAGGCCATCTCCACCAGCCGCTCTATGAAGTTGAGCTGCTGCTCCTCTGGGTGGCAAATGGCCAGGTAGCCACGGTGCATGTTCACCTTCCAGGCCATCTCCTTGGGACAGCTCAGCTCCACCTAGAAATTCACACAGAAAGTCAATTTCCATATCTAAACGCAAATTTATAGTAGCAAAAGACTGTGGCTACAAAAACGAACTATGCATTACTTTTTTATAATCAATATTTGTTTTTCTCCAAGTTTAATAGGCAGACAATGAGCAACATTTTTTAATGCCTTGGTATAACTACAATACAAAAAGATGGCTCAGTCACACAATGACAGTAGTCTTAATGCTTGTGTAGCACTGCTGCATATATTCTTTTTTATCAGTCTTTTGATTTTGGTGATGGCAGATGGCAGAATACAAAAACCAAAGCTTTTCTTGACTGCTCTTTCATGTTGTCAAGCAATCCTTCAGTTTTCCTGTAAAATCCATACTGATAGCACCACAGGATACAATGCTGCGCTGACAAGGCTGCCAATCACCTCAACAAATTTTATTTAAAAGGGTAATAATACAGAATATGTTTTTATTTCTTAGTTTCTCTACAGTGTCCTTGTTGACAAAACAAACAGATTGTCTGACTGTACATTTTCGCATGCAAAATGACAGTGTGTCATGGCAACAGCTGAGTTACTGACAGACAGTAGCTGCTGGTAGTGGCCAAAAAAAAAGCTTCAATTGGTGGCATATTCTCTAGATCTAGACGCTCAGTTGACGTATGTTGCCTGCTGTTCTTCTATGTGCATTTTTGTCCCTGTGATTGATGTCAAGCAGAAAAGCGTACACACTTCACAGCGATGTAAATGTGGGCCTATGACACTTTCTTTGCATAATTTAGTACTTGGACAAATACAAAACAATACAAATTCATTTTCTGAATGGATTCAGCAGGACTTTTGTACTAATGGCTAATCAACCTGATGAGTCTGACACACAGGCGGAGAAGAGGAAAAGGCCCTGCTATTGATTAAAACGCTGAGTGCATTAACACTAAACAAACAACAGCCCTGGGGAGGCTGCTATGTCAAACCTGTGGTTCGCTGTTGTGTGTTTATAAGTGAGCGAGAGAAAGACAGAATGAGAGAAGACCAAAGAGAGGACGAGTGAACAGAGCAAGAGAGTGAGAAAGCATAGTTGTGTATTTGTGTAAGCTCTTCCGATGTTGGGGAGAAAATTACAGTGATCGGTCAAAGCGCACTTATCAGGGGTGACGCTTGATGAATATCCCGGAGACAGGGCTGCCCTTATCAAGAGCCAGCTGTAATTGAAAGCAGGGATATTTGGACTTCGGCTCTGAGCTGGTGAGCTTTGGGCAGGCAGGTAACTGAAAGCCTTGCTCCTCTCCTCCACCATAAAACAAATCACCCTGCAGCAGATGCCAGGGTAATTATTCACACGCGCAGCTGTCGTAAATATTAGCTGCTAGAGCCAGAGCTGTGGAGCGAGGGATGAAGAGACGGAGGTGGAAGTAGGAGAAAAGAGGGTAGGATTAACAAAAAAGAAGATCACGTAAAAGGAAAGAGGGTGGAGAAGTGAGGGACAAAAGAAAGAGAAATGGGTACACAGACGAAGGAAGGAATGAAATGAGGAGGAGGGGATATAGCGGAGTTGGTGCTGCCATCCAGACAATTTAATTAGGTGTCACCTTAGGACAGAGCGGCTCAATGGATTGGTTCCAAGTCTCCTTGAAAGAGCAAAGCAGGAGTATTTGTTATATGTCCGGTACTATCACGCGCTCTCCACCCGGCTACACTTTGTTTTAGGAAACACGAGGCCAATAAATTAACGGACCAAACAGCTGAACTGCATTTCCACAGCTTTACGGCCAACTCTCTCATTCTCCCCCCCTAGGGGCGTGGGGTTGTGGGGGTGGGGGGGTGGGAGACTGGACGGTACCAATATCAAGTTACTATACTTCACACTGACATGAGGCCTGGGCTCAATATACAGCACTGTACCGGAAACCAGGAATAAAATGAAAAAAAAAGTAAGAGAGGAGTCTTTGGTTCACTGGGTTCAAATCTACAGGCTCCAGCGTGTCTGTGGTTGTGTTAGTGAGAACTTGTGGTGAGGGGTTATTGCACCTTTGTGAGTGTGTTTGTGTGTGCAGATATCCATACATGCATACATTTTTACAAGGTGACTGTGCACTCCTCACCTGCACTAGAGCCTCCTTCATAGCAGCCCAATTGGAAACCCTCCAAGCACACTCAAGCACAAGATAAGGGTTTGAGTGGCCTTTGGATTGGCCGTATTCTGTCAACGGTTCCCACTGGTTTAACTCCTTAGAACAGCTGGACATGAAGACGAGGGAGATGAAAAGTTAAGGCAACTTTAATTTATGCTTTAAAATGAGCTACAGCGATAAGATTTTTGTAATAAAATGTATCTTCTTTTTTTATTTGTCCAATTCACAGGGCGTCACTCGGAGCCACCTCTGTCGGAGGCTGACTAAAAAATTCACTGTTTATCATTTTGACTATTTCAAAATGCCCTCTGGGTTTTTCACATTTGCATAGGCTGCCTGGGGTTTTCTGAGTCTCAACCGTACAGTTTGTGTGTCTCATTTTAATTTTATGAATGATTTGCATCCTAGACTGTGTCAAGTTGTTAAGAAGCACTTCATTTGGATATATCACAAAAGAAATGGATTTAATGCAGATTTCCCTGCTGACAGAAGCATATTGTCCGAGTAACAGTGCCTATATGCTTCATCCGTATACAAACAAAATTATATTACAGGCCTGCAAAGAAAAAGGTGACATGGACTGGTTTATAGAGGAAAAATATACATATACAGAAATTCAGTTTGTTCATTTTATTCTTCAAATATTTTCATCCCTGGATGCCCTGCTGTATAATTCATGATGTGATGAATGAAATAAATGTTAGGTTTGTACAATCAATAGTACACAGTGTGTATATATATATATATGAAGGTATTAAAGTTAAAATCCACTGTGGTTTTGTGCTGTGGTGGCTCTCACTTGATGTGTAAGACAGACTGCCCTCAGGGACAACAGCATCTTTTCTGTTCCAGAAATCTTACCGTATCCAGTGGTCCTCCCAGAGCTGGTACTCAGGGAAGATAGCAGGGGAGACATTACTCCTCTCGTGCTCTTTTCTAGCCTTCTCCATCGCTTTCTCATAGCTTTCCTGGGCCTGAACAGACACAGTTAAAGTTTTAGTACCGTTATGTTAAATGATTATTAGTGCAACATGCCTTCATGATGAAACTTGCTGTAATATCGGTCTATACTTACTGATATTAATACAAAATATTAGAACCACATATGCATAACAATTTAACATCAACCCAAACTACAGCCTCCAAAATGATCATGAAGGTGAACAAACACCCTCATGAAGGTATTTACTAGCAGGACTTCCAGTGTATGGTGTGGATTGTATGTGGGACAATGTTGGATTGTAGATAAATGTTGTAGTGGTCCATAAAACTTTCTCTGACCTGTTCAAAGAAGCCATGCTGCTCATATGCAATGGCAGTAGCCGTCTCAGGAAACTTGCACCTCTTCTGCCACAGACCTGCCCACATATCCTCCTCTTGGAGCAGAGAGTAAAGCTCTGCTAGGGAGTCCAAAATCTCCTGTAGAGAAGTAGAACAAAATGTGGATGGCAGCAGAACAAATTGGAAAATCTGCAGTGAGGAAACTGTGAATTGATTGAGCATCTTTGTTAATGAATCTAGTTCAAACAGGAAAACAGAAAGATTTAAACATGAAGCTGTAACAGACAAAGGCAAATTTATGTCTCCAGAGCATCCAGAGTGGAAAAGAATCATGAATAAAAAGAACATTAACACTAACGTAATATAATAAACTCTTTAAACCTTAATGTTAACAACCGCCTATCAATTTATGTATGAGCTAAATGGTAGAGGTAGTGGGTTAAAGTATTGAGCTGATATTGGACTTCAGTAAAATACATGATATCAGAAATGAAAATTGCTTTAATAATTAAATGTATTCCAATGTAGCATGCTAGTTTCACATACCAAAACCTGTAACACTGCGAGAAGCTATATAATAAGATGCAGTTATCTGTTGTGGCATTATGATCAGTAGGTTAGATCAGAGGGTTAAACACATTAAGACAAATAAAAGGTGAAGTGACAGATTTATTGTAATTGCGTAAAAATGATCAATTGTCAAGATAATAGTAGAAAAATAATAGTGAATAGTATTTAATCAGCCACCAAAAACACATTACCTGCTGAGGTGGTGTGATGCTCTCCTGCTCATAAAACTCTGTGCTCTGCTTGGGTTTGCTGTGTAGGCTGAGGCCCTTTTCAAAGGCCTGCTGCTCCAGCATTAGAGTGGAGCGTAGCCAGAGGTTGTGTGTCTTGCCCAAGTACTTCAGCACACAGGGGCGGATGGGAATAGGAGGCACACACTGAGACATGGCCTCCACAAAGCAGTTCAGGGCACTGGGCTGGCAGTCCCGCTGGGCCTGGTGGCTGCCGCTGCACAGGAATGGACTCATTTCTCCTGACAAAGCCTGGAAGAGGCGCGAGAGAGAGAGAGAGAGAGAGTTCATCAACTACCCAGTTTAACTTGAGCTGCAATGCCCTGATATAGCATATTGATAAAGGCATTCTGTTGCATGTACGCCATGCAACATGATGCCTTTTTCCAGTAACTGAGAGCTGTTACAAAAAAAAAAGAAAAAGGAGGTAAGCGAAAACAGGTAAGAAGCCTGGAAATGCACGAATGACTAATTATATGCAGCCTTCTTGTGTCCTGAGATGAAGACAAACATGATCAACTACACTACAAATCCATTAACTTTCTGTAGAGATGAGCTACATGTGATTTTGAATACAGTTATAAACCGTATGAATAAATAGTGCTGTAAAAATATTAAGATTGTGATAGTGACTTTAACCACTTTTCCCAGTTCTACTCAGGTGTCTTGCTTTTCTGTTTTACTATCAATCAATCAATCAATCACCCTGTTTAGCATTTCGCCTTCATTTGAGACAATGAAAAAAAGCATAATTTTCTTGTTTGAACTGCACAGGGATACACTCTGCAATCAGAGTCTCTCACAACACACAGTTGGACAGCACAGGATTTGAGCGTGACCACAGGGTTAGAGTGCCAATAATCATGACTGACACATGAATAAATGATGTATTGGTAATGAATATAATTTTCACTGCCTGTTGACAGCATGGAATAATTAATGCTTTGATGGTCACTTTAATTAGGCTGGTGGTGGAGAAGGCCAATATGTCAAATTCCTTCCTATGAAAAATATGCTTTTCTATCATGCCCATGAAATAATCAGACCCAGAGATAAAAAAGCCTGAGCACTAATTATCACTCTATTTTCATCTTAAATTGATATGGTGTAATGGTGGCATGAAATGCAGAGCTGAGGCACCCATCAGAATAAACATGTGACATATCTGTCACAGGAAGAAAATATTATTTTGAAGCCATCTTTCTACTCACTGCATCTTTCAGATGCTTAAGAACTCAATCACTTCAAATCAAGGCCTTTCAACGCGTCTCAAAATACTCTATACGCATCTCATTCGTTAAACTCATTACAGCTTCCCTCCCTCAGCTTTCTCGTTTCCGTATTTAGCATGAATGAATCTGTCCTCATTAAGTGGAAGTACACGTTTTGAGACGGAAATGGGAAAGCCGAGCTCGGAGTTACTGTCTGCTTGTTAATGTCATTGTTAAGATAAATAAATATACACGGCATAGGTACGTGCGTAAGGGATCGTTTTCAAATAAGCATCGTGCAAGTCAAAAATACTTGGGGAGTGGAGTAGAAATAAGTGCATGTCTGTGTTTATGATTTATATTGTGAAAAAAGATTAACCAAGGGACACATTTTGGATTTGTAGCAGTGGAAAGAGCTATACAGTATACAAGCTGTGACATGCAACTGTTTTGTCAGTACCTACTGTATGCAAAACAGAATCGCACATTTCCCCACAATATGTCGACAGAGGGAACCACACTAAAACGTACTGTATATACAACTGAAATTACCACAAGCTTTCTCCTTCTCTGCTCTGGCTGCATCTACATAGAGGCCAGTAAGTTATACTCACATGCTGCTGCCTGTCAGAAAGGATCTTCCAGAGGCGAGGGAAGAGCTGAACCCAGGTCCTCTCAGCCAGCGGTGTAGAGATGTGACAAAGCTGGACCAGAGCGTTCAGAAGTGCTCCCGTCTAAACATGGACCAAAGAAAAATGACAGGCTGCTGACTTAGCAATCTCTGTCCTCAGCACTCAAGAGCACTGCTTCTTAACTGTCCCATTGGGTGGTTAATTGTATTTGACTGATGTCCCAGGTCAAAATCAGTTTTTGATTTTATAAGTAGAAGAAAATTCAGCAGGGTTCTGAAAAACTTTTGCACAGGTCTCTTGTAATGCCAATACTTACCGCTGAGTAATCAGGGGGAAAAATCAGGGGAACAATCCCTTAACATAATGGTTAGATATATCATTGCTCCCAGCCTTGTCAAAATCCAGTCAGTTTAATCAAACCCTCAGTACACTCTGAACTAAAGGACAGCGTACATGCTGGTTTGATGAGGACCAATCTTACCTTGACTTCCCGTAGTGAGTCAAGGAACTTGTCATGGCGGTTGGTAAGCATGTGCAGTTGGTTGCCTGTGTCTCTGTCAGCCTGCTCCTTAGTCTTGGGGATGGCAGTCTGGTCACCTGGTGCCAACTCTATGTCTATTTCCACATCCTTCCAGGGAAGACAAGACAGGAGAGGAAAACAATTGTCTTTTGAGAGAGCTTTGACATTTCGTCTTCACGTTGGAAACGACACTGTTTTAAAAGTCGATTGTATGACATAAAGCATCAACAGCGTTTAGGTAATTAGTGAGGGATGAGAACAGAGACTTTTACAGACAGACAAAGAAGCAGGATCACAGTGGGATAATGTGATAGTTTGTGTGGGAGATGTCTCTTGATGCATTGTGGTATTTGTGCGTCTCTTTGTGTGCCTCACCTCCTCCTTGGTCTCACTATTCTCCCTCTCACGCGGCTCCTGTTTGACATGCGTTGCCATGGCGAAGGCGGCACGGTCATGGCTGTCAGCCAGGTTGATGACGTTAGTGATAGACGGCAGCATGGATCCCTGACAGCTGGTGCCGATGATGGTGTTTCGTTCACACACTGCCAGCAGCAGCTAATACACACACACACACACACACGCACACAAATGCAAGAAGATCAGTAACAGAAACCGACATGACAATTGATGGGCATGACAAGAGGCTGCTGAAACTAAAAAAAAGGCCTAAACAAAAGAAAGACTTATTCTATGAGTCAACAACACATTCTTTTTATTGCTGGATAAAAGGCTTAAAGGCCTGCTGAAAGATCAGAGACGGTACTCTGTTTACCTCTATGCACTGTTTGATCCAGAAGTGGCTGCCCATGGCCTCCCAGTTCTGAGAGCAGCAGATGTAGAGAAGCCTCTCATAGACACGCCGCTTCATGGAGGAATCAAACACCTCAAAGAACTTGGCTCTGATCAGTGGCTGAGTGCAGCGAAGCCCTGAGAGGAACGCCGGCTCTAACTTGGATGTGATATCACTTCCTGAAAGGCTCTCATCCCTGAATAATGTGAGGGACAAAACATCTATTTAACAGAGCTTGCATGCTGGCTCGTACCCATTTTACTTCCATGATTTATGAAAGCAGAATACAGACATTTTGTTAGCGATAAAACATTTAATGCACTTTGAACTTCTACAGAGAGAAGTCACGGCATCGATGTCGAAAACTACAGTGAGACAACTGTGGAAAACAAGTCGCAATATCAAACAAACCTATGAAGTACACAGAAAAACTGAAAAATGAGAGCACCCATACCCTGCAATAACTCCACTTTGTGAAGCTTGTATTACTAGACTATTGCTTTGACTTCTGTTAACGGCATCTGTAAAATAATTATATTACTAAATATCAATGCAATACATTTTTGTACAAGGAAAAAATAGGGTTTTTTTCTCAATTATCAAATTTTTAGAAAATATTTGAAACAAATTATCTGATTATTTGATTAACAATCACAAGAAAACTTAATAAACTAAATTAATCTATGTTGGGAGCTGATTTTTTTCTTTTGTTTCTTATTGGGTTTAAGGGCTTATTTATAAATAGAGCAGGCAGGTACGATTCCAAACATACTACAAGCATAAAAGATAATGTCATAGCAACATTCAAATGCGAAGGTGCCAGGATGTTTGAGCAGCCATGTTGCCATGTTGAGGATCACTGAAATGTGGGGAGAAGGCAGTTAACACTGAATATTGGGTAAAATTAAATCTCTTTGATGTGGATAGTGCAGTGATAGTAAAGCACTAACAGTCATGCATTAAACACTTAAATAACAAATGTCATCATTTCGACATCATCTTGCTGCACTTAATGCGCCTCATGGGTATCATTCACATAACAGAAGGAGAGAGGGAAGGTGGGATAAAAGCGACAACACAAAAGGCAAGGCTACACCAGCTGCACACTACCCCCTATTTGTGCTACTCTCTTAATCACACATTGTTCTGGAACAGCTGCTTTATCATTTCATTATGATTACTTGCTGTCCATCATGGCTTTACAGCTCGTTTTAAACCTTTTGACATGAAGAGCAGATGGGGTGGAGGGATACAGGGTACATTTGGCTGATTAAATGTGTATGTGTGTAAGACAGAAAGACAAAGAGCGCAGTGGTTTGATGAATAGCAGGCAGTAGGATAGTCTCTTCCCCTCTGGCCCCCGCCTGCTGGGTGTCCTGTCATGAGTTGGCGGAGTCCTGGCAGTACTGTAGCCCTGTGAAAGACCCAGTCGCAATATCTATCTCTATCACTATCTGCCGTCTTTCTCACCCCTTCTGCACAATACCACCCTCCTCTTCTCCACCCTTTAATTTCTACAGCTACAAATTCTATTAATTTATTCCATTGCTTCCATGTGCCCCCAACTCATCCTAAGTATTTCCATCTATCTTTCATGATCAATCTTTTCTTATCCTTTTATCTTTCAAAAGAAAAAAGTTGAATGGTTCACTGCTCATGCTTCGAACTCCCTCCTCCTCATCTCCATTCTCCATTGCTCCTTGACCCAACCTCCCATGTCTTTCCCCGCCTCAACCTCCCGACCTTCATCCCTCCTGTGAAGATGGATGCAAGGGCGGCATGGCTTTAGTGGCACGGCCATTTGGCCATGTGATGAATGGCAGTAATTACCTGTAGACGTAATTAACGAGGTCCAGGAACTGGGCATTTAACTCAAGTTCATCGGGGAAACGCTTCTCTATGTAGGTCATCATCTTCACCAGCAAGATGGACTTCTCGCGTAGGTTCGGCATCTGTAAGGAAGAAGAATGTCGATTAGAAAAGAGAGATAAAGGGAGAAGATATTATACAAAAGAGACAGCGCGTAGGAAGAGGAGAGAAAATGTAAAACAAAGATAATCCCTTCAGGTATTTTCTTATAGCTGCATCTCTGTCCACCTCAGCCCTGTAGTGCTTGCTCTGCTTCTACAGCTTAAAAGAAAATAAAGACCAAAGACATCTGTGTGGGTATTATGCTAATGTTAACCTGACTGGATTTAGAAAATATGCTTTGCTTGTTGTTTGTCGAAAGGTTTCACAACTTTTAAAATGTACACTGCTGATTCAGTTCCTGGATTCACCCCTACTATTATGAAAGAAATAATGCAGTGATCTACCAAATCACACATTTTTATTTTATGTTTGTACACACTATATTTGTATAACCTAAAGCTGTTTTCAGAGTCTAACACTCTGAACTGTCTCACCGTGAAAAGCCTCCTTCCTACCTGGTTGGCAGCCATGGGCGAATTGTTTTTCACCCACTCTTCCACGATCTTTACAACAGCACGGAGGATTTTGGGGTCAGGGGACTTCTCAATCAGCGAAGTGAGGATGACCTGGATGAAGTTCTTCCTCATTTCCATGCTCATGACCGACAATCGAGTCTTCACCAGGTCAAGACTCAGCATCACCAGCTCACTGGTCACTATGAGCACACGAGAGAGACACAACATTAGCAATTTTAGTATTAGTGCTGATGGGAAGCATGTGTTGACATTTATAGATAAATTATTGCATAAGTTTAGAGCACGTATGTTTGTATAATCTGAGCTGAGCATGTTTCCAACACCTGCTAGGAAATGGATTTTGTTCTTCTTTTATTGCTACTCTAAAACTAAGAGCTGCAAAAGAAAATAAAGTTTCACCTCATGTCCTGTTTTCTCAAGAATCAAGCTGGCCTTGCACACATCTACACTCACATCACCCATTTAACACTTGCTATGTGAGTGCTATGTGAGAGTTAGCAGCCAAGACACAATTAGACAGTTTCAATACAAACAGTGCTTCAGTTAAGATTACTAGATTAGAGACATGAACGGTCTTTAGGAGCAATGGCCTTGCTGGTCAGATAGCCTTTGGTCTTGGTGACTATAACTGCTCCTAGTGGAGAGTAAATGTCTGTGTTTCCTGATATAGTCATTAGGGTCCCATTTAAAGCACAGATAGCATCGTACAACTATTACCTCCTGTCTGAAGTAGCAACAGGAATTATGTACTACCTACGTCTATAAACCTGATGAAGCCAAGCTCAGAGAAGAAAACGAACAGCAAACTTTAGTAAATTTTGTAATCGTCATGACAAAAAAAAAAAAAAACCTAAAGCTATTATACAACAAGACTTAAACTTGTGAAACTCTTTACCCTTGCTTGCAGACACACAAGGCAAGTTGTGTTTCCACATCAAACAGTGTCTACCTTTTCCAACCCAGAGCAAAACAGCACAAGGTGACCATCTGTTTGCTGTATCCAGAGAGCGGCTAGGACACAATACGGGCTGGGAAACTAGAGCTGAGGAACATTCCCTGTGAAACCAGACTATCTGTAGAGTGGATCTCCCCTGACCACGAGCTTTTGAGAACACAGCTGGGGCTCACTGATATAGAACTTTTGATAGGGTCTTTGTATGGAGCCAGGTACTGCTGAGATATATGGGATATCTGAGCTCTTACGGAGTCTGAGGAAGGTCACCGTGTGAGATTGAGCTCACACACAGTCAACCCCTTGTTGGATCAGAGTTGGTGAAAGTACGCACACTGGCCTTCCTGGTAGTGTAAGCGAGCTTTAACTGCAGCCCCGCAGAATCAGTTCAACTGAACCTCTAGTTGAACTCAAGAACTGGGGTAAATATTTGAGCCAGATGGTGAGAGAAGTGTAGTTAGTAGGGCAAAGCTGACTGTGGAATTAATGTGACTGGCAACAAGTTTTCTTTGCACATGTGTTAGAATTGATGTGGAGACATGAGTGTATGTGTTTGAGTTTTATATTTAATTACTACTACTGCTACTATTGCTGCATTGTCATATTATAAACAGCTTATACTAGCCCCTCTTAATTATGAAAACAAAATGTAGTTGTCTTAATGTAGTTCTGAATTTCTAACAGTCAATGTATTTTAGTATTTGGTATTAGTGATACATATAAACTAAACATCCCTTAAACTTCTGTCAAGCGTGTCTTTGTGTGTCTGTGTGTGTGTGTGTTTATTTGTAATACAGAGTACATATGTGTGTATCTTTCCACTGAATTCATGTCCGTGCATGTACCTGTGCTGGTTTCGGTGACCCCTGGGTTGGCCTGCTGGGGGCTCAGGTGTTCCCGCACCATCTTCTGTAGTGAGCGCATGAACACAGAGATGAGGCGATCGATGTAGCTGGCATTGTAACTGCAGGCTGACTTCAGGATCATCAGTGTTCCTGGAAGACAAGCGAAGGGGAGGGGAGGCAGATGAAGGGAGGGAAAGAATGGAAATACAATAATCTAGACAAGATCCTCAACCTCTGCGGAGCAAGGTATCAGACACGTGCACCTGCAGTCAGGTGGTGTTCATTCTCAGAGCACCACAAAGACTGGATTTTTTTTTTTTATATGGAAATCTGACCAAAGTTTCAGTGTGTCTCAGAGGCAGGGATAGGTATGAGTAACGTCCCTCTCCGTTTCTGCTCCCGGAAGGGAGACAAATGTTGAAATGTCACCCCCTGGCCAGATGGATGCATCACATCAGCGCTTCCTCTTTTTGACAGCAGGATACCAAAAGCTGTCTATTGACCACAAGTGCCATTTTGGGAAACCATATCAAATAGTATTACCTTTAGACTTCTCTCCAACAGCCATCTGGTCGCCTTGAGGCTCCTTTATTTGGAGAGCTATTATACTGTGTTTTAAAATTATTAGTATAGTTTCTTTAGATCAAGCTATAATGTAAAGTTTTTCCATAAATAGCCTACTACATCTGGGTGTGTAACAGTAATGTTTGAACAGGGAGGGAGGTCGAAAGCAGCAATCCTTCCCAAGACAACCTTTCCCAAGCTGCTGGACTGTGGCCTCAGTTTAAACAGGCCAGATGTTAGCCCGAGCAGCGGCGCCCATTGGCTTGCATTTTAACGACCCACTCACTGGCTTAATTGCTACAAGTGACTGAGAGGCAGCTCGGTTTTGTAGGAAAAAGAGTGGAAGCGTGAAAAAAAAAAAATACAGGGTTTATGAGCAACAAAGTGAGTGTAACAGAGCACAAGAGGGTAGAAAGGGATTAATGAGAAAAAAGAAGGGACAACTGGAATGCTGAAGGTCTTACCGAAGAGCTGTGTGGGGTTAGTGTTACTTGTGGCTTTTTCATAGTTGGTAAGTCCCTCATAGATGACTTTGCCCACAGCAGCATACAGACACTCCAATTCTTCATACTTAGACGCCACAGTTGATGTGCCTGGAGAAAGAAAGCAACATTTGCTTCAAACAAAGAATAGCTGAAAAATAAATACGTTACTAAATTTAACACATGGCACAGCAAAACAAGCTTAAGAATTTAAGCATCAGTGATCCTAACCAAACAGAACAGTGGTCCAAATATTTTGGCACTCTTTAATGAGCACAGCAGGGAGCGGACAATTTCTCAGAGAGAACTGGTCTGACTCTCTGTTCGAATTTAGGTGTTAGGCACTGGAAACTTACTAGGCTCAGTGGGGAAGATGCTCATGAGGCGAGAAAGGAGGGAGTGGACGGCCCGTAGGACTTTAGTGTTGCCACAGGTCATACATGCAGCAATGCCCCGCTGGAGGGGTTTGAAGTGGGCCAGGATGGCTGGGGACTGCAGCACCGTCAGCAGGAAGCACAGAATCTCCAGTCCAGTGCAGATATTGGAGATGTTGGCCTGTGCTGGTTGCTCCTGAGAGGACACGGAGGAGAACAGTGAAACCAAGAGTAATTAAGGAGTGTGTACATCAATAATGTGTCATTTTTATTTCTGTCACAACACATAAAACACAATGTGCTTGCCATATATAGCAAAATATCCAGATTTATGTTTTTCAGCCATGAGTCTACAATCCTAAAACAAGGAAAACTATGGTGCAAATTCATCAGGGACTTTTCCAATGGCAAAGTGGCCTTGGATACTACTGTACACTAATCTTTCAAGTTCTTATTCCATACAAATTTGAGACAAAAAAAAAAAAAAAAAAAAGAAAATCAATACACACAGAGGTATTTCTCACAGAAAAGAACCACGGCATCGGGATCACTGCTAAACCAAAGATCAATGGCCAACATCAGGTAGTAATTTTGTCTAAATTGCAATCAAGGTTTACGACAATGGCAGGGCCAAGAGGATAATCTGGGACAGATCCATGGCACTAATCTTGGCTAATGAACAAGGTGACTCTTGTGATAAGACTGCTGGTAGATATTAGGGTAGTATTGATTTTTGCACTGTATTAACAGAATGGGACCTTGTCTCTGGAGCCATGCAGATAGGGCATACGCATGTTTTTGCCTCAGTGCGTGAATGTGTGCACGTTTTGTGTGAATGTCCTCTGCCCCTCCTAATTTGCCCTCTCACGCCACTCCTCCTGACTCTTAATCACTGTCATGCCAGTACAATGAGATGATAAAAGGTAATCCGATTTAGAGCATTGTTCATTAGTCTGAGTAAGACGGCTGAGCAGGTAGAGCATGCTCCCGAGGGGGATGGGCTTGTGTATGTGCATCTGCATAAGACCTACAGAAAGCCTTGTTTGTCAGACCATCCCTATGGGATCTGGAGGGGCCGATTGGGTTTGTGTGTGTGTGTGTGTGTGTGTGTGTGTGTGTGTGTGTGTGTGTGTGTGTGTGTGTGTGTGTAGGCAGAGAGAAAGGCGCGGCCGATGCAGAGATCCCCAATAGAGAACAAGGGAAGTAAGTGACAATTGCCAGCACATGGCGATAACCTCGTCTGAACAGTGGCACCAAATCAGACCGGAGAGATGAGTAGAGAGGGGAGCAACAGATAAAATGAGAGAAGAGAGGCTGCGATAAGAGGCTGAAAAGAAAAGAAGAGATGAGAGGAAGAAGTGGTGGCAAGAGAGACGGAGAAAGTCGAGGAGAGATGCAGAGAGGCACAGCAGGGCGATACAGACGGCAAGGATGAGGAGTTTAGGATGAAGAGGACTGTGGGGTTGAGCGAGAAGGCACAGGCCAACCCGGATAGACTCCTGTTATCTCGCCACTGTCATTATTTTGTCATTATGGCAGTTTGCGCCTCACTTCATGTATTACTGATAACAGACAAAGGACTTGGAGGCATTAGAGCAAATACTAAGAGCTTAAGCAGGGAGAGGAAAACTTCTGCAGTGTCTGGGAAGGCGAGCAGCAGAGACACATTAGTTGTCCTTTACTGTTTGCTGCTTATTGCTTTGAGCTGTAACAATAAGCCTGAATATTTTGAATTTTATTAAACATGTTTGCCTTAAAGATTATTGTGACATACGCTTTCACTCGCAACTTTAAATAATGTCTGACATGCTCACGTAAACAAATACTGTTTTTGGATTTCAGAACAGCAACAGTCCTCATCACTAAATAGAAAAGATAAGCCAGACACTTTCAGAAAGTTAATATTCATCAGTGGGAAATTCAAGGAAAAGCCATGACATGTGTGGACAGTGACTGACAAGCGATCTCTGGCAAAAGTTGCGGGGAAACACAGCAGTAATAATGGTTTACAAGGCTCCAGACTAACTTTGTTACACCAAAAATGTCACCGACACAAGCACAAGTCTGGCTATATGAAATATAAAGACAGCCTAACAAGGCACAGCTATTCTGAAAGCATTGCTGTCTTACCACCGTCATAAGCAGCTTGTCAAACCACTGTAGCTTGAGCTCAGCGCGAGGCCACATGTCAGGCCTGAGGGCAGTTTTCATCAGGCTAACGCAGCGACGGGACAGCAGCTCCCCTGGAGAGCCGGCCACATTGGTGCTGTCGTTCACCTAGACAGAAGAGAGGAAAGAAGATTGGTATCATTGTCTTTATCAGTGACAATGGTTCTTTATTTTCAATATCACAATGGTGTCCTGATAAGGTAAAAAAAAAAAAAAAGAGATGAGGCTGTTCACAATATATTATTATATAATTTCATTCACCCCAGCTAAACTTCAACAGTTGAATACCCAGGAAGGAGAAGTCTTTCAATGAGAAAGTCTAGTTCAAGCCCTCATGGTGACAAGCATCCACCTTGTGTGAGCATCCTTGAACAAAACAATGAATCCCTATCAGCTCTAGGTGTGATGTTCTTTGGTTGATGGTAATCCTTGGTGCCAAGGGGAAAGATACAATTTTTCTACAGGGATCAATTTAGTATCACAATACACTCTTATCAAGTGGAATACAAAGGAAAGATTATGTTTCTATAGACTGTTCTGAGAGCAGTGAGTGATCCTCACCAGTTATATTCAACAGAGATGGTTGGGTGAACAGTGAGAATGAAGCTTGGCCCAAAAACAGAAAGTAGGAAAGTCAAGGTGAGTGAAATCTCAACAGTCTATTTCAGGCTTGTAACCAAGGTCATCACTGCCACTAGACCAAGGGACAGCTGTGTGAGGAGACACAGTGTGTGTCTTTGTATGTGCCCGACTGAGTGTGTGGAGATGCGTTTAGGACAGCCACCAGGTGTGTCCTACCTTCACCACTGAGGGGTTAGAATAGTTGTGTCCTACCTGGCAGGCGCTATGGATGGCAGAGCTGTACCTGGTGCGAGAGTGTGTGTGTGCGTGAGATGAGGTGCTATGTGTGAGGTGGTGATGGTGGGGGTGTTACCTGGCATGCAATCCTGATGAGGAAGTTGACCACGGTGTCCGTATGTTGTTTCTCGACAGGCTTGGTGAGCATGGTCTCTGTCCCTGGCATAGACTGGCTGCGGCCAAACACCTAAAACACATAAAAACAATTAAACAATTAATATGTCAGAGTGTTTTTCCTTTGAAAACTGAGAAAAGAAAGCTTCTGTTAAAAAAAGAAGATCTTTCCCTGGCTAGGAATCTACAAACATGCATAATAACACTCTGCGACAGCAGTGCTAACATTGGACAGTCTTTGGTGGAAGTGGAGGGAGTATATCAAAGAGCCTGCACTAAGCCAGATTTTTGCCTGCATTGCTTGCAGTGAAAAGTAGACTGGAACTATGATTTCCTGATAATTATCCTGGCAACTTTCTGAGGAATTAACATTTCCCGAGCTCCAGCAGAAACAAATGCTGCTTTTGCATTTCTCTCCTGACATAAGCTTTCACCTGATGGAAATCAGGACCGTCATTAAGGCAGTAACCACTAAGACTTGTGCTAGTGTTTCCTCAAAGTACAACATCTTAGGTATTAAGGTGATTTTTTAAAACACCATAATATGAAACAGGATTTTGTATCTGTACAGGGACAGCCACAATGCTGTTGCATTTGCAGTTTTGGTACAGGAGTATTCATTCTGCAGGCTTTCAACAACCACAATGTGAACATTCACATTTTGGAATTTATTACCAAAATTATGAAATAAATTTACCAAATAAAATTATTATTTTACAATAGGGGAGCCCAAAAAATAAACTTTATTCAAACTATGCTTTTCCCAATCATGGCTGTCAGGTCTACAACAAACAGCCAGAGATACACAGTTGACTGAGGTGGGACTCCAGCAGTCAGGCACGATCATTAGTCAGGCACAACCTGGAGGGCTGTTACAGGAAGCTCGTTTTATTCTAAATAAAAACAGACTTTTGAGACTTTGTTTTCTATGTATCTGAAAAAAAACTTAGATACAACCTAGATTCAGATTAAAAAGGGACTTCTTGCAAAAAAGGCATCTTATTCAGTTTTGGGACCTCAAAGACACACCAGACAATTTCTGTCTCAGACAGATGTTCAAATGGCTGTCTGATAAAAGTATCTTTCCGAATGCTCTGCAAGCATTCAGAGAAGCACAGGGACACCAAGCAAGAACTTTGATGGTAAGAGATGCACTTGTTAATTTAAGGAGGGTGTAAAAAAAAATATAACAAGATGAAACCAACTGCTGTACAGCCGGTTTCTTGCTAAAGTGACTGAGTACAGAGATCTACAAGCGACTGCCACATTCTACTGGCATCTGAGAGATTGCTGATTGAGCTCACCGTGGACGCAGCTCCAGCTGCTGTACGGAACCTCTTGACGTCCTGTCCAGCTGTTGCACTTTCCAGAGACAGTCCTCTTTTCACAGCTCCCCCGCTGGTTCCTTCACCACCAGCGGCTACTTCAGTCTCGGACTCCGGCTGCCACAGAGGAGAGAGGAAGATGGGGGTGAAGTTAACACACTTACAGTTCACAGAATAAACATTCTGACCAGTTCCTACAACATTATTAGTCATGAGTATCTACTGAACATGGGTAAGAAAATTAGATTAAAACATGTATCTCTATGATAAATACCTTTATCTTGTAAAATAATAAACATTGCCAGTCAGAAATGATCCATTTGTAACATTTAAAATATAATAAACCATATCACGTTTGAATGTGTATGACAACAGGGAACCTTAAACTGGAAAGCTTGACAACTTTTGAAATTAATAAAAAAACTGTGTGTAGGTCAGGCAGCCTGTTTGTCTGGATTTATGTCTATTTACATAATCCATGAACACACCTGTTGGTCTTTGATTCTCTGTAATTCCCACTTAATGACCACTTCAGCCAGGTCAACAGCCAGTTTCCTTTGCTCTATGGTCACACTGGGGGTGAACCCCAGACGCTGCATTGCACTGATCATATGCTGCACCAAGTGGTGGCGCACGGGGTAGTACACCTGGAATGAGACAGCAGTAAGTACATGTTTAAGTGATAATGTGTGAATATACCATACCTATACCATAGTGAGTCAACATATTGAATAAATCTAGTTCACAAAAGCTTATGTATTTTTGCGTTCTAAACTCAAACTGTCAGGTAGGACTATACTGCCCAAAGACACTCCCAAAAATGTTAAAATTATTAAAAAAAATTAATTATAAAAATAAGAAATGAAGCACGAATATTTTTGCATACTTATTTTTTTTAAGGGAATTTTATATTTAAGTGTAATTCTGGTTTGGCTTTTTAGCCTAACCCTCAACAGATGAGGAGGAGAACCTCACTGTACGAGATCTTCCCTTAACTTCTACCATTTTATCATGGCGTTAAATGGGCCGTTTTGCCACAATCACCCGTTACTGGTCTATGCATCTCAAACAAAAAAAAGACCGTCAGTCCTATGTTATTGTACAATTCTTCCCCTAGAACTGGGGACACTGCCCACACTTTGCTCTAGATTTTGGGATGATAACACATACAAAGTTAAACAGGGTCCTCAATCACTCAGACACTTAGTCAGAAGAGGCAAACTCTAATGTTGTATTCCCACTTAGTCTCAAGGACATGATGACACACACTTAGCCCCGAACATTCACACTCTCAAGAGTCACACTCAAGAGTCACTTAGCTTCATCGCAAACCGAACTGGGACTCTCAAACACAGAGACACGCGTAGACAAAAGAGCAAGAGATGAGATGTCTATCTGAGGGCTGTTGCCAGTGTCAAAGAATATTAAAGCTTCTCACTTTGAGGGTAATTATGGTCGATAGAGCAGGACTTCACAGCCCTTTAATGACAGAGTGGCTAAGCCCTGTCCATCACGTGTGCACACAGACAAACACGCACACAATCTCTCCATTTCTTTATCACTCACTCATTCTCACACACACACACACAGAGACACACACACACAGACACACACACACAGTCTCTCATCTGTCTGTCATTATCTCCTCCCCAGTGTAATTATGCTGATGTGATTACATTAGATTAGTCATCTGGCCCAGTGAGAGCAGCCTGTCAGTGAGATAGAGAGGGGCGCTGAGGAAAATGTCAGTCTTCTGCTAAGAGACTGTCGCTCTCTGACTGGCGAGGCGGCGAACATCAGCTGAAGGAGCGAGAGGGCAGAAAATGTCTTTGAAGTTTAAGGAAAAAGGCGAACATAAAGGCCAATGATCCTTTGCTGGTGTTGACTTGCGCACAGACGAGTCCCTCTTTGACTCTGCTGATCATCACTGTGAGGGCGAGTCTGAGAATGTATCTGCATTAAGACGATTAAAGGCAGCAGGCGGTTACTATCAACTTCACTGCTCCGAGTTAATGATCCAGCTTTTGACTAGGAGACAACGGAGCACAGCACCATTGTAATTGTTCCACTAGCATCAAAATGAAACTCAAGTTTAGATAACTAATTTCACAAAAAACTATTAATTGTGCTGTACAAAACAATCCAGAGTTTTGCCCCATAGACTGGTTAAGAGGTGCCATATGTTTCAGGGAACTCACATAATCAGTAAAAATACCTAAAGAAATGGCAGCGGATGCAAACGAGAGTTGCCCTCTAACTTCTTGTGGCAGCTGCTTACTTTAAAGTACCACAAAATGTGAAATGTATGCAGACACTATTGTCAGCTGTCCTTATAAAATGTATTATATTGTGTGGTCTACATTGGGATGAACACCAGAGCCTTGTAGTTAACCATGCAGGCAAGTCGATGATGATAATTGATAATCATAATCATGATCATTTTAAGACACAGGGACAGAAATCAGATTTGTTTTGACCCTTTGTCTGCACCACCCAGCACGGATGAAGACGTTGGGAATCAATACTTTCAATAGTGATGGATCGACAGGAGGAAGTGAACTACTGGCCAGTGCACCATTGTTCTCTTATACCAGCTCACCCTGAAGTGCTGCACAATGAGATGCAGTATGTGCACCAGCTGCGGCACCGTGTGGCCCTCCTCCACAATGATCTTTCGAGTCCAGTGGGTCAACATCTGGTGGCCGTCCTCCATGCGGGCAGGCACAGCTGGTGTCAGGATGGCCATGGCCTGCCGTACGATGGCACGAGCCTCCATGGTGTGGGCCTTCAGCAGACTGTGGAAGACCTATACAAAGCACACAAACCAACATCTCTAATTTAGTAAGATACCAAAGTTTTCTAATGTTCTGTTTTTCCTTAACTTTCCTTTAACTGCTGTTTTCCTCTCTACACATTCATATTTCATTGGATGTGGGATTTCGGGTAGTACAAACAAGCACACACACTCTTACAAACATATACACACCCCTACCACATGCTCAGTTCCACTATATCATCACTTTCTCCATAAACACTATTCCCACAGTACCTGCCCTTATTTTAAGTATCTTCTATTGTGTATTCAGCTGTTGTCATTTCAGTTCAGTTGAGTCGTTCTCATCTTGATGATTTCCTTTTAGTTTTGTCTGTTTCTGTATAGATATGCTTTACAAACTTATTGCGTGTGTTTACATCTGCTACATAAATTTGCCATGTTTGATGTCTATTCTCTTTCCTTTCTGTCTTTGCATTCCTCCTCACCTGCAGAACGATCTTCTTGTGAATTGCGAACTTTGCAATGATGTGGGCCAGAAGTAAATGACCACTGTATTTACAGGCAGGGTCCACGCAGGCTTTGGGCAGTAGGCATGGCCAGGCAAACGTCATGAGGCGCCGCAGCTTGCTGTTGCGTGACTTGTTGTTGTCATGAATGTGGTGGGGTGCGTGCTCCACCAGCAGGGTGGAGAACTGCAGCAAGCAGATTCGCAGTGAGTCCAGCAGGTCAGCCTGCTTCTCCGGGTCCAGAACCTTGGAGAGGGATGAGAAGAGATGTAGGGTTAAAGAGTGTCGGGTCAAGGGGAAATGTGAAGAGTGAGTATATCTGCCTGGATTTGATTGAGTTACTGATCAATAACAGTGAATCAAATGTTATTTTTCCCCAGGTGGTGAGTTGTTCTGTGTATAAAACAAACACACTTTATTGTGAATGCCTGCGTTCTGTTGTAATTCTTAAGAGTTGCCAACAGAGGTCAACATAAGTCTTAGATTACTTAATGCAAGAGATAAAACCACATTCTATTGAATATACTGGTTCCCTGAATTGACAAAGTATACTGCTGTTCTGAGCAATGTTTACTTTCCAAAATTACATTTGAATGGCACTGCGGCACAATAGCAATCTACTTTTTTTTTTTTTTACATATTGAGAACCTCTTTCAAAAAGACAGCTCTCTATTCAACAACCCCCATCAACATCTGAATTCCCTGGAGAGGAATTAGAGAGGAGAGCTGACAGAAAGAGGGAGGTGAGTGAGGAAATGAGTTTTAACCAGACCGTAGAGGAGCCATTAGCAGCCATTAGGACTGGTGTTAGTCAGTGATGAGATCTGCCACAGCACAAACAAACATGCTGACCTTTAGCATGGTCACAGCCTGACATTTACACCCGGAATTATAGTCTGGCCTGATGAATGAAACGTGATGGAAAGAGGGACCAGTAGGATGTTGTGAAGGAGGGAGAAAAACAAAGACAGATGGAAGAGAGATGAAAAGGAAGAAGAGAAAGATGGGATGCCGGCAATTAAGTGATTGAGTAGAGAAGAATCAGACTAACTGGGATGTAGTTGATGACGACTGAGAGTATGGAGATGTGTTGGACTGATAAGACATTATGAGAGGAAATGCAGCAACTAATGAAATCAGAGAGGCTGATGGAGAGACAGAGTGGTCGAGTAATGAATAAAGAAAGCAGAGGAGAGAAAGATTTTGAGAAGAGGAGAAATAATGGCTGCAGGCGTATGTGTGCATGTTTACCTTAGTGATGAAGACACTGGTAATGCTTTCAGGATTGTCCCCTTCAGGGTTGGGTGGTCCAAGCAGCTGCTCACCTTCCCCCTTTTCAAAGCTGTACAGGAAGGCTGGATTCAATATGTGTTGCAGCACCTATGAAACAGGAAAAAAAAAATACAATGGTAAGAAACCCCAAAACATTTCTCCAGTTAATTACGAGAATGTGCAACCTTCACTCTCTCGGGTTTTAAAAGCCCAAAATGGATGATTTCACTGAGAGCACACCATCAAGAAAGGAGAAACTAATCAGTGAAATCACCTGATGTGGTCTTTCAAAAGCTGAACAAAAAGGAAAAACCTGCATAGCCCTTCATGGCACATGATTGAGTGATGAAATAGTAATCTACTCCAAAATCTATTCTAAAATCAAAAGGACACAGGCCCTTTTCAGATTGATAATAATGGAAAAAAACACTTTGATTCATCAGCAAGTGAAAAAGGAAATTAGAAGCATGGACAGATTTGACGTACAGCAATGTCAAATGCGACCTAAAACAATGGCATTTAAAGAAACAGACAGAACAACACAATTTCAACTCGAGATAAAGAACCATAATATGTATTCTTAATTTATCTATAAGCTTTGACAGAAAAGAAAAAACTAAACTACTGCTGATGCAAAGCTTAAAATACTATTTACCAACACCCCTGAAACCTGCAGGGATAGTCACTGAATAAAGACAAAGGCTTGATTAGCTAGTAAAATGCAGAATAACCCCACCACACTACACCGAACGACTGCATTTATTAAAGAAGCTGCTATCTGTTAATGAACCCTCATATTCAATCCATCATTGGGGAAGACAGGGCATTGCTCAGTGGAGAACGAGCTGTGGCAGCATATGTTCCAGCTCCTCCATTAGCACATTATTCACACACGCTCTACACAATGTACATGCATGGTTGATAGACTCACACATGCAGGCAGAAAAACACTCACACACCCTTAAATGAAGACACAAATAAAATGCATTGAGCACAAGTCTGTTCTTCAGTCTCATCTGTTCCTGTAATGCCATTATAGGATGTGATCCTGCAGGCTGTGTGTGTTGGTGCATGTGTGCACACATAATACCTCTGGGCAAGTAGCCTAAATCTCGTTTTGCAGGTGTCTTAATTATCGTAAATCCCATTTCCATACCCTTAAACAAATAACAAGAGTCTGTTGTGTGTGTGTGTGTGTGTGTGTGTGTGTGTGTGTGTGTGTGTGTGTGTGTGTGTGTTGCAGTGCGGCTGTGATTCCTCACCAACCACAATAGAAGAGAGATAGTGGCAAAGGGGGAACCAAAATAATGAAATGCCCCTATACACACACACCAGGAATGTGCAAATACGGTATGGGTTTTATTGTGCAGTAGCCACAGGAAGTCTTGAATAATAGCCACTACCAGCACTACAAGCACCTTTTAAAACTTTTTTTGTCAGTAGATCGTTTCTTCACACAGTTAGGTGAAGAGCTGCAGAATCTAATTTCACTGTGGGCAAATCTCAAACCTCACATAATCAAGGTCTGCCTCAATTATGTGTTTTCATTGAACCGGTTTTGTTATTTATCTAAATCTGACTGCTAACGCGAAGGCAATAATATAGCTGCACTCAGGTGTTTATCTTTTTTAAATTGCAGTAATTATCCAAACATGATTTAAAAAGTACCTTGGTAATAATTGTCTATTTTGTTGTTTAATTTGTTATTTTGAAACTTGTAAATAAAAGAAACAGAATTTAAATGTGAGTGAAAAACTTCACATATACATGCTAGAAGAGGCATGTAACGGGTATTACTGCAGTTTGACTTCACTCTCCACTGAGGAGATGATACTAGCACAGCATGTAGACACATTCTGATGTTGTAGAAAATTCTGCTTCACTGTATGTCATGTTGTGAATAAAAAAAAGGAAAAAAAAAAGGGAAACAGAATGAGAAACAGACTCGCTGTGCTTCATAAATTTCAGTGTTTCCTCTACATTCATTTAGCAGTGGCGGCCCGCCACTGCTAAATCATAGCCGCCACGCCTTCAAATTTCTTTTATTTTTAAAAAATTTTTTTTATTGTCGCAAATGCACCACCGCCACATCTCTCCACCCTCACAGCACAGCCTGTGTGATGATGAGCGTAACAGCGGGGGGAGGGGAGGGAGGGAGTGGGGTGGTTGGGGGATCCTATTGGAGTTAATTACTCGCGAGAGCGCGGCCTTGAAAGTGACATCACGTCAGGCATCAGGTGAGAGTCAGAGAAGTGTAGTCGTGAGGAATAAGGCAGCGAATTACCGGAGAAAAGGTAGACTTATTAGCCAACTCAGTGACGCTAACTTGGGTAAACTAATTGATAGCATTAAGCTAATATCTACACGTCATTATGTATTAACTGCTGACTGCATTTTCAGATGAGCTTGTTCAGATACTTCTCTAAGAAGAGAAAGACAACAGATGAAGAAGACGCTAGTCAGGTAGCATCATAAGCCTTTTACTGACTCATAAATGATGATGGTTAGGTAAAAAATAGTATTTTAATGTTCACACTTGTAATCAGATGTGATGTGAGTGTAAACTATATAACGCTGTTAGTGTTACGTTACTCACACTTTTAATGTAATCTTATTAGACAAGTAACATTAGACAGGGAGGAGTTGTTAAACAAAGTGGAGGAGAGCAGAGCACAGCAGCGGAGAGATGAGCCTGGGTGCAGACTTTGCCACTGACTCTACCCCCCCCCCCCCCAACTTTGCCACTGACTCTTACCCCCCCCCACCCCCCCACCGGATAGCATGCCCCCACTGCTGAAAAAAATCCTAGAGGAAACACTGAATTTCATACACTTGTTTGTTTGCTCGTCTGCTTGAAATCTATTCCATGTATAGTCAGACACTTTTGAACAAAAACGCAGCACAAAAGCAGTTTTCTGTAAGAATGGTTTGGATAGAACAAAAGACGCAATACAGGAGCAGCATGAGGTCAGTCTGTGCTATCATAGATGATTCATTGCTGCTGTCCCACACTGTCTCTCTTCTCTCTCTCTTACACACTCCTCTCTGTGTCTCACTAGTGAAATATTCTCCCAGACCCCCATGATGCTACACAAGAACATGAGCCTCTATCTAACTCCCGGGAATATTGAGAATGTGCACACACATACTCTTCCCTGTAATATTATGCCTCTGGGAAAATGCTAAAGGCAATTATTTAAATGTCGGTGGAGGTAACACCCACACTCATTCTCTTCCTCATGACTCACAGATCGATCAACGCAAACATGTTCACACAGAAACACATCCTCTCTCTGTACGTCTGTCTCTCTGCCTCACACAAACACACAGCTAGCATCTGCTGTACACCAGAGGAGAACAATTAAGGGAGAAACAACAAAATTCTGTTGGGTGGGTGGGTGCTGCTAGCAAAGACACTAAACTGTGCTCTGCTAAAAATTCCTACGCAGCATTTTGGCCTGGAAAGACACAGCACAATGAGTTGGCTGGACTCCGCCTGCCTTTATTTTGTCTCTATTTCCAGTCCATATGCTGCTGAAGCAACGCAAGCTGAAAATGAGCAAAAAGAGCAGGGTGGAGTGAGCAGCATCGCAGACACAAGTCTATGTCCTTGGATTTGTGTGCATTTGCCAGCTTCTTGTGTGTGCGTGCGTCTGTGTGTGTACAATTGTGTGTTCTTGCCATTTGGCTATGTGCTACTGAGTGCCAGGGCAGGCCTTCCCCACTGACCCGTTTGTACTTAACAGCAGTGCTGTTGCTCCTCTGTGCCAGGTTGTGTGGCTGTTACAGCTATGCAAAATATGTGTGCGCGCATCTGTCTGTGTGAGTGCGCTTAATTAAAAAGCAGCCCGAATGATTGTAATGCTTGCAGCAGCGGGTCAGGTAGAGAGGACAGAGGCATTCATCTGTGAGCCTCTGAGGGTCTAGAACCAGACAAAATGACCTTCCTGACTCGATCAAAGAACTTCTGCTACAAAACACGCCAACCATAAAAGTCACACAGATCAGGTCCCTAAATGCCTGCATTTCCCATTTGATGCTCAAATAATTTCGCAACATGATTTATAATGCATCTTTCAGCCAAGGACTGGGTAATATGGTCCATATTTTTGAATCCATTTTTCCAGAAAAATCCAAAACATCATTTAATATGTATTTTTTCTCTTTATCAGGCTTTATAAGCAAGCAAGTAAAGTTTTATTTATACAGCACATTTCATTCCAGGTGGAAGAACAATGTTGATAGTGTTAAGATAAAACATTAGACACATTTTTAAGACCAATGAGCGATCAGTAAAAATTAATGAGACATGAAAATTAAAAAGTAGGAATAAAATACAAGTAAATAATAATGATGAATAAAATAATAAGTTATGTAACCAATGAAAGCAGTAAAAACAAAATAAAATGGTAATTAAGACCATCAAACCACACAACTTTTTTTAGCACAGCTAAAAAAAGGCACCCTTTCCGACAAAAGCGAGAGCACCTTAATATGATTAGGCCGCATTTTCCAGAAGCTTGGGGCATCAAAGCTTAAGGCAGTTTCATCAGTTTTCATTGAGACCCATCGAATAACTAGACGGCATGTTCCAGCTGACCTGAGGGGTCTAGCAGGTTCATAGCTCACAAGCAAGTCAGAGAGATACTGAGGTGCCAGACCATGTATGGCCTTAAAAACAAGCATTAAGATTTTAAAATGAATTCTAAACTTCACACGAAAGCCGGTATAATGATCTCAGCACAGGTCTTATATGGTCATATTTCTTTTTTCTAGTTAAAAACCCTGGCAGCTGCATTCTGGAATAGCTGCAGACGATCAAGGTGCTTTTGGGATATTCCTGTGAGCAGTGCGATACAGGAGTCTAGCCGATTGAAAATAAAAGCAAGGACAAGTTTTTCAGCTTCCTCCTGGGATAAAAAGATCCTTACCTTCGCAATATTTCTCTAATGATGAAAGAACAATTAATATATAAGCCCAAAAATAAGTAATAACTGCTGTGGTGCTAGAACAGTAGAGACTCAGAAAAACAAAGCTGCAGAGTCTTTAATCCCTCCCTTGAAATGTTAGTATCTCAAGGAATAAGGGACATAACAAATCAATTTTACACATTGTACAAAAACAAACATTAAAATTTATCCATTTTAAGTGTGTTTTCAACTGTTGTGTTCACATTATACCCGTAAAGCCAAGCCACAAACCGCAAGCCAAGTACTGGTAATTTTTTCCTGAGCGGCCAGTATCACTGTGTATTCCACCTCCAACCATCATTTGAATGTCTATTTGAAAAGATGGTTGGCAAAATTGTAAAAAAGTCATTGGGGAATTTCAGGTCCCTGTGGAATCAAGTCATAAATTGACTTTCTTGCTCCGGTTGCCTGTGTACGTACCTTAGCTTTGAGCTCGTCGTTGAAGTGTGGGTCATTGAACTCGACAAAGCGGAAGAACAGGGCCCGTTTCTGGGCGATTGAGTAGTTCCTGGGAATCTCCTCCTCCATATATTCCTTCAGGAAGGTCATGTTGCATAAGAAGCGACCCGTAAAGGCCCGAAGCAGCTGGAACAGCAGCTCAATCTCTGAGTAATTACGCCTTGAGAGGAGACAGGGAGTCATACGTTCAGTGCACAGGTACAAAGAGATATGTCTAATGTCAACAACAGTGATATTGTATGACGTCATTCTCAGATAATCTCTGATAACAATGTGATTCTGGTAATTAGCATTAAAAAAAGAAGGGTGCGTGAACACATATTCTCTTAAAGTACTGTGTGGAGTGGTTGGAGGTTAATTACAGGGTCTAAAATAAACATCTGTTGAGTATCTAGCAAAATGAGTTAGCTCATTCTCAGTGCTTAGGCAGAAAAATTATTAGTAGTATTATCTTGTATCCTTACACAAGCTAATAACTCAAATATGGTACTTCATGGGTCACTTCAGTCTATAAGTTTTACGCTCTACTGATACCATCGTTAATTTCAGAGTAACACTTGGTCCCTCGGTTCATCTGGAGTAAACATTGAGGCAGACTGTCAACAACTTCACCATAAAGATTTCTGCACTTTCCATCCCCATGACAATTTTAATGACTGTACTTACTTGCAGTAGCTTAACAGGCAGAAGGCGAGCAGCTTGGGCTCCTTCCAGTTGGTGGCAGCCATGTTGTCTTTGCGATGTCTCTCCTGAAAGGCCTCGCTGACCCAGACTCGTCTGAGCTGGCTGACCAGGGAGTGCTGCCCTGCCAGCCAGCCCTCATCATTCTTCACTATGATGCTGATGATCTGAGCAAATAGGATGAATAAAATGGTTAATGGTTTTAAGGAATTACTGAGAGTTATGTAGTATTTAGAATAAGATTCAGCACCACATCAGGGTTAGTTTTAGACATGTATACATCTGACCTGCCAAGACATGACTGTGTGTAAAGTATTATTGTATTGAAAATGCACATACCTTGATGGCCTGAAACTGCAGGTCCAGTCTGGCTGTGGTGGTGGAGGGAGATCCAGGTCGAACAGTTGCTGCAGTGCCGGCAGGAACCAGCAAAGGGACGAAGCGGTTGGGATTAGATGCCAAGACGTCTCTTAACGGCTTAGCATCTTTGTGTTTCAGAAAACTCTGTATATGAACAAATACACATACTGTAAGAACAACACAAAATCACACATGGTACGACTAAGGAGAACTACGGTCACTGAACTGGCTCAACAACTGTAACAACACATTTACAGACACATGATACAGAAAATTAAGAATTTTTACTGGGAGTGATCCATCTCAATTTGGTTTTAAAAAGGACCACTGAGCCTCGCAACACCCAATATATCCCCGATTAAAGTCCATTAGTGAGGCAGCAAAAAAGCAAAATGCTGTTCTAATGGCAAGTGTGTCAATGAAAAGCTGAATGAAGAGCTGCCAGTCTCTGACCATGAACATGCGGCTCCACTGGGGGTCATTGAGCGTCGCCTCCATCATGAACAGCTCCACTGTCTGAGATGGGTGCCGTGTCAGGAACTTGATCAAAGGCTCCCTGAATGGACTCCCAGCCTGACACAGGAGGGATGAGTGAGGGAGGAGAGGAGAAATAGCAAAGGAAACGGGCTGAAAAAGGAATAATTTCATCAACATAAATGCAGATTTATATTTTATCACTTTCTTCTGAAGATCGGCGCTGATTAGCAGAGTTTACAGATGTTCACATCCATTAAAGCATAACTATGGTCATTTTTTTTATCTTCAAGCTATTTCCTCATCTTTTCCACTGAACTGTTTGGGCAGTGATCTTCACTTTACTTGCTAATCCTCCAATGGCCTTTACAGTGTGTGAATCTATGATGTTTTTATGTTACTTCTAAAGTAGGGTTGGACAATTCCTACAAGTCTGTCTCAAGAATGGAGCTGATGTCCTACCTCTATGAGCATGGCCCTTTCTGTCTTCATGACTACCTCCAGCAGAGGTTTGACCAGAGTCTGAGGGGCGGCTGGGATCAGGTGGAAAAGGTTAATGATGGCAGAACAGATCTTCATCTCCTACAGAAAGAGTCAGAAAAAGAGAAGAGAGGGAAGAAGGGAGAGGATGAAGTTTTTGGAAAGATGATGGGGACTAGACACGGACATAATTTCTGACAGACAGTCTTGATGGACAGCCACTGTGGAAAGACAAGGATGAATCTTAGTCAAAAGGTAGAGGTTGTCTATCATCATTAGGTAAATAACTTCCGGCAGGAAAGGTGCAGAGCACTACGCTCACATGAGCTCTTGGATTAAATGCACGAGGTACAAATATATTAAGGGCAACATGATGATAATCTTCATAAACCTTGTAACAGCGATATCTTGGAGCAAAAGTCAAAGGTAAAAAGGGAAGAATTGGACATTTTTAACAGTGTAATTTATGAAATTAGAGTAAGGCTGAGATGACAGTTACATTTTCTAAAGACGACCACAGACACATGGGACACAAAAATACGGGGCAACTTCACCAGCACCACTGTTACAACATCGGTTCAGTTCACCAGCACAACATTGGTTTAACTATGTTTCAATCACTGACAGAGAGTAACCAACAGAGGGCGCAACACCAGGTCACATCTCACCTCAACACCCTCCAACGCAGGCTGTACCGGAACGGGAAACAATGATCAGAGTCAGCAGAGCAGTTCGTGTGTATTTTTGTGTGGCTGTGTGTTGTCTGTCTTTGTTCCATATGGAAGGTGAGGAGATAAGACAGGGTGATAATGAAATGAATGGGACAGCAGCAACCTTTTACGGGTGACCTAGGGAACAACTATTCTCAGCACTGGGTGAATAACAGGGCAGTGGGCAGAGCAGAATGTCTGTTGAGAATCCAACACAGAACCCATGGCATTTGCGGGAAAACACTCCTCTGACAGATATCAGGTCATAAATACAGAAAGTGACATTTTGTTCTGGTTAAACCTTTTCCGTCAAATTAAAATAGTTTTACTCCTCCTCACACCTCGTCACTCCACTCCGTATTCTCCTCCTCTCTGTCAAAACCCTCTTTCATTCCTACATGTCTTCAGGCCATCCTGCTCGGCCCTGCTCCATCAGTCTTTCTCCACTTTTTGTCTTTATCATGCTTGGCTAATTGACCCCATGACCCTTGCTTTATTGTCACTGCCAGCTTTGCTGTCAACAGGCACAAAGACCACGAGCTGGAGGGAGGGAGAGACAAAAGACCAATTTGCATCTAATTAACGCACCATTTTGATATGGGGAAGGATGAACTCACATAAAAGAGCAGGAAAAAAATTTGCTTTATTTCTACGATGGGGAGGCAGCTGTTTTTCCCCTCTTTCTCTCTCACCTTTCCTCTGCCTTTACAAGGTTATCTGTCGGGAAGATAATGAGGAGATGCAGCGCTGGGCCCACCACCGCCTGCCTGGCGCCTAATTAATCATTGATTGTAATATGGCCACTCACAACTCATCTGGGAGGAGGCCACATTGAGGAGGTGTTGACTACATGTGACTATGGCTTTGTGTGTATAATGGGCAATTTCTCTACCCCTTCATTGAGAGCTGTTTGGTTTAGGCAGGAAAGATCAACTGAACAAAAAAAATTTCCAGCAGACAGCTGTATTGACCCGTTCCTACAGGCTATAACTGCTTCTGTATTGCATTCGATCAGGATTTCAACTACAGTAGATGAAAGAAACAAGACACATCTACATGTCATGAGTGATGGAAGCGTCTAGTTCATATTTCATTTCTCCGTGCTGTAAGGTGTGGCTATGGGACAATCTGAACTGTGTATACTTACACTGCCATCACTGCGCTGGCCTCCTTTGTGTGTTATTACAACCACTTCCATCCACTTCCTCAGATGTTGCTGAGAAAGAGAGACAATAAGATAAGATTTAGATTTTGTGTAAGTAGTGTAGTATAGTGTAGTGTAATGTGTATGTGTGTGTGTGTGTGTGTGTGTGTGTGTGTAGTTCAACAGGTAGAAAATGGCACGAACAAGGACTGAAAATTTCCTCAAGAGATTCAAGTAATAAATAACAAATGTTCACTTTATAAACAAAACATCTGCTGCAAAGCTCGGTTTAGTTATGAAACTATCAGAGAGTAGGCAAGTGACAAAAGTGACTGTCACACCATGTTTCTCACTGTGTATTAAACAATGAGCCCTGCTGGCTTTGCTACCCCAAAAGTATTAAACTATGACACAGCTGCCAACAAGGATCGTATCAGCATGTGCCATACCCGTTTAAATACTTACTAGCATATGTCACAGGAACAATATGTTGTGGCAGTCCAAATCTTGAGCCACATTCCTATGTCTTTATGATTATATTATTACTTTTACTATTCTTTATTGTGGTTGTAAAAAAAATAAATAAACACATTTTTAAATATTAACCTGTGCAATAATCAAACCTTTAAAAGTAATAATCTATAGTTTAAACTCTATAACTGGCACTGCCACAGTCAAAAGGTTAGTTGCCATGTTTGCCATGATAAACTGCATTCTGTGCCGTCAAGTGTTTGAATAAAAGACACCAAATAAATATTGTGGGATGAAGAAGAGGCGGAGGACAGAGGTTTAGGTTTTTCTCACCATCATCTGGTCACAGAACTTGTCATTGAAAGAGTTGGGGAAAAGTCGCGTGACAGAGGTCAGGCGGTTCACCACGTTGAGCGTCAGGCTGCGGTAGTCACCCAGCATCATTAGTAGGGGGCGCATATGAGTGTGGATCTGGTCCACTTCAATGGTAGCACCTTCCAGGAACTAAAATAGATTGCATGAACACATCGTGTACAGTTTGAAAAAGTTCAAGTAAACCTTTTACAATTCTTAAAATAAATATTGCAAAAGAAACAAGGTACAAAATCAATATTGGGTATGGTTGTGCTGTTGGGAAACTGGAGGTGTAGTTTGTAGCCTCCAATTAATTTATATGTTATTATAACTCAAAATACAGGCTTGTTTTGCTCTGATAAACCTCTGAGGAATCTGTTGAAGCTATAAAATATTATTCAGATCTGTGACTAGATCTTTTTTCAACCCAACGCATTAAACCAAATCATTTTAATTTCCCTTCCACAAATAATTTTCCTCCACATCAGACCTGGCCTTGTCAGGCTTTCCAGCCCCATGAACTGCTCACTACCCCCTTGTGTCTCCATTAAGGAACTAAGGCCACTCAAATGAGGGCATGGCCAGCCGTAAACAAGCACACATGCCAACACCAAACACTGATGACGCACACCCACACCCTCACACAGACGGGAGGGGAATGATGCATGGCAGCCACATTCATTTTCCTCTCAGCACTGAGAACAAACACTCCATCCTGTATCGATCGGGCCATGGCAACGCTCATTAAGGCTGGCAGGGCAGAGATGAAAGAATGGAAAGAGAGCAGAGAATGGCCAGGCAAAAAAAATAAATAAATAAATCACAGGATAGTGAAAAGGAGTGACAGTGGTAAGGGAAGAAAATGAAGAACATAGAAATGGGAAGAAAAAGGGCTTCGGGGGTAGATGGATAGAGGTTACGATGGTATGGATACTTTGATGAATAGATGTAGGGATGGTTCAGGAGAGTGTGATAAAGCAGAGGGAGGTCCATATGAAGATAACTGGGTGGGGAAATGGTATGAACGGAGGAGTAACAAAGGATTTCTAAGATGGTAAATGATGTGAGTGATACAGAAAAAAGACTTATGGAGCAATAAGGAAGAGAACTACGAAAAACAAGATAATAAAAAACTATACTTAAAACAAAATATAGAAAACGAACAAAACATTAGATGAAATAAAGATGCAAATAGATAAATCAAAAGGTGAAAGCATGAGGGTGACGCAGTAGAGGTCCACTTCAAAGGTGTAGCGGCAGAGTCTTTAATCCAGATTTAGAAAGGTCATGTCTTGCGTCTCAGGCTGTTTTTGCTCAAAGGGAGTTGGACTTGAAGTGAGCGATATGACGCAGGTCTGAGCTTTCTGAGTAAATCGATAAAAGTCTTGAAATTAATCCAAAATCAATTCAAAAGTGAAAAGGTAGTAAATGTAAAGACGCTAAGATCGAATTGACGTTAAGACAATGTTGCCTGGCGACAAACCTCTTGCAACAGTGGCTAGATTGTTGATCATGAAAATTTCAAAACGCAGCCTCCCTGAAAATTTCCACATCATTGTAATGGTGAATGTCAACTATAAAAGAGCCAAGCAGTACATTTTCCTCTTGGGCTTTGTGTACAAAGAAATCATGATATTGAGATAAATTATTCTGTTCTTCAAAGTGTGTATTCTACAACAAAAATGCACTGGTTACACTTGGTAAAGATAATGGGGTTTGGGGGGCGAAAACAATTTCAGGTGCAACATTTCTTATATGTCGCCATGTAATGTGTTATCACCTGAATGTAAACCAATTACAAAGCAACAAGAAAGTGATAGATGATGCCCTGACCTTCCTCATGCACGCCTCTCCCGCTTCCTGTAGTTCATTGTTGGTGGAGTTGAGGGCTTTAAACAGCGCAGCAATGATCTTCTCTCTGGATTGTGGCAAGTAATTACAGGCTGCCAGGGCATCTACGCAGGAAACACAGAACATCAATAACATATAGACAAGAGATGATGATTGATAAATAAATAATCCAAACATAACAAGATTCAGATCTTTTAATATATTAGTAAACTAGTTATTAATCGAGTTCACATAGCGGTGAAAGAAAGATAGAAAGAACAATCTCTGCTAACATGAAAGTAGTTAGACTAATAAATTGTAATTAAAACTGTGTTAATTTCCCCACGAATAAGGATTTTAGATTCAGGAACAATTTGCAATGAACACAAAAGACAAGAAAGCATCAATTGCAAAACTCAATATTATACAAGGGACCCCTAAGTTCAGCGGGGCGCACTCACTGAGGGCAGCAATGCGGAGGGGAACCAGGGAGGGAAGGCTCTTGTAACAAGGCAGTTTCATTAGAGCAGCATCCTCCGCCTCACACAGGTTCAACAGCTTGAGAGAGAGGGGAAAAACACACAGAAAGGTCAGAGGTCAAGACTGCTAAAAGTGGTGATTTAAGATATTTAAGTTTCTTGCATACCTCTGTGTAGAAAACTTTGTGCTCCATGACATTAAGGTCCATTGTGAAGAGACGGGGCTGCAGGGTGGTGCAGAAGGTGTTGCCCTCCATCAGGCCGATCTGGGCGTTGGCAGGCTGGTGGCGGAGCAGGTGTTTCTTGGGAGGAACCATATCTTGCAACACCTGAGTAGAAGAAAACCCCATGAAAACACACAATTTATGTGGGTCAAAAGATATTTTCTATTTCACTCATTTTTTTTCACAAAACTTGAGTCTCTCGGAGGAAGACGGTTCATGATCAGACAAGCTCCTTCATTGTAGTCCATTTTGTGTTCAAGAGTCTTGTCTAGCACAGCATTAAATCACAGTACACATGTAGAAAACTTTACAGTCCTTGGTGTTACCTCTTTGTGTGGTTCCATGATGACGGTAACACTCTTGCCGGTGACCTGGGCGAGCACCTGCAGAGAGTGCATGGCCTGCTTTCTGACAGTGGAGTTGGGAGAGGTGACCTCTCGGACCAGGTCATGCGTGACCATGTGGAAAGACTTATCCTGCGCAGCCAGCAGCTCCTCTGTCTTTTCTTCATCTTTCAGTGGAGTGGCACAACGCACCAGCAACTGCTCCAGGGTGGTCTTAGCCATGGCTACAGCACCATTTGACACCTGTGTGAAAATCAATAAGTTAGTAGATACAATGCCAAAGCAATAAAGGTGGAGTGGTGCGACAAGAAAGAAAGGTTACGTGCTGTTACAAAAGCATTTGTACAACATTGTGGGACGACAAAAGGCGACCAAAGACGGGTAAATCTTTGCACTCAATAACTAATTAATAAACAGAGATGTCCCTTCTACCCTTTTGAAATTGTTATAAAATATTATAATATGCACAATTCTTTTTGTATTCTTTACCTCTCCTGTGAGGTCCATCATGACGAAGAGCAGGGCCTTAAGAAAAGTGAGCTGGTTCTGTAGCACCCAGATCAGAGGCAGTCTCTCCATCAGGAACTTGATGGACACCACGCCGCCAAGCTTGGCGTACCAGGCCTGCTCATAGCAGCAGGCGCACAGACGCTCCACAATGTACGAGAACAAGGGCAGCTGACATGCCTGCAGATGTAAACAAGAGGCCGGAGTGATTAACTGATTACCATTAAAAGACTAAACATACATGTATATGAGAGCATAAATCAAACAATCATTCATTTCAAAGTGAAATCATGTCTTAAGTTATCTTAATGGCCAACACAATTTACCACAGTTCCAAAACAATGGGCACAATGAGCCTAAGTGCCAATGTGTTTATTCAGTTCACAAATTAATGAACCCTCCAGCACCCTCCTCCCAATTACTTACCCTCTCCTTGGACCCGAGGATGATGCTTGCCACGTCAAAGATGACGGCCAGTGCCACCTCTCCAATCTTACACAGCTCCTTCTCCTCATAGGCCATGCAGATAGCTATGGCATCAATCAGAACCAAGGGATCCATGCCCTTTGAGCCATTCTCCTCACTGTGGAACATGGCTGTGCTTGGCTGGCTGCCTAGCTGGTAGCACTGCAGCAAGAATGGCCCTGGGGTCAAGGAATAGGACAAAATTATGTTTAATGTGAATATATATACATATATTAATTTTAATATAAAAGATCACACCTATGTGTTACAGTACATGTGACTTAAATTTAAGTTTCTATCTGTCTTGTATTAGATGCAAAACTATAAGCCAGAATTTTCATCAGAGAAAGGACAAAATTGGAAAGTGACAGATTTTCTTCTGCAGTTGGGAATAGATGCCAATGCCAGGGCAAAACAGAAAGCTAATATTAGATGAAGAGAATACGAAGAGCAGAAGTCCCTCACCACACTGCTGGGCCACAGCGACCATGGTATAATGGCGAATCAGGCTGGCTACGAAGGGCAGCGCACTGGGCCTCAGGTCCTTTATCACAGCAGACATGAATGCCCCAGTCAGGGCCTGTTCAAACGTTCTGCGGGCAGGCGTGTCTTGTGCTTTGTAGCGGTGAGAGATGATGACATTGGGGATCCACTTCTCAGTGAAGCTAATGGGGGAGAAAACCACACAATGAATTAGAGGATTACATATTAACAAGGACAACATATTAATATGTGACAATGGCGCTGAAACTTTCTTTAAGCTGGAAGCCCAGAAATCATTTAATGGTTTGTGTTCAGCCCATTTGCTAAAAATTTCAGAGTAAAGATCCATCTCCATTACCTCTCTGCAGGCCCCAACCCGGTATCTCTGATTCTTATTGTCCTTACATTTTCTCTCTCCTCTTAGTTCCTTCTGCCTATCTATTCCTCTGCCTCCCTCTTTGTCCCCTGTTGGTATTTTTGTTATTTACTGCAGCTGAAGGCAACTGGGCCGTGGTGTGATTGAGCAGCTGTTTTCTCCATGCTTGAGCTTGTGTTTTATAATGCCACACGCCAGGGGCAGACCTGATGGATCACTTCATTTCATTATTGCCATTTAAAAGACTGCTCTTTGGAGGAGGAGAGAGAAGAACGGGGGCTGAGAGGAAAGGGAAAAGGCAAGCAAGGAATGTGGCGGGTGGAGAAAGTGGGGGTGGCACAGAATGTCAGATCAATTGCCCTTCATTTATTTGGAGGCCTGCCACTCCAGGGCTGCTACGTTCTCCCCAGTTGGCATTTTATGAATTGCTCTATGTGTCCTTTTTTTTCCTAAACTGAAAGGCTGCATTTACAGTGACCAAATACTGAGGCAGAGAGAGATGCTGTGAAGAAAATAAAGGACGGCAGAGAAAGAAAAAAAAAAAATCAGTCAAAATCCTTCAGGAGAGAGAGACAACTCAAATCGAGACATCTGACAAGAGGAGGCAGCAGTGCAGCCCCCTTGATCATAACTGACACACTTCATTATCCCCACAGAAATGTGCACACAGACACATTCATGTGCATGTGTGTGTTAGTGCGTAATGACAGGAGAGTGTAAGGGGCATGGTGCAGCGTAAACAGACAGGGGAAAGTCAATTAGCCCCTGCCCAGAGATCAATGATGGTAATGTGACTAACCCACCCGGCAACCACCTTCCCCTTCTTGTTTCTCTGTTCATGTATGTGTTTCTGCCTCGCAGTGAAGCCTGCCAAAGGGTGGGTGGGGGGCGCCTGCAAGTGTGTAATTAGCAATTCCCACCCCTGAGACAGAACTGATGAGCCAGTGTGTGTTGGGGACAGTGGTGAAGACATGACATGAGAGACTGAAAAATAGGGCATGTCAGCAGGTGGCGAGACAGGGTGTAGGTGGGGGGGGCAGAGATACAGAGCCGGTGTGTTAGGTGGGGTTGAGAGACGACAGACAGGGAGGGAAGGGGGAAACAATGTACATGGGGTGGAGGTCACGCTCAAGTTAGGCCAGGTAAAGGATAAAGAGGGGGATGATTGATCAGAGACCTGGCTGTGTAAAGACCCAATGTCAAACGCATGACATGTAATTTTATCGCCTCCTTCTGTTTATGTAGATAAAACTAGCCATCTACTGTAGCAGCAACACAAAACATAAATATACTGAATATTTCCTGAACAACTAGTAAATCAAAATACATCAAGACACTGTAGCTGTATTTATTTTAGATAAATGTGTCCATGCAATGTACATTTACTAAATAAAACTATATTTACCTAAAAAAGTCTAACATCTATAATCTAGTACTGAATAGTGCATTGCTACTGAAATAACAATTAATCAATTGTAAATTAATATTACAATAACAGCAACATCTAGGCATATGCTACAGACGAAATCAAGCCAAGAATGTTTCCTTACTTGGGATGAGACAGAAGCTGGTAGAGGGCATGCTTGTTGTCGTCCAGACTGGTCATGGCCACCAGGAAACACTTAATGACCTCCCAGGCCTGTCGTCTGTAGTAGGGCTCTGTGTTGGCGCTCTTCAGACAGTCTAGAGCCGTCTCTATCGCCTTGGAAAGAACATAACAAACAAATCATTTCCATTCTGAAATGACAAGTTGCAAAATGCTGATATTCTCATATTATTAACATGGGGATAGAACTGCAGTATACAACTACATACATAAATATATATATATATGATTAATTTGCAGGAAGTAACACAGACACCATCTGGCCAAGCAAAGGTCATTATGATTTCTACATTATGGGCTGACAAGCCACAGCAGCCAGGCACTTAAAAAGGGAGAAAATGAACTAATTAACGCCACTCAGAACAGAGGGGAAAAGATTAGGAGGATGCGAGAATAGGAAGGATGAGAGGAGAGATGAGGGAGCCGCATAATTGAATTGTGGACCTGTCAGTGTATTAGGATATCGGGATATTTCTGTCAGGACCAGGACTCTGACAAGTATTCTATTATAAGTACTAGCAGTGGTTTCAGAAAGCATTCTGACCCCGTCACTTTTTGCGCATTTTAATGTGTTTTAGAATGAATTATAAATGGATAAAATTGGAATTTTTTTCCACCAATCTACTCTCAAAAACCCATAATAATATAGTGATTTTTTTTTTTAAATGCTACTTTGTTAAAAAATTGAAATTTGAGATGTCATATTTACTTAAGTATTTACAATTTCACTAATGGGAGCAATAAAGTATGTATGTATATCTATTTGGCACCTAATTCAGTACTTCATAAAAGCCCCTCTGGCAGCTATAACAACTTCGAGTCTTCCTGGGTATGTCTCTACAAGCTTTGCACACCTGAATTTATGCAGTCTCTCATTCTTCCTGGCAGATCCTCTTAAACTCTCTCAGATTAGATGGGAAATGTCTGTGAACTGCCATCTTCATGTCACCCCATGCATGTACAGTAAGACTTGCCACAAAGTCACTACAGCGTTGTTGTATTTATACTTCTGGTCATTGTCGTGATGAAAGGTGAACAGCAGGTTTTCTTCAGTGACCTCTCTGTACTTGGATACATTTATCTTTCCCTCATATCTATCCAATCTCCCTGTCCCTGCCACTGAGAAGCAGCACGAAGCTGCCACCATCATGCTTCACAGTAGGGTGGTGTTAGCCAGGTGATGAGCAGTGCCTGGTGTTCGCCAGACACAGTGTTTCCTGCCTACAGCAATACATTTTTTTTCTCATCAAACCAGAGAATCTTTTTCCTCATGCTCCCACAGTCCCTTAAATGCTGTTTGGCAATCTACAAGCAGACTGTCACATCCCTTCTACTCTAGAGTGGCTTCTGTCTAACCACTTTACTACAGAGGCCTGATTGATAAGGGTGCTGCTGAAATGGTCATCCTTACAGCAGGTTCTCTCATCTCTGCAGAGGAGTAGCTCTGATTGAAGACTGATTGTTAGGTTCTTGGTCACCTCCCTGACTGAGGCCCTTCATGCCCGGTTACTCAGTTTGGCCGGTTGACTAACTCTAGGAAGCGTCCTGGTGGTTTCAAACGTCTGCCCTGATCTACGCCTCACAACAATTTTATTGCAGTGTTCTATAGAGATTTCTTCACGGCTTGGTTTTTGTCCTGAGACGTAATTGTGGGACTGTACATACACAGGAAATGTGCCTTTTTGAACTCCAGTCTCCAGTCAATTCAATTTGCCACATGTGGACTCCAATCAAGTTGTGGCCACATTAAGGAAAATTAAATCAGAGTTGTACCAGGTTGTACCAGACCACAGTTTGGAGTGCCACAGTAAAACCAGACTTTTGTAAATAAGAGATTTCATCTTTGGATTTTTAATAAATTAGCAAAACCTTCTAAAAAACATGTTTTCACTTTGTCACTATGGATCAGTGAGAGTAATCTCATTGTATATTCTCGTCTAAATGAATACAATTAGTAAAGTGTACAACAAGTGAAGGCATCTGAATACTTTTTGAAGTTCCTGTAGATATAAAAAAGAAAAGACTCTGGAAGCAAACTTCTAAGAAAACACAGCTTTCTACTTTAGCCTTTTAAGAGTTCGAACTTACAGGAGAGTGTTCAGAAAAAAAATAACATTCAAGAGGAAAATGGGAAATGGAAAAGAACTTGAAAGGCAAAAGAAGCGAGAGAAATTCTGAGATATGCAGCTTAAATCCCCTGTGAGTGTTTTTACATGTTGTACTACCTTGATGAGATTCAAGTTATTCAGATCACTGTTATTTGATCTCTCTGTCTACCTTACAGCACTTTAAGCCTTCTCTCCCTCAATGTGCCAACAAACCGTATGGCTGCATCAAGAGGCTGCAAGAGATTCATGCCTTCGGTCTGTGCATGTGGGTGTGCAGCATGTGAGTGTGTGCGCTGCCTCTGCTCGTGATGATGGCAAACACACAGATGGATAGCCAGAAAGAAGGAGCAGCCATTAGTGAGAGTAAATAATGCCGTCATGGTGGCCCACACTAGATTGATGATTACTGACTGGGGATGAGGAGGAGAAACAGGAGATGAATTTAATTACCTGGAGGACACACACATCTCCTCACTCACTCCATCCCTCACACACACAAAGCCCTGACAAGGATATATTGCTCTCTGTGGAGAACAATAATGAGGAATATCAAGCTGTTTTACGTTTAATTCTCTCTTTCCAAAACTGAAATACAAAAGTAAAAAAAGGGGAGAAATGGGATTCAAACTGGTTTCAAGCAGTGTTACAGAGTGACCTCTGCAAACAACTTAAAGTGGACATTATCATCATATCTTACCTTCTCCATGGGCAGCTGTATGGACGCCTTGCAGTCAGTGAATTCGGCCTTGATGCTGGGCCCCTGGACCTCAGTCACCACATAATGCAGCCTCTGAGACTCCTTCAGCATCTTCCTGTTGCTGCCTCCAAACTTTCCCAACACCCGATAAGCTACATGGGAGATGCTCTCTGCTGGGTTGCGGAGTGTGCGCCACAAGGCCTGGAGCAAGCAGGTGAGAAGGAGAAAAACATGTAAATGGAAGAAAGAGAAAGACCGTACTGAACTGCATATTATAAAATACATCAACCAAACGCTGGCTGATAAGTCACTACCAGTTACTAGCAATTCTGCTAGATAAGTAGCCATAGTCATATTTAGTTAACTGAACTAATGGGTCAAAGGACATGCACACAAGATTACAAACATTAGTCGCCTTCCATAGTTCAAGGATGATTTATTCTGGTTTAGTGCGATGTATGCGGGTATTGCCCTTCTGCCCGCTGACCACTAGAGGGCAGATATACTAACAGGTACTGCGTAAATGATTCAATAATTGTCTACCAATGAGTTACTTCTAGATCTATTAATCTGAAAAATGTATCTTTTCTGTGTCCTGCCACTCAGCTCAGTAAGAATTGCACTGGGCTGCACAATGAATCATGATGACAAGAACAATCCTCACCTGCATGAGCTCAGCCCTGACAGGCTGAATGTGGTCGTAGAGGAAGTCAGGCTGTAAGTTGTCTACACACAACTCCAGGGTGCGTAGGCCTTGGCTGACCAGGGTCTGAGAGCCGTTGAGGGCAGATACCAGCGGATCCATTAGCATGGGTAAGTAGGGCAGCAAGGAGCTCAGTCGCACTGGCACGGTCAAACACAACTCCACAAACAGGTCCTTCATGTGTTGCTTGTGAAGGCCACTCTGTAGCATGTTCAGACCTAATTGCACAGAGGAGATTGGGAAATGAATTTCAGGGTGGCTCGTGTGCGGATTATACTTTTGCACCTTTGTCAAATACAATTTATCTAAACTTAAGAGATATTATGTGCGAGGCTTTACCTTGCAGAAGGTTCGGCAGAAGGGGTAAAAACTCCTGGTAGAGCAGGTCATGGCTGCCTCCACCAATAGAGCGGAAGAGAGCTCGGAGAAGCAGGAAGTAGTTGTAGGGTTCCTTAGCTGACTGGGCCAGTTCCATAGAGCTGTTCACGATCTTGTGCAGGTGTGGCTGAGGAAAAAAGGGACAGTCACACTAATAAAGACTGCCTGAGATAAAGAAAAAAATAGCCTCAAAAAACACATTAAAACCTCTACTTACTTTCAGCATCTGTTCATTCTCTGCAGCAAATAATGACACTGAGCCAAAGACTAGTTTGAAGAGCTTGAGGTAGAGGTTTGAGAGTTCAACATTTGAGCCCATCTCTGGCAGTCTTTCAAGAAGATACTCCACTAGGATGGTGGCAAATAGTGCAGATGTTGACAGGTTGGCCAGGAAAGAGTTTGCAACAATCTGGGATCACAACAGAGAACAAACACAGAATTTGAGCACGTGTGATGAAATCAGACTGAAAAAGATATCACTCCTTATACAAAACTAACACATTTTAATTGTGTATGAGAAAGCATGTACCTGTAGTGCATAGTTCTTGGAGATTCTCTCCACCATGTATGGCACAGTCGTCTGAAAAATCTCCTTGAATGTGAGGGGATTCATCATGGTGAAGACCCCAGCAAAGTGCTCCAGAACCTCCTTCTCCTCCTTCATGCGTACAGTCTGGCAGTTGGCTACCCTGATGTATGTCTGCTGGTTATTAGCAACCTGGACCTGGTCAGGAGAAAAAGTTGTTACACTGGGATGTTGATCAATTGAAAACCTTTTTTTAATAAGAGCTTCGTCGTACCGACTTATACATATTCGTTAGTGAGTTTTGTGATTGCTCCTCCACAAACTTCATTTCGTGTTTGTTTTATCATCACTACACAAACAAAAATACTGATAGTATAGTGAAGATCTTTTGTCATACCTGGTAGATGTCCAAGGCCTGCATGGCATATTTGACCAGCTTAATGTAGATTTGGGTCTCCTTTGGCTGAAGCTGCTTGTTAGGAATGAACTGAGCCTCTGGAGAAAATAAAAAAAAAAAACAAATAGAAAGTTGGACAGTGCATGTAGGCAAGTCCAAATCAAATCAAATAATCGTTAATACATATGCATTTATATGCTGGGTGCCTAAAGTGCCTGTTGCTGTTGCGTGGATCCGTGTCTTCTCACCTCCTGGGGCCTTGCAAGAGGTGATGCCCCAAGTAATCGTCTTCACTCCACATACCAGGGTCTTGACTAGGCTGCGGCAATCGGACACCTGAAATGTCTGCTTGTCTTCTTTTTCACCAGGTCGGTCAAAGGGCGTTGCTGGTGGTTGAGGCGTTGCAGCAACGGGTGTGGGGGGAGCAGGAGGTGGAAGGGCGGGGGTGGTGGATGGAGTGGGTGTGGCTGGAACCCCGGGTAACGCCCCCGGGTCGACTACACCCATCTCTGACTGAGGCTTGCACTTCTTGAAGATGGAGACAAGCTGGTAGCGTGCAATCGTGTGGAACTTCAGCACAAACACCTGAAGAGGAAGAGAGGTGAAAAAACATTACCCAACATCTCTTCAGTGTGTATCAAATATACATCACTGCGTTTTGTATTGATCCCAGCTCTGTGCTACCTACCTCCAGCATCCTCATCAGGATGTCCCGTCCATTGCCGTTCTCCTGCTCTGACTTTGAGCGGATGCAGTCCACCAAGTTGAGCAGTAATTTGCAGGACATGGTCTGGATGTTACTAGGAAGTGACTCATCATCAATGTTTTTGGCAAAGAGCTGCACAGCTAGGGATAAGTCCGTCAGGGGCAAATTCTGACGAACGTGGTGCACCAGGTCTGCTAGTGTGCTGTAGGCCAAGGGTCTGGAAAGTAAAATAGACATGTCACTGTGACATTTGGAGCAGAATTATAGTCATATTTCATGACTGAATGCTAGTGAAAACTGAAAAGTCTGTGCTCCAGTGAACTGACACTTTCTAAAAAGGCAGAAAAACTAGTACTCATAGAAGTTTAATACAGGAAAAGCCTGACAGATATGGAAAGTAGCTGCAGATGCAGCTGAAACTGGCATATGTAAGGGAGAAAGAGAAGGTGAGGTAATGAGTGACACTGATAGTCCTGCCAGGTCTCATCCAGCTGCCTCGTTTGCTATGTGGTACTAATGTGAAATGACAGCTATTTTGTTGATGAGGTGAGCTAGTTTGGCATCTGAGGAGGGTTCAAGGAGGTTTTCGACCTAAGGGAGGATGTGTGGGCAGTTTGCCCTCTGGAGATGCAGGTGTACATGACAGCTTGACAGTGCGATCTGTGCTGCAGTGTTGCAGTTGCAGTCAGCTTCCCTGAGAATTTTGGCAGCACTGAGAACTACCTGATTAATATGCTAGGACACTTAACATGCACCTGGCTGAGAAATCAACCACAAGGGGGGGGGGGATCAAATTATTGTGAACACACACAAAACTCACCTAAGAGTCTCTCGTGCAGTGTAGCCAGAACCGATCAGGATGGATTCATCAAAAAGTTTGTCCATACAAGGGATAAACTCTGAAACACAATGAGATACATTTTCATGACATGATTCAAAAATGTTGTCTGCCCAGAAAAAGAAGTGGTGCGATAGATGTTCTTAATGCTTAATTCTAACAAGACAAAGGAACAATAAACGTACATAAAATAATAGAAAATGCTTGTTGTATCAAATATAACAAATATAATAATAACCATATCAATGCCCCTTTTCCTACTGTGGCAGCAAGAGTATAACTGTCATCCGAACACCTAATTATGGTAAAATAGTTTCCTGAGTTTTCTGCGGCTCCACGAAGCAAAATCTCTCGCAGAAAATGAGGCGAATCACTGAAAATAGTTTCAGCCACAGAAGCAAGACGAAATTCACAGTATAATGCAGAAAATAGCCCCAAAATGTGCATCACCGTCTCAAGATTTCATTGATGGGTGGTTGAGCTTTTATTCCATTTCATTCAGTCTCACTTTCCACCGCTTAGTCTCCAAATCTAAATTAGGTGCTACAGCCACAGTTTGACAGCTAATAAAAATGTTATTTCAGAAGTGTGAAATGTGAAAAATTAAGTGTGACTTGGCAGGAAAATCTAGGCTGTTAATGTTTTGACCAGGATGAACACCATAAACTACAATTAGCCTTAAAGTTTCTTCAGTATTCACGGATCAAAAAAGTCCTTAAAAACATAATGTGTATTATGAAAGAAATATGAACCTTATTTTCATGTTTCACACTAGCTTATATGAATTTGTGTGTGTGTGCACGTGTATACATACGGCTGCGGAGGTCAGTTGTGAGAATGTGCTTGGCTGCGATGAGAAGTTCCTTGCGGAGGTGAGCAGTCTCAGAGGGGCAGTTGGACAGCAGCTGCAGCATGCCCTTTACCATCTGCTGAGAGTACTTCCCTACCAGGTCCTGATTGGGCAAACACACACATACACACAAACACACACATATATAACAAAATATGCTTAAAAACACAATTAATTTTAAAAATGTACTGTATTCTGAGACAAGCTTACTTTTTCCAATAAAATTACTAGCATTTCTAGACCAACACTTCCACAGCTAGTATTTTGGGCCCATGTTCGATATCTTTTAGTTTAATTTAAATTTCTGCAGCGGTGCAAACAACAGAACACTAACTCACATACTAATGGAATTTTTCTCGAGGTGAGTTAGAAGTTCTTTATATGGTATTATCAGTGTTTCTTATGTTTGTGCCAATTGTGGGTTTTTATTGACTCTTACACCATCCCTATTAATGTCTGTGCACAGAGTAAGGAGAGTCGGAGATATCTTCAGAGGTGTGATTCATTTTTGTTCAGTGTAAAAAAAAAAAAAAAAGTAAATACAAAGTCTTAATTTAATTTTTCAAAGAATCAGTTTTATCTTTATTCTCCCAAGCTTCCATGTCTTCATATCAGTGAGCACATAATATTATACTGTGCTTCCTGCCAATCACCTGGCACCCACAGGAAGAAATGAAATCTTGAAATCAAACCTTCAAAACAATGTTTCCTTGATTCATTATATCTACGTCTTTATATTCAAGGGACATTTGCTAGTAGTTAATGTGAAACCAAGTTTGACTAGAGGATGCATTTAAAAATTCTAAGTATATATAATATACATTGCAAAACACTGGTGAGTGGAACCATACAGTGGTGCAAATAAAATGGCTTTAAGCATAAATGACAACTATTTCCTTTAAAGTGGGATGACTCATTGAGCCTATTCATTAGCAATGGATGATGTAACATGCAGCCATCAAAACAGGCGTACCTGGTAGATTCGAATGATGTAGGCCAGAAATGACAGTGTCTTTATCTGTGCAGCAATGAAGTCTGCATACAGCTCCTTGTTATAAAGCTTGTGTTGCCTGCAAAGGAAACGGAATGATTTACATACAAAAGCCATTTAGTCCCATCAAAGACATTAATGATGTTGTATACCTGCAGTAGGTGGCAATTACACGGGTTGAAATTGCGCGTCTACATATGGGAGTCAAATCTACATGGGTGGCTTGTTTGTTTGCGTCACAGCAGTTACTGCACGTCAGAAGGAAACTCTCTCTCTATACCTGCTAGACACTGCTGAGGTATTTTTTCTAAATTAACTCTGCTCCATTTCCTTCCTGTTCAGAATGCTTAACACAACTCTCTTCCTACCCTGAGAGGTTTCACCTCCTGCTAAGCCAATTCCTACAATTTTAACTTCTCCAAATGGATTTTAACTCCGGCTCTGGCAGGCAAAGTGCCAAGCAACACCATCAACAAACTTAGTGTGAGAGAGGAAGAGGAGAAAAAAAAAAATCAATTCTCTTAAACGTGCCCAAACTCATTTCGAATGAAATTTGTTAAAGGCACACTCAAACACCTGTCTCAGACACACTTGCACAGCGCACACACACAATATGAGCGTGCGTGTTAACAAGCATACACAAATGCATCTTACCTGGCCTGTGGAGACACCTGGAGCATGATGGTGTTCATGATGAGGGGTACAAACTCTGACACCACATTGTGGATGTTCAGCTTATATAGCTGAGGGGCAAGAGCAAACACACAATCCCAGTAAATGAGAAACTAACCTCATTTAAATACAGACATCATCACAGCTGAAGGAATTCATCCCAAAACGCAATATTTTCATATGTATTTTTAGCAGAAAATATGTCAAAACTTTCATGATTCCAATTAAATTGCAGATGAGTCAGTTCAATTAGTGCTGTCAGAATCTTTGCAACTTAACTTCAGTCTCCAAAAAGAAAGTGCATTTTAAACTAACTTTTTTTTTTTTTATGTCAAAAAGCAGATAGGCCATTTAATAGAGACTCGTTTATTTGTTCCTTTTATCAAACCACATTACCAAAGGTTAATGTGAGAAAGGCTGGGTTCATTTAGAAAGTATTTCACTTACCTGATACATCAGCACCACTATGATAGGGAGCTCTGCCAGCACCTTGAGAGACAAAGACCCCCGTGGAATGATGGTGTGCTGGAGGTAGAAATAAAAGGAGAAACATAATGAGAAGACTGTAATGACTGAGTGATGCAACTGCTGAACATATACACCATTGCTGCAGTAAAAATATCCAGGGCAAGTTTAAGTTTAAAATGTACGATGTTTCTGATTTTTCTAAGCACAGTCTTTATATAATGAAGATCGAGAAATTAATTTTAAGGAAAAGGATCTTAAATAAAGGACCACGTTTCTCCCACAGATATTAAGTGCGTGGGTTATAAAACCTTTAGTTTACCCTGAGCAGACGGTTATTTATTTAGCCTCATTAAAATTCTTCTTGACCTTACCAACAATCATTGCTGGCTATAACACCATAACACACTTGAATCCCAGATGTCACATTATCAATCTTCCACATATTTAGGAATCCCCTAGTGGGCTGTGATTATATATTCACCAATGTAAAACAAGCCACTGCTAAAGGAGAGCATAATGTACCTTCTACATCTTTTCTATTTAAGAATAAGCGCACTTTGTGGTCTCTTCTGTTGCTGTGCCAACACAGTGCACTACTACCATCCAGTGGTTAGAGACAGTACTGTAAAAATATGGAGTATAAATACTGAACAAACTGTTGGGTTAGCTTACTGTTCGTGTTTCGCTGTCTTCCCTCTCAGGTGCAGTCTTAACCAACACAGAGGTGATCATCCCCACCATTTCTGGAGAGGGAACTGTGTTCTCTGCTATCACCTGTGGGTTCTCAAAGTACCTGGCCTGATGGGAGTAGAAAGAAACAATGGTTAGAGGCAACAGAGGAAAATTAAACAGACATGTTTGGAAGAAAGGCAGAGAGGAGAGGATGGTGACAAGCTACTCAATGCCTCCAGTAAAAACTTGATCAAATCACAACAAAACACAGTCACCTGATGTGGACGATGTACTTACAACAACTTTGGGAAGGTCTTTATAAATCTGCTTCACAAAGTCCAGAAAGTGATGAATCTGAGAAGATTATGGAAAACATTACAATCTGAGACTCTAAGAAAATGTTCAAAAGTTAATTTTTTCATCAAGAATGAGAGGAAAAAAATTCTTCTATTTGGCCTGGCTAAGTTAAACAGAAGAGTCTGTCCTCATACAAATTACATATGTAATGCTGCTCCTACTGTTTGTCATTCAGCTTTTGGTCTACTTATTTAAGTAAGTAAGTGTTTTTAAGTACATTTCTTAAAGTAATTTTAAGTATTTATCATATGTTCATTATTTACTATAGGGAATGAGATAATAGTTCTGAGTTGAGACAGTTTAAAGATCACGATTTCCAGCATCACAGGAATATTAACAAATATACTTTTGTCTTTAACAGGAATTAGACCAGAAAAGATCACTCTCGGTTTGCATCCATCAGCACAGGGACAAAATACTGGGGGAAAATCTGATTCTTTTTTGTGAGCTTAGAATTTCTTAAGCTGAGGACAACCTTATCAAAATCTCTTTCAAAATGTTTTCACAACTGAAGAACTCACCTCCTGGGAGATTGGAGGGCGGAACTGTTTGTGTAGCTCAATGATGATGCGAAGGCATATCAGCACATTTTCCTCACTTTCAATCTGGAAAAAACAAGGGGGGAAAAATGCGTGAAATAACCATTCAATAGCTCCTGTATGTGTGGCATACCTGCATATATATAGCTAATTTGTTTGTTTTTTTACTAGTCCCCACAGTGACTTGTAAATTCCAATCATCATGTCATCTGCAAGTTCATCATTTTTTCATCCAATGTATTTCTCACAGCAATGAACCCCACATATTCAGTCAAACTTTGTATAATGCCTACTAAAGAACACACCCATTACAACCACATGCAAAATGTTGGCGAATTTGGCAAGTGGTTAATATTAATGTATGTTATTACGTGCCTTTACTAAGCTTTGAAAACAGAATATCAGCTAGAAAATAAGGCAAAATCAACTTCTGGAAGTAAAATATTCAATACAGTTTTAAAGTAACTAAATGGTGCAAAACAATAAAATGCAAAACGTTGTGTTGTAAGAGATTAGGATTCATACCTCCAGGAAGCGAAACATCACAGAGAGGATGTTCTTGGTGTGTGGACGAAGGTGTTCATTTGTTGGGATGCGGTGGATGATCTCCAGCACCAGCTTTCTCAATTGCTGAACAAATGGATAACATTTTTAAGTAAATAATCTCACGTACACTTAAATCATTTTATGAGATCTAGTGATTTTCACTCATTTTGGAAAATGTGTTGTGATGAAGTTCAGTGAAAGAGCATTAACTGCTTTTTTTCAAAGGTGAACTGTTGTTGAACATTGGTGAACAGATAAAAAATGAGTGTAGGTGGCCTAAGCCATGGTCTTTAGCCTCATACCTGTGTAGGTTTTTCCTGAAGGAACTGCACCTCTCCATCTTGAAGAAACGTGAGGAAGCGAGGGATAATGTGTTCCAAGAAGGTGGAGTATTGAGGTGAAGATGTCACATTCTGAAATTGACAAGCCCAAAACATTTTATGATATGAAGCAACTCAGAATCTCAGAAACAGTAATGTTTCAAAGCTGTGTCACTTTTCTTAATCAGTGATTTTAATTTGTTGCTATATGCTTACTTCTATGCATCAAAAAGAAAAGTATTTTTCAAGTTTCCACTAATTTAAAAGAAACTTGAACAATTAAACTTTATTGGGATCCATAAAACCAAAAAGATCCATCATTATCCATCAGCGGAGACAAAGAAAATGAATCCTTTCCATCACACACAGAGAACATTCATCAAACTCACCTCAAAGTTCTCGCTGACCTCCTGCATCATCTTCAGCTTAGTTTCATCAGCTGGATGTTGAAGGACAGAGCGCTGCCATTAATCACACTTGCTAATGATACAGTTTCACTTTTCATGGTTGTCTCCATGTGCTCAGCAGGGATTCTCAGATCTTATCAGTTTTACTTTCAGCGTCCAGATTGATCAAGAGGTACATCAAGAAACACACTCTCACTCAAACACACTCACACAGACAAACACTCTCCCAGACACGCGTACCTTTGACTGGACTAAAGCGTATCGCTCTCATCACATCGCCCATGCCAAGTACACATGTCTAACCTGAACCATCATGTATTTGCTGACACTAAGCATAAAAAAAGTTCAATGCAATGACAAAGTAATTAATATGCAGGAGAAATTTATTCTTTGAATTTCTAACTGAATGTGTAACTCCAATAATTATTAAAAGACCTATTTATTTTTATGTGAATCTTTTAATTCATTCTTACATTAAATATTTGACTAACCTTAAAAATTGAAATTGAAAAACTCAATAAACTATTGATTTAAAGTAACTGATTAATTGCATTTTCACTAATCCATGCTGCATCTGATTATCTGCTCATGTTGGAAAGAATGACAGCAGCCCAAATGTTAGCATGAAAATAAAGGTGAAATGTAAGGAAACGAAGTGGAAAACCTCGGATCTAACTCACTGCAGATAAAGCACATCATGTGTGGGTGCCAGATTACTGCTGTATAAAACGTTTTGTATACAGTAACAAAAAAATGTAAGTACAAAACCTGCATTTGATACTATAAATGTGACTACATAGAAACAGACATTTACTGAAAGTGCATAGATTTGGGGCTACCTTAAGTCATTATTCACACATGTGACATTGCTCTTGTCTACATCTCTCATGTCTTGCAAAACACTTGGAGATTTATGAACTTACGAGTGTTGGTGTCTGTGAGCGCTGCCACAAACTGCAGGTACTTCTTCATGAGTGTGGTCTGGTCCACCACAGTGGGGCTGGGAGCAGGCACAAAGGCCATGGTGGCAGCTGAGACAGACTGTGCTGCTGTGGGGAAAGAGGGCAGACAGCAGTCTGCACAGATCTCAGTGTAATCTCATGTACACTGCAGAGATGAGAGGAAAGAAGGGATTTAAAACATTCGTACTGAAAGCGATGCTTAGTCTCTTATTTAAATGTAACAAATTGAACTTCTATTTTGTCAATATTTTTTTAGAACTCTGTGTTGTTACAGGAAAAATGACAGTGTCTACAAACAACATGCTCCTTAACGGACGCACAATGATGACATCATTAGGAGCATCAGCTAGCACAATTTTCCGACAGCATTTGTGAATTAAAAACGTGGTTATCGGTGTCGAAATTGTAGCCCATCGGTTATTAAGAGGCCTTAAGCGCTTATTCGGACTTCCAATAAGCCAGAAAAGTCACATATCATGTTAATTCTGCAAAACATATTAGCAACCGTTAGCTAGTAAGTTAGCTTCCTTAAAGAAAGAAAGCGCTTGCACATCCCCTGGCGTTAAACTCTGTTAAAAAACAATATAAACACAAGCAACAGATCACAAGCACCTTAATCAACATTTAAAAACTCCAAAACTACCCGTGGAGACTGTGGAAAACACGCAATATATGTAAGGTTTATAATAAAAAAAGCGAGCCGTTTACACTTACCGAGCAGCACAGACAGGAAGCTATCGTTCTGTATCCGCCGCTCTCGTGCAGATGCTGCCGGGAGCGAGATGACTGATATCCCTCCGCGGGTTGTTTATCATATTTTCACTTTCAGTGTATATATATATACTTTGTAATATGTTAGACTGATATTTATTTATGCGGAAAAATGATACAATAGATGTTAATTTCCGTGAAAATATGTTATGTTGGTTCCAACGGCTTAGTCTAGTACTAGCGGAAGGATACACCAGTGGCTATAAGACCATCGTTTTCGATGGTCTTCGAGCTCCGGGGAACTAAATGTGTGGTGAACCGCGCATGCTCCCTGTCGTCCATGGATTTATGTTCAAACTTGGCATTGAACCAGAACTTGATACTCTGAAATGTGGATGTGAAATGAGGCCAATGGTAATGTATGTCAAGTCTATGAATCTATGTTAAACTCATGTTTTTTTTTTGTGAATGAACGAGTTTCTTTTGTTCAAATGAAACTTAATTAGTTGTTCCTCCAAAACAGGGCCTGCTCCATCCCTGTACATATTTCAGGGTCATTTGTGTCAGAATACTTTCTAGATGAACTGTTTCATTCATATCTTTACACTTGTCATCATTTATAGTAGTTCTTCTGATTCTGAGTAAGTACAGAAATTGCGAGAGTACCATATGTGTATCTTGTAATACATGCATCTATAGTGCAGGTAACAGACTGCAGTTGTAAATGTCATTAAGTTGTTCATAGATTGTTTTAACAAGAATCCATCAAGTTGTAGTTGTAAATTTTTATAAGTTGTAAAGTTCTTTATGGACCAGATGCTCTGCAGTTCTTTTTCAGAAGGTCAGTGCTCAACTGGTTGAGAGGAGGAGTCTTCCCTATGAATTAAAGATCTTAAAATACATACAATTGTCATGCTGGAGAAGAATATACACCGGCTAGTGGGATATTTCGCAATGTTGTAGCTCAAAAGATCTTTGCGACTCTAATTTCTATGGTTACAAAGTATGAAGAATTATGAGAGATGAGCCATCAGATGGAAAAACACTTGAATAGAATTGAGGTCAATCATTCATTTATTCACCGTTTTAATTAATGTCTTCATACTGTTGTGCTAGTTAGTGTGGTTTGTTTTTACCACAAGATGGCAGCCCACTGAACGTGACCAGTGGGACTGTAAGATTGACGTGTTCTGAAATCCTCAGTGCTCAAAGTAAAACATGCAGATTGTCAATAATAACCAACTGCATTTCATTTCTTGATTTGAGCACATCATTGGCCATGAGATCCCTTTGAACAAAATATATAGACATAGGCATGAAGCATTGCAAACATTATACTTCAACATAGTTTTTTTTTTATCTGATACCCGGTATAGACTTTTTGAAGAGAGCAAAACATCGGAAATTGGGCTGAGATCTTGATCTTGAGGGCTGATTTTTTTTTTAATAATAGACCTTCATAAAACTGGGACAGTGCTAGAGGAAAGATGTGCAACATTTAGTAGAGGTGAGCCAGGAGTCTGGAGTAAAGGGTATTGTGGGGTTTTTAATAATTTATTTTCTTTTCAGTTGCCAAAGAATTTTTCAGTGGTTGTTCTGGTTTTCATTGACCTTCTAGACGGCTTTTTTTCAATTTTCTCTTATATTGAGTTGGCCAGTCAAACAAGCAAATCAGTTAGCATTTAAAATCCCAGTATATTACAGTTCATGATCATTTCAAAGATAAATTTAGTTGCTGCCATATATGCTTCAGTGGTTCATAAATGAAAGAGTGTGTGTAAGTCAACATGACTTGAGATTTTTTCCCCCCATAATGCTTGTTTAAATAGCTTTGGAAATAATGAAGTCTGGTTGAAAGATGGTCATTATTTATCTTGCCTAATCTATCAAGCCTCTGTCTCCTGCCCACATGCTTTGCTAATGGGTTTTAATTCACAATTCTCTCCTTCACAACCTCCTCCATCCATAGAGTGAACCCACTGGCAAAAGACTGCAGAATGAGATATTCCTTTCGGTGAATGTCACATATAATGTAAGAGATAATTTGACATATAACGTGACATTCTCATTCTCTTTACGCTCTCTGTTCCCTAAGTAATAATGATCTGCTAAAAGATGTTTGTCTCGGGCTTATTGCACTGTCCTGTTCATTTCATTAGTGGGTTTTTTTTTTTTTTTCTTCTTTTTTCTGACAGGGGCTTTATACTGAGAGGGGAGAGTGGATGACACACTGGTTCTGCAGCTTTCCAAAACCACTCATCTGTCCATTAGATTTATGTTTTTTCAGTGCACTATTCTGGCTGCTGATGCCCTCGTGATGAAGCTGGATCACCCCTGCATTATTTCCCAGATAAAAAGAAGTGCACTTTCCTTGAGACTGAGTCAGAATCATCAACAATGAACCCTGAAAATCTATTCTTGCATCTAAAGCTTCCATGTGCATTCATTCTTTTTACCCATATGCGCTCCCCAGCTCTGCATAATAAGAGGACATGTTGCCTGTGGACCAGGCAAACAGTGCACAGCAGACAGTTCTCCAGCTTTGGCAATACGGTTGTTATTGAAAAATTAGATTTCATAATGACATTGTTGTATCTAGTGTAATAAAAGTTGATTTTTTTTCCCATTTCCAGGAGCTGTTTATAAATCGGCTGGTTTATCTTGGATTGGCAGGTAGCTTTTGTCTTTGTCACCTGGTAACCAAATAGGCGAGACGTCAGAGTAAAATATTCTGTTTAACCGAGGGAGGCAGAGTCTGTCACTGATGATGGTAATTGGTTTGCACAGGCTTTGCAAACCCTGTGTTCTGTGGCAGTTGGGTTGTCTGAGAATTTATGATCATGACAAAAATATTGTAGAGCCAACCTGCTTAAAATTGGCCAGGCCAGATTGAGACAGATATAGTTATCAGTTACTTTCAGGTGAAGCTTTAAGGGAACACTGAACTTTAAGTCGCCCTATCTAACAATAAAAGCATCATAGAGAAATTGAATTAATGTTTAACACACACTGTAATGTAAGCAGATATGAGGACATTCACCAGCAATTATAACATTTACTATGAAGACATATTTTATATAATTACAACCGTTTTTACCGCCAACCTTTTTGTCTTGCGACTCCTCATTAACAGCCGTGTCTGATTTCCACTATAAACTTTCAGACAGTTTCAAAAACTCACCAGAGGCCAAAAGACGTTCAATTTTTTAAGGTAAAGTTTACAGTAAAAAAAAAAATGAACACAGCTTTGTGTAGCTATGTAACTATGTTTTTTCTTCTCTTTAAATAATATGAATCATATGAATTATTAGTTAAAAGAGTATTCATTGAATAAAAGCAGCATGGTCACAGTGTGGGACACACAGCTCCTCTGGTTTACAGTGAGAAGCTGAAAGAAGGGCTTTCCCTTTCAAATAGCACAAACTGGTCAAACCTGACATGCCGACATATTTCACTGACACTAGTTAAAAACTGCTTGTAAGATTTGTAGCCTTTTAAAAAGCAATAACTTTGCATCTAATCACCCAAATAACAGTGTTTGTTGGTGACACGTCCTCATTTGATTTATTTAGAGCAAATACAAATTCCCACAGCTGACTCCCTTTAGAAGATGGATGTTTTAAAGGCCAATATATGTTCACAAACACAAACAGCTTCTATTCTGTCATCTCTGAGTGTCATTTATGAAAATCGACTGTGTGAGCTTTCGGATGTTCAAAGCACAGTGGTATGTCTTGCAGTCTGCACCCCAGGCTTTATTGACCTTTCACAGGCAGGCAGGTACCTGTTGCTAATTGTTTACCACCACATCCTGTTTCTTCACCGCCTGGTTTATTGAAGAGACTCATCTGCTTTCAGAATGATTTGTCATGTTTTTGACAGCCAGGAAAAAATGTGTAATTCTGGCCTTAGATTGGCTTGAAGCCTCTGGATCTCAGTAGCCTTATACTTTTTAAAATGTACGTGTATTATAAGTATTTGCATCCATATATTGTCTGCATTTTATTGGAGCAAATATGAATTCACTGATTATGATCTGTATTTATTCTCTCACACTTATAGCTCACATATACAGTGAGGAATAAATGAATCAGAGAAAGTGAAAGTGACATGAAATGATACTGAGATGCCACTTTTTTTTTCATTCCCCGTGGCACCACAGTTATCAGCTTAATTGCCGAGAGGTCATTAACTCCTCACTGTCTCCAAAGCTTCATTAACTTTTATTCCCCACGAACAAATTAATAAACGAATGTCTTGAGCCAGCGGGTCCGTGCCGTCATCCTACTACAACCAATCCAGGAGCTTCCACAGACACCTTTTTTGGTAATCCTCTTTCCTTAGAGGAGCTGTCCGATCAGCGGCACACTGTGCGCTCGCGCTCTGCCTGTGCCAGGAATAGTCCCGTTTACACAAGTCACATTAACCGGGCTTACAGTGACCGACTCGTTCTTTATCGGATTTTCTGCTCAGAATTTCCTTGATGTTGTTGGCGAGGCATGGCGCTGCTTTGTAGGAACAGATATACGTGATGTCTTTTTTGGAGTAGACTTATTTAGGGTTCACTTTTACGCGCTAAACTTCAGATTGGGTTCCGTCAGAGAGCGATAAGGGTTTAGTGTTTGGATCTTTTCACTTCTCCCTTCATTTTCCCTTTACGGTGAACGCCGCCGGTATGTTTTCACTTTTGTGCGGATTGTTGTTTTGTGCGCTGGGCTCCGGTCAACTAGCGAGCGGCCAGCCGGACGATGGAAAGCGGTACATCTGCCGGGCGATACCCCTCAGCGGCGATGCCAGTTGCCCTGTGACGTTGTTACCCGAGCTTAACGCCGGGAGCCAAGAAGAGGAGCTCAGAAACACTGTCATGCAGCTACGAGAAACAATTTTACAGCAGAAAGAAACGATCTCCAAACAGCTTGGCACCATCAACGAGCTAACCACCAAGCTGTCCCTCTGCGCCTCAGCCACCGACGATAGAAAGTACGAGAAGGGGGGTTCCTGGGGGAAAGAAAAGCAAAATACAATGGGGGATGTTCCTAGAGATCCTAATGACACCATTGACAGTCTTGGAAAAACCATGCAAGGGCTCAAGGACCGGCTGGAAAACCTGGAGGTAAGGCGTCACCAATTGCGCAAAGCATACCCTCCCTGTGCCAAATCTATGCCATGCGTAAAAGCACTGTTTGATTGTCGGTGCGGATTTATAGGATTAGGACACATTGTAGATGCACAGCTCAGCATTAGACTGGCACTTGAGAATCCTTAGTGGGCATGGTGGAGATCAAACAGAGGCATCTGTGGGAAAGAGAATGATTGTAGAACCTCACACTTCTTATTACACAGGACCCATTAAGGGACGTGCGTTTATTACAGGGTACTCATCGATCGCCTACAGTGTTAAAAAGCTTAAACAATATCTTCCTCACAGACTTGAAATGACAGCCTCACAACATGTAAGTCACTCAGATTGTTTATTTCCAGCCCCCATGGAAAACAAACGTGGAAAGTTTCCATAGATGATTTAACAACTATCAGAATTAGAAAACTGACCAGAAGCTTATACAGTAGTCCAACAATGGAAAGAATGTATTTCTCTCCAACTTGCACTGATGGAAAAGTCCTGAAAGTTTATTAATAGGTCTGTCAGTCACTCATACAGAAGAATCACAGTGATGTAAGGCATCACTTGCAGTTCTCAGGAGGCTCATAGTCCCTGATTATCTCTGTGCTTTCCCTGCTTATTTTGTTCTGTCCATCCTTCCTTAGCAACAGCAGATGAGGGCCAACGTATCCGGCGCTTCGTTCCCCAGTGAGCTCCGCGACCTGCTGCAGCGACGGCTCGGGGAGCTGGAGAAACAGCTCCTGAAGAAAGTCAGCAACCTGGAGGAGGAGAAGAGCATGCTGTCTAACGCCACAGCCGCGTACAGGCTGAAGACGGAGAGCACGCTGAACGCCCTGGTGGAGAGGATCAGTGAGCTGGAGAAAGGTGCTGGAAAACACCACCTGTCAGATTTACAGCAGTACAGATAAAGTCATGATAAACTATTGTTTTAATGTTAGGGAAGTCACTGAGAATTGAACAATGGTGCATGATGCTACAAACACATGCAACCTGGTTTTTCCTTTAATACACTAATGGAGAGGAAGTAGAGGAGGGCGCTCAGGGATATAAACACAGTCTGATGAATCAGAGACTGTGAAATAAAAGAGAGACACATGCATATTTTTTTTTTTTTTTTACATAAAAGGGATCTTTTTGTTGAGGCTGTTTTGAACCACAACTGTCTGTGAATGAAGGATAAAAGAAGGCGATGCTTTTGTTTCCTCACTTTCATTCCCAGACAGAGATTAACAAGTTCAAGAAAAGACATAACCTCATAGGACACCTCTCACCTCTCCCGCCCCGCCCCCGTCTCCTCTCTCTCCTTCTGTCCGCCTGTCTCATTACAGGGGGAGGAGACTTCAAGTCCCCAGAGCAGTTTAAGCTGTCTCTGCCCCAGCGGACCAACTACCTGTACGGCCGCATCACAAAGAGCCTGCCGGAGATGTACGCCTTCACACTCTGCATGTGGATCAAGTCTAGTGCCACTCCTGGCATAGGGACGCCCTTCTCGTACGGAGTGCCGGGCCAAGCGAATGAAATAGTGCTGATCGAGTGGGGCAATAACCCGATAGAGCTTCTCATCAATGATAAGGCGAGTACTCTCTTGTTTCTTAATTCTCCTGTGTGTAAATAAACTTTGAAGCCACAACTGAGTACAAAGTATTGTGACCATAGGTTGCCCAGTTGCCTTTAGAGGTACGTGATGGAAGGTGGCACCACATCTGCATCTCCTGGACCACACGGGACGGCCAATGGGAGGCTTTCCAAAACGGAGAGAAGCTGGGAACTGGTGACAACCTGGCGGCCTGGCACCCTATCAAACCTGGGGGAGTCATCATCCTGGGGCAGGAGCAGGTAAGGAAGCGTTGGAGGAAACCCCAAAATGTCAGGGGGAAATGAGTGATCATATCTGACACATCCCCGTGTCTTCTGATTTAGACATTAACCTGTCAAGATCAAAGAAAGCACAGAACAGACAGTGAAACACAAAAACAATATACCATCAACTCCCCAGTGCAGCATGTTCACATTAAGTTAAACACTTCAAAGCCCAATGTCAAGTAGCTCTGCTAGTGAGCAATGTTATTTTAGACACACCTTTGCAAACTGCAGGTGAAAATAAGAAAATCAACCAGACCTAACGCAGCAGTAATAAGATGGTGGCAGGTTATCATGACAAAATAATTATCAAGACAACAGCAGACCTGTCACTGCACACACATGCCGAGTTCTCCCCCTGGACCAATCAGTGCATTATTAACAATGTGAAAACGGATGAACGAGATGCATCTGTCTCTGTAGGAAATCCAACCAGCAGTGTTTGACACTTTTCAAGCCACATGCCCGACAACAAAGTATGAAAAGCTGCATCCAGCAAATTTAAATTTATAGTTAGATTGTCATAAGATTTGGTGCAAACATTTATTCTCCCCTCAGGATCAGTTGTAATAACCTTTCATCTCATGCCATCATCAGGTCAATGTTTTTATTAGCTTTGTTCATTTTGATTAATGACCAAATATCTGCAAACTTAATCACATTTCCATCAGCCTCAGCTGCGTTTTGTGTTTAGCGCACCTGCTAAACATGTTAGCATTGTCAGAGTGAGCATGCTAACATTAGCCTTTAGCTGTAGCCTCTATGTCTTGTTAGCATAGTAAAAGAAATAGCTAAGTTGGACAGCAGTAAAGTACTTGATGATAATATACATATACTGTCAATCATAGTCTAGACAGATCATTGTGTGACATGGTGAGACAATTTCAGACAACATAGTGTCCGCTGTTGCCGTCTTTATATCATTTTGAAAAGGCCAAAGGAAAGTAATGAGAGACATCATTTCCAGAAGTTCAATCAAAATCCAATCAGTGGCATTCAAGTGCTTTACAAATAGGTGGGACACTTTTAGGGAATTCAACAGAGACCAGACATGAAAAATGTCAGCAAGTCTATAAATTGTTTTAATCATTTGTATTTTTCATATTTTATTTGTTCATTTAACAGTTTAATTATATTTTCAGTATGTTTTTACTCTCCAACATGAAGGTCTATCGATTCATTCTTTTCACTGCCAGGAGGGGAAATTCTGATAAAAGCTTGGAGTCCCATTTCAATATACTCAGTCTAGTGATCCTGGACTGAACTTATAAAATGCTCACCATGTATTAGTTTTTTAATCATACAGTAGATTGTAACCTTCCCTCAAGGCTGCTAAAATCAAAAGATTCCCAGAAATGAATACTAAGGATTTAACCTCAGTGTTGTCACTGGTAGCAACTGTGCTCACAGCTCAGACGAGACCAGAACAAGGCAGATACACACCGTCAACCCCTGAAAGTTTAAGTTTAATGAGCCGGCCATCCACGGTCCCACAGACAACCCCCTCCTCCTCACAAAGATAATTACCTTTGATAATGGGTGTTGTTGTTGTTGTTGTTGACGATGCTTTAAATGGACCCCCTCCTTTTTATGGCCCTTACAGGACGTGGTGGGCGGGCGCTTTGATGCCGGACAGGCCTTCGTGGGCGAGCTGAGTCAGGTGAACATTTGGGACCGTGTTCTGAAGCCAGTCGAGATCCAGTCGATGGCCAACTGCAGTTCTTACATCCCCGGGAATGTGGTCTCCTGGCTGGCAAGCAATGTTGAAGTTTTTGGGAGGGGGGCATTCAAACGGCCTTTGGAGATGTGTCAGGAGCGGCTGCCCAACGCTTAAAAACTGCCTGTCTGCTTCTCTCTTCGTTAGCTGGTGTTTCCATCCATTCAGCATTTTGTTTGCTCTTACTGTAAAGCAGTTTATGGACTGTATGTTACACCTGCTGTCTGCTTCGCACAGAGATATGAGATAGGGTCTCTCAAAATCAAACGCTCGCCTACACACGACAGTTGTGGACAATCGGATCCTGCAGCGTTGAATGTGGTAACACACCAAAGTGCAAATTTTTCATGTGGAGGCTGAACAGAGACAATCAGATAATCAGAATCAGCCATGATTAAGGTACTTTAAAACTTTCACTACACCCACCATAGCAAGAAAGGTCCCCTCAGGTATTACTGCTAACACCAACCCCTCCCCCCTCCCTCCACACTCAGAAGCTCTGAAGTAATGAAAATCCACCTTAGTCCGGCGCAGACACACGCATGTACTGCTACTACTACAAATGCATTGAACTCCAGACTAGCTGACTGTTTGGCTTTGGCATGTGAGCTGGTGTTGCGTGCTGTGTGGGAGGAAAGATTAAAGGTCTGGCTAATGTTATGTCTCTTCCTTAACTAGGGAATGGGCTTAGAGCCAACATCAATCACACCTCTGATCCTGACGTATTCGGACATTTTTAATTGGAAATGTAACTGGAAAAATGCTATTTGGCACTTTATCTATTGTGTGGTAATGGAGCGTGTGTGCAATAGACTTAGAAACACTACTGTTGATTTAGTTTTCCAGCTTATGTAGGAGTTAGGGAAAACCTTACCTTATTGGGAAGCTTGATTCTTCCTTTGCGTAACTGATACCAGTGATACTAGTGAGTCTATCACAGTGCTTTTTCTCCTGCCTTTTCCATTTGAACAAAACTTGTTTAAAATGGTGAATCATGTTTATATATATTCTTATATATATATATATATATATATTTATATATATATTCATTAGTGTTGTGATATATTTTTATCTGGGATTTGTAATGTTGTTGCAGTGGATATTGTAACCAAGCATTCAACAAAAAGATGATATAGACTAGAATTATCAAAACTCTCCCACATGTAATTTGAATGTACATGTCATACATGAAGCATTTGTATGTGTTGTGTAATTTTCCATCATTTAGTGTCTCTGTCCAGGCAGATTTTAGCTTTTTATGTAATCTCGGTTTTCAGTACATGTGTAAGGTACTATCCACATTGTCTTGTGGCCTTGTAATGGAGACTTAAGTGCCAAGTGTTGAAAATTATTTGCTTTGCCAATGAATGAAAATGTGGAAAATAAAGAAAAGTACTGCTGCAAAATTAATTTACAAATGTCTGTGTTTCATCCGTCAGCCATTGCATTGTGCTCCCTTTATTTTACGTATATTTGGTATTTAAGAGTGAACATCAGATCATTCAGTTAATCTGTGCTAGACTTTGTTTAAGCATATGGCAGATCTACACCAGTTTAAAATCGCCTCTTGTTAGCGGTATCTGTCAAGCTGGTAAAGTGACACAGGAGTGACACGAGCAGTAAGCAACACAGGCTGAGCAGGGTCTTTACACAGAGAAGGCTTTGGTCAAGACAACAACAGGTGTCCCGGGTGGCATTAGCAACGCTTAACAGATGAGAGAGGCCGAAGGGTCATGGGTAACGTCACAGACACACTCCCTTAGACCGAGAAACTCCTTTCGAACTCGCAGTGCTCTGAAAACGTCTCAATTAGGCCTAAAACTTTACGCCGATTATTTAATGCAAAGAGCTGATCATGTTGCTGCTGAATTAAAGCAAAACTGAGCAAACAATTACATCAAATGTACAATGTGCTCTCTGATATCTGATATATTTAATGATATTTTTGCACTTGCCTGCTATATATAGCTCTCTCTCTCTCTCTCTCTCTCTCTATATATATATATATATATATAAAAACCAAACACGCATTACATTGTATTGGCCTTTGAAGGCAGCAGCAGGGTTTTGGTGTTGCAGCCTTCACATGATGCTCTTGAGTGAGATTGTCTGATTAATTTGTGTATTTCAGGCGGTTTTCCTTGTGGCCTTGTCTGAAGACAGAATTTATTCAGCTTAAATTTTCATGGCATAGTGGAAGGCAATTTTTTTGTTCATCTCTTCAGCCTTTTTTCTAGAGTGAAGAGGGGGGAAAAAAAATGCAGTAACATAAGAGTCTCCACTTCAACTTGATCAATAATAGTCATGGAAATGGAAAGGATGTCCAAGGCTGGTCTGTATGTGTTTGTATCTGTTTCCAAGTTTAGCAGCTTGTTGTTTTTACGTCTGATATTAAAAAGCTAGATTAATGGATAATGGTTGATTTTTGCTGTGCCAAATGTAAAAGTAATGACGCATCAAAAATGATTTAATAATAAAACACATAAAGATGAGGTGTAATGAGTAATTCTTAAAGGCAAATTAACGAACCTAAAACAGCGTGCAAACACAAAACTTAACTAATCAATCAATTTCACAAGGTGTAACAAAATCAGGTTGTTGAAGAAAAATGGAAATAATGATGTGGAAAATGGAACAGCACAGATGGACGTATAAGCAGGCTTCACAGTTTTGTTATTGACTGGAGAACCGCTTGGAATTCACATTGTCAGCACAGTCAGGGATTACTTAAAGCTGCATTAATCAAATGTGTGTCATGTTAAATAGTGACGGACCCTCAGAGAGAATTATCATCCAACTCCAACAGTTCCTCTCAGCTCCACGGAGCATTTTAGCATTCGTCCGCTCAATGTTTTGGTTTTCTGTCCTGCAGCTTTAATGTCTCGGTTCAGTCTCACTGCCTCTGTTTTCAGCACATGGGCCTCTAAAAATCCACTGCACGCTACCCGCTCATTGCCAAAACAGCAGACAGACACTGTTGGTGACTGGCCGATGAACACGGTGGAGGTTGGGTGGGAGAGTGAATATTAAACTTACATTTGTCAGGTGGCCAGACACATGACGAATAAAATAAAATTAGTGACAAATAAATGCTAATGTATCTGCTGAATATGTAAATAAACAACTGTTTGCAAATGTGTTCGTCATATCAGTTTAATAAGGTGATGATATTGTATAACAGTGTTGTGTTCACAGCGGCCCACAACTGCCCCCAAATGACCAATTTAAAAAAAATCTGTTAGTGCTGCTTTAATCACGGTGGTTGTGGCTTAGTATTTTAGGTAACACATTTCCAACCACAGAGCCCCCAGATATTATTCCACCCACATTGATGTGAAGGCCTGATAAAGCAACATCTGCTCAGAAACTTTTTAACTCTCCTTAAAAGGAATATATATGGTGATGTTTATGTTTTCAGTGGAAAGATCAGTTATAGCTTATATTTTTAACAAGCTGTTTGTGAGTTTAGACCGCTATAAAAGTGTTTTTTCCGTTGAACATGCAAAAGTTGCTAGTTACATTTCCAGGTTCATTTGTGAGAGTCTCCCAACCCCAGATATTCACATGAGGCAGCTGCAGCGGATGTGAGTGAAGTGAGGAGATCAAAGCCTGGTGCATCATAAGTTATTCTTCTCAAAACCGTGGACGGCTGCAGACTTTAACCCCAGCAGAGTTTTAGCTCAAGGTCGATCCTCTGACGGGAGTGAGGCATTCGTGGAAACACCTGCAGCTCCTCACAGCATCTCTGACAGCTGGCATTCATCAAGAACCTCACGATTAATAATGTTGTGACATCTCTAACCGAGGACAAGCTGTCATCGAACGCCATCAAGGTATAAAACAGCATAAAAATAATCTGATTGACGTCAGCACAGTTGGAAAAGATTCAAGGATTTTGTTTTGTGTGAGCTAATCCATCCTTTTTGTTTGGTTTAATTCTTCTCAAACCATTTTCCCTTGACACTTTGATGTTTTTTTTTAACTTAATAATTACCACCTGTTACTTGGTGCTAAATAACGATTCGTCTCGCTCAGCATCTCAGTTACTGCAATGACTTTCTTTTTATAGTGTAATATATCTTAGAATGTGCATCATGGCGTGGCGAGGGTTTACTAGTAAAGGCCAGATTTCCTTCATTATGAAAGCGTGTGGATAGAAGCGTCAGGTCAGTCAGTCAATCAACTACTTTCAGACTGAAATCTGAAACTCGAAATAACTATTGATGAATTGCCATGGAATTTGGTTCAGATATATTTATAATTAGTTATCTCCTTACTTTTCCTGCTGCACCACCACAAGGGTAATGTTTGTGGTTTTGAATGAAAATCCTCGACAACTATCGGGTCGATTGCTATGAAATCTGGTACAGACATTCACGTTGTCCAAAGTTTAAAATGTTCACAGCGATTCCCCGACTAGCGCGACAGTCAGGTCAAAATTTCCGTATATTCAATTCTGAGGTTAACTGATTCAAATCTGAGATGCGAGATATGAACTGATGCGCTGTTTGGAAGTTTTCTCTGCCACCGAACGTGGTTTCTCGCGGGTGGTTGTGATTGTCGCTTGACAAGAGCTTCGGCCATCGTTGACTTTATAATACAAGAGATTATGACACACCCCCTGAGCAGCACTCCGTCTTCAAGGCACACCGGAGGCTACAGTGAGTCGCTATCGGAAAAGTGACGAGACGGGCTGAGGCTATCTGGTTAGCGTGCTAACTGGAGCAGAACAGATGTGATAGAGACAAGAGTTGACATTGATGTTGCTTTCCACCTCTGGAGACAGATCTTAGCGCGAAAAGGAATAAAGTTTGATGCTGAACTCTCAATGTTTCTTCTAGACTGATAAGTAAACAGCTGTTGATGCTAACGCTGGCTATAGCTCCTTTAAGTCTGACTGGATTCAGTAGCCTATAAACCAGTCCTCCCCCTCTGCCCTTCACTTTCTCAGTCACTTTGAAACTAGATGTTCCAGTTTCTCTTATCTTCACTATTGTGTCCAGCAAGGCTGAATATCACCACCCTCCTCCAGCACACAGCCATCCTCCCTCTTAACATTAGAGCTATCCAACAACTCCCCCTCTCTTAGTCTTTGTAGTTGTGTTACTGGTGTGTGTGTGTGTGTATGTGTGTGTGTGTGCGTGTGTGTGTGGGGTGTTGTGTACATTCGTTGCGCTGTCGAATAGCGCTTCTTCAAATGTTTCAAGAAATCAAGAAGTGTTGACTTTCTGTTCTGGCTTCCACTCCACAGAGATCAAACTGATCTCAGAGCAGAAATTATACAGTTATTAAATTCTTTTATATTTAGCGCTGCAAGAAAAAGCTGATACAAAGAAAACATATGTTTTATTCTTTATCTTGAAAGCAAAGCAATGCCCACATTTACACATCAATATATAAAAGAAGAAAAATAAATGAGTAGGTCTGATGCATCCACAGCATGCTTAAATTAAAACTCATTGCTTAATCATGAGCTGCACTTGAGCCATTAATTTATTATGAGTTCATCTGAATGTCAGCCTGAGCTCAGTGACTCATTAATTGATCACTATCACCTATTTTAGGGAATATGCAGATGGTATTTAACTTTCTAAACAAGAACGTCTAAACCAACAATTAACACATCTTAGACCATAGTCCTAAACAGGCAACTATGCAACTTGATCTATTAAGAAATACCATTTCAGGCTATGTGTGTTGTGCACAGATTTAGCTATATAAATCCGTTATGGTGATATGTGACCAGATGACACTTATTACAAGTTATTACAAATGCATATATGTGCATGTAGCAACAGTATACTGGAACACAGATAGATAGCAGACAGAGCAGTCGTATGATGGTTAAGAGGAGTACTGAGTCCCATACTGCAAGATAAGTGGCTCTTTCTCTCCTCTCTCCATGTTGGGGAAGTTGAAGAGAATCGTGCTTTGTCCATCGGAGTCTTGGTTCTTCAGGAATAAAGCGTTACTGGAAGTTGAAATCTGCAAAATGACATTTATACAGACAAATGTCAGTCAGTCATCGAAATGTCTTTTTGGTTAAAAATTGCTTTTAGATGAAACGCAGTTGCACAAACAGTGAAAATCAATCCCACATTCATAGTACATTGAATTTCTACTCCGAAGAGAAATACCTGTTGTTCAGGTATAATTCAATCCTAGGCACAGACAGCCTCCTTGTGGCCAGTTACAGCATTAAGTGCAATCACTGATTACCTCAATAAGGGTTAAGAGTCTTTGCATCAAAGCTAATGTAAACATATAAATAAATACTAATTACCCAATCTTAAACAATATGATGAAATACATATTTTTACTACCACTTATTGATGTGGCCTGGATGATCTTCATCTGAAATGCTGACCCCTGATAGTATATGCATGTCCTGTAATCACTTTGCCCCATTAAACCCAGGGCAATGAAAAGTTAATCTGAAGCATAAGAGAATACAGGTCACATTCGGTCCGTCATGTACCTGAAATCTGTTGTGATGAAGAGGGCGGCAGGCGATAACTGTGATGAAGGAGAAAGTTGCAACAAGAACGGCAGCACATGTCAGGATGAAGAACATGTGGGGGTTGGCTGAAATCAACACAGAAAAAAACATGTTACCTTTGAGTGTAGTTATCTTAGTAACAACACATGATTTGAAAGTGCAGTCGTATATATATGGATCACAGTGTGTTTTTATACAATGTGAATATCCATGTCTGAAATTCTCCAGTTTTTCATAGAAAGGAAAGTTGCTTCCTATTTAGTAGGAAATTGACATGAAAAGTTGGTTATTATGAGTTTTTCTTGGATAACAACTTCAGTTGAATCACAGCGACAACGAATCAATTGAGCACAGCAGACATGTGCCGACCAGTCGGCTCGCTCTCCTCCGACATGCCAGGATTCCTCCATTTTCACTGTTGCTTCTCTGTCAGTGGAACTAACGCAGCTAAATGGCACATGGTAAGTTTTATCTGAAACACCTCATGACACAGTAACAGCTCCCACTTTCAAGAATCCTTTTGATTGTAAAAAAAAACCAAAACAAAAAATAGGAAATTAAAAGTAGTTAGCTGTGTGCATCCACTAGATCAAACTGATGAATCATCAAAGAGTCATTGTGATTTATTTACTCATTCAAATTACAAAAAGTCTGCGCACTGAATTCAAATTAAAAAGGAGATTAATCAAAGAGTTTATGAATAAATCAGATCTTCTGTAAATAGAAACATTAAAGAAATCAGTTTGGTTCATTTTATAACAACATGATAAATTAATAAGATTTTACAAACAAAACAACCCAATTCAAACTCCACAACTGAACAGGCATTTCGGTTCTGTTCATGCTCTTTCATTACGTTGCTGCACTTTCCCGAGCTCCCAAAATATGATCCTGAAAACGTTACATACAGGTGAACTAGCTCCATCTGTTCTACCTCTCTTATCTATATTGTCTCTATGCTGATCTCAGGGTTATAGACAGATTTATTACAATTGTTATACTGTGTAATACGCAGTGACATGTTTACAGGCTATAATTATAAACAGGGCAGGTCCCCACTGCAGACAGTATATGTACATTCAGTATTTCACTGCATGTGTAATTACTATGATCATTAGGGACGAAGGATATTGAAAAACTTTCCATCGTTATGATTTCTGTCAGAGAATCTGCTTTTGGTTTCAGAGAAGAATCATAACCGCAGAGAGACGCAGCAGGATTCCTGTGTCTGATCAGATCCTTGTGTCTCTGGTTATGAAAATAAAGAAATAAAGAAATTGATTAATGAGTCACTTTAAAAGCTTTTGCGGTCTCTTGGTCTTTCATATTCACTGGTACTAAGTGTATAATTAGAAATCTCCTTTCATGTCAAATTCACGTTCTTATGAATATGCAGTTAGAAAAGTGCACATTTAGCTTCTTACCTGATTTTAACATGTTTTGTTTATTCAAATGAGTTTTTATTGTTTTTAAATGCAATTTTAATGTCATCTTAATGTTTTATATTCAATGTATTTCCACGACTCTGTAAAGCACTTTGAACTGCTTTGTGTCTGAATGATGCTGTATAAATAAACTTCCATTCCCTTGGGAAAAACTTCTAGTATTTATACCTTTCCCATGTTAAGTACAGTGACATTTTGTGTGTATTTATGTTTTCATATTGACAGCCGTGTTGCTCTTGTCAAGTTAAAATAAAAGTATATTCTGTAGAGTTGACTAACGGGGAGTCACAGGTACTGAAACCTGTTAAACCTCTCGGGGTCGTTCACAGCGTGATGTCACATGGGAGGGGTTGAGGGTTTGTTGTGGTCACATGCTCTGATTTCATCACAGAGATCAAGGTGTCAGGTGATCAATATGGCTTTGTTTTACTGGTTTTTCTCCCAGTTCAAAAGGCACCAAAGGTGAAGTAGTCTCGAGTGTGATGTCTGTTCTCCAGGTGATGTTGTAGGTGTGTTCTACATCTGTGCTCAGATTAGTGGAGCGGTGGTATCGCAGCTCCCCTCCCTCTTTCACATCTCACTTAAACCATCCATCCTCTGATTGGATTTGGACATTTCAGCTGAATGAGATGAGTCTAAACAAACACAGAGCTTTGGTCTTGTTTCATCACTTCATGACAAAGCACTTTTAATATTATCTAACAGATGTTTGAATGTGAGTTTTATAACCCTTAAATGGCAAAGAATTTCCTAAATCTTCAGAGAAACCGTGTAACCATTCAATTATGGCTTTGTTCCAGCAACAGCAACGTGCTGTAATACATGTCAGTCAACAAGACTTTTAACTTGTCTCTCTTTTCCTGCACATCTTCTTTCCTGAGTTTTGCCTCCCCTCTTCCCTCCCTTTCCGTCTTTTTGTTATGGAAAGTAGCATGTTAACGCACTGGTATTTGTGTGTGTGTGTGTGTGTGTGTGTGTGTGTGTGTGTGTGTGTGTGTGTGTGTGTGTGTGTGTGTGTGTGGTCACTCACTGTTTTTCTTGACATAGAGGCTGAAGGACGTCTCCAGCTTGCTGACGTCATTGCGGACGCTGATGTCCAGGCAGTGGACACCAGCGGAGGTGAAGGTGTGGTTCAGTCTCAGGGTGTTTTCATACAACATGGTCAGTGTGCAGCCCCCCCCCACATCTGGCACGCAGTTAGGCAGGAAACGCCAGCACACCCACATGGGAGGACTAAAGACACACACAGGGGAAATTAACCTTCATTATCATTATTGTTTATTTTCTGTTTCTTTTATTTTTTCTTTTTCTAAATGTGAAAAAGGAAAATAGGCAGATAAATAATGGTGTCTTTTTCACATCGATCATTTTTTATCTCAATGGGACTTCCTGGTAAAATAAAGGAAAAATAAATAAAAACAAATTATTATTTCACACTCTTGCCCATTGAACACACTACATTTGATGGGAAAAACTGAAATGTAATGAACGATGAATCTCAAGTATCTCATAAAATACAGAGATTAATGAGTGATCAACAAAGACATACACAGGAAAATTAAAGTGACTGTTTCATTGGAGTCTGGACAAGATACGTGCTTTCTATTCTGTGCACAATAATTGATTGCAAGAAAAAGGAAATCAATAAACAAAATGTGACTTACCTTCCATCGACGTGAAAAGCCAAACTGGTGTTCTGAGACACCTCATAATCTGAAGGGCCCTTCAGCTCGATGTTTTTGATGGCATCTACAAAGTTAATTTCACTTATTAGTCATTTCTCTACTTACTAGGATTAGTTTAGCTCAAATGAACTTTGATAAGACTTAAAATACAAAAACATTCTTTTATTAAAATCTGTTTCAAGAGTTCCTTTAGTACTGAGCATCTAATGACAGTTATATCAGATCATCTAACAGAGCAAATTCAGTTTCTTGGGTTTATTCATTTTGCATTCATTTCCATACGTTTGCTGGAACTGCACCTGGGACCAGTGACATTACCAGAGCCTCATCATCGTCTCACTGCAACAAGTTGCTGATGTATTTATAAAAAGCGAAAAACTACGAACCGAGCACTTGAACATCTGTGGAGTAGACCCCGGTGATCAGAGGGGCATATTTGGTCACATTGACTCCGACTTTCAGCCGCAGAGTGTAGTTCCCTGATTCTGAGTAGTGGTAGCGGACAACTGGCTCTGTCCCTTGGATCACTTCTCTGCAGCGGAGACCAAAAGAAATATGAATGATAAAGAAAAGAATCCCAAGCCTTTGTGAAAATTCAAAACAAGGAAAAATCCTTGTACCCGTTTCCTAAATCCCACGTATAGGAGAATTTTGCGGTGCTGAAATTCCGCTGAGGATCGAAGAGTTCAAACATGGTCTCTGTGGGAACATCTGACGCCAGTTCCCCTGTGTCTCTCACATAAGTGGCATTTCCCTCCGTTTGATAGAAAACCAGCTTCCCAGCAATATTTTCTGTTTAAAAGAGAAGATATACTTCATTAGGAAGCCGCTATGCCTGTAAAAAATGAATAAAACAAATGATGACCTACCCAAATCTGTCATAGGGTCTGTAGTCTCTGCCACACCCAGGAGGACCAGGAGGAGAAGCATCAAGATCCATACAACATTTTTTCTGTCAATATATGTCCCAAAGTTTAAATATGGATTTTTTTTAAAAGGTTAAATGTCTTAAATGAAGGAGACTTTGGATTTACCTGTCCATATCTGCTGGTCCTCTCGCAGGAGATCACTGGAGGACCTCAAGTAGGAATAAAGTTAATGCTGAAATCGGAGTGATTGGACACGGGGGAGGAAGGGAGGTGGAGGGGGGTGGAGGGGGGTGGAGGGGGGTGATGTGGCTCTTGGATGCAGATAAGAGCCGTAAAGGCTTGAAATTGTCACCATGCGTTTCAATCATGTGGCTGGAGAACAACAACAACCAGCTTTTGAACAGGAGGCTCTGGTCTGGGTCACATTCCTCTCTGTGATGTGGGACATCTTCTCACATGTTGCAGGTTTCTATTTTCATGCATCTGTGAAACAGAAAAAAAAAAAGAAGTGAAGCCGAACTTCACAAGGACAGTGGAGATTAATACGTTTTAGTATGAAGCAGGACATATCCACACGGTGGCGCTAACAACCCAAGAAATACACAACCAATAGGTTATAATTACTGTGACTATCCCTAAATTATGTTTAGATGAAGTTACCAAGTTTAAATATAAGGTTAATATCAAATGGAGCAGATAGATATGATCATATGTGTCTCTCTTATTAGCTTACATTCAGATTTACCTGTAAAACTTAAGCTTCCACCTTTCTCTCTCTTGCATACACATAGTTAAAGAAATATATGATCAAGAATGTAAAGACTTTCAAAATATACAATACGCATAAGGAATAAAACAGAGCAGCTGGCAACTGCTTACGTGCTAGGGTCACTTTGTGTTTTATTTTACGGAAATTTAATTAATGGCAAATTTGAGTTAAGTTGGGATGAACAACAAACTTTGTGTTCATAGTGCCGGACAGACAGGACAACATTCACCACTGGCTTTTCAAATGACAGGATACATCACCGCCACCAGGCCATGTCAGGTTTTACAGTAAATGCCAAACCATCTTTTTCAAAATGAACTTTTCCTGCATGTTTTTAACACCCTGCAATATTTTATAGCCTAAATATGTAGATTACAATGTTATAACCTAATTTTACACACAGAGACACAGCACCCAAACACATTACTCAGGTGTACAGCACTTCATACGCTGACATATGAAGATCGTATTGGAAAGTTTTAAATCCAATGTGAGTGGCCTGTTCATGTGTGAATTTGATAAAGACTAACAGTGGTGAAATATAACGACGTCCATTTACTCAAGTACTGTACTTGTATTTCTCTCTTTGTGCCTGTTTTGGGACCCGTGGCCACCAGAGAGCCCTCAAGATCACTGATTTTTTATTTCTTTTAAAATATATATTATGTTAAAGGTCATCATATGAAAATTCAATATTATGTTAAGGTACTGGCTAGCTAGTACTAAAGGTTTAATGAATTCCCACTGCCTCTGTCAGTGCAACACAGCTACAACTAGGCTGCATCCACACCAATACGTTTTAGTTTTTGGCGTCCACACTACTCTGAAGATTTCAAGCCCTTAAAACTGAGGCTTTTGGAAACGCTGCTGACCCTGTTTTAGTTTGAAACTGACTTTTAGGAAACAATGAGGCAGACACCCATGTTAAGGCCTCGTTAAGGCTTAGGCCGGCCCTGTGCTCCATAACATTTACATTAAAATATAGTGTGAAACATAGTTATTCAAACACAAAATGAATCAAAATATAATAATACAATAGCCTATATAGTAATTTGATATTCACAAAAATACTTTTTGATCATAAAGGTCAACTTTATTGTAAGGGCAGCTCACCTTTACTGGATGTCTGTGATAATGTTAATGATAAATTGTGAAACACATTTGGCATGTATTGGTGAGTTAAATAAAACAAACACACATGTGGTTTTAAAGTGTTTACTGATTAATGAATTGTTTGCTTGTGTGACTGTTTTACTGTTTCTTTGTGTAGCAGTTTGCCGAGCACATGGTTCACAGCGGGGATGCCAGGCTCTTCCACCTCCTTGTTCACCTGTGAGCAACATAAGTAGAAACTGCGTATTGATGTTTGATTCATTGCAGCAGTAAATTGTGTAGTAAAACTATGAGGTAAGACTCGGTATAAGCAAACTGGTAGTTAGTTAATTGTCTTTCCTTGGTGTGTGAAGCATAAACTTACCTCTGTCTTACCTCTTCCTCTCAGGGTGTTCAGGCAAAAGGGTTCCCCATGGGTTCAGACATGTTTTATTAGTTCCAGGAGGGAGATGCCAAGTAAGAAGTGGGTAGAAGGGAGTTTTAGTTTCTTGTTTAAATGTAAATACTTATGTTAATTATTTATGGGTATTTATTCATTGGCTTCAGGTGTTTTAATATTTATTGATGGTATATTTATATTTTGGTAGGGGTTTTATGTAAATATTTATTGTATATTTATGGGGATGTGTTTAAGGGGCTACTGTGTGTATGGTACAGACCAGTCAGTAATTAGAGGGAGTCTGGTATATAAGCTAGTCAGGCTGTTATGGTGGTTGTCGGTGCTTGTTTACATGGTGCTGTGGGAAAAAAAATAACAGAAACCCCTTGATGTACGTCATACCTGCCTCATTGTCTCCTCATTGGTCGCCTCGGCCACTGGAGCCTGCTAACATTTATCCTACTTTTAGCCTAAAAGTATGAAATGTCTTTTTATAAAGTGTAAATTTTCTTAAGTTAAAGAACAAAATCTTCCAGTGCAAAGATTTTTAATCTTTTATGATTTATTTATTTTAAACAAAAGGTTGTTTCATTCACTCTCACATAACTTTTTATTTCACCAAGAGAACTTTTTGTTTTAACGCGTCCTCTGACGTCACGCCACCCCCACCCCCACCCGCACCCCCACCCCCCCCCCCCCCCCCCCCCTCGCGCTCCTCCGCCCTCCTCATCAGCACGGGGAAGTCCCTCGGCGTCTCAGTCAGAGCGTGCGTCGCTCTGCCCACACGTAAAGAGCGGTGAGGATACGGATAGTGAGCAGGTCCGGCTGTGGGATTTATTATTGTGAGCGCGTGAGCGTGTGAACACCTGGACTACGAAGCATCATTTTTATTTTTCTATTTGTTATTTTTTTTTAATTTTATTTTATTTTCCGACTTCTGGGCTTGAGAAACAACCTGCCACCATGTCTCGTGCTCCAGATGATGTGAGCAAGCTTACTGAAAGTACATACAAGGTGAGTGATACATCCAGCAAATAAATGATAGATAGTACGTCTGTTTTGTTATTAAGACTAAGAGCCGGAATCAGCTTTACACAGCAGGGTTATGATTAATATTTATTGCATTTTAACCTCGACTAAAACCCACAGAGGTTTGATTTGTATGTGTGTTTTATTGGGTGTACGCTTTAAGGGAGTTTTATTTCCTTTTATTACCTTGTCATTACCGTAAAAAGGTTGTGCAAGTGAGATTGAAACTGTTGTTTACATGGGAACGAAAGTATTTGCGAACTCTAATAACAACCTGTAAACGCCAACAAAACAAGAGGGACACACCCTGTTATTTAATTACAAGATGCATAAATCACAGTAAAGCTCAGTGCAGTCAAAGCTCTCCTGTCCATCAAATGTGAGGAGAGACAGAAAAGTTTCTCCCAACCCATCAATCAACCTGCTGAAACTTGATCAATAGTCATTTGATCATGAGAATAATATTGTTTAATCAATGCAGATTAATCTAATCAAGTTTACACTGCTGCCCCTCACATTTGATAAGCAGGTGAGAGTGTGTGTCTGGGTGTGTGTGTATGTTTGGATTCCTGTTCCTGATCCAAAAGAGAGATACAGACTTTGTGTGTTTGTGTGTGTGTGTGTGTGTGTGTGTGTGTGTGTGTGTGTGTGTGTGTGTGTGTGTGTGTGTGTGTGCGAGTGCGAGAGAGAGAGAGAGAGAGAGAGAGAGAGAGAGAGTCATACCTGTAGTTTACAGTGTGCCACAGTTTCAGCTGGGAGGGCAAGAGAGAGGGAGAGAAAAGAAAACAAGGAACCCGTTTCCTTTTCTTTTTTCTTTCTCCTCCGCTCTGTTCTTTTCTCCGTGTAAAGTCATACCTGCCCCTTCATTGTTCTGTTGAGGGCGTGCCAGGGGAATAGAGACAGGGAGGTGAACAGCACTTGATTGTTGAGGCATTTCAATAGAAAAAGAGAGAGGGCGAGACGGGGTGGGTGGGAGGGCGAGTGTGATGAGGTTCAATGCTGCAAATAACTGCGACTTTGTGTGGGACTTCGCTCTTTTGAGGGAGTTGTAAAGTATACGTGAGGGGTCAAGTTAAAAATTGAAAGCTTTATTGTTCTCACATGGTGATATTTATAGAGCAACTGCACAAACACTTGCACTTGTTTTCATGTATTTCTTCTCTACACCCACTCCATCAAAAATAGCCTCATGATCTTTATTATTCACGGTTAGGCCCTTAAAAAAAAGAAAAAAGAAAAAGAAGAAATTAGAGATGTTTGTGAGTAAGCGAAGTTATTGTATCAGGAGAAGCTGTGGTCGCTGCTTCCCTCCACACACTTTATCTCTGCTCTTCGTCCCAGAATGTGATGGAGCAGTTCAACCCAGGCCTGAGAAACCTGGTCAACCTTGGGAAGAGCTATGAGAAATCAGTCACAGGTAAACACAGTTCTCACCCTCACCGACACTGATACTGCTTTAGTTTGTCAAAAGTCCTCTTGCATGCATTTCACTAAAACACACCAGCAAGTGACTTGATGATGTTTGTCTGTCTCCCCCACGCAGCCATGACTCTTGCTGGAAAGGCCTATTACGATGCGGTCGCAAGGATTGGAGAGAATGCCATCGTGTCTCCGGTCTCCAGAGAGCTTGGTGAGTTTCACACCAACCCATGTTGAATCTACCTACAGTGAGCCAAGTCTCGGGGGGGGGGGGTTCTGCCTGGTATCTGTGCTAGAATGTCTCTGTGGTGAAAACTAGAAAAAGATCATTATTACAGATATACACTTATTCGCTTGTCAAGAAGATCAAACCCACTCCCACGTCATTGTGTGATATAAGCTATAAGGCTAATATAAGGTAATAGGGAGGAACAGCTAGCCGGCTTTCTCTGTCTGAAGGCTGCAAAATCCACCTGAAGCTCACTGATTAACACGTTATGTTTCTATCATTTTTTATATACAAAACCAAAGTATAAAACTGTGTAAAACTGTGGTCTTACAGGAGTGTTATAGGCTATTTCTTGAAGGTTTCCTGGCAACCACAACAAGACTCCAAGAAGTCACTGCCCACAGCTAAGAAATGATCCCCTGTAAAACTAAACATGTCATTTCATACAAATTAAACAATTAATTAGTTCATTAGTGAGGTTTAGAGGTGCTAGTAGCCAAAGTTTCTCACCTTTGCTAAACAAAGCTAACTGGATGCTAGCTGTAGCCTTCTACCATAAGTATCATACAGACTTGGAAATGGTATTGATCTTCTCATGTCCAACTGATTCTTTTAAGTCACCATGAAATGATGAAAGTGACTTTTTCACTTAAATCACCGCCCTCATTTCACCCAAACATCCTTGAACATCGGCACCATTACAAAAAGCCCCTTCTATGCACCTTCATCATGGTGACATATTGCCTTGCGTGCAGCCGTCATCCAAAAATGCGAATCAATTAAATGCAAACATCTGGAAATAACACTGATTGAACCCTCGTGGCACAGTAGCGGCAGAAATTCATTATTATCTGCTGTCTGCCTCTCCCTCCGACTTAAGTGCGGCCTCTCCTCTCTCTCCTCTCTGAGGCTGCCATCAAGCTTGCACAGGTTGTTGTGCATCCATCCTGTGACTCATCTCCCATTATTCTATTAGTTCTAAAATTTGGAGCTGACCCATTTTGTCCAAGGGTCCTAATTCAGTGCAATTACAATCCATCAAGTGGTTTTCTGTATATTCTGCTGCGTCACTTCTTCCTGCTGGGGTCTACAAATTGGCCTCATGTAAGCTCAGCTTGATGTGACAGGCGAGGAATCAGAGCAGGGAAGTTAAAATGGAAAGATAATGTTCTGTCATTTTTCCCCGTGGTCTTGGCGACCACTGTGAATATACGTAGATTTTACATCATGATGCATGGCTTTGAAAAGAAAAGAAAAAAAGCAGTGGGTTTATTTTTCTGCCGGTATTTTTCTAACTGAGCTCTCTTCTTTCACATGGCGTTTGCATTACTTCAAGTTAAAAACACATTTTGATGGAATGTCAGACGAGGTGCAGTGATTTTCACTGAGCTGTCACTGCATGAAAGAGACAAGATTAGGTGTGTCTGTCACATTTGGTGGATGTGTTAATAAAGGAATAAGGAAGTTAGCAAAGCATCAAAGCAGCAGAGTTGATCATCACAGCAGTAGCAGTGTCAGAAAAGGAAACTATGAAGGATATGTTTCATAATGCTAGTGGACAGTTTCCTAGAATGAAATGTAACTGAGCACGCTTTGATATATAGACACAGATGTTATATCTATTTTAAAAACCTTTCTTATCGCTGATTATGTTACGCAACAGGAAGTATGGAACCTCTCTCTCTCTCTCTCCAAGTTAGCGATGCAAACACAGAAATCTTCTCTCTCGTATTTAGAAATTAAGATTATTTTTTATCTGTGCAGTGAAACATTCACTGTGACTGGAGACACTCTCCTTACCCGTCCGTTACGAAACGTTGGTCGAGTTTGTCAGGTCACACCTGTCAGTTAACATGCCCGTATTTCATCGCTTCATTAAATGATATGTTCGTGTTTGCGTGGTTGGCAGGTGACATTTTCGCTGCATACCAAAAACAACAAGGTGCAACGCCACACCAGGTGCTCTGTCATCTTTGACAGATTTTTAACATGCGGGAAGTTGAGGATAACAGCTTTAACATTGAAATACCATTATAAAAGGCTCTCTCTGTGCCTTTGTCTCTTTTTCTGTTCACTGCAGCCATGCTGGGGTGTGAGTAGATATTTTATGTCTGCTTATATGAGTGTGAGCGTGTGCATGTGCCTGCAGCTGAATGTGTACCGTCAAAGTGAAACAACAAAATCGACCACTGAAATATTGCAGAAAGGAAAACTTTACATTGCACAGTCTTATTTGACCCTAACTATAAGAATGCAACCCAATATAGAAAAGCCTCAAAATGGCCTCTAGAAAAAAAGACACATGGATTGGCAGCCGGTCTTTGACTGCCTGGAGTAGATGACAGTGAGACAGTGTGAATTCTCTCACACATTGCAGTGAGAGGAGTAGCAAACACGCTGAACAAACAGACAGACAGAGGGGACTATCTTCCCACCAGTGATCCAGGCTCATCCCCCTGTTCCTCCATGTGCCTCACCAAACCCACCGCAGGTCTTTACTGTCAGTCTGCGGAGGCCAAGGGGAGGCTCAGGCTGTGTGGAAATAAGGGGCAACACTGACTTTTACAGGATTTATGGTTGTACCAATTAGCTGTGGTACCAATTATGTCAAATATTAAAGTGGCACCATGTAACTTTAGAAGAAGAAAGAACACAATCTTTGTCTTAAAGTTAAAGGAGTTATTTGGATGTTTTGCTATTGGTACTTAACCAACGTTACATTAACAGCTGCGGCTAATGTTAGCTAATGTTAGCTAACGTAGGAATAAGATATTGCTGCGTAACTGACATTACCGAGTCAGTTTGCTCACTTTATTTCTCTTCTCCACTTGCTGCTGTTACACGACATTTTTAGCAACATTTTACTTTTATCCCAAAAGTATAACAAGAGATAAACAGACCATTCTTAATGAGGAGACGTGTTTGCTGTTTCCAGCTTGTCAACCCATCCCACTTGCTCTCGGTCAGGTTGCCTAATGATGATATATTCACAGCAACTGTAAGGAGCCAAGAAATCTCATTAAAGGAATAAAAATTGAATGCGCCATTAACATTTACTTGAGGCCACGGTGCCCGCAGTTCAGCAAAAGTCACACAGTCTTTAAAGCCACTATCTGTGGAATCACACATGTTTATAGCTTTACATCATAGATCACTTTAATGTTGCCATCCGTCTAGGAAGAAGAACCATGGCGGTGTAGTTGTCATGCCATACATCACACTGTATATTTAAATGTTTAAGTGGGTGTACAATTAGAAACTTCCTGTGTATGAGTGCATGACTGGACTCCACAGGGAGTTGCTATTCCACTCTGAAAAGCAGCAGGTATTGAAGGACTGAAAATGTTACTGGAGAATAAATAGCTCGAACTCCACCCCTTCCACCTTTTCTCTGAACTGTTTGTCAAGCTTTAGTCGAAATTGTTTTTTGAAATATTGAAGTACACTGACAGCAGGAGAGAAATGGTAATGTCGACCAGAGCGATTTTTTTTTCTCTCTCTCTCCCCAGAGAAAGAGGATTTGTTGAGTGTTTCCCCCCCCGATAGCTGCTGTGACTGGTTTCATTTAGTCTGAAGGGAGGTTGAAGTTATGGTTAATAAGAGTTTGTGACAGACACAACATCACCAGCAGCGTCAAGGAACCATAAGCGGTTTCATAAAGACACAGAAAATAAACTTTCATTCATTTAGAGCCAGTTGTGTTTAAAAGCGTTAAAAGCGCTTTTCTTTTTGAAAAATTCTCATTCTCAACATCCGAAATGATGTGTATGACATAATATGTCATTTTAGCAGTGTCCACCTTAGGCTGATCGGAGCAATGACATGCGACATCTCCCAAAGTTTCATTAAAGAAAAAATTGGGCATTAGATGAGACGATCAATACCATTCTCATACCTGCCTGTAAACGCTGAAACCGCAGCCAGGAGACGGTTAACGTAGCTTAGTTTAAAGGCCGGGAACAGGTGGAAAACGCAAATCTGGTTCTGTCTTAAAGGTTAAAAAGCACCTCTACAGCTCACCTATATTACCTATGTTCTTACATGTGTTATATCTTGTCAGGATGTGTGTGTGTCTCTGCGTGGTGACAGCCGATATGGCGTTAATGACGTAAATGTATCTGGACGTAGGATGTTACACACTTAAAATATCAGGGTCAACCACACAGACACGATTGTTCTCCCAAACCAGACTGCTGGTGAGACAGCTGAAAATGAGTAAAATAAAGGAGGGGGGGAGGCTGTTTTTCAAAGACTCTACTCATGGTTGAGTCAGTTATGACTCCTCTGCCGTCACACTCCACGACTCTGTAATGATCCCAGACCTCAAACAACCTCGTTCTGCAGCCGCTATTAAACTAAAGGTTCTCCAGTCCACCGGTAGTTTCCTCCAAGGGACCTGTGAAGGGACCAGAGATCCACTTACCGCTCAATGGACCATGAAGTTGGAGCCTCTAAAACGCCGTCACACTCCAGTCATTTCACAAAAATATCCCATGATTCTTTTTGAGCGCTCCCGTGCCCACACAGAGTCTCAAGTCACTTATTGGCTATTAAAGATTTCAACCAGTATTTAGTGGGAGTAACTGTCTTTAAGAACTTCAAACCAACTTCTTCTTCTTCTTCGCGTGAGCAACATATGACGCACACACATGCAGTTTTTAAGGTTATTTGAGGTTTGCCTTTTAGTTTGCTCTGTTAAGTAAATATAGATTTATTATTGATGCTCGGGGCTGCAGTTACTTTTATGTGCTGGAGTAATAAATAATGTTGTGTGCTGTGTGTAACTGCAGGTCATCACTCTATGTTAAGGAAGCTGTCACAGCTATTGATCTGTTGTGAACACAGTAGACATGCTGAATGACAGTAGATGCTCATACTGAATACTCAAGGCTGGCGAGCACGTACATTTGTCTGCACACAAGTCTTTTAGTTTTTGAGTGTAGAGCTGAAGGTAATAGATCATCAGAAACCAGTTTCATAATCAATTGGTTGAAGTAAAAAAATTGAGATGGTTATTATTTCACCTTATTGACATTTTAAAGACAAGGTGATTATTTCGTCAGTCGAATAGTTGGAGGCCTAGTTAGCCGTCTACATTGTTATGTTTGTGTCACCTCACCTCAGTGTCCTTTAATTTTGCTATTACTGAACTTTCAACCACGTCACATGATCCTCATCAGTAGATGGAGTTTGTCGTGTCGGTGTCGATATACTTTGTGAACGTCCTGTCCCTGCTCCGGTTGACAAAACAAGCTTATCTCAGGGAACGTTTATAAGCTCATCCGGAGCTTTCAGTAATATCACGCTCTGTGCAGTGGTCGGTGGTCGGTGGTCGGTGGTTGGTGGTTTTTAGCAATGACTTTGTAAAAGTGTCCTAGTTGTAAGATTCAGTTTGTTTGGTTCAACAAGATGACATTAATTAAAACTGGGAGTCAGATGACAGGATTTTCCTTGACCTCACAATGGATGACAGCAGAGTTACTAAGGTCTGAATCCTCTTGGAGCAGCCAGTGTTGTGAGAAACAATGAGTCCGACTGGAGTTTAATCACAGTCACCACTCCAAGTGTTTCCACCGCAGCGGTGTTAGTATCGAGCGCAGCGACATCATCATGATTACGAGGAGGGAGTAGCATATCTATGGCAACCTCCAAACACAACCTCTCCCCACCTGCAGTGACATACTCTTCAATCCTGAGTCACACAGGAGGTGGCCGTGTTTCATCACACACACTGCGAGCCTGCCTAGACAAACCCAGTGATGCATCTCAGTGATGAAACGCTGCCACAAGCCGATGACCGATGGTCGCAGCAAAGTTCAGCCCTAACTCAGATGTTGTTTGCACTTGGCAAATGGAGGAGGGATTGTCAGTCGGATAAAGTGGTGAAATAAAGGTGAGCCAGAAAAAAAGGTGCCAACGCGTCAGCGGTAATTGGTTGCTCCGCCAACGTCACCTCATATTGCACAGTTTCCTTATCAAGTACCAAATGGGCAGGGGATGTCTTGCCACAGGGCAGTGCCAGCTCATAAATCACGTCACCTGTTGACAATGTGGAAGGCGTCGCCCTCCGTCTTATCAGCCGCCTTGTAAAGAAAAAAATGGCATTTGATACTGGTGGCGCAAAGAACACATACAAGTGCATGATCATAACAGGACCAGTTTTTCCCTCTGCTGTTTATCCTGAGCATAACACACACACACACACACACACACACACACACACACACACACACTGGCAAGCAACATGTGTTGAATTGAACGGTCAAAAGTCATTTTCTCAACGTGAGCTACAGTATCTACATTACGTGCTGGATAGACAAGTGGAGGAGAGCATTCGTAATAATGAATCATAAGTTATATGAGTGAATCATGGGTGGTGTAGTTTTCCACATGTGTTTTTATCAACCTTGTACCAGTCTGTGTAGAAATGCGTGTAAACATGGCGTTGTGTATTTGAAACTGTTGAGTTGAGATTAGATTATCTTGGTACTTTAAATCCTCAACAGCCCGAGATAGGAGATAACAGAGTGAGAAAAAGTCGCCCCGTGTTGTTGATGAACTTGAATTACCAGTGGATGTTTAAAACATTGTGTAGCCAGGTACATCGTCTCCTTAGTCTTTTATTCACACTTCAGCTAGATAAAATCAATGATTTACATTTTACACCTCAGCTTTATTTCCATGGACTTCTTTACAACATTGTACCTTGTCTCTCTCAACTGCAATTCACCCTCTTCAGCTGTTCATGTGACAGATTGCGTCTTACAGTCCATATTTATCTTCAGTCGCTGAAATCTCTCTGTAGCATTTACCATCCCTCAGTCATGCGTTTACACCTTGTTAACCCCAAAGGTGAAACCTGCAGGTATACAACGGCCTCTTTAAACCCCGTCCTGGCCTTTCTCAGCCTCCCCCTTCCACCCCGCGCAGCCTGTTGTTGGGGCTGTACAAACAGCCCAGCGCCCAGCGCCACCCCTCCCCGTCGAAGGACAAAGGCAGCATTTACCAGTACGTTCTGGTGACCTTCAGAGGGCAATGTTGTTGTAGCTGGACGCTGCCTGCTGGATCGCAGAAGTCCAGCTCTGCATCACTGGGTTATTACGTTTGTTTGCTTTGACCGGAGGCGAACAGGGAGGAATGTCAGGTGCCGGGTGTCTTGGTGTTCATGTTTAGGTGCAGGGTCCTGATTTTCACCTAAAAAAAAAAAAAATCACAAAGTGAACCTGACACCTGACACCTGTGCGTTTCTTTGCTTTCGTCTGAAGGTGATGAAATCCATGTAGGTTGTTCACGCCTGCCCGTTCTCCTCACAGTGACACCGTCACATGTCCAGATATGCTGTCCCGTACTGTTTTTACAGGTTTCACCAGAACACTGTGTCCTATAGTAAACCTTGAGTCTAGATTTCACCCCATTGTGATAGAGGTAGCACTATAAACTGCTTAGCTACAATTGTCCACTTCTGTTTACAGTATTGACCCACTGCCATTGTCTCATGTCATATGCTGCTCTATCTACACTGAAGCCTGTCTGTGAATGGAGACTGTTCTGTATCCGTCCACACAATACCAGAACGTTTCATAGAGATTACTTATTGACAGCTGTTCAAATATTGAAAGGCGATAAGTCATCTGTAAAATGTGGACTGTAAAGATGTATGTAAGGCCTGATGAAAAGGAGGTCGTGTTTATACAGGAAATTTGTGTTTGTTGTTGCTGGTTTTCAACAAGTTATTATAAACTACATCTCCTGCTGAATCTGCATCTAGTTACACACTGATTTCGGATGCTTGGTCTCTGGTGTCCACGTGTTCTCTGTCACCGACTGTGCTTAAAGGAGAAGTTTGAGAAGTGAGTTTTGGGAATATGCATATCAGCTAAGAGAGCTGAGAGTTGGATGTCTGGGTAAATATGAAGCTACATTAAACAGCTGGTTAGCTTAGCGTAGCACAAAGACGAAACAGGGGAAACAGTTAAACCACATACCAGCTCACTAATTAACATGTTTTATCTCGTTTGTTTAAAAATCAAAGAGTAAAAACGGCATATCGTCTTCCCTGTTTCCCAAAATATCAACTTCTTACATTAGAACTCCTCTTGACCCTGGTCACAATACAAACCCAAAGTTCCTCTTTCTTTTGTAACCCTCTCTGATAAACTAAAGGTTGTCCCTGATGTCTTCGTAGGTGTGGTTCTAATGGAGATCGCAGACGCCCACAGGAAGGTCCATGATGAACTTGAGGAAAACGTAAGTAGCCTTAAAGGCTCTGACTGGTAATAATTACCAATAATGAATTGATCCCACGAACAGGTTTCATCTGTGTAGCCACAGCTTATATATATAGCTTATTCCTCTGTGTTATAGAGCTCCACTGCTGTCCAGAAACTATTAGAAAAACATACAGTATCAGTGAGTCACACAGTTCTACTTGGTGACATGTTCATTTATTACTATGAACACGGCCACTGTAATTTATTTTGAGTCGATCCCACACACACCAGCCTCCTACTGCTGTAAATACTTAGGAACACACCAAATCCAACACCGACAAATGCAACATTTACTAATGTCTGAATACGGTTTAGTGGCAGTACAGCGCCAGATGCTGTAGAAAAACTATTGAGCCTTTTTACGACATGAAACTATCAATTTCTGACCAGTTTTTAAAGATTTACATCTTCAGAGGAAGTGGATGGCTTTTGTAGCCTGGGGAAAGTATTGAGAAATGGACTAATAAATTGTAGGTTTTTGACTTTTCATTGGATTCGTTGACAATAAAAATCACAGCAGTTCAGCAACCTCCTCTCAGCTTCCATTATGTCATTAAGTAATTCAGTGCATTGACAGGTCACCTGTTGAGCCTCGCGGAGGAACCATTTGTCATTCCTAGAAGTACCCTGTGGCCACCAATGCTCCGCTTATCTTCACATAATAGACAGAGAATGGCCATTTGTTTCACTCTCGTCTCTGGACACGTGACCCCTTCAACCTTTTGAGCTCATTCCCCTCATTTTTAACAGTTTGAAATTGTTGTAACAAAAGCTGTAAAGAAAAGTTTGACAAGAGTGGAAAAGCCACAGATTCATTTCTGGCCCCGCTGCCTCGGGGGTGAAATGCCTCAGATTCCCGAAAGTAAATGGAAGTCAAGCGTCACCAGTTTGAATATGGCTAAAGCTGAATCTTAACACTCAGTCTGATATAAGAAAAACTTTGTGCAAAAGTCCTAAAATGCAAATAATAACATGCTGTGTGGATGAGAAACTTCCAGTCATTTCTGTAAGTTTCCTTATTACTTGCAGGACCAATTGTAATTTATCTGGACAGGAAAAAAGTTGTAAATCTTTAACCTCAACAGGCTGATAAGGCATCTCTAGTGGGAGGAATTTCATCCTCGCAGAAACCCATTATCATACATTCCAGCAGGTCACTCCGCTCTTATCGCGACGAGCCATGTGACTGAACTGTACGTTGTTTTTGGAACAGCGCGCATGGAGGATGATGTATGTTGCAACGAATACGAGGTGTGTGTGTGTGTTCTCTCTCTCTGCAGTTCAAGAGGTTTCACAGTGAGATTATCATTGAGCTGGAAAAGAAGACAGAGATGGATGTGAAATACATGAATGTAAGTGTCACCACATGCAGTTTACCTCTATTCATCAGTGCAAAGCATCCGCCAGCCCGTCCTCCCTCTATTAATGAGAGTTTTTATGCAAACATATTTCATGTAGGCAAATCTCTGGAGGCAGAAACATGGAATAAAACCTCAAAGAGAGGAATCAACACTTCTTAGGTTTTAGTCATCAGTTTAACCACTTATGCATTTTCTGACCAGGGTTTCTCCTCCTGTTGGTTGATTGATTATTTTAACCTCTCTGCAATTGAGCAATGTTTCTATAATGAAAACTGCAAATCTGCATCATCTTCCCTCCCTGTGAAACGTCTGGTGCAGGCCACGTTCAAGCGCTATCAGTCAGAGCACAAGCTGAAGCAGGACTCCCTGGAGCGCACTCAGACAGACCTGAAGAAGCTCAGGAGGAAAAGCCAGGGAAAGCACTCATCCAAGTATGAGATCAAAGAGAACGAGGTGAGTGACTGAAACTATGCACCGACTCCAACCTTTTCCCTTCCTGCAGAGCATAGCATGCACTTGTCTAATACTTTGTGTGGCTTTTCAAGCATGGCACTGTAACACGCTCACGCTCTCATGTCCGTGATCAGATCAGATAAGATAAGACAAGATAAAGTGGCCAAGTTAGTTCTCATGATGTTCACATACCAACGTTAAGAAGGAGGTGCGAGCGAAGGTACAGGCTTTTATATAAGATGAAGTTGCTTTTGCTTTCCAGTTGTGTTTGAAATGAATATTATGTGAGGGCATTACATCACTGATGACAGACATTAAGATGTGTGTTCGACCACTACATACCCTCTAAGTGTCCTGAGATCTTTACGCTCACAAGGGAAGAAAATGTCATTTTAAAAGTTCTTTTACACGAGTGACTAAAACCATCAAAGGTGCCACCACGCCTAAAGCTGTTTGCAGATTGTCTGTGTTTACCTGCGGGAGAATAAGACCATTATTCCTCAGCTCTGTGTGCTCAGCTACAGACGGATGATTGCGTTTTTATATTGAACGCTCACACACCCAAATTTGCACAAGTGTTGGCGAGTATGTATTTTTTCTGTTTCTGGTTTATCGTAAAAAGTCAGAGGTTACAGACAGACTTGTATCTTCACTGTAACTAGATTTAGTTTTATCATTCAGAGACATACAGTGAGGAAGCTGCATTTTTTTTTTTAATATGCCAAATCAGAGCTAGCTGGGCAGCAGCACTTAGGAAAATCCAATTCTCCCAAAAATCATTTTAGATATGAGGTATGTACAGTCCTCTGCCCACGTGGGACTCTTAAGAGCGACATTCAAAAGAAGTTCCTCACAGCACTAAGTAAACTGTTCATTTAGAGAAAGCCGCACTCACGTTTGATTTTTTTTGTCCCTTCTTTGGTATCTTATGTTAAAAATCCATCCAAATTAAAGCTCTTATCCACCATCTGATCATCTTCAAGATAAAGTTTGTGGTTGATTCTGGTTTCCTTATATGCAATTTTGCATAATGCCTTTCTTTGTTTTGTTCTTTTTATTCTACAAAACACTCCTCGGCCTAAATCATCATGTATACCAATTTTTCAAAACAGTTTCCTCAAATCTCTTCCATCTCTGCATATTTACTAATAAATCTATACATCATATGGATATCAAAGCTCACATTTTTGACTCAGTGCCGTTCTGGTTGCTGCCGGTTTGAGCCGCAGCGTGTGAATGAATATGATCCTGTGATGTCTAACCCCGGCGTGGTCGTGTTGCTGATGCTGATATCAGGTTCATTATTTGATCTCTGCGCTGTCTGCGGCGCAACAGTGTGCATTCTAGCAAAGAGTTAAATTAAATGAGCAACAGGACAAAGAATCTGTTTACAACTATTTGCAAGCATTTGTGGATCAACAGCAGTGTGTTCTCATAAAAATCTAATCTCTTGAAATCACTCTGAAATGACAAACACAGCCAAAACAAATGTCACTGCTGAGTGAACAGAGGTACACAAACATGACTTTGAAGTTTTGCTAGTCTGGATTGACATTGCTTTGATGATGTGGGTTTGTTTTAAGCTGTGCAGTGTCCCCGTGAGTCCCTGCAGTATATTTCTTCCTGAGTGTTGCACATTGTTGGGGGTGTTTACATCTTGTTGTCCGCGACCAACAAGCAGTCTTAACACTTCAGACAGCGATTTGCTTTGTAAATCAATGTGGTGAGATGAAGGCGGGACTGCACAGCCTGAGCAATTACTCCCGTCCGTCTCTTGGTTTAATTTATCGACTGTTTTTATGGCCTCACATTGATGATGGATGGTGTGTAAGCCTGGCTTGTTTCGGGTGAATTCTTAAACAAAGCCTTTTAATTGAAAAGTCAAGAAGTTACCGCAGGTTGTAACAGGGATGTTTTTCCTCTACTGCTAAAATCAGCGTCAGCCTCCTGTTTATCCTCGCACTATTAAAAGACACATTCACGATAAGTCGTCTTATCTGGGTGGAGCTTACAGCAGCCTGAGCCTGGCTCTCATGGTGAGCTGAAACTGGGGCCCCTCCTCCCCCCAAGAAGTGGCTTTTTCATCATCTGATAAAAATGACACCGGTGAACTACAAGGGAGACGAGGCTAACTGCCCAGCGCTCTAATCATCATCTGTAGAGCTGCCAATGATAGCCGAGTCCTGTGTGTGTGCCCTCCCACCTCTCGCTCAGAGCCCGGGTGATTGTTCGCTGTGAAAATAGGAGAGGAAGAGCTTTGATTCGGCGTCTAACGGGATATTGCAGAGAGAGAGAGAGAGAGAGGAAGAGACAGAAAATGAGACCAGGCAGTAGAAAACGAGGGTCTCTGCTCTTAGAGACAGGCTGCTTTACCATCACCATGACAACCTGGGGAAAATGAGATACATCCGCAGGGTGGGTGTAGAATAAAAGGATGGAGGGGAGGTTGAAAAGTCATTTTTACAGAGTTTGATATGCGTCATGTCAGGTCCAGCCGACCATTTGCATCTGCATGACAGACAGAGTCAATCTCAGGCGCTCTGTGGGGAAGGTGTGTCTTTCAGCACTCTGATTCGGTTTCCCACTGCGCTGAGATCGATCCATGAGCAGCAAGACACCCAAATAAACTTGTTGCAAAGTGTAGAGACTTTGATTGCTGTGCTTGAGTCACCCTGTTCTACTAAATTCATTTTTGTTGCCAAAGAGAGAGAGAAAAAAAACAAAAAACGGAGGTATAAAAGCTTGTACTGCAGCTTGAGGCTTTGGCAGCTGCAACGTGAACATGCACTCAGAAAACATAAATCGCAGCCAGTAAAAATGTGGTCAAGGGTGTTTTATTAACACTCGTCAGAGCAACACAATTACACAGCACTTGATCGAGCTCATGAAAAGGTAAAAAACAACAGTTTGTTTAGGTAAGTGATGACACACAGGTGTTCAGTAGTAACCAGTGCTAATGTGATTAGAAATATATACAGATATACAACAATACCTAATAACTACCATGCCAATACCTAAACTAAAAGTGAGTCAGTAGAAAGAATAAATACTGAAAAAATCTAATTTAATTAAATTATTATTATCTATCTATAATTTCTGTTTTGTTATTTATTTATTTTTCTTCTTTCTTGTCATTTTATGTAAAATATTATTTTTTCATTTCTATTCTTATAATTTCTTTTTCATACATTTTTTTCTTTTAATTTTCTTTTCTGTTATTATCTTTTATTATTTATTTATTTATATTTCTGTTTCATTTATTTATTATTCATTATTTCTACTTTTTTAAAGTATTATTTAAATTATTTCTTTATAGCAATTTTATTAATTTATTTGATATAGGCACAGTGCCTTTTCATGAGCCTGGTGAAGCACTGAGCGAATTTGGAAAATCTCAATATAATATATTACTATCACTGTGAAACTGAAACTGAACTAGTTCTTAATGCTGTGCCCTGACCTCCTTGAATGTCCTGTGACCCTGTCTGCAGTACATGGAGACTATCTCATCACGCCAGATGGACATGCAGAAGTTCATCGCTGACGGCTGCAGAGAGGCCTTGCTGGAAGAGAAGAGACGCTTCTGTTTCCTGGCAGACAAGCACTGCATGTTCTCCTATCAAATTAGCAACTTCCATGAGAAAGTAAGCGTGGACATAGATGAACATCCTGCGCAGTCAGACCCCCCCCCTCCATTATGAATTCTTTAACACCTGCTCTCCCTCTCTCTCTTTCTCTTGTGTTTCCAGGCCAAAGAGATGCTGGCCATGAAGCTCCCCAGCTGGCAGGAAAAGTGCAGCGACATCACCAAGGTGCCGGACACGGTGGCGACTATGATAGGCGGGCTCGCTACCACGCCAGAACAATCGCCGCTGGTTGAGCGCTACAACAGGGTGCGTTTTAGCTCGTCATGTAACTGCCATCAAAACTGTGTCCTCTGTGAGATAAGGATTATTTCCAAAAATTTCATTTTCAAGAGAGACCTGTTGCATTTGAAACCTATATCTATTTAGATACTTATCTTAGTGTAAGGTGCCTCAGATAAAATAAAAGCTGGGGATGAAATTGTCAGATCGTAAATAAGTGGCACAAATCCTGAAGAAAAGACAGGCCCTGGAGAGTTTTATCTTGTCTTGTTGTGGCTTGTAGTTTATCCTTCAAAGGTACACTGATTTCTCCTGTATCAGATTGAAGCCGTTGTGAGAGAAGTGGCAGGTTATCATTATCTGGCTCCCGGCCATGGGAAATCCTACATGTACTGTTGACACCGTCTGTTAAAGTCCACTGAATGTTTTTTTTCACCCACGGCTGTTTATTGCTGCGTAGGAGGGAGACAATAAGCTTCAATCTCAGTAATGACTGTTTAAAATCATTGCCTCAATAAGGACTCGCACATGAGTTCATTCAACAGGAAACACTTGTTATGATTTGAATACTGCCAACTCACACGGCCGTATTAGCGCATCTGTTAATCATGTTCTTTGCTTTCTCTTCAGAACAACGTGGAGTCAGTGGGGCCTCCTCCAGCGCCGCCGCTAAAGGCTCAGATAAGTCCGCTAGCCAATATGTTCAACCCAGAGCCCAGATCTCCGCTCACCTCGTCCTCAGACCACAACTCAGGTAGTGATGGCGGCTCTGAAACAGATATACCTGTCTCCCATAGAATGACTGTGGCATCTTTCAGTCCAGTCATTGATCAACAAGATCCATGTTTTTTAAGGCTTTACTGCTGTACTCCCTTCACATTTAGTCAAAATGGCGGCACTTGTAAATTAATATTGTGTTGGACTTTAAAGGAATAAGGAATTTACATGTTGGGAAATATGCATATTCGCTTTCTGGCAGGAAGTTACAAGAGAAGATCAATACAACACTCATATATGTAAGCTTGCAGCTGGTTAGCCTAGCTTAGCACAAATACTGGAAACAGGGAAATAGCTAGCCTCAGCACATTATTATGAACACAGAATATGGGGCATTGTCATTTTTACTCTTCAGTTTTTGTACACATTAAACAAATGAGGTACAACATGTTGATATATGAACTTTAGAGGTGTTGGTAGCCATGTTTTGGTACTAGAGCTAGGCTAGCTGTTTTCCCTTAGTGTCATATTTAGCGTACACACATGAGAGTGGTATCAATCTCCTCATCTAACTCGCTGCAAGAAAGCGCACTCATTTTCTCCCAAAGTGTCAAAATACTGCTTCGTTTTGACCGATATCTGACATGATGACATCTCTGTTTTTCTGAACCTCTGCTGCCTCCAGACCAAGGCAGTCTCGGAGAGGGCAGTATGTCCCGGTCGACATCCCAGTCGTCTGGTCTCAATGTGAGCAGGAAACACCGGGTTAGGACCATCTTTCCCCACACGTCGGGCAACAATGACACACTCCTCAGCTTCGACGATGGCGACATCATCAACCTGCTCATCCAGGATGAGAAGGACGGCTGGCTGTACGGGGAGCTGGAGAAGACGGGGCAGTAAGTTTTGACTCTGCTTATGTCCAACCTAAATATTTATATATTACAGGGACGTGTCGATGGCTCTACTTTATTTACATCAAAGCATTATGAAATGAGTGTTAGTGACATGTTCCTTTATTACCATGACCACACACAGTGTAGTTTGTTTACTTCCTCACACACCAAATATGTATTAATCCGCCTCTGAAAATAGTCCACAGCAAATGTTTCCTCCTCGACATAAACTACATGACCTGTTTTTAAAGGTTCATGCCTTCAGTGGGAGCCGCTGCGCTTAAGGCTGAGAGCCACAGAGAGTACAGACTAACACATTGTTAGTTTTAGTATGGGATTTGTTGACAGTAACGAAAATATATAAATATAACTATGCTTTAACCTTAAGAGCTGGATAGGATATATATGTTTTTTTTTTTTTAGAGTCTTACATAACTTGTTAAAAAAATTAGTTTAATGTGGAATAGAAAGTGTGATTGTGGAATCCCTCCCTCAGATAGTCGATTTAAATACCAACTAAATATGACCATTGGCACACCCACAAGACGAAATGTACTTTCATTTCAACAAATACGCAGCGGCACTGACACACAGGCATTTCTCACATAACTAAGGTGGCAGTACTAGTTTCTGCTCTGTGTTTCTTTATATTTTGCTGCGCTAATACATCATGTCTAGAAACATGGACTATGTCAGGTATGTTCGACATGACAGTCGTAAAGCTTGATGTCTCCCTCTCTCTGCCCTGCCTAACAAAAAAAAAATCCAGGTGCAACCACACACACAGACAAGTGACATCCGGTCTTTTATATGTCACCCAACAATGAACAAATGTTTGATTTTCTTTACCGCCGACACATTATGATGAGTGATTGAAATAAATACGTCAACTAGGATTTTTTTTATAAGAGTGTATTTGCACCTTTGTTCGGCAGCAGTGACTCCGTGTCACCTCCAGACGGCAGACAGGGAAAAATGTTCTCAGGCGCTGTTTGTATACAAGTCATGTTTGTGTATGTAACCGAAGCAGCATAAATCTGTAAAGTAGCCTCTGAGCTGCCAGTGTAATTACAGCCGTCTTCAACTCCTCGGTAGATCAATTAGGACTCATAATGCTGGAGAAAGGATTACGGAGTGCTTACAGAGCTTGTGTCGAATGTTTTTCATTCCCACTTTAAAACAAATTGCAAGCCTTATCTGCGCCCTGTGTGTGTGTGTGTGTGTGTGTGTGTGTGTGTGTGTGTGTGTGTGTGTGTGTCATTAAGTGGCCTTTTGAGTCAGAGTGGTTTTAATGCAGTCAGTGGCGGTTTGTCAGGAAGAGTACATGTTGGGATAAATCACAGTACGTTCTGTTTCTTAGCAACAAATCCAGTGCATTGGTCTGATAAGCCATCTTTTTCGCTAGACGTGACTTGGAGACAACTTCAGAGTCTTAGTGAACAAAATCTCTCTGTCTGTTATATATTTTATGTCTGATGTGTGCATCTGATTCAAGTGTGCTGTCTGTGGGCGTGATTCTCGGCAATTGTAACCCACGAGCCCTTGAAAAAACAGATCTCTCGCAGTCTGTTGTGTGCACGCAGAATGGGGAACGTCAGTATCAGTTCTTCTGCTCTGACTCTTCTATTTAGTCAGTTATTGAATGAGGTCCAGCAACTGAACATAATTCAAAAGAGACATGCATCATTTTAGCGAAATAGATTTTTGGGCATATTATTATATTATCACACAACCCACCCAGGCTGAAGAACACTGAGGTGCATCATCCGATGTTCATCTGATTTCTTTCTCTCTGTGATCTTAGACGAAAACTACAGAAAATAACATGGTCACTGAAAACAGAGCAAAACCACCCACCTGTCCCAGCTGACATTGCTTAATGCTAATACCACTGACATTATGCAGGACAGGAATCAAGCAACCTGTATTGGCCTAATTTTGACTATTGCGAACTGTATTCAAATTTTTGCACCAGATTCTGTTAGTTTCAGTGACCATAAGTTAGTGACAACAAGGTTACTAAAGTTGGGTTTAGAGGTCTCCTCTAGAGAAAATTATGATTTATTCTACTAGTTGCTTTACTGGTTCTGTCCACAGGTAACAAATTCCACCTACTGGCACCCCTAAGGCAAAATCCCTTTAAAAAAATTGTGGAAGAAAACAAAACAAAAACAAGTTGAAAGACTCCAAGAAGTCACAGCACGTGGCCAAGTAATAGTCTGGGATCAAACTGCCTTAAAACCACAATATGTTCTTGTATGGCTTAAAGAAACTAAATATAGTCTTGATTAGTGAGACTTAGACACGTTGATAGGTGTATTTTGTTTCCTTTGGACAGGGCCAGGCTTTCCTCCTTTTGCAGTCTGTTTGCTAAGCTAAGCTAACAGAGCTTAGAGCTGTTTCAGAGTAGATGTTATTTGTGTAATGGTATCATGCAGTGTCATGTTTTATGATGTTTTTGATGTGATGTGTGTGTCTTTCTCATTAGGCGGGGCTGGTTTCCCTCATCGTACTGCAGACCTTGTACTGAGCCAGTGATATTAAATAGGTAAGAAAACATCACGGCATGCCAGGAAGTGAATCAATAATGTAGCTACGGCTGATGTTTTGATAGCTGAAGCTTTATGTCGTATGTCTTAGCAGCTATCTGGGAACACCAGTGCGTAGTCTGAGTGTGGCCAGTCTGCCAGAGCAGGAGGAGGAAGAGCCGGTGTTGATTCCCCCACCAGACTACAGCGATGACGCCCCCTCTAGCCCAATGGTCTCCTCAACGCCCTCACCACAGAACACGGTTAGTACCAGGACCTGCATGAGCACAAGCCAGCCAGGTGCGGTCTGGTGTATTTATTAAACCTGCACAAGATCTTTTTTTTTTTTCTTTTTTTTAATTGGAAAAACACACCTATTTTATCGACTTAAGTTGTAAGGTAAGGCCACAGGAGGACAGAACATACCATCCCTGTTCACTGTTCTCCACTCACATAATGAACTAAACCAAGAAACTGTCTCCTTAAGTGCAGAGAGCAACATTAGATCCTTTGTGTGTCTGATTTCTTCTGTTTCCTTTGATATAAAGCATCATTGCCTGGTGGAAATGGTGTGAGCGTGCTGTGCGCAGTTTAATAATGTGATGTTGCAGAACTTCTAGGTATTAAAGTTCCTGTTTTCCAGATAAACCTTTTAACAAAATGGTGTGCCAAAAAGCTGTTTAGGAAAGACATACGAGGGATAATCAAAAGAGAACTAAAACAAACTCTTTAACATGGATTTAATGTTTGGGGGGGGGTTTGGCCATGTAACATACTAACATGAAAACTATTTAAAGCTGTTTTACTATCCAGTAAGAGGAGGTGAGATTCTGTGCTGTTGGTGTTTGCAGATGAAAGAAGCGCTTACAGCTGTAGGTAGCTGCGCATTGTTTATTTATATAATACATTTTAGTAATGTGGAAGTACTGTACCAGGAAATACAAACAATCACGCCGGATATTTAAAAACGTATGATTTATGGAACGGGATTGGCTTGCTGTTTTGAAAACAAAGGCTTCCTTTATATTTTAAAATAATGACACACAGTGTACCTACAAGCATTAAACAACAAATGTACTTTAAAGCTGCTATAATTGATATTTTTTCATAATAACAATGGGTCAAATTAGTATGAGTATGTGTAATTTGAATCTGAAGTTTTCCTCAGCTCAGGTTTTGATTGGTTTCTCAGCAGGAAGCTGTTTTCAGCAAAACTGTACTGTACTTTACTTGCTCGGCACCAAGCAACAGGCAACAACTAAGTTAGCAATTAGCTAGTAAACTAACAGCTTCTTTCTTTTAACAGCTGTTGTTAGTGTTAGCCCCTGGTGGCTACAGTAGAGCTACTCAGTGGTACTAACAGTAGAAGACTTTGTGGTGGGCAGCTGCCATGTTTAAGTGTCTTAGAAATGGGTCAGATGCTCTAGAAAAGGTATTTTCCCTGATAGAATATCTTCACTGCCTAACCTAAGTTGTCACACACTCCACGCCCACACACCACAAAATGCCATCACACATATTAGATGTTTAGTCTGACTAATCACGTCATATCAATGTCTCCTTGATGCATAGTCATCGCCTCCACACCCTTAAAACAGATCAGAGTCAGAAACACACCTCAATTCCTCTAACCTGTATGAGGAAATATTTTATATTTATTGAGATGATCTTTTCCCAAAAGGATATACAAGCCTTAAATGTGTAGGAGCCTATTTGCAATTTTGCAGCTGATACAGATTTAAGCAGTCTATGGAGACAAAGAGGAAAATATAAAACAGACCACAGAGCTGCTGGCTCCAAAATATTACAAAGAAACAGACGCCAGGTTTTATTCAGTAATGGAGAGAGAGATTGGAAGAAAAAGAGAGAGTTACAGAGGGCGGCATAAAGGACGAGGGTACAGACACAATTTCATTTTGTGCCTGCACTGTGTCAGCTGATTGAAAATGAACTAGTAGCTGTCCAGCCAGCAGACAAGCCCAGGCACTCTGCTTTCTCCCTCATCATCACCTTCCTCGCTGCTCTGTCTGTACTCAGTGTCCTTTGTATCTGCTGGCTCAGGGTTTCACCATGATATAAACTTCTTTATCTTATCGCATTTTTAATATTTTTCACAATTTTACATCAGTTTTGAATGCAGCACAGAGTAAATAAAAACTATAATAATGCCACACACACAAAAATAATCCTTCCCCCCCCGCCTTCAAACAGTTGTCCAGGTGAAGGCAGAGGGCTGACTGTGCTCTTTAGGTTTGTATCGTGATTGTGGGGGAAAGGTGGAACTTGTCACCGTTGCTCTGTGGACTTGAGTTCCCTGAATTTTGCTTTCAGGTAGCATTGAGCTCATACCACCCTTACACATTTGATAGATTGGACACTAAATTGAGGCGTCTCATTTTCAGCAGGAAACATTTAATTGCTTGATGTGACACCAGTAATTCAAGGAACAGTGATATTAAGAGAAAATTGTTTGCAATTTCAGCCACTATTCAGTCAAAGTCTGCTAAATAAATTGTAAAGCACTGAACAAAAAGAGTCATTGTTAGTTACTGTACTCTGTATCTAAGCTAGGCTAGTTAGGTTTTAGCAAGACTGGTTTATCTGCTGTTACTTCTTATCATTAGATTTTGTTGCCTTACACTGAGTATGTGGTATAACGAACTCTAAAATACTGGAGCATCACAACTGACTTTTCAATCACAGGAACAGGTCAGAAAAAGTCGATGAATTATCTTTAGCTAACGTTAGCTGTGACCTGTGTTTTGTAGTTCCCACAAAATTAACATGTTTTTCCAAAAATTACATATTTCTTTGGTGTAATGTTTTACATATAGTAAAACAGATATAAAATAAATCAGATTCTGGTTTTGAGCTCTGTGTGTACTGTACAGTAGATATGTAACTTGCTGCCAACGCTCAATTGTACGTCTTGATTTTAATTCCATATGTCTGCTTGCAGTGAAAACACAACTAATCCTGATATGAATATTGATTTTTTTTTTTTTTTGTCTTGACAGGTTTAGAATGTTTGAGTATGTTTTCATTTTGAAAATTATGTTTGTTTTTTAAGATTAATAGTTTTTGTTATTGAGTAATTTAGACAATGATATGATGATTAGACAGTAATATTTTTGATACCTTTACAGTCAGGATATCAACAGAAGCTAAATTTGATATATTGTTTTGCTTATGATTTGTGGATTGTTTGCTAAGCAATGTAAGTTTGTTGCAGACAGTACTCACCCCTGGAGGAAGTGCTGCCTGAAAGGCTGAGTTCAGGGAGTAAGAGTGTTTTGAGCCTAACTGTGGCTGCATGTTTGGTGACTTCTGGATGTTGTCTGCTCTCTACTGGAAGAGTAGGGTAGTGCATGTTTTTGTGCAATAATAATGAATGCAACAAAGACCTTCCTAATAAGCTTTGTAACTGAGCTCCTACTAAAAAAGATGTGCATCTGAAAAATACACTGAAATCAATTAAGATTCCTGCAGCAAGTTACATCTGTTATTTTGTGTCTGCACGCTGAATGAATGAATGATAAAAATCTTAGTTTAAGTCTGTCCCTCAACTTTATCTTCCCCATGCTCACTTGGCTCTGTGGAGACGATAACATTATCATCGTTCTGAGGTGAGAGAAAAAGACGAGTGTGTCTCTTGCCAGCCTTTCTAGATTGTCTAGATTCCAGACTGGATGAGGTCTGAGTTTGTATCTTAAGTACATGTCAAAGCTGCACTGTGGCTATGGGGGGGGGGGGGGAATCTTATCAAACTAGTCTGACAACAATGACTTTCTTCACAGTTGGAGGGAGGGTGTGGGTTTGTGGTGACTGTAGTGTGTGGTGGCGTGTTTTGAATGTTGTGTGTGTATTCTCTTTGTCCACTGGATCTTCAAGGGTCTTTTCTTCTGTTTTTGACAACAGGTTTCTTTAGTCAATGGGACTGCAAAGGCTCCTTTTCTAGGGTGAGTGACCTAACACAACTAACACAAACTCACAGGTTACAGCCCAATATGTGTGAGTTGACTGACGATTACTTGATGGTGGATTTGAAATGATTTCGACCGTTTTCTCCCCCTGCAGAGGAGGGAATCCATTCGCCACGGTCAAGCTGAGGCCAACTGTCACAAATGACAGATCAGCGCCAAACATCTGACGCAGAGCAGGAGAATTTTCACCGCTGTCATGCCTTCGGGGGAATCATGCAACATGGGACCTCTGCAACACACTCAATATCACCCCAACCTGACATCTCACCAGCCTGCATGCTAGTCTCTCTCAGTACCAGTCTGCTCTATTAGAGGGATCCATTGTTTCCTAACATAAGTGTGTGCTACTGTGCCAGTGTATGTTTCACATCAGCCACAATGGAGAGACATTGCATAACCAGCACATGGAGAAACAGGATATTCTGAAAAAACTTTGTAGTACAAAGAAAATGTTTCAAAGTGTTATGCATCCCATCTGTGTTTGTGTTAAAGTGATAATTCATCTAATCACCATCATGTCTCTTTAAAAAAATTACATGCATTTCTGCTGGCTGCTTCACAACAAAAGCCAACCCGTGTTTTGTCAATTGAATACCGTTAATGTGAAGCAGCAGCAGTTGAAAATGTTCCGTTTGCATTAGAAGTATAACTTACAAACATACAGGTGTAATAATAATCCACAGTTACCAGTGAGATGAGATTGCACTGGACTATATGCATACATCGTTTCCTGGGAATCCCTCGTGCGAAGGTTGTCAAACTCAATCCGGTGTAGATTGTTAGTGTTGGAGTTCGCCATTAGCAATGAAGGTTCGGCGATGTAGAGAGCTGGCCATTCATAAAAAGGAAAAGGATTATAATTTTAAACTTAAATGAAAAATAGAAAACCACAACACACCCTGTCTCAGCCTTCTCCCGAAGTACTGACAGGTACTGACAAGTGGGATTGACTCCAGCCCCCCCTGAGCCTAAATCTAAACGTTGTGTGGCTAACGAATGAAAAGAGTAAAAACCAAAATCAGTTTTCTTTTTAACTTTTTATTCAAATTTCTTCAAAACATTGTTTACATCATCACACATAATAATGGATATTTGGACCCACCTGCTGAGTCCCTTGGCGACACAGTACATGCATTACTGTGCAAAGGGAGACTTTTTATGTTTGCACGTAGTGTATTTGAAGAAGCCGGACGTGGAATACGAGGCTGAGACAAAGCAACTGGGGTTTATTGTGAGTCTGATGGTCCCATAAATAACTAAAGACTTTTTTACTGACGTGTGAATATGGAGGTAAAACCTGCATCTTCATTTTGGGGTTAACCCTCCCTTTACGATTGAGTGTCAAAAGGTCTTTTCAGGCTTGTTTGTGCTGCAGTCAATGAATACTGATGTAAATGATAGTGACCTGATGCTGGTGAAACAGACCAGAAGCCAGGCTGTCTTCCTGACTTGCCAAAAAACACATACATTGTTATTTCTATTTTTATCATAATTATTTTTGTCTTTCTTTTTAAAAGAGGCATTGTGATATACAGAGGTTGTGAGAATGAAGGGAAAGTGACGTGTTGGGAAAAGAGTCGGTCATTTGAGCGAAGGGCAAAACAGTACGTCGCAGTTTAAAACGAGAAGGCTATTTATATACAGTAAGTTTGTAAGAGATATTTAAATAAAATATATATACAGAAGTCCATTCTGTGAAGGTGCCCCTTTAAACATGATGGTCACTGTGCTCATTTTGAGCCGTGGATCCAACGCTGATTTTCATTTGACTGCTGGTATGTATTTTATATGGGTAAAATGACCTTTTGATGAAGGGAATGTTTTTCCTTACTCATGGTTCCACTGTTAATGTAGATTCTGTGAACAATGCACAGTTTATGCAAAATAAAGATGTACTTTACTGGTAGACATTTGCAATGTACGTGTATATGGTGGGTCATTGTTTGAAATCAACAAAGTATTAACTATTTCGTGAAGAAGAAAACTTTTTTTTTGCCATGTATTTGCTTTACAGGATGTAAGTGTATGATGAGGAGCTGATTGATGAAACTGTTTATTGATCCGCACAGACCCACTGATGTTCGTAGGTGAACCCATCATACTGACATAGATAATGCCACATGCTTTCTTCACAGTACCTTGCCACTGTGTTGACCAATGTAGTCTTTTTTTTTTTCTCAATAAAACATGATAAACTCAAAGTCTGTGTAATTCATGTTCAAGTGCATCTTCTGTTTTCCTCTCACTGGTTCTCGGTAACACGTTGTTCTATGTTTCACTCGGCTGAATACATATAAAGGATTTAAAAACTTGCACTCTTGTAATAAAACAAATAGATTAAAATGAGACTAAGACTGATACAGATGTTTAGAATTTTTTCAGTTATTTTTACTATTTTTTTTTCCAGTCTTTTATTTCAGAGTGGTATTTTCATTTTCTAGCAAAGCTGCAAAAGCATGTCTTTTTATTCCACATGTAACATTCATCAAGCTGCATCTCCCTGTGCAACATAAACACAAGCAGCACTTTAATCTACCACCTGACACCAAAGCATGTCTCACTCAACTTAAAAAACAAAGATTCACGTGAAGCACAGACACGTAGAGAGGAAGCCAGTACAATTTCTTTTCTTCTTTTGCATGTTTTTGCAGTTTAATGCGATCAGCTGTTGTCCCCCAGGAAAACAACATGTGCAGCATTGCTCCTCTGAACATGCAGAGCAGTGTGACAGGTACGAGGTGAGAGGAGGAATGGATATGATGAAATGTTTACAAAGCACAAACTGAGTAATAAGATAAATAATCTGACTTTATGACCCCTGGCCCCCTGATTATAAAGTGAAGGATGCTGGTTTGTCATTGAAAAACATTATTTTTTGAGCATAAAACATAGTCTGCATGTGTGTGTGTGTGTGTGTTTTCTGTCATCGGCCTGCTCAGGATCAAACCCTTATAAAACATAAGTGTACTCTTGTCTTGACATAAAGAGGTTGTGACTCAGGGTGATGAGCCCTGCAGCTTCACGTCTGTTGCGTCCTGTGTGAGGCAGCAGCGCCACCTGCCGGACGCCACGGCTACAAACACCTGCTGCCGCGGAAACAGCCAATAGGAGCACTTCCTGTTTCACAGTGGAGAGAAATTGTGATGTGAATATCACAGGGTACATCATGATTTAACCAGCTGTCCGTTCGTTTCTCCCCTGCTGAATGAACGGCGGCGAGGTCCCGCGTGCGCCGGTTCACGGTTTGTGAGAGGACGCTCGAGGTTGGTGTCTTTGAACTCTCGTTAATTTGCTATTTCTAGAGGACTAAGCCTGTAAGCCTGCACCAAAAACAAGCCGAGTGTTGTGTGTTGGAGACTAAAGCTGCTTTTACTGTACCGTGTGCGTTTGTTTTGGAGCATTCCTCTCTCTCCTGCCGTTCACACCTGCAGTGTATTATCAATTAATTCTCATTTGTAGCTCGTGCCGTTAGCATGGAGTTAATGTGCAGCTACCTTCTTACAAAGCTTTATAACGCATGATTTTTTTAAATAACACAGTAGTGTCATCATTATCCGCACTTTAAAGGTATATATTTTTTATTATTATTACTATTATTATCTGTATGTGCTGAACGTGCAGGACGCTGTGACGGAGGAGACGCCTTTTACCAGCAGCATCCTCGCCGGTTACGCAATGTTGTGAAATGGAGACCATTTAAAACAAGCTTTTAGCAAGCCTAGCATTGTTTACTGTATTTTACAATCGTTTACACAGTTTGGGCCTAAAGGTGTTGTGAAGGCGCTGTCCCGGATGTAGAATAGGAGTCAGTGACTTTATGGGATTTTCAAGGCTTTGGGGTCAGACCTAAAAAAAAGTGGAGCAAAAGTGGTGTAAACACAGCACAGCAGGGATCAGTGCCACCTCAACACATGATCCTGATTACAGTGTAACTACACAGTGCTCAGGATCTTATGTGCAGCTCTGCCCTTTTTATTGTTTTCCTTACTCTGGTTAATTATTTAACTTTACCTTAGTCACTCCTGTTGTTTAACTCAGCTGTACAACATACTATGAGAAATCAATCCTTCAACTGGCTGCTGTTACTATGCAAGTAATTTTTACAGCACTTAAACTACCACTGTAATTTGTATGCACCTTTTTACGTTAATTCTTCTTGTCCCTTTGCCTCAGAGTGATTTTAGTTCCTACCTGGCATTGGCAACCAGGTGACAGTAACGGAGTCACCTGTTCAACAGAAAAGATATGAACCCCCAAGACAGAGACGTTCGGCGATACAGTGTTGTGCCATGTCTGTGCTTGTTGGTGGTGATTGATGGAGGTTAATCAAATAGAATTATCCATAATTTAATTATGTTATTATCCAGACTGGAGAACGGTACCCACCAAGAACACAGTGCACCACACAATTTGTGCGTTGTATTTGGAGCCATAAAAGCCGTGGGATTAATGGCTGAATTATATTAACCTGCTTCAGTTTCAGGGTCATGGCGTTGTGCGTGCTCACCCACTGTCACACTGTCACACTGTCACGGCTCTTTAGGACATTTGATTACAACAAAACCATTGTTAATGTTAAAACAGCCTGTGTTCGTCAATATTCTTCAGGGAATATTTAGACCAATGTAGTATTTTCATGTTGTTTTATGACAGAATCCAATCAGATTCTTCTGCTTAATTTTCTCCATCACTGTGTTTCAGTCTCCAATTTATTTCTCTGACCTTATAAATTTATTTTGTGCTGCTTGTCAGCCTCTCTCCTTTCAACCTAACCTTTCCAACCCTGCAGACTCACCACTTGGACATTTTTATTATGAGTAACTGTTCTGTAAACTGCATTCCTATAACCTTCACGACTTTGTTTGAAATTCACGGCAGGATCACAAAGTTTTCAAAGATAATGGTTTTGCAAAAACGAGCGTAAAATGATTCTTGAATAATTTCATTTGACACACCGTGATGAAGCAGCCATAAATAATGTTGTGCTGGTAGCTTCGGTGTTGCAGCGGAACTAGCAGATACAGATCATATACCTGATATTATCATACATTGTGGTCGATTTGTCAGTTTAGCTACATTCACCCAGTCTTTTTCTCCTCCTCCCCAGGTCCCAGGTGCAGCCATGCCCATCTCCCTGCTATGGGCAGTGGATGTGTATGGGCGGGTCTACAGCTTGTCCACTGCGGGACAGCAGTGGGAGCATTGCCGCGATGCCCAGATGGAGTTCAAGCGGGCGACAGCGGCTCAGCAGTGCTGCTGGGGCATCGCCTGCGACAATAAAATCTACCTGAACGTCCACGCTTCTGACTTGCCCGTCCGCTACCAGGAGGAAACCTACGAGAATCAAGTGGGTATCTTCAAGTTTTTTTTAAACATGCTTACTGGAATCAAGGTTAGAAATGCACAAAGAAAGGAAGCTATGGTATTTTTTTCTCTCGCTATGTAAGTTAAAAACACCTACATTTTTCTGTGGCTATCCTTTATTTTCTGCACAAAGTCTCCAAAGTGAAATTGAAAATGTGGAGTTCCCCTAGGACGAGTGTCATGTGTGACTGAGTGACTGAAAAAGTAAGAGCAACATCCTCAAACAGCTGTGTTCCACTTCCTCTGTCGCTAACTCCAGCACACTGTCAGCTGTGTGCCTTAAGAAGCACATCAGAGGCTGTAATGAGAAAAACAGACCCAGTGACGGCACGCTGTCTCTGTGCTATATGTGTAACTCGAATAGGGGGGAGGGGGGATTTACATTCATGGGAAACTCAGGTTGTGTCAGGTCATGTGCATTAGGTCATTGCTCTATAGTGGCGGTGCTGTTCTTGTGACTTCCTCTTACATCTCAACAAAAGTGTTGTTTGGCAATAAATTTTTTTGAAAGAGTGAAACTGGGTTGGATTCATTTTCCTATTGTTTTTAACCCTGTTGTCTGTGTCTGTCTGTCCGTCTGTCTATCAGCGCTGGAATCCTGTTGATGGTTTCTCGGAGCGTTTGTTGCCGAGCGACCGCTGGCAGTGGAGTGATGTCACGGGGCTGCAACACCAACCCCTGGACAGTTTTCAACTTCCCTCTAACAGCTGGGAGTGGGAGGGAGACTGGTATGCGGATGAAAACTTTGAGGGAGAGCCCACAGAGAAAGGGGTGAGTAGGCGATGACTTTTTGTTTTTTTGTTTTTTTGGTTTGCGTCTCCTTACTCCAACAGCAGCGTCTTGTCCTATTTTATTCCTGCTTCATTTTAATGATTGAGGTGTTTGTGTCTGTAGGGATGGACCTACGCCATTGACTTCCCGGCCACCTACACCAAAGACAAGAAGTGGAACTCCTGTGTCCGTCGCAGGCGATGGCTCCGCTACAGGAGATACAAAGCCATGGACACCTGGGCTAAGGTAAGTGTTGCTGTGTGCATGTGTGTTGTGTGAAGCTTGTCAGTTTGTTCACCTGTGTGTGTCTCTCTTCCTGTGTGTGCTAACAGATCCCTTCACAGCGGACGAGTCTACCAGATCCTTTCAGCGACATCAGCTGTGGAGGTTGGGAGATCAATGAGGAGCCCAGGGGCCGGCTCTCACTGTGGGCCGTGTCCCTACAGGGCAAGGTACAGCTCTCACACACACACACACACACACACACACACACACACACACAAGTAATTCCAACTTAAGCCTTAAGTATCAACGTACTTCAAGTCTTGATTAGCTTGTAAATAAAGTCAGTTAAGTTACTGTTATTGCCTTTGTATATGCAATAATCATAAATCAGTTGCATAAACACAGTGATGCTATGTTGTTGATAGAGGCAGAAAAGCTACCTAAGAATATCTTGCAGTTAAAAGTAAACCTTTGCTGACATGCAGCTCATAAAACACGTCAGGCTTTATAAAATACAATGTTTAATAACTGTGTCTAATGTAATGCATCTGTCTAATCGAATAGATGTTAAGAGTTTGTGTTGTATTCACACATACTAAGGATGTGGTTGTGTGTCTGTTGTATTATTTATTGACCTTGTTATTGCCCATAGCAAGATCACACGCTCGCAGTCTTGTCACATCAGTGTATTTGAATCGCTTGATGCAAATAATTTTTTTTCCATCACTTAACGGTTTTGCTCTCAGTCTTGATTATCTAACCCCTCCTTTTGTCTTCATCTAGGTGTGGTTCAGAGAGGGTATCTATCACCACAATCCTGAGGGCTCTTTGTGGGAGGAGGTGCCGCTCCCTGGGGAGGTCGTCCAGATCAGCTGTGGCCCAGGGGACCTGGTCTGGGCGGTGCTGTGGGAGGGGCAGTTCATTGTCAGGGAGGGCATTGGCCGAGATTGCCCCAAAGGTACACGAGCTCACTGGTGGGAGGAGGATGTGGTGTGTGTGTGTGTTTATCCTCTTTATGGAGAATGTTATTTTCTGCATGTCAGGTGCCTCGTGGGTGGTGGTGGACTCTCCCAGCCCTGATGTGGGAGCCATACATGTGGCTGTGGGAGTCAATGTTGTTTGGGCCGTGACCAAAGACAACAAAGTAAGAAAATTCTGTGGTGAACATTATAAAAGATACATAGGATCGGAAACAATCTTCACCAGCTAACTCCAAACTAAGTGCTTTGAAGTTGCTTTTGTTATTTTTGTTACCATTGTCCAGTATCTTGGCTGTGTATGTATCGACTCACGTTTCAGTTTATTAGGAACACCTAGCTGCAATAAATCCTCCCTTTTATGAAGGTTATGAGGTTCAGTTTTGGTCATCATCTAACCATCATAAAGATAAGGATAAAGATAAACTTTAATTGTACCGAAGCAACTTTGTCTTGGACACATACAGTATCTGCTGTTAAAATACAAACCTCACAGTGCATGAATACGTCACTCATGCACGTGCACACACACAATACCAACAACACATATACAGACTGCTATCAGCTGACAAACTGCACACTGCTCGAGTTACAGAGACTGGACAAAATAAAACCACCTCATGGTAGAATACTTGAAGCTTAAAATGTTTTTGTTGAGAATGTTGGAGTTGATTTAATTTGACTGAGACGATTTCCTAAACAAGAAAACTGCATTAGTAAAGACACTACGTTAGCCGTTGGTAACAGTAGTGTTGGAGCAGGTGTGTGTTATGATAAAGAGCACTTTTCTTCCCACACTCTTGTTTCTCCAGGTGTGGTTCAGACGTGGTGTAAACTCCCACAATCCCTGTGGCTCTGGCTGGATCAGCATGGTTGGAGAAATGATCATGATCAACGTCGGACTCAATGATCAGGTGATTTAACATATCCAGTACCTTCTCTCTTCTGGTTACATTAGCATTGCCGCGCGGCTTTCATGGCATGGAGTCACAACCTGTTGCTGTCGTGTGTAGGTGTGGGGTATCGGTTGTGAGGACCGCGCGGTGTACTTCAGACAAGGTGTGACCTCCAGTGAGCTCAGTGGGAAAACTTGGAAGGTTATCAATATTCCCCGAGATGGAGATCGATCCCACTCCAGTGCCAGCGCATCCAGCCTGCAGAGGTGAACACACACACACACACACACAAAATAATCTTTCGGTATAAAACCATGACTTGATTAAAATGAATGCGCAAACTCTCCAAATTTCACTGAAAGATGCAGGAAACTGCTTTAATCTTCAGCGCATGCCATCATCATAAATTCATTCAGTTTCTCTTCCTCTTTCATAGTGCTGGATGTTACTTCTGTGGTGAGGTGCGTGGTCAGTCAGTAGTGAGTGATGTGGAATCAGACACGGAGAAAGGATCTGCAGATGCAGCCACCTGCTTTGCCACCTCTGAGTCCCCCGAGTCCTTTGTTGATGCCCCCACAGATCACACGTCTGACCAGCCCTCCGACGTCCCCAAACCCCGCATCCCCAAAGTCACCAGCGACAGCTTCATCTCCGAACTCGTGTCTGATCGAGAACCTGCAAAGACCTTAAGAGATGTCGGATCTGCCGCTCCCGCTGTTCTGGAGGGGGAGACCGTATCTGGAGAAGGAGAGGTCAAAGCTCCCTGTACTGATGTCGCTCTCACCCCCAGTCAGTCTGGAGTTCCTCTTGACCCCCAGTGGAGTAACGTGGACCTGGAGGAGGTACAGGTCCAGCAGGCCCAGACCGGAGCAGTGCTGGAATCAGCCGACACTTGCAGCTTGTCATCGGTGGCGACGTACACTCTTGCCGTAGAGGACCCGTATGGGGCAGATGAGCATCCGCTGTGGGCGTGGGTCAGTGGAGGAGGCTGCTCCGTGGACAGTCACTCCCAGCTCAACTGGTTCAACTGCTCAATGAACACTTCATGTGAGTTCAGTGACATAGCTGAGGGGATGGAGCCTCAGAACGCAGAACGATACCATGCTTATATTTCCATTTCATGCCTGCAGGAAACCCCTGGTGCCATTAAGGTTCCTCTCCTTTCCTGGTGTTAGTCATTGATTTTTTTTCTTTTTTATCTACCTTTCTTCCTCCAGCTCTGATCCAGTCAGTCCAGTCCATGAGTCTGTCTGTAACCCCGGCCCAGACGGCAGCCTGGCGGAGACAAATCTTCGAACAACTCAGTGAGAGGACCAAGAGAGAGATGGATAATTTCCGACATTATGAACAAGCCATAGAACAGGTACGTGTGGTTATGACCTGCCCTGGCCTGCAGCAACTTCTGAACTTGATCCCCTTTTCCCTCACAGTCCCGTGTCATATCGTCTTTATGTGGTTGTGTTTTCTTCTTTCCTCCTCGTCTCATTCGTGAACACCGACCCTCATCACAGTCTGTGTGGGTGAAGAAGGGAACCATGCAGTGGTGGCGAGACTGGAAGCCGCACAAGTGGATAGACGTTCATTTTGCCTTAGAGCAGTTCTCAGGGCCAGAGGGCAACAAGGACGGCATCCTTTTCATCTATTACAACTTCTACGAGGAGAAGAAGGTGAGGAAGAAGTGTGTGTATGTGTGTGTGTGTGTGTGTGTGTCGATACAGTTCATGTGGGGGATTCATATGCCTTCATGAGGGAGGTGGATTAGTGTCATCGTCAGTCTCAAAATGTCTGCGCATGTTAACATAACAGATACCGTCTGAAAATAGAGTCACTCATTCAAATGAATCAGTACTGCTGTTGCTCTCTTGCACTCACCACCGCTTTCTTTCTCTTCTTTCTTCCTCTATTTACTATTTTTAACTGTATCTCTACTTTTTTTTTCTTTTCCTCCATCGCTGCTGTCACTCTCCCCAGTACCTGCATGCCTTCATCAATGAGGTCACCATCCTAGTTCCTGTGCTAAATGACTCCAAACACACTTTTGCCATCTACACGCCTGAGCGGACCAAACAGAGGTGGCCGATCAGACTGGCAGCAGCCACTGAGCTGGAAATGCACGACTGGGTATGTATAGCCACTACACAGCGTGATTGCTCTTGTATGTTGGATTCTCACCTGGAAAAAAAAAAGGTTTTAGAACCAAATTATTTAATCTGAAACTCAGATAAAACCCATTTTATAAATACATAGCAATCATAGGTGGAGTTTTCCACTCTTATTGATCAATATAACTGCCATCAATTAGAGAGAAAAGAAATTGTGCACTATTATTTTTGGGCTGTTCTGTCTGCTGAAGTGTGATTCGCACACTCATTTCTACCATTTCCCTTTTCTCGCCTTCTTTCCGTCTCTTCTTATCACTTCTCGTTTGCTTCTCTCCCAGCTGGCATTGCTGAGTGTGTCATGCTGCGACTCCAGAGCGATCCAGGGTCCTCCCTCCAAACAGGCCATCTGGTCCATCACCTGTAAAGGAGACGTCTTTGTCAGTGAGCCCTCTCCTAGTCTGGAGGCCATGCCTTACCCGACACCCTGCGACCAAATGTAAGAATAAGCCAGATACCGCTCGGATGCAGGAGAAAGAAAATAAGACCTGATAAAAAAGGAAATGAGTTTCCCCTTTCTACCTTTAACCACTTTTATTTTGTGCAGGTTCTGGCGGCAGGTTGGAGGTCACATGCGTGTGGTGGAGTGTAACAGCGTTGGGATAGCGTGGGGGGTTGGCTTTGACCACACTGCTTGGGTCTACACCGGGGGCTACGGAGGGGGCTTCTTCCAGGGACTCGCCAGCAGCACAGATAACATTTACACACAGACTGATGTCAAGAGCGTCTACATCTATGAGAACCAGAGGTGGAACCCCGTCACAGGCTACACCAACAGGTAGAGCACTCGCTCCAGATACCGCTGAGAGGAAGAGGGCAGTTTGTTCTTTCCCACGTGGTATCTTTGTCAGAAGAAAATGTTGCTGAAATATTTCCAGTGATTTGTTTTGTAGCGTAATTGTATTTTTCTCAAACACAGACATTTTTGATCAGTTGATTAAGTCAGTCCTGACTTATTTAAAGTGTGTTTGCTTTTCTTCAGAGGTCTACCCACAGACCGCTACATGTGGAGTGATGCATCAGGACTCCATGAGTGCACAAAAACAAATACCAAACCTCCCTCACCTCAGTGGACATGGGTAAGAACAGCTACACACACACACACACACACACACACACACACACACACACACACTCTCATGGAAACACCCTGTCGTGATTTGAAACCAGTTCTGTGGTTCTCAGGTTAACTTTATCTTGTATACTATAAATATTGGGTCTTGGTTTGTAGTTAAAAAAGCAGATGTTTTCACCCTGTTTCACTTCCATGTGCCGTTTCCAGGCGTCTGACTGGGCCATCGACTACAGTGTCTCTGGGGGGACGGACAGAGAAGGTTGGCAATATGCAGCTGATTTTCCGGCGTAAGTTTTATTTGCAATTCCTCAAACACACCTGCTGTGTCTGTTGGTTCAAATTATGCTTCCCTCATAGTCATGACCTTCACTTATTTCTGTTTTTGTTGCTTCCTCTTCCCCATCTCACCGCACAGGTCATATCACGGCTATAAAACGATGAAGGACTTTGTCCGTCGCAGGCGATGGGCCAGGTACTATAAAAAGCAACACTGGCATATTAGGCTCCAATACGTTTGTGTGTGTGTGTGTGTGTGTGTGTGTGTGTGTGTGTGTGTGTGTGTGTCAATAGAGACAATAGGGTCAGTGGGAAAATATACTTTATGGTTAATTATTACACAATTAACAAAACATATTGTTAATGTGACGTCCTAATCACAAGGTTTTTCCTATAGATCTTTAAATAGTATTGAATATTATAGGTGTTGGACACAATAAGAGAAAACATATTTACAATGACTGACGTTTGATCTGCGTCATTTGCCAGCTGCTGCAGATGTTACAGTTCAGGGCACATGTGAGCGATTGTATTTATTTTTTTTCTCCTGCACAGGAAATGTAAACTGACCACTACAGGACCCTGGCAAGAAATCCCACCCATCCCACTGAGTGACGTGACCATCCTGCCGTGTGCCGCTCAGAGCAGCGTGGACGTGGTTCCTCTGTGGGCGATCAGCAACAAGGGAGACGTGCTCTGCCGACTGGGAGTCACCGCACTGACACCTGCTGTGAGTCACATTAATGATATGCAAGCAGACATGAACAGGTTTTGCACCACTTTGGTGAGTCATCAATAAATATTCACTGGCATTTTCCTGCTCGCATCACGAATGTAGAATACATTAGTTCAAGTTACCACATCGCCCTTCATTGGGACAGTGTGTGGGATCCTCTAATTATCTTTAGCCCATCAGGACTGAAGTTGTGGAAGACTTTGATACAGGACTGCAAAAGAATATTTTTATGTCTGATTCCTGTTTATAAGCAGCTAAATATGGACAATGAAAAGACACTTCCAGTACAAAAACAATCTAAGAGAAGTACTTGAGAAGTAATTGTTCTAACATCCTCTTGTTGGTCTCTCAGGGATCCTCGTGGCTCCACGTAGGAACTGACCAGCCTTTCAAGTCCGTCTCCATCGGTGGTGCCAGCCAGGTTTGGGCCATTGCAAAGGACGGTTCTGCCTTTTATCGGGGATCTGTTTCTCTTCAGAGCCCTGCAGGTCAGTGGGAGAAACTGTGATCCGTCCCTGTCAACTTGGAATCAGAAACATTATGATTTACGTAAAATGAGCAGAGTTAAGGAAGTCGAAGCTGCCAGCCTCTGATGCTACAAACAGACCTGAGTTTTTACTGATGTTGTATTATGTTTGTGTTGTGTCTCCCTCTGCAGGAGACTGTTGGTACCACATCCCCTCCCCGGCCAAACAGAAGCTAAAGCAGGTGTCTGTCGGCAGGACATCAGTCTACACTGTAGATGAAAATGGTGAAGCAAAAATGCATTTGTATTTAGCACTTACATTTTTGGAAACCTAATATATTCTATTTTTTTTACAAATCTATGCTTTTGAGAGACTTTATGTTTCTTGGTAGACTTACTCTGATCATATCTGTGATGTGGCAATTTCCTGTCCAGGAAACTTGTGGTACAGACAGGGTGTGACCCCCAGCTACCCCCAGGGCTCCTCCTGGGAACACATCTCTAATAATGTTCGCAAGGTCTCTGTAGGGCCTCTGGACCAGGTGGGTACCAGGATATTCACCAGAATACTTGCCTCACTGTTATTGTATACATTTGTGTAGCTGATAGATGTGGATGTGATAGCCAGCACATTAATTCAGCAGTTCTGTGCCTTTTTTGATTTTCTGTGGTTTGAAGCATCGCGGGCCGGCGGGGTTGGTAAACATGAGCTTGTTGTAGACGGCGTATGGATGATACATCGCAAGATTTCTGACTATTGAAGCTCAGATTTGACATTTATTCTCCTTTCATTTGAAGCTGCCAACACGTGGAACCGATGACACTTGAACTATTGATTTTAAAATATATTTCATTATTCGAAATGTGTGGCTTATTGCTATAATTGCTAAATGCAGTGATGAGTTAAGATGATCAATGTTATACTTTATGTTGTTTGGTGAGTATTTTCTGTTGTTTCGTTGTTGTGGGGGTGAAGGTGTGGATCATAGCAGACAAGGTGCAGGGCAGCCACAGTCTGAGCTGTGGGACAGTGTGCCATCGACTCGGAGTCCAACCCATGGAGCCCAAAGGACAGTCGTGGGACTACGGCATTGGGGTAAGGGGTGTATCTCTTTTATCTGTTTACCAAGTTATAAACTTGATTTTGCAATCAGAAACAGCTCACACATCCACTGAACTCGCCTTACCCAACACCGCATCCTCTCCACTCATGCTGGACTATAAATATACTGAGTCTCAGAAACGTTTAATGAAGAGATGAAGTATGACCATGCTAAATGTAATGCAGCGATGTTTTCATGATACGCAGTTGGAGTTGAAAGTGTCTTTAAATGTATTGGTTGTTTATAAGTTGACATTCTTGAACATGCGGACATATCTTTGGCTTTGAAAACCAGAATATCCAGCACTCTGCAAAAAGTATATTGTCATTGTAACTAACAGTCAAGTGAATATCAGGTGTTTACTTTGACTTCTGACTTTGCAACAGGTAAGTTTTTCACATATTAACCTGAGCAAATTACAGCAGATAAAAAACAATAAAATGTATGTGCTTAAAGATGGTAAATAGGTTTACCTGCCAGCAAAGATAAATGGCTGGAGCTAATTTCTCCCTCTCTGTCTCCGCTTGTCTTTTAGGGTGGATGGGATCACATCACAATCAGAGGGAACTCCATGGAGCCGCCCCGCATCCGTCTTCCCTCTCTAACAGACCCGTCCGCCCCGGCCCCTCGGAGCCCCCTCCTGGTCAGGAACACGGAGGTCAACGGCAATGCTGTGGGATGCTAGATGCACACACACAGGCCAAGGTTGCACACATACTGCGCATAGACATCCTCAACTATATTAACACAGAAGTAAAGTTTTGTTTAAAACCATTTCTACTTTTAACGCTGAAGTAGCAGCAGTCACAGTTTAACTGAAACTCCAGAGAGCAGCCTCCAGCCGTCATGTCACCCGAGTCCGTGTAGCAGACAGTTTAGGTTCTTTAGTCTCTGACTGTTGTTTGTTCTAAGCATTCGTCTCCTTCGTACGGGCATTTCTATTGTCATTGTCATTTCTTGCTGTTTCTGAACTTGACGGTCTTAATGCATTTTGTTTATTTATTTATCAGGATGTGATGTTTCTGTTGGTTGGGTGGTCTCTCTCTTTACCACGTGTAAAGTCAAGGTGAAGGTGGAAGGGTGAGGTTTTTTTTAAAAGATGTATTTTAAGAGTTTTTTGTTTTTGTAAGATATATAGATATACATCTATATATATGGTATCATTAGTTTATTTGAATTACAGTTGTGTAGCTACTCAGCTGCAGCTCCAGGGCTGGTATTGTGTACAAAAATAAAAATGATATTTCATCTTAGCCTGCAGGCAACAGGTTAATAACACATGATAAAACAGAGTAAAGCCTGATTACTCTGGACACTGGATAAAGCAAACAGACATGTTTGATCCAGGCGGCTTCTATTGTCTGTTCATCAGACACACTGCTGTATAACTTTATGACACAGACGGCGGAAAAAACAAAGATGCAGCTTCTGTTCGTCACCCACAAGTTTCTGACCGGGACTTTTTGTAGCCCAACTTTTGGTTTTATTCCAAATTGTGTGTGAAGCTCAGATGAGCAAGAAGAAACCACCATGGCTGAGTGTGACGGTTAAACCATTCCCTTCGTCTCTTTTAATGGTAGAAGACACGTACTGTAGGAAGGAGTCAAATTAAGAGCTGCTACTGTTTATTTCTAGAGGGGATTTAGAGTTTTACCCATCAACTTAAATACAGCTGTGTGTCTTTTTGGAAACCATCATGTAGCAGCTGTGACCAGATCTGCAATGGCTTACTTTACCTGTGGTGGTTGCTGCTTGCCTTGCACACACAGTTGACTTATGTTTTATAAAGATTTTGATGTTATTTTCTTAAAAAAAAACAAACCAAACATGTTATGATTATTCTGTTACTGTCGTGGAGTATGTGCAATGATTACTGTTGTAAATAAGGGAAAAATGTGGATCGCTTGTAAAAGTCTTGTGGTTGAAATGCTAAAACTGAACCTTCCTCTTTCTCAGGAGAATGTTGTCTTGTCGTCTACTTCCTTTGGACTGATGTTAGCAGAATGACCGAGCAGTGAGAAAAACACTCGTCAAAAACACTATATTTTGTTATAAATCTGTAAAGATATTAGTATTATACAGCAAGTGTCGTGGCTGTTTGCGGTGATATCTAAAGGTGGAATAGTGTTTGACAAAGAGCAATGAATTTAAAATACAGTTTTCCATTAAGACATATTCATAGACCATTCACACTGCTGGATTGCATCTGTTCAGATGTTAGTTTATGTTAACAGCTGCTTAAATTCACCCATATGGTGAGTAACTGTCTAAATATGATGCAGCATTTGTAAATGTTAAAAGTGTACAGAGATCCGTCTGTATTATCTGTGAATAACTAACATCAAACTGTGTTACTGTGTAGTGAGCAACACATTAATGCTGTTGACATTGTGGAGTACAATTCTCAAGTGTTATGCATGGTCAAAATAACAGTCCTTGTCAATAAATAAACGTGTTTATTGATGATAACTTCTCAAATATCTTCTCCTCTCCTGGTGTTTTTCACTACAATGTCCTCCAAAAAAAAAAACTTCAAACAACATACACTTTAAACATCATCTCTGCCTTCCAGCTACTGTACGAGTGCACGGCCTGTAAGAAGTAAATCGTGTTCTCAAATGAACAAACAGACTTTCTAGCTTCAACATTTCAATATTTAGGTTTGCTGCTTGCCTTTTTTTTTTTCTTCCTGAATGTGACAGTTATGACTAGAGGCTACTAGAGCAGGTTTCTCAACAGAAAATACTCGAGATCACAAGATAACACAAAGGAGAACAAGTCCCTGCCTCAGCTCAAACCATAGACGACGAGAAGAAGAAGAAGAGAAAAAAAAAAAAAAGGCAGAATGGTGAAAGATTAGCCCTTCCTCTCTGAGTACAATAACAAATGAGTCTTTTCACTTCACAGCCACGGTCCATGTCCAGTCTGCACACTTTGTGTCTGCGAGGGTGAACGGTCCTGAAATCATTCCATGAAGGGCAAGTTCTCGACATGTCACCCTTTGAATGTTCAAGCGTGTGTTTATTGTCAGACACCACAGATGTGGAACAGCTCCTGGTTCCTGCAGAAGACACCGCTTCTGACCAGACCTCAGAGCAGCGTGAGCACCGGAGGAACTGGCTATAGTTTCAGACTTGGCCCTAGAAGTCTCTCTCCACACACACACACACACACACACACACACACACACACACACACACACACACAACACACACACACACACACACACACACCTTTCTGCCGTGGAGACCAGCCTCCGTGTGCTCTCCTGGTCTCCGAGCCACCTTGCAGCCACTGTTAGCTGCCCTGGCTGAAGCTGTGCATGTGGGTGAGATACTGGGTGAGACCCTCCTCCCCTTCCTCCTCCAGGTGCTGTTGGTAGCACTGGAGAAGCTTGGCGGCGCTGGCCTCTGATTGGACCCCGCCGGCCGGCAGGCAGGCCCCTGACATGTCCAGGACGATGGTGGTCAGCGCTTTGATGTAATTCTTAGCCAGGGTCAGTGTCTCGATCTTGGACAGCTTCTTGTCAGTCTTCACATGAGGGATGGCCTCGCGCAACGCTTGGAAGGCGTTGTTGAGTTTGTGCATGCGCTGGCGTTCCCGCTCGTTGCTCTCCAGTCGGCGGACGCTGCGTTCTTTGGTGCTAGAGCCATGTTGTCTCCGCCGCCGCCCTCCACCCACTCCTCCTTGTCGCTTCCTGTCCCCGCTCCTCAGCGACCCCCTCCAGGAGCCACCGATCCGCACTGAGGCCTCTGAGCCTTCCTGCTCACTGGAGCCAGGCTCTGGTTCTGTGTCTGCTTCTAGTTCTGGCTCCGGGTCAGACCAGGTCCTCCTGGATGATTTCACAGCTTTCCCTTTGGACTTCATCCTGCTGCCACCTTCCCCTCTCTCTCTCTCTCTCTCTCTCTCTCTCTCTCTCTCTGACGGTGTAGATCTCACAGCTTCAATAGGCCTGGAAGAAAAGACATGAATGTTAAGAGACAAGGAGAACAAGCTGAAAATCTTTAAATTTTTTCTCTCAGTCAGCCTGTAATCCCCAATTTACTGTGTAAGCCTCTCTCCAATTCAAACAGCCTTGCATCCTGTTGTATCTAATCAGCCTCTTGCAGTGTGAAAACCCCATGATGTTGGTCTGTTAATCTACGACTCCCTTATCCCCACAGTCCTGAGATAATGTCCATTTCAAGGTTACACTCACAAAAACACAGAGACCAGCCAGCAGCACTCAGCAGCAGCAGCAATGCTCTTTAACTTCACTTGAACCAGAAAATGGTTTGGCTTGAAACACTGGAGCCGATGAATCAGTAAATAAACGTCCCGGTGTCAGTGACTGTTACATGTTGAAATATGCTGTTGTGAATTCACAAGCAATGGAAATGTCTTTCAACCATATTATCAAATATGCTGATATTAAAACTTATTAGATAAAAATGTTTTACATAGATTAGTGTAAACACCAAAAAAAGAAAATAAAAGGACAGAGTGATTCACCATCCCTTTAGTTTTCCCCTTCCCTCTTTATTTCCCTAACCCAAGTTTAATCACCCCAACGGTAGTGTCAGAGCTGATATGAGATAAACAGCCAGTCAAATTCATCCACTGTAGTAAATGATACACACACAGCAACAATGAGAGTGAATTAAACACCACAAAATTAACTTTTTTCTTTTAATAAATAAAAAGCCTTACCTTGGAAGTTAAACTAACTTTCCTCCTTTTACAGAAAAAGCGTCACCATGCAGACGGTCAGTGAAAGCACCATCACATAGAGGAACGAGCAGCGGAGCGTCACCGAGCCGCGCACTCACTCAGACAACTGTCACATGTGCGCTACCTGTAGCTGACTGATGTACACGTCGCGCTGCTCAGCCAATCACAGAGCAGGCTCACTCCCTGCGGCTCCTCGCTCTGTCCCCAGCTGCCAGCAGCCTCCTCCTCTTCCTCCTCCTCCTCCTCCTCCTCCTCCTCCTCTTCCTGCTGCACAGCCACAGTGTCACAGCATTATAAAAACCATGTAGCTCTCATAATTACTTAAATAAGGATTTGTTTTAATTAAATTATCCTACCATTTGCTTAGGCAAAATAAAAGTAGTAGTTCTCACAAATGGCAATACTACACTGCAGAAATACTCCGTTACATGTTAAAGTCCATTCAAAATTGTACTTAGAAATACAGAAGTAAGCTATGAGTAAGACAAAGTATAAAAAGTTAAACTATTCATCATGCTGTTATTATCAGATCATTATTATTGATGTTATAGATTTTAGAAGTGGAGCAAATTTTAATCTATAAGAGTTCATCATCATATTTTATAGACCGATCACATATTTTATGTGTGAAATATTATTCTCCAAAGTAACTAGTAGCCTAACTGCTGCTATATGAAGCAAAGTAAAAAAGTAGAAAATGACTTTACACCACTGATGATAGCTGATATCTGTGTAGCATCAAGGATCACCCACAAAACATGCAACGACTCAGTGTTTTTCCTCTCGTTATTACTACTGCTGATGTAGAAATATCATCATATCAGCATCATGGCGTCACGATTTCAAGTAAAAGCCACATTAGTAAACATCATTTAATTGTGAAAATGAATGTGCATGTTTTGGATGAAAATGAAAAGCCTCCTCAGAGAGATACTGAAGGTGACAGATATCATGACTCGTCACCACATGTTTTTAAAGTGATATCGTTCCCAATCTACAGTATGAGGAAAAAAATGTATTTCCATGTCTGGAGTGAAATTTCAATGTGCTTCTTACTTTAAAGAAGAGCATATTGTGTCACTCTTCTACACATTGCTCTTCCACAGTACTACAGTCCGTGTTCAAGAAGAAATGTAGTGTTTTCTCACCTGAATTGCAGGTGAACTGATCTTGTTTTGGCCCTGCTGTGAGGAGTGAAGCGAGACGGTTAAAAGACAGTAATACTGCGTTTTGGTTCCTTTAACCCTGAGCAGTTAACATAATTTCCATTGTGGCTTATCATCTCCCTCTGCTTCATTTGAATACAGTCCTCCAGGCTTCACCTGAACGTACAGACGCACGGCCAGGTCTCATTTAAATTACGTCACATTATTTACTTTTTTTATTTTTTTGCTCTGCAGTGCTTCTGTGAAGAGAGGGTAATGTAGACTGCTGGACGCCCTCAAACTACAGTTGAACTGAGTAAATATACAACATGATTAACATAATTAACACTTTTTGAATAATCACCATCACACCCCTGCCACACATGGATGTGTGATCGGCTGTAATCTTGCTTTGTCTGTTTGACCTGGGGCCCCAAACACAACTGTTGGCAGTTGGGATTATTGCCCTTTCCTACTGTGGCAGATAGTGGAGCCTGAGACAGGGCCGTGGTGTGGAAGAGACATATACTAGTAGTAATCACAGTTTCTTAAAGCTTTTTCTGGGCCAGTTTTAGAAATGTTTATTCCCTTTTTTAGAAAATACTCATTATGATCATCTTATCTTAATATTGTTGATCATTAGTTTGTTGTTGTTATCTATTATCACAGATAGACTAACCTTACGTTTTCTACACAAACGCCTCGGAAATACAGAAGTGATAGATAAAAACGCTTCCCACGCCATCGCTCAATATGTCAATAAACCCCGCCCCCTTAGCCCCGCCCCTTTTTGCTCTTGCAATGGAGCCTCTGGCCGAGGTCATCAGATGGGGCCCAACCATAAGATGTGTAAATGTAGGTTGAGCCCAACATAAAAATTTCCCTTTATGTGGACAACATCTTGCTGTATGTTTTAGAGCCCGCGACTTCCGCTCCACATCTTGTTCATATCATCAGTTTTCTGGTTCGTAGTGATGCCAGTGCGTCGCCTCAGAGATGTTCAAGGCCAGTTTGAACCCTCCTCCGCCCAGATTACTGTCCCCCCCCCCCCACAGAGGATCCCACTGTTTATAATTCAAGGTCACACTGCTTCATGCCGGGTATGATGGACTTCCCATGGGATAAAGAAAATGTGTGTTTATTTGAGGGTGCATCCTTTTTGTTGTTTGAACAACTTCAAGAAAAATTAGACTCCTTCAGATTCATAACTAGTAAAACTCCTTTCAGTATTAATGCTCAGAGGTGGAGCAGCTACTTCAACTAAACAATCCATAACTCATCTCTTCTGTAACGTCTTAACCTAAGTGATGTGTTGAATGTACAGGATATGGGACCATTCAGAGCAGATATCAGTGTGTGACTGTCGCAGTTTAAGATCTCCAGCTTCCACCTTTGTGCTTAAAATGTAAAATCCCAGTATATAGGGAATTACACTCATTGTGTCTCTGTGCTAAAGCCCAAGCACACTGGATGCATGTGTGGTTTTGCATATGAACCCTGTCTCTTTGCTCCAGGGGCATCCAAGGCAAAACTGCCCCCCACCCCCTTTTGTTCCTTGCTTATGCACTGTGAGTGTAATGCCCCTTTTGTCACTGGGCGTTTATTATTATACCTTGACTTTTGTTTTAATCTTAAAAAAACACCTATGCAGGAAAAATAATAGTGAACATATATCGCAAAATAATTCAAATGCATTTTTAAATGCAACAATTTCAAGGCTAAGTGACACGTTAGCTCGAAAGTCGGGAAAACGAAACATCCGAAAATACTTTGGCAATAATAAAAACAAACTTTATGGAAGCTGACAGTTAAAAGCATTTTATGAATGAAGTCAAAGGATTTGGCTTTTTGTAACATTAACACTTGTGTTTAAATATTGTGAATAACAACAATAATTTACAGGTGTGTTGTTCCCAGTTCTCAGAAGCAAACACTTTTAGCATGTGTCCTTGAACAGCCTGTGTGTGTGTGTGTGTGTGTGTGTGTGTGTGTGTGTGTGTGTGTGTGTGTGTGTGTGTGTGTGTGTGTGTGTGTGTGTGTGTGTGTGTGTGCTTATGAACACTAAGACTGGTCCTGCCAGGTTTCCTTTCCTCCTCAGGTACACTGTATCTAATCAACCAAACCTCGCTGATGCTGGCTCTGTGGAAACATTATCTATTACTTTTAGTTTGTTCAGTTTCTGCCTCCATTGGCCCTAAGGCTTACACTGTTTATTTAGCCGCAGCCGCTGATAAATTCTGAGCTGAATACACTTCAGTAATGAGGCAAGTAAACAGGGCCTCCACAAGCACGCTCTGTTTGAGCAAAACAAACTGTATAAACAACATATACTCGACCAGATTAACCTGGAATTGGTTGAATCCGACAATTTAAAGATAGAAGTGGGATTTCAGACACAGATGACAATTTATTAAACTTGTGTAAGTTGGAAATGAACACATTTGTGTCACTGCTTCACAGCTCAGGTCCAAGGACACAAGCTGGCGTGAATAGCAGCTCCCAAAGAGGTTTGCAGCTGGAAAGGTACCAGCTCTGTTACGCAACTGGCTGTTCTTTCACATCCGAGCCAGTGGTCATGTCATACCAACAACTGTTAAAGCTGAATGCACTGTCACACAGTCCTGCCTGGCTGTGATGTCATGAACGGCAGGTGCTTTGAATCCATTTGGGGCAGAGAGGAAAAGATAGGGGGAAAAAAAAAAGAAAAGCCATTAAAATCCCTGACTCATCATAAAAGAGGAGGGAGGTGGGGAGATGAGTTGGAGGTGAGGAGGACGAGATCTGGACGATTAGTCAGTTTTTCCATTAGACCAAGGCCGGCTGTCTGAAAGAAAAACAAGTGTGGATGTCACATTAGACCATGGTGACAGTGAGACGGCCTCTGGCTGAAGACAGACGGTGCGGTCGACTGCCACTGTGTCGTAAAAATCAGCAACCACAGCTCAATACGTGTGTGTGCGTTTATGTGTGTCACTCACCGTTTATCTCACAGCTCAAGGTCTGACTCAGTGACATGGGTGAGGAACAGGGAGGTTTGGGACAGAAAGTAACGCTCCGGCCTGGACTGAGCAGCCCAGCTCTGTGTCGGCAGGGAGAGGCTGCAGCGCCGAGAGTGACCCACACACTGAAAATGGCAGTTCTTCTCCAAAGCTGAGAAGTCGTCCTCCCACTCCAAGCCTGCAGGCGAAACCAACCAAACACACATTTAGTGACAATGAGCTGCCAACAGCCTTCAGCGTCTGGGTTTAGAAGGACATACAAACACTGAAGTTTGTTACCCTTTGCAGTGTCCCGCCCTGATCTTCTTACATTGTCATAAGCTTTTGTTTGAAATGGATAAAACTGTTTGTTTCCCCCCCAGATAGTCAAATAAGTTTTAATGTCAAAATATTTTTTTATTTATCAGTAAATGACAAAAATGATTATTATGTAAAGATGTAGGCTATTTTCTTAGCTGCACCTGTATAGGCAAAAATATTTCCAACCAATAACACCACTGCAGATTTTTGAACATATATATCTATAATAACTGTGTTTTGAATTCAACACTGTTACTCCCAGAATGCATCATAATATTGAAGGTAGATGCTCATTTCAGTGCAATATAATGACACAGATTGCAACCAGTGACTCCTTGAGAGGAAGAAAATCAAAGTTATGAAGTTTTCCTTTCACTGGAGTAAAAGTTGCAACATGCCGCCGTTACAAGTAAAAGTCCAGCACTGAAAACGTTACTTACAGAAAGTTAAATTGCTGTTGGTAAAAATGCACTTAAAGTATCTAAAGTAAAAATGATTCAGTGTTCTGTGAGTGTTATTCTATGATATATTTAATGTTTAGATTAATTTAGTTTAATCTGTAACAATCCTTCATATTTTATGATTTCCACATGTTATTCTTCTGTAAAATCTTAATGTCTAAAGTAACTAAATAATCTAGTTATTGTACTTGAATGAAAAGTGAAATACTTGAGATTGAGTATAAACTGGTTTGAAGTACAGTAGCACAGTATTTCAGTTTGCGTACTGTCCACCACAGCAAGATGGTCTTCAGTAATGTTACGTATATACACAATTTGTAGTTAATGAGATAAACCATGCAAAACAAGTGGCATGGTCCGTCAGAGTTGTACCACTGTCGTCTGATGTAACATCTGGCAGGTTGCAGAAAGAGCTGCGTGGCAGAGATGTGCAGGGCTCAGAGTGCAGCTCCACGGTGGGCCTCTCCTACGAAGAACAACAGCGGGTGATGGCTGGAGATTGAGGAGGTTTCGAGCATCAAAACCTTGATTTACCATTAGTAAAATGATCTATTATCTAAAATAAATAAGTAAAGTATTTACCCCTTAAAGCACCTGAAGATGGCAAAATGACAAAATCAGACTGCATCACTCACAGTAAGAAGCTGATTGAGAAGATTCATTTTCACAGTATATAGACCTTTACACCTTCGCAACCTCAGTGGGAAACAAAGCTCAAGCAACAACCAAGCCACAGTGTTGATGACAGCGGGAGATCAGTACCTGATCAAACAGGTAGACCGTGACATCATCATCGAAGGACACACTCTTCCTCATCTTCACATTGCTGTCCCTTCCAGATGAGTCTCCGGGACATTTGTAGTTCTGACTGGATTTTAAAAGACCCTTACGAGTGCGAATATTAAAATTGTCTCTGATGACCATTTCATTCTGATCATCCTCATAGTTGTTGTTGGGATCAGAGGGCGGCTGGGCAGTGGGGTCTTTTAAATCAGGTGACACATTGTTGTTATCACTGATATGACAACCAGTGTTCCCTATGAATGTCCTACAATCTCGAGTGTCGCAAATGTCACTAAAAAGTGGTGCTGGTATGTCCTCACCACAGAAAATGAAAAACCTATCAGGCTGATCCATTGTAGTAGTTTGCTGCTGGGTTTTCAAATTTACATTCTTTGTGATCAAAGGGAAAATGTCCTGCATGTTTAAGATAAGTCTTGTCCATGGGGCGTCCTTTGGGCGCTCTGAGACAGAAGAAGCTAAAGACGTAAGTGCTGACTGCTGGACTGGCTCCTCTGGAAGACAACAGTGTTGAGGAGAGAGAGAGAAGGATGATGACCGTGTTGTCAAGCTCGATCTGCGGTCAGCGTTCCTCAACAAGTTAAGGGCTGCCCTTCCTCTTTGGTCACGGATACAGAAGCACGTGATTGGCTGCTGCTTCTCATCAGACAGGATCATCTGACCTGGAGATATCCAAAACTGGAGCTCTTCATCCCTGTATGAATGAGTCACAGTGTCTCAGTGGCATTTAATTTGATTCAGTTCATCATCCTGTGATGCACAAGTGAAGGAAATCAAACTATTTTAGGACCACATTATAAATTTCAGTTTGATAAACATCAGTACTGAGAGCTTCAAAAATATTATTTTTGTCCCCTGGTCCCTTTTTTCTATTAGTATTAATAACAGAATCACTAATTAATGAAAGATCTGGAAACACTGAGAAAAGATTGGGCAATAAACATGTTAAACATGTTAGAGGTTATAAACAAATGTCAGGCCAAAATTATTTGAACATAAAACCAAAGTTTTGCAGCTTTCAATTTGTCCTACAATACTTGCTGTAGTTGTGCTCATACTGTTTTCCTGTTCAGTGAGGGATTGCTGACCAAAACAGTCTGGCTAAACTGTGTTTACAACCTGTCTGATCGTGTGACTGCTCATGTTTCTTGCCCCTTGTGACTTTGTGAACATGATCCCAGATCTCAGCAATTAACAAGCATAAAGCTGGTAAGTATAAACTTATCACAACAAATGATGGACAAAACTACAAAAATAAGACCCAAGTTGTATTAAACCAGAATTATAATGTACGTAGGGGCAATTTAGCCCTGATGTTATTATAATATGGAAATTAATGAGTTAAACTTAGATAAATAGTAGATAAATACATTTGAGATTTAATATTACTGTGTGTTCATTCAAGAGGGCTAATATTTAGCTTGGTTAGCCTAGCCATCTTAGCTATCACATACAGTAAGTAATAGTGTAAGTGGACAGTGAGACAGATTATCTACCAGTTTTAAAGAGCACTTGTAGAAGCTGTAACTGTCATTAAAGGAGAATCACCACTCTGACTTCAGGCACTCGAAGCTTTTCGTTAGTGTTACATGTTTAAAGTGGGAACCAATGGGAGCTCAGTTGTTGATGGTGTGTGTTGACTGGTATGATAATTGTGCCTGTGACCTTTATGGTCTCTGTAACATGGAGCCACTATTTCAACACGATTCAGCAAACTTCGGCTGAAGATGATATGTGGGCCTTGTCTAAAGAGGACCTCCTCTTACATACAAATATAATTCCATTTCACAGTCTGTTTTGTCTTTTCTTAATCCACTGAATATGTGAAGAGGCCAGACTGCCCTTCTGTGTCTGTTAACAACAGGATGTACTAAAACTGATTTGTCAGCCTTCGTCCAATGGATGTAACAGCGCGCACACAAACGCACGCATGCACACAAACACATACATTATTTGGCCAGTCACTCCTGTGCTTGAATAAATATCGGGGCCCATCCATCCGCGGAGACAAAGACGCAATAGGAAACTTTCACCGCTCTGCAGTAACCAAGCAACCGCTGGATGAGTGACTCAGGAAAGGAAGAGAGGAGCTGACTCACAGCAGCTGTGACGTAAAGGATGTAAAAGGAAACACACACACACACACGCACACTACTGTATGGTCTCACACACACAGGAACACACACACACACACACACACACACGTATGCAGTAGGCCATGAAGCTTGTAATCTGCCCTGTTTCAGGTAAATTAACACCTCACTGTGTAACAGGTGGAGGGGCTCAGGGAAGGACAGTTAATAAGACCAAACAGCCAAAACAGGAACAACACTTCTTAGGTCCCACCACATCCAGAGAGGAGGACACACACATGTCAAACCCTCTGTGTCTCCATCAGACCATCAGTACACCACAGTAACAGAAATCAAAATGATACCGTTTCTTGTTTCCTTTGTCACTGCATCTCCTTGTAGAAAGCCATTTCAAACCATCCAATGAAATCGTCAATGCAGCTCCACCCCTGAAGTATTCTAACTCTGTAGAAATAAAGAGAGGAACATGGTTATCAACTGATTCGCCTCGCTCCGAAATCTTGCTGCATCATGATGCTGCAAAAAATGTGTTGCAATATGCTATACCTCTCTGCATCCACCATGCATGACACCAGCACATTTCTCCTCCTACCTTGCATTCTGTGAGCCCCGCTCTTTCCCCCCGGCTTTTACTGCACGACAGAAAGCTCATCGAGGGCACGGCAAGACACAAGCTAAACATATGGACGGAGAGAGGAGACAGAGAGATGCACAGAAAAAGAGGGGGGGGGGGGGATCCAGCAGGATTGAGATTGAAAGAGTCAGGGGGAAAATGAAATGAGGGGAGTAGATCAGAGGAGGTAAGGGGGGGGGGGGGGTGAAAGGACAGTGAAGGAAGGCGATAGAGAGGAAGAGGTATAAAAGGATGGGAGGACAGACAGAGGACAGAGAGCTCATATGTACAGCACACTCCCGGGAGGCTGCTGGACTTTCTGCAGAGTGCAAGATGGGGATCAATAACTTATCTGGTCTAATGTAACGCAGCTGTCTGTGCTGATAGAGCGTCACTGTCACATAGGCAACCGTTACTGTCTATTATTCTCATGTGAATACCAGTGTGATTGTAGCAGTAAAACTGGAAACTGTTATATTAATTACAAGTTTGCCATGCTTGTGTTTTATGTCAATACACTTCTCTGTTTGATCAAAGATCCAAAGAAAACTATTTTATCACAAAATGAGCCTCCATCATTAAAGAAAAGAGTAAAATCTCTTTCAAAGTTATTATACGTTATACATTACATTATTCTTATATCTCACGCCTTCAAGCCATCAGATATTGAAGGAACCTTTGGGGAGATGTTGTCATTTCAATACATAGTGCCCAAGTTGCAAGGGTTCAAAAGCAACTGAACTTGGCTACTAAATGTTTCTCGTGTAATTGTGGTTTCAACATTAGTTCATGCACGGAAAGAGCTCACGTGTGGCTGAGAGTTGACCGACCTCACCACCGAGGAGGATGTAAGGCTGACATGTTTCCTTGTCAACGATCAATAGAAGAGTTCGTGACCAGAATCTCAGAGGAGGTGCAAGGTGCAAACGCCCGGTAAGCCTCAAAAGCAGAAAGGCCAGGCAGCAATTCACAAAAACACAGACACCGGAGATCTCTGCAACAAAGATTTATGAACTGATGAAACAAAAAAAAAACAACTCTTTATAAACGTTGGAAAGAGTGGTCTTGTGGTCTTAAGAGTGTATATTTCAGGGATTTGTGGGTAAGTATCTTGAGGGAGTGTTTTTTGTACATGGTCTCACCAGATGCAACAGTGAACGTTAGCTCCCTCTAGAGGTTAAAAGCAGAATCACATGGTGGTGATTACTGCAACTATAAATCTAACTAGTATTACAATTCCTACTGCTACTGCATAGCTCCTTTGTTTCTGCTGCTGCTGTCAGTTGTACTATAATATCATTCATCATTAGTATCGTCATTAGTAACTTTATTATATAGGATGTTCCTGCTGGTTCAGTCGTCCCCCTGGCAACAAAATCACTGATGCTGGAGTTCTGCTTTACACACCCAGACAGCATCAGGATGTTGTTCCCAGGAGGCGACAGCGTCACCATTCAGTCCATCTCTGGTTCCCGAGACAGAGGGGAAATGAGGGGGGAAGAGACGGGTAATAAAGCAGGAAATAGGAAAAGAGACATAGAGATGGACAGATGGTGTTTCCATTCAGAACTCCTGTCTTCGGGACAGGAGTTCTCCTCTCCCTTCTCTTCATTTTTATGCAGACGTCCTCCATCGTGTCACCCAGCAACCTGCAACTTACAGTGTTTCAGTGTAGTCAACTCTTTTTTCACCCGACTTAGCAGAACATATGAGGATGTGGCGCAGTCAGGGAACTGAGGGCCGTCTCACTGTCACAAAATGTGAGCCGGTTCCGGTCTATTTCACATTCTATTTTCACATTGGAGTTATGATTGATGTGTCCTGTCTGAGTTTCTCATAATCTGATATCTCAACAACTTGTGTATCTAAATGTCAGATGAATGAATGATACGCCTTTGGTTTCAGGCCATCTGACTGACTGGGAAGAAGCTGAGGGAGTCTAACAGTTGTGTTTTATTATCTGATGTAGTTTATTTAAGCAGGGCAAAGCACTGGACATATTTTCTCCACCGATCTACGCTTCTTCTTTAGCCAAGGGCATGCTGAAAGACGACTTGCCAACTCTCTCGTCATGACTACAGTGGACTGGCTCGATTCCCCGCAGCGCGCAGGGAAACCCGACCTCACGACGCATCAGCAGGTGAACTAGGAAAAAGAATGTGTCTGTTGCGCTAAAGAGGGTGAGGACAAGCCTAAGCAACGAGGTGACACTTCAATTTGAATTTTTTTAATTAACTGGTTTGGGCTTTGTGTGTCTCTCTGCTCCAATTGAGTTGTAACCTGCACGGTATACGCCAGAAGAACTGTGCAACTATCCTTTTACACTGCAGGCGCAGAATCATCATATCCACCCGGCAGACGGCAAGTGACACCAAACAATCCGTGAGAGGAGGGTAATTGGAGATCATTGGGCTTATTCTGAGCATGCCAAATACACCATGCTTGAAGACTCGAGAGGAACATATGGAGCTTCGGTCTCCGAAGTCACTGTCCGACACCAGTGAAATGGGGCACCGCAAAGCAATATGGGTAACATGGGAAAACGAAACATCCAGTGAGGACGCTGGCGGTGCTGTTTGCAGCCTTTATTTGGACACAGCGGGGTCTCACGGCTGCAGAGGAGAGTGGCCGAGAGGGAGTGATATGTGACACTAAAATAACAGCATATAGAGTGGTAAATATGTCATGACATGCACACGTTTGTTCAAGATGCGAGGCTTCAGCAGTAATAAAACTCCAACTTCCCCTGTCGTTAACATGTAAAAGACGCTGGGGAACCTTTTTTTTTGCAGCCTTTGCATTTAAACTGATAGCAGCCAGGGCGCAGCTCTGCATGTGGTCGTGAACTGACTGACTAATTTGTTGCAAATGAGCACTGGCCGGGGCCACAGAGCAGTGAGCCATGCCATTAACTCCCTTTGTAGGGAGAGAAGACTTTTCTCTTGGGTGAGAGATTATAGGGTCTTAAAAGTGTTTGCTGACAGAGTGTCTTTAATATGATGACATAAATGTGTAATCCATCTCAGATCGCTGGCTGAGTATTTATGAGCCTCTGTTGACAGCAGTACACCTGCTCTTCCCCGGTCCAGACCTGGGAACAGTGCCCGCCTGAACTAGCACCACTGCTGCCAAGGGCACTGCCATATTGGGTGAACTATGAGTGTGTGTGAGTGTAAAGAAAAGAGGGGGGGGGGGGTGAGTGTTTGTATGCTAAGGTGTAACAAAACAGAGAGGGAGCTGTGTGAGGAGGGTGGGTCTGTGTTGGTGGAAGGATTTGGTTGGATGGAAGTAGTGTGTGTGTGGGGGGGGGGGGGGGTAAGTCTATCTTTACTCATTCTCTGGTGCTATGAGAGCACAGATTACTGAGAGTCATTTATTACTTCATCATTCACCATATAGAATCCCTTTCGTGACAGAGGGAGAAATAAATATCCCTTCAAAGAAGATGTCAATATCAGTACACAACAGTGCACAGTGGGATCAGTGAGTCACACTACGCAGGCCATAGATCCCAAGTGTGTTCAGTCAGGGTGTTTTCATGTAGTGTCAGAGGGAATGTCACTGCCTCCATAATAATGACAGTGACAGCTGACAACAATGACTCCCACACAGAATGATGGATCATAAAAGCAGAAATATTCCCACTTATATAAATTATATAAATCTACAGCAATAACCAAAAGCTGTCAGTTGTTTTGTCACACGGTAGTAGTGGATGCTGTGATGTTATGTTATGTCACCTTCTTTGTCTTTGTCTTGCTTCACCAAACAAACAACAAAAGAAAAAGAAATATGCTCACTTCAAAGCGCTCATTTTCATGGATTTTTGTTTGAGCTGTAAAAGCTTGCATTTTTCTATTTCACTTAAAACAACTTCATAAGTTCTGCAAAATGCAAAGCACAAACAAACAACCCCGAGATCCGAAGTTCATATGCATCAAGTAAAACATACTAGTTTAGAATATGCATCTCAGTAAAATGGTATAGCAGATTCACACAGAAAACTATTTCTATATACAGTATATTCATGTTAATTAAGTTTTCAGTTGTGTTTACCAAAGCATGAAAACCTAATAAATGCTTGCACCATATTCAAGAGCTACGCTTACATTGATGGTGAGGGATGGTGCAGCTAGTTATGGATGGATCTGAAGGACAAATGTATTATTTCTGCAGTGTCTCCATGTATAGGTAATTACAAACCGAGAGCTACAACACAAGCAGAGATGCTGTTATTCTGTTGGTTAAAAACACCTTTGCAACGTGTCATTGCAGCTGGCTACCACTGTACGGCAGCAGAGTGACAGAGTTGGTTTAAAACACAAACACAAACTGTGAACACAACATGCAACAAAGGCCAAGAAAGACAACAGCTTTTAACACTTAACCATTATATCAGTCTGGTACTAAAACCAGTGATGAAAGGCCTGTCTCTCACTTCGTGTGCACGCATTTCAGTCTCTGCACTTGTGCCATTTAAAAGGTTGAGCAATGGGTGCGACAGTGTATGTAAACACTTACCTCATCCCGTCCTGTAATCAAACCACAGCTAAGGGACCAGCTGAGCAAAATGATATTTCAGCAGGAACATACAGTTAACACGCAGTAGCCACACACACACACACACGCACACACAAGTGAGGAGGAATCTACTTGAAATGTCAGTACTGCTGGCAGGAAAAAGACAACGGGAAAAGTGTTGAAAAGCATGACCGTGACCCCTGACCTGTGCGACCACACTCACACAGGCACACACACTTGAACAGGCGCAGGCTGAGACAGCTGTGGAACTCCTCGACTGGTTTAAAGTGTTTATGGAAAGGCTTGAGACTGAACGCTCGCTGACAGAGCTCTCATTTACACACACATACACAACCCCGATCAGATAAGAGCAGATCTGTTTCAGCGGCTAATCTTAAATGTGATGAGGTTTACAGGGGCCTGTGGCTTTGGAATATACATAAATATCTTTATTTGGGAATCAGGCACTGCCCCGGGGTATATCACACTACCTCACACTATAGAAACATGAAACAGTACACTGTACTCTCATGTCAAACCCTTACTTTTAAATGGAGACTTGTTTTAGCTGTTGTACGGGCTCTGTAACAAAGAGAATGGACTGTTCAGGGAATATATTTTGGGAAGGGTCTTAGCTTGTCAGATCTATCGTACTATGTCCCGTACATCCATCTGTCCAACACACCTATAAATCCAGCCAGAGTCTCTCGCCCTGACACCGCTATTTTTGCTGCAACCACCCAGCTGCCCCGCCTCAGAGACTTCCGAGGGAGTCCCTGACTCCCCCTCCCAAACCCATCAACCCCCTCACCCTGTACTGTCCCAGCACAAATCCTATCACTTGCATCTTAAGCTGGCTGGAATTCATCAGGCCCCCGATCCAGTTGCACAGCAGCAAACACATTTAAGTCAAAAATGTAATGAGTCAGGATTTCCCCTTAGTTACAGCTCAAACAGATGAGAAATAGAGTGGCCAGGACCAAGCGCAATGGAAACAGCTTGATCTCTATGTATTTAACATGCATCTCCTAATGTACAGTCACTCTACCAGGCTCTGACACACCACACAGGTGTTTTTCTATGTGAAATTGGAAAGCTTGACAGTGTTATGCTAAATATGAAGCTACTTCCACTGGTAGGCTAATGTAGCTTAGCATAAAAACTGGAAACAGCTAGCAGTGGGTTATGTAATTCCTTGGCCAGAGTTCTCTGGAGTCTCCCCTGGTTGTCTGGCAACTTGCCCTGGTCAAAAAATAGTTTGGCACACAACCTCTTGTAAAACAGTGACTTGTTGTTTGTCCACTTTGGTTTTTCTATGGATTAAACAAACAAGATATAATGTGTGAACTTAGTGCTCTTTAGAGGTGCTGATAGGCGAATAATGTTACCACTGAACAGAGCAAGGCTAGCTGTTTCCCCCATTTCCAGTCTTGCAAGCAAAGCTGGGTACGTCAGCTGCTAGCATCCAGACACGAGAGTGAGCGTTCTCGTTTAACTCCTCGCGAGAAAACAAATAAGTATGTTCCTGAAAAAAGTCAAAGTATCCCTTTAACTTATGTAGATGTTCAATGAAACATCGTCAGGATGGTTAGACAACTTTCGGTTTGCCACCTGTATCTTTTCCATTTATTACTAAATAATCATTTAATGGTAAAGCGACAGAAAACTTGTTTTTTTTAGTCACTTGCCTGAAGTTTGCCGCAGGCCAACACTGAAGCATAGAAAATTATAGAGAGACAGAGAGACAAAGTGAGATTAAAAAGTGTCATTATGCTGTTGGTTGGGAGAGAAACGCAACAAATATTATTGTCTGGGTAAGGGGAAGCTACTGGGCTTACTTCAGGCACACTCGCACTGAGTCAAACACATAGTTAAATTCCTTTATTGCGTTAGGGCATATCGGAGTAAAATATGGAACAAAATTCCCCAAAAAGGGAAAAAACTCAAACACGAACCAAACACCTTTGTGAAACATTATTTTCTGTCAGGGAGTTAGTGGTGTGGTTCAAGTTCTTTTTTTTGTCATTTAATTAACTGAAATGCGGCAGCACACGCTCACTGTAGATACATGCACAGGCCCACATAAAGACTCATAATGCACTGTGGACTAAATACTATAGATGCATTTACAGACAACACCGACTCACACACATCCAGTGATGAGTGATTCATGTCAAAACACAGTCGAGTAGGGAAGAGAGGGACACACACAGAAACACACACATGCACGACGCCAGACAACCACACATTTAAAGCTTGAAAGACTGGTGCCAAAACAGAGCCGTGAGATAAAACTGTTAGCAAAGACAGGGGTTGGTGGGTAGTGGTGATGGGTGGGTGAATTCGAGAGCGTCACTGGCATGCCCACACCACAGCTGGTCAGATAGAAATAGATGAAGCAGTAACTGAACCCAGGAAAAGGGAGGAGCATCCACTTTCGTCAGGGATGCATGGGTGGACAGGGTACCTCTCCTTTTCTCCGTCTGCCTGTCTCTGTCTGAGAAGCCAAACGTTTCAGTCATTACAGAGGGACTTAAAGATTTAGTCTAGCATGCAGCAGGACATTAAACCTAACCTGATGACATTATCATTTATCTGAATTAAAACGGCTTCCAAGATAAATTGTTTCCACTCAAGGCATTACACAGAGCAACTGCCTGAAATCTGACACACTGTTCTAGACATATTTTACATTTATTCTGTCCACACAGCAAAGGTTAAAGGTCAATATCAGAACATCAGGCAGGATAAAGGTTTTCCCGTGTATTGCCAATGTAAAAAAAACAATCTAGTGATGACCTAATGGTCCCACCCTCAGTACTACAGCACCACCCAGTATTCAACACAAACACGTTTCACAGATTATGATTTATCTTTTCAAACAGGATTAAGATATTGACAAAAATATAAAAGATATAAACAGCTATACCAATAACTTAGAGTGGGATATAGTCTGTCCGTCTCATGTGTTCATTAAAATACTCAAAGTATGCACCAGTTATCACCAGGGTTGTAAATCGTACAGACAGCCAACTTTTTTTTCTCCAAGGAACTTTGTTGGCGGGACACGGACCGTTTTCTACAGTGAATAATATCTTTGTGGTTTATATGTTTTAGATTTTAGCTGCATAAATGATAAAACCCATAAATCTATATGGTTGTAATAATAATAAATGATTATGAATTAATGATAAAGTGGTGACTGGTGTGAAGCCAAATCTCATATAATAAATTCCCACAAAATCCAGTATGTGTCTATGAGCCATCCTGTCAAAGTTTACTTGAGCAGCACAGTCTCTCCAGATAAGCTTTGTATCAGTATATCATAGACACAGAGAACATACAAACCAGTTCAGCACAAAACAAGAATGTAACCAGTGCTGATAGAATACGAAAGGGCCTTTAATTTGTATAAAGTGTAACCTACCATCTGTTGGTGTGATACCTACCTCTGCTGCTTTACGTGTCTTGTGCTGGTTGTCCCATTGCGCAGTATTTCCCATCAGAAATTGAAGCATGAAATAGGAACGACTGTATTTCAGGCAAGTGAAAGTACAAAGATCCAGATTCAGAAAGTTCAAACACTGACTTGTGTACTCACAAAATTTGTCTTTAATTTGTCCCAATTGTACATCAGGCCACTCCCTGTTAAGTTTGCCAAAATCGTACATGACTTTTCTCAGGTGCAAGAGAAAAAAATAAAAAGGCAAAAAAAGTTTTCTATCTACGTAGAAGATCTGTAGAGTAATCTTCCCTGTTTCCATTGTTCAGACTCCCTAACAGCTGCTCGTACCTGTCAAGAAAACAACCACCAATCGCAACAAAGTCCCTCAAATCACTTTGTTCACAGGACCGTCACTCCATCCCCATCCATCTCTCTCTGTGTCTGTCTTTTCCTGTCTATCCCATCCCCCTCTTCCTCCTCTCATCCACCGCTCCATCACGCAGGAAGCCTGGTCTTCCTGAAAACAAGCATCGGACCGTGGAAAGGGGCAAGGCCAAGGGGGGCAGGTACATGAGGGGGAACAGAGGATGTTTTTGTCATTCCTCTGCCCCTCTGGTTACTGCAGGCCTCACTGTAGTCCATCCTGAGGAAGCCGGGCTCACGTCACTCTGACCGGGCCTAGGGCCCACACGTGCTGCCTGGTAGGGCCAGTGTGACGCAGCCCAGCAGAAGCCCCTCACACAAGGGAGCTACAAAGAAATATGTGCACTGAAACTGCGGAAAACATGGCTTTTCGAATCATAATAGCATTAACAAGCACGATAAAGTCAATATGAAATCACATGGACTATAATTCAGTTACACAAAAGAGGTCAAATGTGGTGTAGAAGGATACAGGGGGCTGTGTGTTTTGTCAGAACAAAAGTCTATAATTTTGCCAGCTAACCACACTCCATTTCCTGTATGTAATAGCTGCAAACTGCCAAGGCACCTGCAAGTGTGAGAATTCCTCAGCAGGTGGTTTTCCACCAAGTCCCATTGATTGATTCACAGCACAACAAAAAAAAAAGGGCATATGCAACTAGTAGATGTTGTTTTTGGCTGACAGTTTCAGTCTCACATGAAAAAAAAAAAAAAAAAAGCTTCAAATTTGACAAAGATATGGCTCAGCCTTGCACTGCAAACCCCTCTCAACTATATGCTGTCATCATCAGGTAGTACTTGTCATGTCCAGTTATGGTGGTTTTTAGGTTTTCATTTAAACTGGTACTCTGCATGGGGACACATGAGAACTGACTGAAAAATGCATCTATTTAAACCCTGTCTCAAGGATCAGTAAACTCTGGCACCCAGAGTCTGTGCATATACAAGGGCATAGGTTTGCATTATATTTTGGGAGGACAGAGTTGTCCCTACCAATGTTTGAGTGAACTTGTTCGCACTATGTTTGGAGTGAAGTCATATCAGATCATTCTGATGCTGGCCGGGCTCTAGCCGATCGATGAAATCAATTAATTTTAAAACGCACAACTTCGTCTTCAATGCTGCCTGTCCCTGATTTGTAGTTTCCACTCTGCGGTCTGAAGCCATGTCCCGCCCACAACACGATCTGATTGGTTAGACGTCACGAGTAATAGCCTATCACGCTCAAGGCTGCTCTGCACATAGACGGTCACATAGTAGAGCGGCTCCGGTTAACGAACTGAGCTATGTGTCCAACGAAAGACAGTAGACATAATGAAGTTGTACGTCGAAGGTAAGACAGCAGACATCGTGAAGTTGTAATAAACATCACAGTCCTCTACACTGAAGTTACAACAACACCACACTCTGACGAACAAGTTCTTCTGTTGGTCCAAGACACACCGGGCAAGAGAGAGAAAGAAGCTAGCGCTAACTGCTAAGCTAATGTAACTAGCTGATCTGAACAGTATGTAAACAACTGCTGAATTAGTGAAAGTCGCTAAACGGAGCAAAGAGCTCTGGGTGCTGGAGCAGAACTAGTGTAAGTTTATATGTACAGCAGGTAGTTTGTCACTGTGATGAAGAAAACAGAACTGTTTAGACAGAGCAGCAACAAACTCTGCCAGTAACAGAAAGTCCAGAGATGTGACACTACGATGACGTCAGCACGTGAGTACGTCAACGGTCACTAACTACTTTTACTGAAAACACATTTTACTAGAGTTGAAGTAAAATCACTGTAAAATTGTTCTCAGATAAAAGTACAAAGTAAATAATGTCTCTGAGTAAACGTCTTAAGTTACATATTAAGAGGAGAGGTAAAACATATGCTGATAATAATAATATATGGTAAAACTATTAAATTAAAGAACATTTTTAGGCTGCCAGGTGAAACAGTTCACAGGTGAGAACAGCACTGAAATCAACCAATTAATTCCAGTCAGGCACTTTGCAGTTTGTGCATACAACTGATAATTACTAATATACACTCAGTTGTGAGTTTATTAGGAGCAGATAGAAAAAACCTATGTAGTATGTGTGTATTCAAACTAGTTCTTACTTAAGGATTAGCTAAGTACTTACATCCAGTAAGTACCAGGTGTAACAGTCATAGCTAACTGAATTAACTGACAAAACTGGCATTAATTTGCCATAATTATGTTTTCTTAAAGAAGCTTTTTATAAGTTTTGCTATCGCTACATAGCCAAAATTAGCATTAACAGTTGTTTACCTACCGGTCTAGAGGAAATGTTGTGAGTTCACTCAATGTTAACTCTTGTCTCCATCACGTTTTTTCTTCTACTGAAGTTAGCATGATAACCAGCTATCCTGGTCCGCCCCGCAACTTTCCAATAGCGACTCACTGTAGCCTCCAGTCTGCCCTGAAGAGACAGTGCTGCCCAGAGGTATTATTGTGTTGTAATCGCATCTACGCATATATAAATAAAACTTTTCAGTTCGTTTTTTCAGATAGCCAATTGCTTCCCCTCATGAAAATTACCTAATTATAATTTGACAGCTTGTGAGGCTACAGTGAATTCCTGTTTACAGAGTTGAGCGCTTTCAGTTGGAAGGTGCTAGACATTTAGCTAGCAACAATAAGTTTTAATCGTGTAACCCAATTTAGTACGTCACTATTGTTTGAAATTACTAGTAGTTAACAGGAATTTAGGAGGGACTTAGACTAAATGTAAACATTATACACATTAAATTAACTGTTAATTTGCCACTCAGAATATGTGAATTGTACACTTATCTTATACCTACAGTATACCCTTGGTTTATCATTTTAAATTAACACATTCATTTGAGAACATAGCTTTTCATGGGCTAAAACATGTGAGAACAAGGTGATTGTGAGTGGAGACAGCTCCATTGAGCACAGCCTGAAAGTGACAGAGGCCATAATAACAGGATGTTTACAGCCTGTGGAAACATTGCCAGGGACGACCACGGGCAGGCAGCAACTGTAGCTGGAAACACTAGTGAAGAGGAAATGCAGGCCAGCCAGGTTCCCTCTAGATGCACCAAATATAACCTCACTGAGTGCTGTTTTGTTTACAGACAGATGCAACCTGACCTGGGTCTGTTTTGGTAGATTCGAATCCATTATGACCTTTGAACCTCCACAGAAATCTTTAAAACACAGTTGTGCAAATGCAAAATACTCTGTCTTTCAGCCTCCCTTTCACACACACACACACACACACACACACACACACACACACACACGATGTCTGAAGTGGTCAGCTGCAGGTGACAGCAGACAGAAGGACACTGGTGGTTTCTGACACTGGGGGGGGTAAAGCCTATTCACTGTCACCAGTTGTGTCTTTCTGCCCATTAGTGGTCACATATTACACCAGGCTGCAACATCCAGCACAACAGAGTCTCCGCCACGACCATGGCTATCACCGACTTTCTTGCAGCTTCAGACATCACTTCAGCTATCAATGCTTGTAAAGGTGAGGAAGCCATTTTTGGGGGGGTCATATTGGGTTATATATTGAAATATTTGTTCTTGTCCCAGGAGGTGAGGCCTTTGGTTATGCATTTCACTGTAATTACATGTTACTTCGGGGGAATAGGGATGCTAGTTGTTGCCTACTGTGTATCAATATTTTAATTTACTTGATCTAATCAAGTTTTATCCGTTGTTTCACTTTCAGCGAAGGATTCCTTTAGCCCAAAGATGTTTTTCAAAACTGTGGGTTTATCCAAGAAAAGTCCGACAGAGATCGAGCGAGTCTTTAAGATCTTGGACCAGGACAAAAGTGGCTACATAGAGCAGGATGAGTTACAGTTGAGTTTTATACAAATATCCCATGTATATGAATATGCACACCATCTCATGTATCAAGCTGTATTTCATCCAAATGTTTTCTGAGAACAGAAAAGGACGATACTTTCTGTACACTTGAGCTGCAGTATTGGGTTTCTATCCGATGCAGCACATTTATTTATTTATATATTTATTTTGTTGGATGTTAGGATGTTCTCTTACTGTGGTGTTACCTCCCCCGTTCTCCATCAGACTGTTCCTGCAGAACTTTGCCAAAGGGGCAAGGCCCCTGACCGCAGCTGAGACCAGAGCTTTCCTCCTGGAGGGAGACTCAGATGGAGATGGGAAGATTGGCTGGGAAGGTAGGCAGGTCTGAGGGGCACTTAACTATAGGTGCTGCATTGTATTTTCTGTTTTGTTTGTTGCTATAGGCAACTGAAGTGCAGGTACAACAATCACCTCACACAATGTGTCACTGCCAGAATTACAGACTTCATTATGTTAGGTATTTTTGTAGCTGTTGAAGATGGATGCAGGAAGATGGTGTTAGCTAGAGGGAAAAGGACTTTATAATTCAGCTTTTCTTTCTCTTTTTCCAGAGTTTTCTGCGCTGGTCAAGTCTTCATAAGGCCTGCACAGTCTCTTGATGATATGTTGTACGGTGATGATCTCAGGATGAACTTCTTTTTATAATGTTTAGCTACAATAAATCCCATGGACTCATCCATGTGTTTAGAGTCATAAAATAAAATACATCAGAGTTCAAATGGAAAATTATGTAATATAGTAATTCAAGTAAAACTCAAATTAAATATTGCCTCTCTGCTATGTGTCTTTCCCTGCCGGAAGAGTTCATAAATAAATCTACTTTTCGCCATCAAACATGAATGTGTTTTTTGTCTGTTTTTGCCTTGTCAAGATGAGCTGAAGTTTCTCTCTCGTGTTTATGTTACATCGAGCACTTTAAGAGGTCCGGCCTCTGCAGGGGCTCAGGGGGCTTCGGTTTCTCCAGTTAACAACATGAGCAACTTTCCGCTGTGAAAATGACACGTTTCTCATTCTGGCAACCTCAGCCTGACGACCTAGGTGGAGGAGTATGGTGTGAATTATATGTTTACACTTACACAACATGTACTCAAGATCTAGCCTATTTTCGTTTAAATAATTGTGTAGGTGAAAATATCTTATTTGAAAGACTATTTTATTGTTTACTACCATAAAGCTTAGTAAATTAAGACACTTTGTGCCCAAATATCGCTCCAGCTGTGAGTCAAGTTATTCCAGTTCGTCATTACCTCTTCACCGTGAAAACTATGTTACAGATGTTACTATTTTTTAATAATAGACCATCTATAAATCCGAGTTTTTGAAATAAGTTTCTGAAATAAATTACTAAGCCCACAAGTTTGTGTCTTCAGAGTCTCTACAGCATAAGGCCACTCATCTTCCTCCACAAATATAATAAATATGAATATTATACTCAGTTTTTTAATTTGAAAGAATATTTTTGCGTTACATTTCGCTGCAGGGAAGTTGTTTGATTTGCTCTTGTAGTGGATGACATCAGGACAGTATTCACTGGCTTTTTGGCACTGTGGTCTTAGCCACTGTGTAGGCTTGAAATGTTTATTGGTGTGATTGCAGATGGGTGGGGGGGCAGAGTTTTGGCCCAGCCTGGCACAGACTGTTGGATCAAAGGCAGCTCTGGCAGACAGAGATGGGGGGGTCTGAGAAAACAGTGATAGGGGGACTGGGTGTCTGGCAGAGCTCCAGCAGTGCTGGCCCGAGGAAGCCGAGGACTTGCAGTGACCCAGCAGAGGAGCTCGGGGACAGGATAGAGTTTCTGGGCCAGAACGTTCACAGCACTTCTGTCAGTGCGGCACATTTATTTGCAACTTTCTCTCAGATGGCAAACCACTGCTCTGCTGGGAAGAAGAGGGTGACAGGGGAATATGGGTCACTTCTATTTCTGCTGCAGCGTGAGGGGGCAAACACCTATGAAAACTTTAAATTCTTGTCAGGAAGTTGATATTTTAAAGTAATTTACTAACCCTAGATGGTTATTAAACCAGGGGAAGATGAGGTTTCGATTTCTAAATATTCCACAAATTTGCTACAAAAGAGAATTTCAAATATAAACGTCAGAATATGATGGCGGAGCATCCCTCACTTTCTCGAATTACAGACGTTCATAGCTTTGCTTAATGGGTTTCATCTCTGCTGTGAGATATTTGTAATTTAAGCCTGATATTGAAGGAGGGCAGGAATAGTTACAGTATCTAGGGCCCAGTCGTTTGAGGTGAGAGACCTCATTTGACCACAGCAAATGTTAAAGGCCAAAGATTAGTTTTACAGAGCTTTTAAGAAGATTTGAAATGAAAAGGAAGCAGAGTGAAATTTAAAAAAAAAAAAAAAAATGCTGGCTAGGGAGAGAGCATACGTGTGAAAACACTAAAGTGGAGGAAGTGACCAATTAGACAACATACTTAAGCTGCACTTAAATTGAGAACTTATTCTATGTAAATATGTGGAAACTGAGTGTTTTCAATAGAGGCTTTATCAGAAATTTTGCACATACAGTAAAATCATGTTAGTCGCAGCATCATCTCAATACTGCCACCTGATGTATAACAGGCACATGACAACCTGCAGCCTCTCGGGAGCAAACATGGGCATGGAAAGACCCCTGGACCAGTTACTTACTTCATTTCATTGTTTAGAGCAGTGTGAGAACCGCGCCTTACTACACCAAGGCACTCAAGTGTTAAGATGATGATATGATATCAACTTTCAGTGTTTCCTCAAATAGCATCTCAAATAGTTTCATTGCCTTAATGATCTGAATGAGTGTCAGGGGTCATAAAAAATAAGAAATAAAACCTGGTGGATGATCCTATGTAGGACTGCTATAAATTAAATCACTTCACTGAATCCCTCCAGCCAAATCCCACCCCACCCTAGTGTGATGTACTGTTTATCTCATCATCTTGTGTTTGTTTTCATTATTCGTGTCCCCCTTTTTATTCATTCTTACACCTTATGATAGTGATTGCATTCACATGAAAAAAAATGCATTAAACTTTGCAGAAAGAGCCCTTCAAAATGATGCACTGCTCCACTGCAACAGCAACTTCAGTGATACGGGGAAACGTGAACCCTATTTATTCTTTGAAATAATGAGAAAAGAGGTTGGAAATGTAGCTACAGGTCTATATTTTGTTTGTTTATACATATACTCTGCTTGAAATTTGATTTGTTTAGCTGTGAGTAAAGCTCTAAGTTCAGCACAGCTGACACGGCTTTCTGCAGCTTCAGTGTATTTTCTGTTTGTATACTATCCCAGTTGGTCGAACGTCTCATCTCCACAAATGTTGAGCCAAATGCAAAAACTGCAATATATTTATTTTAATTATATTATATTATATTATATATGCATTCATTGGATAAATTCATGTTACAATCTGTGTAAAAATCTAAATATCTAAACACATAAAGACGTATATCTTAAAAAAGATTCGGTCACAATATCACTATCGCCTGCGACAATCAATCACAACAACTTGACACTTTTCTGACACTGGAATGCCAGCAAAGTCATTGCAGACATTTTACGCATGCCAATTATGCACAGGCTCGTTTTCACCAAAACTGTTCAGTTCAGAGGGCACGTGTGGGTCATTAATCACCACCGGTGATTATGGTTTAGAAGTTCAGGTTACGCTTTGCTATAGGCTGCATACATCAGCAATACTAACACTGTGTTTTAGTCATCATTTCTTTATTGAGGAAATCTCTTGGAATAAATAAAATACGGACTCATTCGACAATACAAAATAAAAGAATGTATACAATATATTTTATCTGTCATCACAAGTATCACAATAAAAATACAATTTAAAACTTAAAAACCATCAAAAACTATTCAAAACTTTATATTACTCATGAGAGAATTATTTCGTTCAATCTTTAAACTTCTGAAACCAGACCGACAGGAGAATAAGTTGCTGTAATAACTTACACTATACATAGCAGTTTGATCTGTCTGATCACTTGTAATGATAACCATAGACAATATAAAGGTTTACCTCATTCTCCACTCCGTTGTGCTCTGCAGAGTTTAGCAGATCAAAATTACATGGTCACAGAGAACGTTTCACCCAAATCAGCAGCGTATATTATTAGCCCTATGCAATATCAGGCACTTTTGCATAGGCCTACACTTAGCCTACCATTTAAGCATCTTCATTTATGTAGATATAAATAGACCAGCTCTGTCTACTGGACACATTTTTCTACCAACTGCTTTGACTGCTTTGCACACAGTGTCTATTACATAGCCTATGCATCATATTTCGGGTGAGTGAAGGTATATAAGCTTGTGGGAGTCGCTGAGGGCTTCACTGCAGTCAGCAGATTCATCAGATTCATCAGAGCGAATCCACTCTAGTCTTAGAGGTAACCCAGAGGTGAGTTTCACTGAAGAGCTGCAGACCTTTAGTCAGGACCACTGCCTGACTCACAGAGTGTGTTTCAGGGCTTCAACTTCATGCAACGGGATACAAATCGAGGAAAGGGCTTCACAGGGCCAGATTCTGAACATCAGAAGCTCAGAGTTTGGCTTTGGACTAACTAAGGAATTAAATGGAAAAAATCTATTTGCCAACCAACCACAGCTGCAAAGGATATTTGATCTTTTGCCTTGGAGGGCTTGGTTTTGGGGAGAAAAAAAAAATTGGACTACTTTTTCTGATCATTTGTGCCTTGGAATACTCAAAGAGAGGAACTATGAAATGCATTGCATGGCATAATGAAGATTTCATGTAGCTTTGTAACTTTGAAAACTGTGATTTGAAGTGCTAGTGAGGAAACTTAACAGGGTTAGATGCAAAGTAAAACTGTTTCATCCTGTCTGATTTGCTGCAGCTGAACTGATGAAGTGATGACTTGTCCTCTGCTCTCCTCCCTCAGTTAAAAATGGCATTCGCCGGAGTTCTGAGTGACGCTGACATCACTGCAGCCCTTGCAGCTTGCCAAGGTAAACCCCTCACACCCGTCACCACATACGGTATTATAACTTGGGACATCAAAGTAGCTACACACACACACAAAATCATGCACTTCAGCAAATCTGCTCTGCAAGAGAAAGAACTGGAGTTCTACATTACTCATTTGTAGCTGAGTGTCTTGCTGCAAAGTGAAGCTGCTGATGCTGTATCACCAGATAACAGTATAACCTGATCACAATAACAGTCATGCATTTAACACTGCAGGATAATCCTTTTAAGCACTTCTTGGATGCTGGATCAGTGGTGCAGCAAGCAAGCAGAATGTGACTTTAATGTAATTTCTGTATGTCTCAGAGAGCATGTATCCTAATGTGTATCAGTATATCTGCTGTAAGAAAAGCACCTCTGCAAGGTTAAGCTAAAATGCAGACTGACAGTCAAAGCACAAATTGAAGATGAACAGAAACCAGCTGCTGCGCTCCTTTTATTGTAAAAGAAAAGAAAAGGAGTGCAGCTCTGTATGTGCTCTTTGCACGGTGTCTGATACAATCCTCCCTCTGTCTCCTCTCAGCTGCCGACTCTTTCAAGCACAAGGATTTCTTTGCTAAGGTCGGCCTGGCAGCCAAGTCCGCCGATGACATCAAGAAGGCCTTCGCCATCATCGACCAGGACAAGAGTGGCTTCATTGAGGAGGAGGAGCTGAAGTAGGCATCCTCTCCTAGATTTCATCTCAAGCTCCTCGGGCTTCTTGTAACACAGGGATCATCTTTCTTTGGCCCACAGTGACTTCACAATGATGTCAGTGCCTTAAAGCATCAGAGAATATTGGGCTACCAGGTGTTCTCCTCAGGAGTAACTCGATGCCTGCTCTATCCTCTGGTGTCTCACGTTGTAGGGTGTCATAGACAAGAGGAGGAATCAGAAGGAACGCAGCTTTAATTTTTGGTCCAAATCAAGTGCATTGTATTCATTTGAAATGAGAAATCCCAAATGATCTAGAGCTAAAAGCAACAAGGATCCAGTGAATAATCCTTTAGGCTTTGGAGATAAATTGACACCTTTGAAACCAATAGATTCGGTGCAGAAATGGCATGTGGTTGCATGAATGTTATTTATTCAGCATTTCTCAATGATTGTGCTCTCCAGGCTGTTCCTGCAGAACTTCTCTGCCGGTGCCAGAGCTCTGACCGACGCTGAGACCAAGGCTTTCCTCAAGGCCGGTGACTCTGATGGTGATGGCAAGATCGGAGTTGATGGTGAGAAAATGTCTCTTTTTTTTTTTTTTTTTAACACAAGATGAATCATATTTATTGGCTTCAAATGAATGTCAAACAGCCCCCCCCCCCCAAGATCTTGAAATAACACTGGAAATTCTCTCTGTCTTTGTCTCCCCGCAGAGTTCGCTGCCATGGTCAAGCATTAAATGAATGAAATGACCAACATCTTACTTCACAACTCTAAAGGAACAACTTTAGCCAAGACGTACTCCTCCACTCTTCTCCTCTTCCCTCTCACTCTCTCTCAAATCTCCACACCACTTTTATACACATGACCTTCCATCCCTGAACATAAACTACCTGCTCCCTCTCTCTCTCTCTCTCTCTGGCCCTGCTCACATCTCTGCTGTCCACATTGAATGTACCTGACTAAGTGTATAGCATGGTTGACTTGTGTCTTTTTCTCTCTCTCTCTCACTTCTGTCGTCGTTTTAGTCTGTGAGTTTTGCTTACTGTGAGATCAGTGATGATGCACTTTTATGGGAAACGGACGGACGATGGGAAAACAATAAAGGTTCTTTTTCAATAACTCAAGTCTGACCTTGGTCTTTCATACGCAGTTGCAATCAAAGAAAGCCGCAAAGAATAGCTTGCCTCCCGAAAAATGCACCTCTTTACCTGCGAGCACAGATGACAGTGAAAGTCATACACTAACGGTTGAGGAATTGGTGTCAACATTTAATGCTTACGGTTTAGGTGAATTTTGCAGTAAATCTGACCTAAAGATAACAATATTATTTAGATCAATCCTAAAAAATCTTAACCATCCTAAATGACAACAGCAGAGCAAATGAGACACATGCAAAACTGTTTCTTTTTGGAGGTTGCTGATGTCAAATTATGTTAAAAGTAAGTAATGCTAAGTGGCTAACATTTAGCTAAAGGCTGATAATGCTATTAATAATGGTACAGCAGCACATGTGGAAAAAGGGAAGTGATTCTGTAATGTGCATTGTTTACCTGAAGTTTTCTAACATTAGCCGCCATTAGCTGCTGGTGAAACCACCAGACCAAATAAAGCTGTAGCAGCAGAACCCCTCAGTATATTGATATTGAGCAAGGGTCAATTTTATTGCTCACAAATTCAACTTTTCTGTCTGTAAGGGGAGAAATGTGTTTTCGCCTCTTCCAAAAGTTGCATCATCAAACTTTTAAAATGGCCTTTTACACTATCAACATCATCATCGTCATCCTGCTGTGGTGATGTGATGCTAGTATAAGATTTACCCTCTTAATCTAGACTCTGATGCGTAAACACACTCGCACGCACCCGACTCTTGCCCAACTTAATCCAGCTCTCATCCCCATACAGTGTGAGGTTAAGCTTCTTCCCGCGGCCATGCCCTGCGGTGATGGGTAGCAGCCACAAGATGGCGCCTCTAATCTGTAAATGAGTCACAAGGGTTTCAGATGCCTGATGGTTTTACATGGCAAACTTGGAGAATTAGATGTTCATGTTGATTTGCTTCCTAAACTTCAGGTGAATAAGGGTCTGAATCAGAGGTTCCCCCGCAGGTGAAACTCTGAAGAATAATGAGATTTATTCCCTTGGTTCTCATTACAAAAAGACTCCCTCCCCTCTCTGCTAATGCTGTTAGTGCTGACTGGATTCACCGGAGATGCTGCTGTGTCAGATGGTTGGAAAGGCTTCCCTCTGCAACAGACTCATCAGTTTAGAGTGGACAGTTGCCATGGTAACCAGGTGCAACACCCAAAAAAAACTCCACCCACGCCCCCCACCACCACCACCACCACCTCACAGAAGGTCAGGTGTGTGTGTGTGTGTGTGTGTGTGTGTGTGTGTGTGGTCCTGAGCTCGTGTGTGTGTGACAGCATTTCCAGATGAAAACCATCATAACACACAAAAGTCACGCAGCATCTAACCGTTGTTACAGCAGTGGCGTAAATCAAACACTCACATATTATTAAAACTAAATATGTTGTTGTCTCTGGTAAAAGCTGTATACTTTGGAGTGACAGTTCTGCTTTTAGTTCACAATCCAGACTAATTTACAGTATAGTATTTCCTTTCATTTTTTTGTAACTTCCTTTCTCTCTGAAGACACTGTGAGAAAATACTAATAGGATACCATTTAAGCTCTTTACAGAAAACAAAGGTCTCTTTTACATTGTCTTCAGCTTAAGTAAAATTTATACCTAAGCCCTCTTTCAACCTGTTAAGCAGGCTTATAGGTAAATAATGGCACCCCAGACAGACAGACAGTGAGGTTTTTGAGCTTGTAGCCCTGATATCAGTGCAACACATGAGGATAACAATCCCCTGGTGAGTCATAAGATGATTTATGACCTGCTGCTCCCTATGGTCATCTGAATTTAGGAGATTATTCACTAAAACCAAAGACAGAAAGGGGACCTGATTAAATTTTAGATGTGTGTAAGCTCTTACATGCACCTGCAGAGAGAGAGGGAGAGAGAGGGGGGGGGAGGAGAAGGGAGGGGAAAAGGCAATGTAACACGGGGGTTGTTGATTGGACAAAACCTCCCAGTTTTGACAGCGAGGGAGAGAGAGAGAGCAGTGTGTAGCGGATATAAACAGCAAAGGTTAATTGGGCAGGTGAGCAGGTGAGGAACTCGAGAAGGAGGCGGCAGGCTGCGGGAAAATTTGATCCTCCAGCATCAGTCGGTGCATCCAGCCCTCTGTGTATATATAAGACTGAGCCAGCTGTCAGCTGCCACCACAAAGCCTTATCTGCTGCTGCTGCTGCTGCTGTTTTGGACCTGGACGGAGAGGAACCCGAGCCAACAGCGGTGAGTCCCACAGCTGCACGGGGGAAACTCTCAGTGCAGGTGTTGGCCAGGTGTGCTGCCTACCTGCCTGGGTGACAGAGCCTGTAGCCTACACTTCACTTTTTTCACTGTTGCAGGGGGTTTAGTCAAGTTTTAGAAATGTTTAGCTGTGTGTGAAATTCTTTGTTAGCCTACAAACAAGTATTTTTACCACCAAATCCTCTAAGGAGTAAAGTGACAAGATGTGTTTTTAAACTGTTAGGTCAATAATACGATTTGTTTTTAGCTCACCAAATATTCACTACTGTAAACTAGATGATGAAAATAACATAAAAAAACAATATATGTACAAACACAAGATAATATTGGGACTGTGCTAAAATTACTTATGAGGTCAGAAAGTTGTGTGTTTTTAATTTATGCTAAAATAACTGTCAGTTTTTGTTTTTTTATTTACTCTGCTGTAAAAATATTTAGTTGTTGAAGTTCATCAGCACCAATGTGACTTGGCCCAGCTGACTCATTCTGTAAGAGGCCTGAACAGCTCAAACTTAAGGGAGAGTCCAAGAAAATAATAATAATAATAATAATAATAATAATAATAATAATAATAATAATAATAATAATAATAATAATAATAATAATAATAACAACACTGTGGGGAGGGGGGGGGCTCTTGCTGCTTTTTTATCAGATAAAATATAAAATTGTCCCTCTGCTATCACACCCTGCTCCCCAGTGATTTTTGTGCAGTCCCTAAATGCCAATTATTTTGTACAGCCCAAACAAGCCGATTAAGTGCAGCAAATACTCTCAGTAATTAAGAGGCCACCAGGGGCAATCGCATCAGGAGCACAATTAATCAAGAATGAATCATAACATAATTAATTATGAATTTATAAGATAGAATTCATGAAAACCACAAGTATAACTCTAAATTTTTTTTTTTCCCTCAAGCATATTTGCCAAACAATCACTGCTGGAGTTTTGATGGGATCATAATATTAACCTAGATACATCAGCAAATGCGAAAATGTTAATCCAGCACGACACAAAAATAGACTGAGTTCAATCAAAAAGCCTGAAGTAGGTGAAGAAAAGGTGTTTGACAGAGAGAGAGAGAGAGAGAGAGAGAGAGAGAGAGAGAGAGAGAGAGTGTATGTGTGAATAATTTACTGAGCTGTCCTTTTACACTGCAGGACCAACATGTCGCTCACCTCCATCCTTTCAGCTGAGGCCATTGAAAATGCTGTCAAGGACTGTCAAGGTAGTATTTCATCACAGTCACACGCACACACACACACACACACACACACTGGACCAATCCCTGCTTTGGCAATACTTGAAACTACTCATTATCAAATTAAATGCCAGCACGCTGTCCACCGCTCAGCAGATTATGCAAAGTACATGACTCCTCTATCTGCCACTTCAACGTGATGATAAGACTTTCACAGGATCAAAAGCTATAATTAACTCAATTAATTCACACGTAATTTTGATCAATTGCACAATAATCCTGATCTGCAGTTGGTAAATCAAACTCAGAACTCACACGGAAAGGTGCATAATCTTCTCTACAGCTGCATTGTGTTCATTATTATACAGTGTCCTCTCCTCTAAAGTCATATCCAGCTTTGAATAAAGGAATGAAACCTGAATTTGGAAAGGTTTTTAATCACGGTGGCCTGTGTCTGCCGGCCTTAAAAGATAAAATCAGGGGTTGAAAATCTGCCACCTGGACAGCGGCCACACGATGTTTTAATCTCCACGTCAGCTCCCAACCTGGTGGACCTCGGCTCTAACCCCACTCTTCCTCTTCCTGTTCCTTTTTACTCATTATGCTCATTACGTGTTAATGTGTTTTCAGCTCCGGACTCATTCTGCTACAAGAAGTTCTTCCAGCTGTGTGGCCTGTCCTCAAAGACGCCCAAGGAGGTCAAAGATGTCTTCCAGATCCTCGATGAGGACAACAGCGGCTTCATCGAGGAGTCTGAGCTCAAGTGTGTGACCCCTCCCTCACCTACAAGCTTTTGGTCCTTTCCCAACATATACAGTAATATGCTAAGTGATGCTATCACTGTAATTCTTATTACCTCCAGTCACAGGAAACACCCAAAATAGCTAATTCTTGCTTAAAAACTACTTTAAAAGTTGTCTTCAAATAGAATAGTTTTCATATTAAATTGTACTGAGTTACAGGGTTGAATATACAGTTTGTGTGTATTTATGTGTGAGTCTGAAAGAAAGAAAGAAAGACAGAAAGAAAGAAAGAAAGAAAGAAAGAAAGAAAGAAAGAAAGAAAGATTTAGTCCAATAAATCACAGTAGTATTATTGGGATGGCACCAGTGTTATTATTGTAATTTTTGTTGTATAATTCACCTCTGTGTAACAAGAGCTGTGGGTTGAACTATGTGTTTTTAAATGCATCTCTGCATGTGTCAGTGAAAAGTCAACTCAAAAACTACCTGTATGTGTGTGTGTGTGTGTGTGTGTGTGTGTGTGTGTGTGTGTGTGTGTGTGTGTGTGTCCAGGTACTTCTTGCAGCGGTTCATCCCCGGGGCGCGGACACTGACTGAGGCAGAAACCAAGAGCTTCATCTCAGCAGCTGATGATGACAGTGACGGCAGAATTGGAGCAGAGGGTCAGTGTCTGATTTCTCTCGATCGTATTTTTAAAACTCCTGATGTAAGAAGAAATTATCTCAGTGGTTGGATTAAATCTCAGTGGCTCAGTGCAGCTTAAAGCACTTTTAGCCCCCTGAGAAAATGTATTGTTGCCATTGTACGTTATTAGACAGACTATTTAAATTCATTCAGTGCCAACTACCAGTCTTTTGCTAAATGGAATATATTAGATTTCACAGATCTGGGATCATACAGTGAAGACTTTTTCTTTACCTTTACCTTTATATATTGAGTGTTATTGAAACGCACTGCCTCAGGCTTCTTTACTTACAGTAAATAGGGGACTGACTGTAAGAATAACAAGCAGAGTTTGACAAAATATTTGTAGTGACAAGCAACGCAATTGATAGAAGCAACACAACAGTGCAATAATTTAAGCATTTTACTCCAGAGGGATGTTTAAAGGCTCCTTTGAGCTCAGACTTAAAATCATGAAAATGTTTCTTTGGTGCAGAAAGTCCTTGAAGTTATGTTGGTGCCTTCAGGGTCTTTGTTTAACCAAGTTGCTTCAGGTCCATCAGTGCAGGAACCACCTGCCTGGACACTACAAGTCATGACCTCCATGCTTATCCCAGTTTTGCACATCTTCCAGCTACTAGTAAAATCTGAGCTCAGCTGTATTACATAAAAGGATCAAGTGTTTGGACAAAAAGATGATTTCTGTCTGTTGCTTTGTCTGGTGTCTGGTGGGTGGTCAGTTAAAGGTCCCAGTGTCTATCATACACTCACAGATTCTGCAAAAGGTTGTTGTTATTTTGGAGAAGAGCCATTTCAACATGCTTCTTTTTTCTCTAGAATTCCAGACAATGGTCCTGTCCTGAGTTCTGCAGATGAAGATATCTCAAGTCGTCAGGTCCTCAGTCACCTCCCCAGCTCCGGAGTCAAATGATCCCAGCTTCCATCCCCAAGTCCTTTTCTACCAAATTCTGTGTGCATTAATTGTTTTTGAATGACCTTTTGTCCATTTAAAAACAACAGACTTTTAATTTGTCTTTCCACTGTGATGGTCCATGTTTTCTTGTCTGTGCACGTCCCACCTCTGACAATGAATGAGATAAATAAACATGTGGAAGCATACATTGCCTCTTTATGCCTGCCCTTTGTTATTTGTGCATCCTCACCAATGAAATTAAGTGAAATTCATAATGCAATATTTGATTCTTATCTGAAAATAGAGCAGTTTCATATGATGGTACATATAATATTCTGATATGAATTTCAAACACGAAGACATAAATTAATCATTTACACCAAGATGACTTTTAGAGAAAAACTAAAGCCTAAAGTTGTTGACATGCAGCTCAGGAATAAACAGTACTGTACAAACATTTCAGGCATGTTTAATAAATAATGACACCAATAGTTGTTATTGATCAATTAACTTAATACAGAGTACAGTAAACAGAAAAAAACCTAAATTAAATCAATATTTGCTGTGTACAGAGTGAATTTGGGACCGATCAGATAACTCCCTGATGGTGTTGCAAAATGGATAAGAACATAAAAGTGTGGGTAGTGTGTATAGTGTATTATTCATAGCTCATTAACTAAAATATTCTCAACTATGGAATTTTATTTGGGTATTAATTTAGTTAGGGTTTTCAAGGTTTTTTATAAAAAAAAAGATATAAAGTGGATTGATTTGAAAGTAAATGTGAGGTATAACTTAAACAAAGAGCTGAACATGGAGATTTAAGTTACAATTGTCTTTCCAATATTATATATATAGTATATAATACAATTCAAATAGACAGTGTCACTGGGTGTTTCACTAGGTTTGTTAACAAACTCCACCAAACCAAACAGCACAGTGCGCCAGCATTATCTCCACTGTGCAACGTAGAGTTGCAGGTCGATGTAACCAAAGATGTAAACAAGGTGAAATTGAAACCATAAAACTGTTTAGTTAAGTGAAGATGAAAACGTATTGAGAAATGTGTCCTTTAATACAACAGACGTTAAGAACAGTTCTTAACACGCTCCTTTTCCTTGTGGAGACTAGGAACCTTTATTTGGTTTTGAAGCTGCTTCTACCCGAACAGATGCGCTTGTGACACCGCGCTGTCAAAAGCAGGAAGTTAAGAATGTAAAGTATAATGCGGCGTCTCCTCTCATTGATCTCATTTCCTCATTTTTTATTTTTATTTACGCTGTCTACAACCACGAGCACCTGAAAGCGTTGTGTGTATATTCTCCGAAAGGTGAGTGTTACCGTCGTGTTTTTCCGTTACCGCCTCGGGTTTTCTCTCCGCCTGGACCTCAGCAATCACAACTCTACTGCTAGCACAGCCAGCTAGCCCGCTAGCTGCTCTGACTGACTTGACTTCACATCGGCTGGTTGTTGACCTGGTAACCGTTAATGTTAAGTATTTGAGCTCGTTAACTCACGGGTCTTTTTAATTCAAATTATCATTCACATAAACAGCCGGTGTGTGAAGACATCGAGGTGCTGTAGTTCAGCTCGTGGAGACTTTACCGGTTAAACGACAGCGGGAATCTCTGCTAAATTTAGTTACCATATGTGGACACAGTGACAAAATATGAAACAAGGGGGGAAATCAACAATTAATCGACTACTATAATAAAGTAAAAAAAAACAACACTGAGCTTTTTCCTCCACTGAATTTATCCAGCGCTTCTGAACTTAATTTCAAGTTAAGATTTTAGCGTTTTACTCAAAACCTTAATAATATAAAAAGGTAATTAAGTAAGGTAGGTAGTTGGACCGACATTAATAAATCCTACATTAACCACCTTTCAGAATGAGTACTTTTGCTTTTGATATCAAAGTATATTTTACTGCTAAAACTCAAATTCATGTGCAAGATACTGATCCACCTTGTCAGCAGAACTGTGCATCCTTAGTATAAATACTTTCTGAACCTTCTGCACATCACTATACTCAGTGTGTGTCCACCCATCAGTTATTAATTAGTTGATTATTATTATTATCTCTAGATTTTACATGCTTCAGTATGTGATGTACCTGTCTTCATTCTGCAGGAACACGGCATGCTAACCAAACTGTCTTTGGAGCAAAGGAGGTCCAGACACAAGTTACACTAATGCTGATGATCAGGTAAAGATGACATTGATGTAACCTGGAAGAAATCTGGTGATGTTTCAGCTTTTATCTTGTCATCAACTTTCTCTTTGTGTCTGTTACAGTCCCAGAATGGCCTCAGGAATGCAAGAGAAACAGTACACACCATCTCTGCTTAGTTTTTTCATTTATAACCCCACATTTGGACCACGGGAAGGAGAGGTGAGCTTGACTCCGAGAGGAAGAGTTGTTATGCACATGTTTTACACCTGAACGACACAAGTAACACAACTTCCTTTTTTTTTAACTTAATAGTCATTAAGAAAACCTTTTATTTGGTCATTGCATTGCTAATGCAAAGAGTCTTTTTTTAGGAAGAGAAGAAGATTTTGTTTTACCACCCCAGTGAGGTCGAGAAGAATGAGAAGATCCGAAATGTGGGCCTCTGTGAAGCCATTGTACAGTTCACCAGGTAAGAGATCTTAATACTGTACTTTAAACAGAGACCACGGTGGCACTTTTAGCTGATTGTCTCGCTTTGAGTGTGTCTCCTTGCTTTTCACAGTCATGTCTTTTTGTCTTGCAGGACCTTCTGTCCGACAAAGCCAGCTAAATCCCTGCACACACAGAAGAACCGGCAGTTTTTCTTCGAGCCTGAGGACAGTTTCTGGATAGTCATGGTATCTTAAAGGCTTACATGTACATTAGTGGTTCAGCATTTACTGTTTGTCTAGACTTTGTTGACTGTCTTTGGAATGTAATTTAGTTTTACCTCACTAATCCCTTTTTATTTGCTATTCCTCAGGTGGTTCGAAACCCAATGATCGAGAAACCAAACAAAGATGGTAAACCTCCCACAATAGAATATCAGGAAGAGGAAATACTTGTGAGTCCCGAGAGATACTCCTGGATGTCTTCATGTCATTTTCTTAAAATATTGGCAGTTTTACATTTTACTTACCATTCCCTCTTGTCTCTGTAGGATACTGTTTATGGTGCTGTCGTAAGACAATGCTACAGCATGTACAAGGTCAGTTCAAGTATGTTTTATATGATATTAGCTGTTATGCTTTTATGCAGCTTTTCTCTTTTGCATATGTAAAGTGTATATTGTTTTTTTTTTCTTATTCTAAAAGCCACTAACCACCGTACCTCAAACTACCAATGTATTTATAATGCAAGAAGAATTGTTTTGTTATAATAATTATTTTTTTTACGCTGTAGCTCTTCAATGGCACGTTTGGCAGAGCAATGGAAGCAGGTGGAGTGGAGCTGCTCACTCAGAAGCTCGAAAAATTCTTCTACAGGGTAAACATCTGTCCACTTCTCACTTTGTTGCTAGGTGGATATGTATATTGACCCTGCTTTGACGACATGATTTATTTTAATATAATAATGCACGGACAGTTATTTATAAAAGTCAGTCAAGCCTGAAGTAAGTGTTTCCACAAGGTTTGTCCTCTTGACATAGATTTACTGTTGTTGTTTCTTTGTAAATGCTCATGTTACTCTTAACAAAATCTTGAAAATGTTTGCAGTCACGCCTGTTTTCTCAATACTAATCTCTCTACATCAGCTGTCCTCACTTCATGCTACTGTCAACTTGCTGGAACAATGCAGCTATGAAGCAAAACACAAAGTATAAAAAATTAATTTCTAATTAGGGAATACCCTTCTTAAGTTAACACAGGCTTCCCTCTCCACCATGTAACTCAAAGACAGAGAGAAAGAGAGAGGCTGTGGTGTGCGTATCAGAGGTTGAATGTCAGTGCTTCTCTGCCCCAGGATGATGCAAGCGTCTGTGCAGACGGCCAATCACGGAGTTTCTTATTCTGCTTTCTTTATTGCACTGTAAGGAGGCACTTGTAGACGTGTAAACTAACCCCCTTTCTTCTTACCTTCTCCTGTGTCTTGTCATTTTGTCGTGTGTCTGTGTGTGTGTTCATTCTGGGGTTTCCAGTATCTGCAGACTCTCCACTTGCAGTCCTGTGACCTTCTGGATGTATTTGGAGGCATCAGCTTCTTCCCACTGGACAAGATGACTTACCTGAAGATCCAGTCCTTTGTCAACAGAGTGGAGGAGAGCCTCAGCCTGATCAAATACACAGCCTTCCTGTATAACGACCAGCTTATCTGGTAGGGACTGAGTGCTTGCTGAAAATTTGTTCTAAACTGTGCGTGACTGTTCCTGACATCCACCATCTGTAAGGTTTCATGGTTCCCACAAACTTATACAAAAATCAAAGCACCGACATCTGCAAACACATCATGGCATGCTGGGTAAACAGAGGTGGCTTTAAACACAATGTCTAATCCTCTTTGCGGTTTATGTGCTCCCTGACATGTCACTTGCCTTTAATTGCGCTGTGAGCCATCCGGTTCTGAGTATAAGCACAGGGGGATTATGTGATTGCTAATGAAATGGCTCGAGAGCAGTGTGATCTTTCAATGTGAACTGTCAGTAGACAAACAGAGAAGCTGTTTAATTATTGTCCAAATTAAGCAGCTGCGATGTGTGCTTTCATGCTCAACCATGGCTGAACTGTAATTACAGCCAGGGGACATTTTGATTTAACATCTTAACTGATGATGCAGAGCACAAGTTGCAGTATGTTGAAAAATATACGGTTCACACTTTTTAGTTTTGCTTTTTTTTTTTCTCAGTCCGGTGTGAAGGTTAGGAGGTGTAAAGGTGTTGATTTTGTCTGCAGGAGCGGACTGGAACAAGATGACATGAGGATCCTGTACAAGTACCTGACCACCTCGCTGTTCCCCAGACACTCTGAACCTGAGGTGAGGAGAAGGGAGTGCACAACGGACAGATAAAATGAATAGATCAGGGAAGTGTGGGACACAAATTGAGGACATTATGAAAGCAACAAAGGAGCAAGGAGTTTTTATGTAGAATGGTTTGTGCTGCCAATGCTGCTAATGCTCAGCTCTCCCCTCTCGTCATCTCATAGAATTTTATATTTACAGCACTTAAATATAGTTTAATCGTTGATGATAATTGACCAAACATAGATGAAAATATTTGATGTTGGTTTCAACCCTTGATCATGAACTTGAACTTGAACATCACATTGATTAAATACAGTAAGAGAATGTAATGCAATCTACTGTAAAGGGTTTATTACATTAATGATACAGACAGAGTGTTCAAGACAGTTGACCTGAATATGAGTCATAAATAGTATTTTCACATTTTCCCTTCTCTTATTATCTTTTCTCCTGTTAGTTGGCTGGCAGGGACTCTCCTCTGAGGCCAGAGGTTGCAGGGAATTTGTTGCACTATGGAAGGTAAGTCACTATATGAATGTACCCACTTCCTCTGCACAGAGTAGGATCGAATTGAGACTAAAATTTGGATTTTGTTGTTGTTGCTGTGTTGCACCAATAGAGCAAGCTTTATACTTGAGTAATGAGCTTTGCTTGTTGTCAACCAAATTAGATAAGGCGGGAACCCCCTGGGATAATGGTGCATTCAGTTTGAACTGGGAACTAGGAAATTCCAAGAGTACAGTCGGAAATATAATTTTAATTTAATAATAACCGGAAGGCCAGGCTAAAGTCTGAAGAGCCTCACCAAACCCAACTCAAAATCCAAGGTGGCTGCTCTGTGCGTCACGAAAAGTGAAAACTGTAGTATTGTACTGTTTATTAGCTTCTGTCTTATCTGTGTTTCATCAGTCGTACAAACAGTACTGTCCAGATACGGTGTTTGTACGCAGAAAATACCACATAATGTGTTGTAATCAACTGGTATTGCTAACCGTAACAACAACATGCTTCCAGTATGTTGTGCTTCAACACAGTCAGCTCAGGCGTGACGACATTCCCAGCTCTGACATCCGAGGTAAATGGAACGCGGCATAATACTTCATGGTCAAGCAACAGAGCAGAGGGTCGAGTATTACTGTAGCCTCGGGGGAAAGATCCACTTTCTCTTCAGTCCTGGTGTGCATATGTAACTAGAGAAAGTTTGCTCAGGAATTTACTGTCTGGAAGAACTTGGGTGTCTGTATGCTGCTTGATGTAACCAGTGTCCAAAGGTGAAGTAGGGCTGCTGCAATAGTCCAAGTCTGACTCCTGGTGACATACGATGGGATAGGATTTTACAGCTGTAACTGGATGACACACTAGAATATAAAGACTACCTGACGAAGGCCAGAAAAGTCATTATACTGGGATAAAGTGAAATAAAAAAGATGACAGCTGCACTTGGAGATCCATGCAGGCAAAGCTGCACATAGAGGAGGCATATTTAACACACAGACATGCCTTTGCACCCATTGCAAGTAGTTACGCTTAATATTAAATGGCATCCATGACCTCCAGTGCATTAACAGCACAACAGTGAATTCCTTGTTCAGTTTGTGATCTTATCGTTTGAATCAGTCATGAAGGACTGAAGCTTGAACAACCTCTGAATTAATTTTAGAACTGAGGAAATGAATTAGTCTTTTCCGTGATTAAACTAGAATTACCTCCTTGCGGTTGTATGCCTCTGCCAATCTGTCCAATTGCAGTTAATTAGGTGGGATATGTCCTAAGTGGTAATAATGCCAAGATAGAGAATTGGGGCAAATAGGGTTTAACTGTCACTAACATTGACTGAATATCAAGTTATTAGAATTCATCATGAGGGGAACATGATTTAAGTGATTAGCAAATTTCATGGAAACGCATCCAGTAGTTGCCCAGACCTTTTACTCTGAACCACAAATATGAACTTCATGGTGGCGCCAGAAGTCAGTGGGATTCATCCTCTGAGGACCATGAATGTATGTACGAAATCTTATGGTTTATCTATCCAATAACTGTTGAGAAATTTTATTTTAGATTAAAGTGGTGAACCGACCAACTAACATTAAACAGAATACTGAGAACTTTAACCTCTCCCCAGAGGACGAGCCCTTCCTGTTTTAAACGTCGCTTTCCGCCTTCGGGCCAAAATGACAACTTCTTCCACAGGATAGATCATGAAACTGTAGATTCACATGAAATGTTCTGAGTGCGTTCATGTTCCCAAGAGGAAAAAGTCTTGATTTTTAATCAGCCTTTTGGGGTCCTAGTGAACCGTTGGGGTCTGTCAGATAACACATCCATTATCTGAATAATTATTCAGCTAAGCACTTCTCTGTTCTCTCCAGGTTTTTGACAGGACCTACCAATCTTAAAGATCCAGAGGCCAAATTCCGATTTCCAAAAATATTTGTCAGCACAGGGGACGGCTATGAGGAGCTGCACCTGATCGTTTATAAGGTATGATTGAGTAAATATGTTCTACTATTTCATCCACAGACTCAATCTCTTGATTCATTCATACGCATACGGGAATATTTTAATGTATTAAAACAGGGGGGAGATTGTTATTCATTTTTAGGATGATTCTCATAATCTGTGACTGGAGGCTTTGTTTATGAACAGTAGATTTAGGATGAACTATTCCACTGCTCTATCAAATGATATGGATTTTTGAGATTAAACAGCAGAGTTTTAAAATGATGAAGTACGTGCCACGATGCTCATCATCACGTTAATGTAATTTCTAACCTGTGTGACCTTGATTCTGCATTTAACCTGCACTGATCTGCTCTTCTGCAGGCGATGAGCGCTGCTGCTTGTTTTATGATCAGCGGTAAGTGTGCACCCACATACTTTTATGATGAAATTAGCTTTCTTTTCCCTTTTTCCAGGTGATTTTTTTTTTTCATTCTGTTTTTTGTAGTATTTTCCTGCTCATAGGAAGCTAAAATATTACGTTTTTCTCAACTCTTGTCCTACAATCCTTCTCTCCTCCATCTCTTTCCAGCCTCTGTGGAACTGACGCGGGAGTTCTGTGAACAGCTGGACAGCTTGGTGGGCCCTCAGCTTACCTTGCTGGCGTCTGATATATGCGAACAGTTCACCATTAACCGCAGGATATCAGGGTCAGTTGAGAATCCGCCTCTATCGTAATCTATAACTCACTTCCCTGTGAAGGTGGCGTGTTCTCGTCTTAGTCACTTCTTCCTGGCGATGCTACGATTGGGTCAGCATCACTTTATAACACAGAGAAAGATTTAAAGTCCTGCTCTAAATAACAGGAGCATCATAATGACCGTGCAGTATCCCAACATTTAAAGAGCTGGAACAAGAAATTATTGTCATTTCAATAACTTACTAATTGGTTAATTAATTGTCAATTGTAAAACAAAAAAACAAAACTGTTTCTTCATTGTTAGAAAAGTGTCAGAAAGAATCTAATGCGTTTAAAAGAAGGTAATGATTGGGTTCCTCAGGCAGGTCATTCAAGAGCTTTACTTTTAACTGTGTAGGTAGGACCAACCAGCAGGTTCTTGTCTTTTTGTCTTAGTAGAAAGTTTAGTGCTGTTATGTCCTTGGTGATTACAGGAGCCATGTTGTTTGTCATCATCTTGCATTCAGTCCTTTTGTATTAACTCCTCCTGGCTGGCAGTGAAAGACGACCCTCTGATACCATTGGGTATCGTCATGGCACTACTTAGGGGTAACTCAAGCAGTGTAGCTTTAAAGACTGGCATCCTGGCCTGCTCTCCTTTAACCCCAACACTTCGCTTCAGATACGCCCTGGCCTGTAATGTAAGACTGGACTCCCTGGCCAGGACGATTTGATGGGCTCCTTTTTAATCACTCTAGTGAAGAATCCACTGAATAAATAATGCTGTCCTAAAATCCTCAGCTGGCATCCATATCTGTGTCCTGATTCGGCCTGATGGAGCTGTAAATAATTACATACAACATAGATAAAAATCAGTTGTACAGCCCATTTGAATACACACAGCCACACTTCCAGAGATGCAATTACAGCACTGTTACTTTAATAAGTGTGCTCACAGCTCACCATAGGGTGAGTGGACAGTGGAGTAATTGAAATGCAGAACTTGCTTCTTGGTGGATGTGATCATCCAAAGTGATTTGGCTTACTGTATCATTTATTAGTAATGTGTGTTTACAGAATGGTCTGAACTTTCTAACCTGAAACCATAGTTGGTCTGTGTTAAAACACAGTAGAAAGAAGTGGCGTTCATCCAGACGTGTCAAAATTGTGCTTGTAACTTCTCCTGCGTTATGTGACATGAGAGATGAGAACAGCTCCTCTCAGAACCAATTAATGTCACCTTAACAATGAAGTGGGATCCATGAAAAAGATGCATCACCTTTATTCTGCAAAGACAGTGGTTTTCACAAGCACTGGGTAAAATAATGAAAATACTATGTAATCCTAATAGTGAGTGAAGATGTATTTATTTATGCTTTCTTTTTGTTTCATTGTTTGTTTGTTTGTTTTTTTATCTCTTCTTCCTTATTGTGTCTGCTCAGGCCAGAGAAGGAGCCCCAGTTCAAGTTCATCTACTTCAACCACATGAACCTGGCGGAGAAGAGCACCATCCACATGAGGAAGACTGCCAGTGTTTGCCTCACCTCTGTCCATCCTGACCTCATGAAGATCCTGGGAGACATCAACTGTGACTTTGCCAGGTACAGCAGAGAACATCGGCTTGGTGAAACTGCAGCTGTAATAATTCTTTACCAAATCCCTCCAGATATTTGTGAAAGAGTTTTTCTAGTGGCTGGCCACAAATCAGCTTTGGGGGCAATGCTGACCTTCACAGCAGAAACCAAAGATTAGATATAATTGGTTAGTTTTAGTTAAGGAAATTTCCTCTTATGTCCATGTTAGTGGATAGTACGACAGCACACGGCCGTTAAAACTATCTTCAGCTCTGAACAGCAGCTGTAGAGTATTTTCAGATTTCACACACCCAAGAAAGAAAATGTGTGAAAACCGCAAACTCAGATATTTTGCCCTGGATATCAGCACAACTGTGTCATTTTCATACGTAGTGTGATGCTCCTGGGAACTTTGTAAACTTACTGTCTTGTGAAGTAGTCATGAGACTCTAGTCATGCGAACATCCCATTGTCAGTGTGTGGGACTTACGCTGCCATCGACATTCCCAGTATCAATATCAGTTCCTGTTTTGGTGCAGCTGATGTGTAGATGCTGCTCGTCATCCATCTTGTCAGCACATTCAAAACTTGCTCACCGTGCTATTTATGTAATTGAATATTGAATTTAAGGTAATTTAATGTGGGTCTCTTTATGTGTTTTTAAAGACATATTGTAGACTGCAGAGGTAAATACTTAATCGTAGTTAGTTAAATACAATTCTGTCTGTCTCTCAGGGTCGACGAAGATGAAGAAATCATCGTAAAAGCAATGACAGACTACTGGGTAGTCGGCAAGAAGTCAGACCAGAGAGAACTGTATGTGATCCTGAATCAGAAGAACGCCAATCTGATTGAAGTAAACGGTATGTCTCCACCACCTGGCAAACAGTGAATCTGTGTCATTACCACCACAATAGACAATCTGCCTTTGATGCTTAATCTCCACTTCACCCTTAATGCCCTTTTATCTTTTCTCTTCCACAGAGGAGGTTAAGAGGCTTTGTGCAACGCAGTTCAACAACATATTCTTCTTGGACTGATGGCGCCGAGAGACTGTTTCACCACACTAAAGACTGTCAGTGTTGCAGGGTATCATGACAGCATCAGCGTAATGCAATAATTGCATTGTAAAATAAAAAAATATATAATAAAAAGCTATCTCACTAAGTTTTTTTTAACCTACAAAATTGTAATTTCCTCTTGTAATTATGTGTAAAAATCCAGATTTTTACTGTACATTTTCTTTTCTTTTCTTTGTACATACTTGTAGGATTTTGTTTATTTTTGTTTGTTTATTTGATTTCTTTCAAATTACGATTTGTTCATGCATTTTTTTTAATGAAGGCATCGTGACAAAATTAAGTTAAAAACTGACATGCACAGAACAGTTTACTCCAGGTTCCTTTGATGATCAGTGATAGTTTTAAAATAAGATGTCATCATGTCAAAAGTGTTGTGGTTTGTAAACAACTACGCTAACTTTAAATAAATTAAGAATTAATTTTACTCGATGTAAGAAATGTCTTTTTTTCATTTGAATGTATTTTTAGTTTAGATGCATAACAATGAATAAAGGTTGTTGACAGTTTACCTAATAACATCAGTTGGAACAGTTTTTCTCATCATGAAAACGAAAATAAATGCTGATTAAGGCACTGAACTTTTACATCTATCATATGGTAAGATCAACCTCTTATGCCTCAGGCCAAAGACAGTTTATTTGAATCAGAATTGCATCTTGATCCATAATAACTAGGTCTCCCTTCTGCCAAGTGCAGGGAAAAAAGAATCAAAAACATGAGATCAGATTTAATCCGGCAGCAATACTGTCTCTTTAATAGGAAAAATAAATGGCAAAATTAAAGGATAGACTGACACTGCTGCTTTCAAATATTGTGAAGTAGAATGCACTATAGAAAAGAATATACTGAGGAAAAAAAATACACATTTGCTATAAGAGTTAGAAAAACGTGCGTATTGGCACAGTGGATCTTACTGTTCTGGACCGTCTTAGAGACCAGGTTGGTTTCCAGCATTGGGCTCTGCCTCCTACCTAACGGACCTTTTTCTGTCAAATATGGAACTGTCCTCATCTGCACCCAACACCTGTGGAGAACCTCAAGCCTCCACTCTAGGGCCCAATTTCTTTTACTTGATAACTTTAGGTTCCATCTAACCAAAATATAATACCTCCGATCATTGCCAAGCTGACGACACTCAGCTATACCTCCCATTAGAACCTGGTGATAATGATGTTAATAATTTGATGCTCTCTCTCGTTGAATGGCTCCAGTATGTGAAATATTAGATGGCAAATAACTGTCTCAAATTAAATTATAGTAAGACCGATTCCATCGTAACACATCCCATATGACCCCTGCCCCCTCACCTCAATGCTCAGGCCAGAAATGTTGGTGTCATCTTTGATTCGTAGAGCCATAAAATGTGACAAACAAATTAACACTGTTGTGAAAGGTTGCTATTTCCAGAAAGGAACAGCCAGACATAAACCATTTGATCACCTTTAATGATCTGAAGGTTAACATAAACGCCTTTACTTCCTCCTGGATTATAGCAGTGCTCTCTATTTGGGAATTAGCAAATCCTCCTGGTCTTGTCTACAGCTGGTGCAGAATGCTGCTGCCAGACTGTTCACTGGTACCCGGAAGAGAGACAGCATTCCACCTGTACTTGCATCCCTGCACTGGCTACCAGTCAAGTATCAAATTGAGTTCAAGGTTCTTTCATTTGTTTTTAAGGCTTTACACGGCCTGGCAGGCTGGTCTGGCAGGCCAGTACATCCCCTGAGCTCCTGTGCTCCCTTTCTATCCCCAGATCTCTCCGATCCGCAGGCCAGCTGCTCCTGGCTGTCCTTTTGTCGAGGATAAGGGGAAAGGTTGATCGGGCATTTGCCGTAGGCGCCCAGTTTTCTCTGGCTTTGAATGGCCCTATTTATGGCTCTATTTTTCTCTTTCAGCCTCTGTGTTTTTTTGTTTTTATTTTTGTCTGTCTCTGCCTGGGGTAGTTAATTTGTTTCCTTGCTTTGTTTCCTGTTTCCTTTTGGCTTTTATCATGTCATGTTATTTCTTTGTATTTTATTGTACAGCACTGTGGTTGTTTAAAATGTGCTTTTAAATAAACTTGATTTGATTTGATAATATAATTTAATTATTTAATTAATATTATGCAAGGAATGACAAAACAAAAAACATATAAAAGTGATGAGTAATAAATTGTTGAATTTACACTTCATACTCCAGACCAGAGGGGGACGACAAATCTTAGTGTAACTACCACAGAAAAACCATCTGAAGAAGAATACGAAGAACCAATCAGCGCTCACTGTTGCCGCGTGACTTGCAGCCAATCAGCGTCACCTTAGGTGAATTTCAAAAACTCACCCGCCATGATTGTTATGTTTTTCGGCTGAGCAGAGTTCGTCCGTTGCCCTCTTAGTTTTTGTTTATTTAGTTTTTTACAAGACGGTCCCAAGAAGGAGTTTGTTTTAAGGCTTTTTGGAAAGGACGGGGTAAGACGGATGTGTAATTAAATGTTGTCTAATTAGCTGTTTTAGGCCTTTCGTTATTAATTCAACAGTTAAGTTAGTTGGTCGCTTCCTCTTATTTCACGATCAGTCGTTGCGGGGCAGCTAATTGTGGTGGCTAACGCATTAAAATCACAATTTTGATCAAACGCAGCGTAAGTTTTCACAGGCTTTATCATTTACCGATAGATAAATGTTAGTTAATCTTTATGGTCAGTGGTCGAAGTGAAATTTTAATCATATGGGCCGTGATAAACAGAAGTTAACGTAATGTTTTGTATCACTGCTTTAAGCTAGTAAAATATTGCATGTATTATCCAGGGGAATAATTTCTCACTAAATACAAAAGTTGTACGTGTTGACTCATTCTGGCCCATTTTTTTATATTCTGGCTCTTGTGTTTCTTCCCCTTATTATGGTTTGGTTGACCTCGTGGCTTTTTGGTGTTTACTGTAGTTTAATTCAGTAACGTTAGCCTGTTAGCTAACGCTACTGTAACTGAGGTTAGGCAAAACAAGTTTATTCATATTTAGAGACACAAGAAGTCATACAAAAGCTTTATTCTGGATAAAGTAAAGTAATCATGTAACGTTAAAGTAGCGATATTTGAATAAATCTCTGTTGTTATTAACTGTTGATGGGCATTTGCAGTAGCCGTTATAATATTTGTTGACTTAAAGTAAAATGAGACAGTTACAGTTACATGTATGTGATGCATCTTACTATCTGTAATAACTGTCATATCCAGTGTTCCTCTAATACATCCTCTACCTCTTCATAATTATTCCAGATAACATGGACTCTCGATTTGCTCACCTGCGCCAGCGGGACACCAGTGTGTCTATGCTGAGGGTAAAACTGTCCCGCAGAAGGTCTCAGTCCCAGAAGGAGAATCGGGATCGGGCCGTGAACACACGTAGGCAGCTGGACAAGCTCCCTGAGCTGGATGTCTCTTCCCTGGATGCCTCCATCGCCATTGGCAATATGTCAATCATTAAAGAGAGGACGCAGAACATTGCAAAACCTGCTAAAAGTAATGCTTCATTATCCATCACAGCTTCAACTCAAACCAAATAACCTGTGTGCATGTACAATGACCAATAACCCTCCATTTGAATGATTAACATGTCTTTTTAGTGCTTTAATGGGTTACAATGACTAGCAGCCATTTGTATAGAAAACCTGCTGTGATCATTAGGCTGCTCTGCCTTTTTGTGGCCATCATTCTGACTAACTTGTGCCTCATCCCACACTTGTTTGTCCACAGGTATAGCAGTAGAGGAGAGGTTGAAACAGCTTGAGCGCTGGAAAGAGCGGAAGGCTCTTGAGAAGGAGAAGGAAAAGAGAGAAAAGGAGCGTAAAGGGATATTTAAGACTGGCCTCTATCATCCCAGTGACACCATTAGCATTGTTTCTCTCCCTGTGGCCCCAGCTGCTCCAAAAAGAGCTAAAGAGGTGAGCAAGGACTCAACAATAGACCTGTTACTGTAATTTATACCCCTACCCCACTGCTTTTATTTGTTCTTACTGGATATGAAGACCTAAGTAATAACAAAGGGAAACTTATTTGTGGCTGGGTTCACTTTAATGATCAACGTGCAATTTATGCTTGTCTTTCAGACAAAAGTGATCCCATCCCAGAGTACCAGAGTCACCCGTTCAATGAAACAACAGCAAGTGCCGCAGGTACTATTTTCTCTCTGATCTGGAACATCTTTCTGATATCAACTTCCATAAAATTAAAAGCTGTTATGCACTTTGTTGCATCATTTTTCTTTTACCAAAATCTCTACAGCCTTTGAAGAAACAAGACCCAAATACTGTGGCAAAGAAAGGTAAACTAATTGAATGTTGCTTTTTATTTTAAATGATTCATACTATCTACTGCAACCTGGTGATTTCATTTGACTTTACATCTGACGTGTTGCTCTTCCTATAGCTCAACCTACTGTGGAAAGATCAACCAGGACCCGGGTGGCTCCTGTCAAGCCTTCACCAATTACAACCAAGACCAAAGTTTCTGCAGGTAACCAGTAAGAAGAAAAAATCTTGCACTTAAGTGGACCTTGAGACCAGCTATCATGTTGGTTTTACCCTATTGTGTTTCCTTATTTACATCTCACTCTGTGTCTCTGTGTCATGCCATCCTACTGTAGTGGCGCCTGCTGTACGAGCTTTGTCGACCAGATCAGCCAACAGGCCTCCTGTTACATCGGTTCCTGTGATGAAAGACAAGGCTGCAGGTATCGTACACAAAGAGTTCAAGCAGGTTTTTTTTTTATTCTTTGTCATTGAAACTGTAACACCGCTGGCGGTAAGATGGTCAAAGCAAACTGAGAAAGACGGTACTGTTCTAGAAAACCACTCTTACTATAGAATATCCCTTCCCACCCACAGATGTAAGAACCACTAGGAGTAGAGCCATTGTCAACCCTGTGGCCCCTCCTTCTGGCAGAGACAGAAACTGCAAAGGTACCATTTAAAGTTGATAGTTTCACATGTGAACACGAGCAATTGTTTTTAATTTCTTCCCGGTTTCTTAATGCATCTTTTTTTTTAATACAGCGAATGTCAATGACACCACCCAGACTCCTGTCCCCAAGGTGAGCATTTCTGTGAGATTACGCAAGGTGTTCAACCTGCGATGACATTTTATTTTTATTTTTAGTAGTAACTTGTTGATCACATAGTTTGCTGTTACTGTCTTGTGTAGGAGCCTGAGCTGAAGGAGCCAGAGGAAACACTTCATCCTCCCAGCCCAACGCCCTGCTCTGAGGAAGAGGAGGAGGAGGACATGGTGGTGGACCAGGCTCCAGCCGACTCTGTCCCTGCTGTGGAGCCTGTTGAGGCTCCAGTCTCTTCATTTGCCCCAAAGGGGTTTGTCTTCCAGGCTCCTGTTGGATTGTCGTCCTTCAAGTTTGAGCCTCTCACTCCTCGCTCAGCAGAGGCCTTCCTTACACCCAGGTGAGTCTGTTTTCTCTCTTTTTATATTTTTTAGTTTTTTAAAAAAAAAAAATCTATTTAAAATACAAGAAAGCTTTCATGTTGTGATATTGTTGCATCTAAATGTCATGTTGTGACTCTTCCTACCCAGCCCCAGCTTCATTCTTCCACCAGCTCCTGTATTCAATGTTGAGCCTCAGTCTGAACCAAGGGAACCCTCTCCCTCTATATCCCCTCGCCGCTCCCCGCCTCGCACATCTCCCTCAGTGGCTCCTCCAACTTCAGCCAGCCCCCTGGAATCAAAGCATGACGTACCATACTTCAGGTGACATTTTTTTTTTGTAAATATTGTCTAGTCATATATTTTAGTTTTATAATTAATTGTTCAGTTAATTCAATGTTTTAAATGCATTCTTTCTTTTTTTTTTTTTTTTTTTTATTCAGATCGGAAATTGCCAATGAGACAGACAGACTTACGACTCTGTCTGTCCACTGGGAGTCCAAAGTGGAGGATGAGTCCATTCCAGAAGAGAGTGAGTGTGTCTTCTCTAACAGAGTGCAGAGTGACATCTTAAATATGTGACTATTTAATTTAATTTGATTTAACTACAGAGGTGGTGGTGTTCCTAACAGGGGAACAATGCCAGTATTCCCTAACTGAACAATTGTAATTAAGTGTCTTTATTGCTCCTGTCTGTTTAGTGAGAGACCGTATGCGTACAGCTGTCGGCCAAGCGAGGCTGTTGATGAAGGAGCGTTTTAAACAGTTCAGTGGTCTAGTGGACGACTGTGAGCTGGGCCGAGGTGAGAAGATCACCACCTGCACTGACCTGCAGGGATTCTGGGACATGGTTTATTACCAGGTGAGTGCCTCACAGGAGAGGGACAACATGTTGTTTCAGACACCAAATGTATAAAGAGAAGCACAATTTTACATATTTTTTTCACTTGTCAGGTAGAGGATGTCAACAAGAAGTTTGACGCTCTCAAGGAAGCAGAGGGCCGAGGCTGGGTGGAAGAGCACAAGCCCCCACCACGACAGAGGAAAGTAGTGAAGGTGAATACTCTGAAATTAATTTAGATTCATGAACGCTCCATCATCATCATCATCATCATGAGAGCTTACATAGAAGTTAAGAAGCAAGAAGTGCAATGGTCTGAAAACAAACACGTGTCCTTTTGACAGAAACCATCAGCTGCACCTGCCAAGCCAACAGGAAACAAAGCAGCAGCCAAGTCTCGCCTGGCTGCCGTGAAAGCAGCCATGAAAGCCAGACAGCAGGCAGCTGAGGCAGAGAAAGCCACAGAGGATGCTGGTAAAAGTGAGGATGACCCCAGCCTGAACTCTCAGGGACCACCACCCCAAGAAGAGGCCCAAATGCCAGACACTGTGGTCTTTGATGGAGGCTTCTTCCAGGTGGAGAGCCCAGCCAAACCACCAGGTAAAAGAAAAGTAACTACACGCCAAAGGCCGTTTCATGTCATGTATCAGAGCTTGCTTGTGTGCTGTTCCCAGCTGCTTGAGCTTTAAGATTGGGGTTAATAACCAATTCATACATATTGTTGTCTCTGTAGGTTCAGTGAGAAGATCCAGCCGCCTGAGTGCCGCTGTGCTGCCTCAGGCCTCTCCCTGCTCCAACTATCTCACACCCAGAAGACTCACTCGACGATCCTTTGCATTGGCACAGACTCCCGTTCAGACCGTCGCCTCTCCTGCTCAGCCCATTCTCACTCCTGCCCACCTGCGTCTCACCCACGACCAAACCCCAGCACAAGCACCAAAGTCTCAGGGAGGCACTCCTCAGCCGCCCCAGGAGAGAAAGGACACTGTGAATGTCTCTCTTTGTTTCTCACCTGTCAAAGAAATGCATTCAGACGACACCCAGCCTGAAGGAAGCACTGCACAACAGGAAGAACCGGTCTCTGTACCAGTACTTTCACTGCCATCCATTTCTGTAGTTGAGGCGAAAGACGAACCAGCTGAAGCTGCTGATGTTGACTTCCCTGTCTCTCCAAGATGCTCCCTCTCTCCACGCAAAACACCTCTTGTCTCCCAGGCCCGTGAGCCCTCATCGTCTCTGAGTTTCTCGCTATCGCCCTGTGCGAGTCCTAGCCAGCCTCCCATCTTCCCCCCTGCTGCTGTGCAGGGCCACGTACAGGCCCAAGAGTCTGTGTGTTGTACACCAGACAGCTCAGTTGTTGAGGTAAACAATTTCTCTGACTTCACTAGAATTCTGTTTTGAAAAATCTCACACTCAGCTGTTGTTTGGATCACAGCTTTGAGTGATCCAGTCTTATCTGTCTATACAATAAACAAATTCTCTTGTAACTTTAGGAAATTCCTGGGTTGGACTTTGAGCGTTACCTTCAGCCATCACAGAGATGCAGCCTGTCGCCAAGGGGGGCAGTTGCCATAGAAACACTGTCGCCTATGGCAGTGGATGTTGAGATGGAGAGTCCCAGAAGTCAATCTGAAGATCTGCTAACTCAACAAGAACCAGGTACGACTGATACCCATAGGCACTGTGCATGCACTCACGCTGGGTACACTTGGGTTTGTTTTACCTTAACAACACTAATGGGTTTTAAAGCTGCAGTAGGCATATTGACATTTGAAGAAATTAATTTATATAATAGGAATTTGAGAAATAGTAGTTTTTAAAAGAAATTCAGATCTAAAAAAAATAGTTTTAACTGTCAAGCCTGAGACATCAGATCTGCATACTGCAACTTTAAGTACAAATGTTGTGATTGTGTGGTTTTTCTTCTGGCGTTGTTTGATTTTAAACTGTTACAAATTGCACATTTTTACTATTGTTACTCACGGTTATGCTCACTCTCTCACTGTTGCCACAGCAATGCCAGAGGTGCCTTCAGTGTTAACCACAGTGTCACCACAGGTTAAAGTTTCTTCCATTTTTTAAAATTTCTTATCTTCCAAATATTGACATTGAACAGTTTCCTATACTAATACTTTTGTTTCTTTATTGCAGCCTTAACATTGCTAAATATTATTTCTGAATTTTCTTGGTGCATTTTTTAGGTTCAGACGGCGGAGTCTGCCCTGCTTCTTTTCACCCCGGACCCAAAGGAACGGATACGCCAGTCTGTTTGTCCAAGTGACCTCATGGTCTTCACCCCTCCCTCTAATGTGTAGCAAACTGTTTTTCTATTTTAAATTTTAACATGTATTCACTAACTTTGTTATATCCTTTCAGAAAAAATGTATTTGAGTGATTTTGACATTTATTTTTAGATTACTGGAAAATAGTTTTATCTTACAAGATGGTTTGATTAAAGTTCTAGTTGAGAACAAGGAAACGACCAATACTCCTCATTTACATCCAACAAATCAGCGATACTCTCGATGCTTTTATTACTGCATTTGAAGGCTGTTGTCTTCTTCCTGCGTTCATCAGGTTTCACTGCTGCATCTGCAAATGTGAAGCAGAGATAAGTGGATGGAAAGCCAGAAAGGAAAAGCGAAAGACGCCATCTGGTGGCAGTATTTATGCTAAAGAAGTATTGCTTGACTTGTCAATATTCATTTCATTATAATATATAAATTGAAACACTGTAATATTAAGCCAGTATTATATTGTTGCTTAGAATTTTAACTAATGTTGGTTATGTGTGTAAAATGAGAAAAGGCATAAAACAGTAAAAAAAAACAAGTTGGTTCATGAAGATTGCCTGATTAAATCTCATGGATAAAGATTCATTACATAAAAACCAAAACACTTACCCAACAAAAACAAATAAATCTTAGCTGGGAATTAGTAAAAGTAGTCTACCTGGCTCTGATTGGGCTTTAGTGATGTAACTCGGCCTCCTGGCAGTTTATCTTCCTCCATGTTTTTAGTCACCAACTGGTGATGGTCAAACGCAGGGAAGAAAAAGTGGTAGAAGAACTGATGAACTGTCTGGTTTTTGGCCTCCATTCCTCTGGTTTGCATTCCCTTCCCCTCACCTTTATGCTCTTCTTTGTACTCTAGAAGAAATATAATACATGTTTTAATACGTTTTTGAGTTTTATGATTTTCTAGTCGATACTATAAATCATCTATAAAACATAAAATAAAAGCCAACATTACAAACCTGCAGACCGAGGTTGCTTATCGACTTTAGTCTTGACATCTTGTTGACTCTGTGAGATGTCCTGAGCAGGGATCTATGATAAGATGTAAATACTATTATAAAGATTTAAGAGAAAACCATATAGCCAAGTTTATTACATACTTCATTAATATCAACAGCAAGGGTGTAACAATATTGATATTAATACAGGATATTGGGATGTCTTTCTGATACAGATACTCGTGAAATTCGTGTTGCATGTGAATTGCCGCCTCAATCAAAAACATCTGGTGCAGCGAATAAGATAAATGTTGATTTGTTTTGCATGCTAGATTGCCTGTAGCAACTAATCCCTGCTGATTTAGGGTTGGAGATTTCAGGAGGGATGGGGGAATTCTTTTAGAGCTGCCACCTGGACAGAACAAGTATTTAAAGGTTTGCTGCAAAGACTACACTCACCTCGGGAAGATCTCCGCTGGTCTCAGTATTAGATCTGGACAGGGACTGGCGCACTGGCAGACTTCCAGAAACCCCCTGACATTTCACCTCAGCACAGCCCAGAAGTACCTCAAAAAACTCCAGGAATGTAATCTGCAGCAGAAAAAGAGAGAGACGACAACAAAAGTGATACAGAGGAGGGAAAGGAATACACAAACTGGGGTAGGTGGATGAATGCTAATCTTTCAATGGGCATTGAAAAAAATGATGGATGAGTGTAAAGAGCTGGTGTAAAGCCTACAGGCAGACCTCCAGATTCAGGCAGGAGGACAGGTTGTTGGGGTCACGGCACTCTGCAGTGATGATCTTCAGTAACCTCGCTGTGGTCAGCTTATCGTCCAGCAGACGAAGATCCTTGCAGGGGTTACAATAAACTTATCAACACCGTGTCTTAAACAAGGTGGGAATTATACATTTTATGTATGTGACTAACATTTGTTTTTAATTAATCCTGAGTGTGATGTTGGTTCTTGGTATGGGAGACTTTTGTAGCTGAAAAGTAGGCAACATCATTTTCAGTAGGTAAAACAGCCATGCAATAGTTTGATGTATTTTTTTTTAACCCTTTATAAATTCAACTCAAAACCATTTACAATTGTAAGAAAGTCTGTTGCACCTTGAACATCCACAGCATGTGTCTGCAGGTCATGGTCTGGTCATCTCCCAGGGCTGCGTGGACACTGCAGCAAACCTGGTAGACTTCCCAACATCTCTTCATGTAATTCCCAGCCACCACTGAAAAGTGTGGTTCTCCAAACAGGAAGCCTGGATATACACAGGTATACTTAGTGAGCACAGCTATTACTCAGTAATATATGGCATCAACACCATCAGTTTCTGTAGGTGTGTCCTCTCAGAAAAAACTTGAAAAACACCAGGAAAATGAGGAACCTGCAAACTTATAAGGACCTGATGGACAAAAACATCTGCAGTAATTGTTTGTTTTCGTCTCCAATGTTTTGCGCTTAATCCTATTAAATAACTGGCTCTCCTGTCTGGGAGCTTTCTAATGTCCCTATTTGACACTTTTCATGCTGTAATAAATCAGCTTGCAGGTTCCTCTGTCATCTAATTTGTGTACATGCATGTTATCACCTTTTACATTCTTAGCATTAGGAAGGATGTCGTCTGTTATCAGTTTGGATAAGCAGGCAGCCAAAAGGTAATTTTGTGACCTGTGAAAAGTATGCAAAGTATAAACGAGTCACAGAGGAAAAAAAAAACATTTCTATTACAATCTTGTCTTTGTGTTATTCCTTGGTGTGATGGTGATCGGTGAACTCTAAGGTCACTTGAGCACATTTTAGTGTTAATCTTTGCAAATTGGATAAAGTTTGAAATTCATTACCATCAAAGTAGTGGCTCCGCAAAGAGGAGCTTAGAGCTAAATGCTAACATCAGTACACTTACATGCTAACATCACTATTATGTTAGGCAGGTGTAATGTTTGCCAATTTAGCTTTGTTAGCATTTGTTAATTAGCCTAATACAAAAAGTACAACTGAGTCAGATGGGAATTTTGCAACGTATTTTGTATTGGACCAATTAAACCTGATGAAAATAGAATCAAAAGAGTTATTACAGTTAATCGTGAAGATGGTCATGAAAGTCTGAACCAAAATATCATGTCAGCCCTCTCAGTGGAGGAACGACTGCACATCTGAGATTTCCATTCTACTGGTGAAGATCTGTTGGAGCAGGTTCTATTCCTTACACCATGTCTTTATTATAGATGTGGTAGGCCACGATCACTAGACAGCTGAGGAGCCTACGAAGCGTCATGGGGGTAAAAGGACAGTGGATCTCTGCAGTGGCATCCTCTGGGGCACAGAAAGAACGACAACATTAACCACAGTGTTCAAGTATCCCAAAAATACTGTAATCATGAAGCTATCAGTATCCTGTATATGTGAGGTGTAAGAGAGACTATGAATGACGGCCCCTCTCACCTTTGATAAAATGGTTTATCTGTGTCAGAGTGATGTCGTGATGGTGGATGTGACAGTCTTTGAGCAGGCGCCACAGCTGCAGGCGGGACAGCAGGAAGGTGTTATCTAGGGAGTGGGCATGACCAAGTCTGCTGTAGAAACTATAGATGGACCGCAGCTCCATGTCTTTCCTCAGTATCACAAACTCCACCTGTTACTCAGGACACAGGATTGAAAATAAGGATCTAGGATTAAGATCATACTGTATGTTGACAGTTTTACAATAATGTGGGACCTCACCTGTTTGCGCTCTGTGTCACGCTTTCTCTCAGGGATTTTATCCAGAAGACATTCAATGTTCAGAGCCATGTCTGGTCCTAAGGCAGATGAATCACTACCTAACAGTGGAAATGCACCTGTAACAAGATGCAAAATTGTAGGTCAGGTTTTCAGACTGTGACATTGTTAAGTATCTCCTTGTTGGCAGACTGAGCATTTTGAATGGAGCTAATGTGATGTAGGTGTTTACCACACAGAGGAGTGGGAGCTCTGTTTCCACCCAAGTTGGGTGTCATCATCTGATCATCCACAAAATCCCCTTCAAAAACATGCCCATCCTTGAAAGTGAATTTTCCCTATGAACCATAAAGCACAGTCACTTTTAGTGTGTAACAATTTACATCATCTTAGGATCACTGTAGATGTGTTACTGAATATGATGAGTACATTTGGGGACATATGCATATAGACATTGACAGACAATTCTGTATCTCTAATTAACCTTCCCATCTTTTTTATTGTTCTTCCATTCTCCTTCGTAGATTGCACCACCAGCGTAGTAAAACGTTCCAAGTCCGTGCCTCTGACCCTGAACGAAATCCCCTGTGTACCGATTACTCTGGGAATACTGGGATCCATCAGCTCGCCTCAGGATCCAGATGTGTGTTCCTCGCCCATGCTGCCAAAGAAGTGAGCTCATGTGATTCATAACAAAAACATATAGAAAGCTTGGTGTTTTAGAGGGGATAATAATACAGTATCATTTGCTACAGTATGCGTGCATGATTTCATACCTGGACTCCATCCTGCCACATCCCAACATACTGCTGTCCCAGCTTTAGCCACCGCATCGTGCCTTCTCCATGTCTCAGGTTGTTCTTCCACTCACCAGAGTAAATGTTGCCAGAAGGGTAGCTGTTAACAAACAGATGATACCTTTAGAAAGTTCAAATGTAATTCAGGCAACAGGTTAGATCATTTACTCTTGTACATACCATCTCTCTCCCAATCCCTCTCTGTTGTTCTTCACCCAGTCTCCTTTGTACCAAGAGGTTTTATCCGGGTTATAATACACTACACCCTAACACAAAGACGACCAATTAAAAAGAAATTAAAAACAGGAACGACTATTCCTGATAATAAATTGGTGAATCATACCTTTCCGTGCCTCTTGCCCTGATCCCACTGCCCTCTGTATGACACACCGTTTATGGCACATTTGTGAATTCCAGTCCCATGTCGTATACCATTGTACACTTCACCTGTATAGGAGCTGCCATTTGGCCAGGTGTAGGCACCCTGGCCCATGGGAATGTTACACACAAATTCTCCCTGTTGGATTAGAAACTTCAATTTAATTCAAGATTTTGACCTGAGCATTTAAAACCATATTATCATACTCTCATTCTACACCTTTCTCGGTTTTATTATTATTTTGCATGTATACAAGATGCATGTTGAGAAATGTTATGTACACACGGGTTATCAATCAAATTTAAGTTCATCAGTAAATAAAACATATTTTATATATTACAATATAAAGAAAATATAAATATGAAATATAATACAATTTAATTACAGTACCCTACCTCATATTTCATCCCACCTGCCCACGTGAAGACACCTGCTCCATTCATTAGTCCCTTAGTAAACATACCCTTCACAAAAAAAGTATGCATACTGTATTATAAAATCAAATATATAAGCTTTTCCAACTTTTTCAAAATGTAGTGTTATTTGCTTTTGCACCTTGTACATATGTCCTCCTTCAAAACAAGCAACACCTTCCCCATGCGACTGGCCGTCACAGGTTTCCCCTTCATACCTGTCAGTGAGAGACACCAGAGTTTACACCTCAGACACAACCAGTTCCTCACTGCCACAAATCCTTGGAAATGCATTTACTTTATCCAGGCAGGTTATGATTAGTTTAATTTAATAAATGCTGCGTGATGATTTACCTCTGAATAGTTAGGTTAAATAGTGTGGGGAGTTCACAAATGTCATCATGTTCCGGCTGCTCGTCGCTAGCAGGGTGGAGGTTGGTTTGGTTCAGATCCACATCCGCTGAATTTACCTTTAAACCACCAGAGCAGCTCACTAACTTTCCTTTTTCCCATCCTTCCGCTGTCTGTTCCGGATCCGCGTTTCCACATTTCTTCTTGTTTTCATGTTTACCACTTATTGTCGTAGTTTTCTTCTCGTCTTTCCCCTGTGTCATTTTGCTCCGTTTGTGTATCTCACGTACAACGCTAGGCTCGTCTCCATGGCAACGACGAAGGACGCTTACAACTACGGCAACTTTATTCAGTCAAAAAGGACAATACGAAACACGAATGTCAACTCTTCATGTATATTGTTTATTTCCTCCAAGTATATTAAAAATAGGAACATATCTATAAAAAAAAAAACAAACAAACAAAAAACAATACCAAGTATCTGAACAATACAAATATACAATATGTACAGATTGGGCTCTTGATAGTTTGTCATGGTCAGTCTTGTGAGATGATTTCCAGGTTGGCGAGGTGTCTCATGGTTGGCCTGCCGTGAGGACAGTTCCATGGATGTTCAATTTCCCCCATGTGAACCACCAGCTTCTTCATCTCACTGACACTCAGAGCGGTGCCAATCATCACCTGAGGATGGACATAAGCAAAACAATTTCTGTAAAAACAAATTCCTTTAAAAAGTGAAATGTTATTCAATGAGTCTATAACAAAATTAAAATTTTATTTTGTTACCAAAAATCACAAATGCTTACACTACTACCAAGACTTGAAATTTTACATTTGTTTCATGAGATGTGCATGTTTACTTTTTCATTCATAGCAAAAATATTATTGCATTTTTGGCAATCAAATTAGCAGCAGTGCTACATTACAACACAAAAGATTAAAACACATAAAAAGTAAAACATGCTTTGCTGTAAGCTAAACATACAAACACACCGGTGTAGTCATGTAACCTCTATTGGCCAAGGAGGGAATATAATGACAATTGACTTATTGAAGTGTCTGTTTATTATAAGTATAAACTCACAGATTTCCGACAAGCTCTGGAGGCAAACATCTGTCTGACTCTGGATGGTCGGCACATGACCCCTGGGCTGTCACTCAACATGAAGATCAGCTCCTCAATATCGCCTGGACCGAAAGTCCAGTTCTTACTGGTGGGCAGAGACACCAGCTTCACCCTCTCCATCACCTGAGCTAGAATCGCAATGAAAAATCTGATTTAGTAATCGTAATTATCCAAATGGGAAATCTGTATGTTAAACATGAAATGAAATTAACTCATGTTTAATCCCTCATATCAAACAGTTGAACTTCCATACCGTCCTCGTCCACCAGAAATTCGAAGCCATTCTTTCTGAAAATCTCGATGTTCTCTAAGAGGACATTCTCACTGACCGCAGGGAGGTGAAGTTTCTGAGGGCTGGAAATAAAAAAAAAGGAAAAAGGTACTTCTAAACAATTCAGTGTAAAGATGAATCTACTGATTTACACTTCTCTTACACTATGAGTTTCTGTCCTTGGAGCACATTGTGCTGCTGCAACATCTCAAAGTTGTATTTCTCATCAGTGGCGTGTTGGTCAATCATGAAGATGTCCGAGTTGAGTTTGGTGATAATGAAGCCCAGGTTAAACTGACCGATGATCTCCATCTCTTTGAACATGTCTTTACTGTTGAGATGAAAGTAGGATCGTTTACTGTTCTGGTAGTTACACTTGAATAGTATACTAATAATATACTCAGCTGTAGTTATAGTGAAGTAGTGAAATCCTACCTGATCTCCTTCTTCAGCTCGTCCTCTGCACTTTGGTTTTCTCCAGGGTTGATCTTGGCCCTGAAGCGTCGGTAGCGTAGCTCGTCGCTGGCCTTTTGTTTCTGCTGGTTCTTTATCCTCCTTATCTTCCCTTCAAGCTCTTGTAAAGAGAACTGGAGGGGCACAGTCCTCCTCTGTAAGCAGGTTGGAGCATCCACTTTAGAGGAAGAGGATCCCTCAGAACAGTTTAAGAAAGTGTTGGATTTGAGTTCAGTAGGGAAATGTAGATTCTCTGTCCTGGCCCTCTTAGCATCAGGGCTCACAGTACCGTCCTCATTTGAAGCGCATGGCTCAGTCTGTAACTCTTGCTGTTCAGGAGCAGTCTGACCGTTGTCTGATGTTTCTTCGAATGTTTCATCTTTTACACTGTCAATCAGCGGTTCAGGAGAACTGCGCTCCAGGCCTGAACACTGACTATCTGGAGCTGCTGAAGTGGAAACACAACTGTCTTTTTCATCCTCTGGATCACTACACGATACCTTTCTGTATCTGTATCCATCTAGCACTGACTTTCCCACTGGGGAGCATTCAGCTAGATCTTTTGCAGGTTTCAAAGGAGATTTAACACTTGGGTTGGAAGCAGGAGGTTTTACAGAACCCTTAAAAAACGTCTGCAGTGTTTTCTGTGTTGGGCCACTGTTGGCAGATTTTGACATGTTTGATTTGTTCCCAGAATTGGAGCTGTGGTGACTTGAAAAAGCAGCTTTTAGACTGGCCAGGTTCAAGGATGACTTTGGGCTCTGTATCAGCGGTTCCACGGCCTCTCCTGGTTCTGGCATGTTCTCATTACACGGGACCACCTGACGCAGGTCAGATGCCGATGTTGCATCTACAGACAAGTGACAGGAAAAATGTCAAAAATAAAAAGCACTGTAATGGAAAAGTCTAAACCAAATCCATGCTGAAAAATCTCTCAGTGATATTACTCTGCTATAATATAAATATTTGCTGTACATATCAACTGTTGACATGCAGGATAAATGTAATGATGTGCTCTTACTGCTGCTGGGCATGGGTGTATAGTTCAGGCTGATCTTATTGACTCCAGCCTCGTACATGCTGATGAGGGAGGTCTTTAGAATAGCCAGCAAGAGTTTCTCTTCCTGAAGGAAAATCTGTCGCTTGTCTGGGGTGACGTTCACATCCACACACTCTGAAATAACACCACATAAAAACCCTCATGTGGTTCAGAAGGCCAATTCTGTTTTTCAGGAATCGAGTTTTGATATAATAAATTTTCTTACCTGAGGCAACAGCTATGTTCAAGGCAACAAATGGATACTGATGTCTGTTATACATGTGATATACTTCATTCACAAGTTTGGTCACCTGCAAGTTAGGAATATCCAGAGGTCAGGTTGTATCAATGAATCCTCACCTTTAAATTTCCCAATAAATCCTCTACAATTGAATTACCTTCAGGGGATCACATGGCCGGTTATTGATGAAGAAGAACTGTCTGTCTGTGGCGCTTCTCCCAACACCATGGTCTCCTCGTGACACAAACCCCGTCATGCTGCCAAAGTACACACAGGTTTTTAATTAAAAAACAAACAAACTCTGCTTTGTATGCAGAGAGAGGAATATAGGACTTTAATGCAATGGTGCCACTCACGTGAAAAGCTGTTTGGGAAGATCTGCATCCTTGAGCCCATATTCTTCAATAATATTTTCTGAAGGGGAAACTTGTTGAAAAGGCAGAAGACTCTGCAGCTGCAGGACACACAACAGACATTAAACCATAGACATTTTCTTTTTTTAGGAGTAGTGGAAATTCTGTAAAAATTCCTTAAAAATAATAGAGAAACTCTGCAAGGAAAATCAAGCTGGAAGCAAAACAGTTTTACTTCAATATTGTCAGCAATTTGGAAAAATTAGACATTCACATGCACATAGTGATGAGGTTACACTTACACTCTCTGCAGTTAAATAAACATTATGGTCAATACAAATGTAAACACAATGTGCCAGAGTTCCAACCTGTTTTGGTCCAAATATGGCTCCTATATTGTCCCTCATGCTCTGGCTTCCACTGGTGCTGAGCACCGTGCTGCGCTTTCCCTGCCCATTTTGGTTGGAGCAGGTAATACGCACTCCAGTAGAGATGATACAGTACGACTGCAGGACGTGTATCATTTTGGTATATTCCTGAAAATACAAAGCAATGAAATATCAGGGATTAAACATGAATGATATATGTCATTTAAGCAGCCACTGATTGGCTCTACAGTAAAAGATTTTTAAAGATACTAAATGAAAACTATGAAATGCCTACAGGCTTTACATGATTACATGTTACGTTACATATCATGTCCTGAGAGAAGAGTTTTACTTCAGAATCATATAAATTATTCACGTGAAGTTAAATATGTCATATGCTTTGTCCCTTTACTTTTTTACATTCCCGCCACCTGTTCTCACTTTTATATTGATTGATGTGTTTTCCCTTTTCTCCTGTAATCCAGTAGGTTTCATTTATGGTATGAAAATCAACTTGCAAAGTCCAAAAACTGGTCTGGGATAATGTGGAGGGATATTCGAGATTCAAGTCAAGGTTTTATAACTTATTTACATAAAATATAAAATATTTTTCAGTATAGCAATAAATAAATAATGATTAATTCATCATTATTATTAAGATCGCTGTTCAGACTCAACATCTGAGTTTCCATCAGGCACGATTTCTCTGTTACCATTAAATGATAACGTAATTCAAAAACTTAATGTTCACTGTCAGAATCTCAGGCAAGTGTAAAATCACTGTAAAGCAATTTCATATAACATGAATGGAAACCAAAGGCTGCCTAGAGTGTATAAGACTAACTGTTAAACCAAAAAGAAAACTGTCTGGAGTTACATAACATGTATGTGATAAGTGGTAAAAGGGCTAAAACATGCAGAAACATCAGAATGATCGTTTTAATGACTGACCTTCTTTATGTTGCGCTGGAACTCCTTGTGTCGAACAGGCAGGGTGTAGAAAAGCTGCTGCAGGCTGACCGTGGTGCCCTGCTGACGGGGATGGGGTGACTGCTGCACCATGTGGCCCTTGTGGTCAAACACCAGCTTGGTCCCCACCTGGTTGGACTCATGGCACGTCACCACACTCAGATCACTGGAACGAGGAGTTGGAGGCTTAATGAGGTGAAAGGTATTTTAAGTGTATGTGCCGAAACAACGTGGCTGTTGAAGTGTTTTACCTCAGAGCACATAAAGAGCTGAGGGCTTCACCTCTGAAGCCAAATGTTTCCACATGGATGAGATCAGAGAAATCTCTCAGCTTTGATGTGTGATGCTTCAATGCTGTGGAACAGAGAGAGGAGGCTTCAGTAGGTCGGCCATGTTTAACGGAGCGTATACACGAAGCTGACACTTACTCAGTCCCTCAAAGTTGGCGTCTTCTACTCCTTTGCCATTGTCTGACACTTCCACTAGCTCAGTTCCACACTCCTTCAGTTTCACATCTGGAACATGTAACAATATGATACTGAGCATCACACAGCAATGACAAGCAATCATGTCATCTTGATTACTTTAAACTGTATTATGCAGATAACTCAGCCCATTTCCAGGTGGGCTTCCAGGTGAGCTGTTCTGATAGATCTCTGTTTTCAACATATTTTGCCACAAAGGATTTATTTTGTTGCACTTTCTGAGACGTTAAAACATGATACAAGAAATTTCTGTCCATAATTTAAGCTAAATCGATATCTACCGTTGTGCTGGACTGTAAAACAAAGGCACCATGTCATTTTAACAACGATAAAACCATAATTTTAATAGTGTTCACAACAGCAGCTCTCATGAGTGAAATGTGCTTTGTTAAAACCTCTTCATGTGACAAAAAAAAACTCAGTATCAAACAAACTTTGTGTATATCTGTGCTTACCAACGTTGGTGGCTCCTGCATCAATGCTGTTTTCCACCAGCTCTTTGACAGCAGTGGCCAAAGTCAGCACCACCTGTCCTGAGCAGATTTGATGCACTGAGTGCTTGTCAATGGCCTTGATGGCTCCTGCAGGTTCGGAGCTACTGAGAAGAAAACAAGCACAATGGTGAATAATAACGTCGCCCTCTGCTTAATTAATACCGCTGCAACAGATTTACACATGCATAACTATAAAGATAATATTAAAGGTGTAATAAACTCATGAAAACCATTCTGTAATCTGTGATGAGTATATGAGGGCTGTGGGAATGTTAGGTGACCTGATTATAAATTGTGGAGTCCTACTTTAGTTTCTTTGGATTTAAATATACATGTATGGATGTAATTATACATAAATGTGCGGTTTTTACAGTGAAACGTGATACAGGTTTAAAAAAAACAAGACAAGACAAGGTGAAATAATTGGGATAAAACGTAATAACATTTTAACATTGCATATTCAATATTCAGATTTGCACGGTGTTAAAAACAAATATCTGCAGGCAAATTAAATAAATACTATGGTAGCTAACTTACCAAGCATCAGACATTTTCAAAGCCTGAAAAGCTTGAGGCAAAACTCATTCAAACTTTGATATGTGGCGTCATCTGAAATAGATAAACATAGAGACGCTAATTAACGACTTGACATTCATGCAAATGTAGCTAGTTTGTTTTCACGAAGTGTCGGTGGTAAAAAACCGCTTCACGACATCGTGCTGTAAACACAAAAGTGAAGCTGTTCCGCGCGCAGTGCGCAAATTGTTTACGAGCGTCACCGCTGCGCAAAACCTGCGCAGTCTGACTATTAAAAGTGATAATGTAAAAATATTGAGTGTGTAAAAAAAGCAACCTCACAAAATGAGCACAGAATCTAAGAGTAATAACAACGTCCACATAATAATATCGCTGTGTAGAAAATGAATATAAACAAACCCATTTCCTCAAACCTTGAAGCATTTCATCACCAAACCCACCGGAACCTTTGACCCGTTGAGATGTTAGGGCGCGTGTGCAAGTACCTCATATTGTAAGAAACGCATAAGTCGCTTTTTGTTACTGGGTCATTCTCCATTCTTTTAAACGCTAGGGTTATATTTTTATTATAATACAACATCTGTGTTGATTTTACGCTGTAGTTTTGAGTGTAACATTTTTTTCACTTGCAGTTAATGACGTTGTGAGTCACGCACGTTTATTTTGAGACGGTCCCTGAACAGCTGTTAAATCATGGTCGTTTGTGAACATGGTGGACATATGGGACTTTTAGGGTAGTTTTCGCTGTCTTTTCTGACATATTCGTGCGATGTAAACATTAGCGGAGCTGGAGTTAAACGAGTATTTTGACATATATCTTACTACAGATATGGGGTAGCTACTGTGAATTGAGCATCGTTTTAAAATTAGCACTTTTTTTCGTCAAACTGCCGTTATTTACATACAACAAAAATGTACAGTTCATCATCCAACAACGGACTCCTGCGGTCGGACGAATGTTCCGGTAATGGCAGCAACATTTTGGTCCGACACAGCCTCGGATCCGGCAGGAGGAAACACGAGGCTGGGACTAACATTAGCTTGCTAAGTTTGGCGAGCGAAGAGGACGATGAAGTCCAGTTTGACAGTAAGCAGCTTTTCCTCCGCTTAAAGTTGCTGCCTGTCGTTACGTTACCGTTTACCTAACAAGTGCACATTGTTGGCTGTGATCCCACATTACGTGACACGGTGACACCGGAACAAAACATCTGACTTTGAATAGCTTAAATTAGCTTTTTTGGTTTATTAATGTGGGGTGGGGGGGTTAAGGATTTATATGCCATGTGAACAACAACGTGACTCTCATGCTGCAGTGTTGAGCCCACCCTACCATTATTCCTCCAGCTTAAAAAACATCCATATAAACCACTAACAGACAACTGGTATAATTTTAATTCATATCACAGACTGGTGTTTGAAAGTACAAGCCAGTGTTTTGTTTATTGTACTAATATTAAAATGTATATTTGGTGTAGTTGTCACACTAATGTTTGTACTGTAACTTTCAACTTGCAGACAGTGTTTTAATACTAGTATGATGTTTGTTATTACACCTCTGGGCTACAACATGCATTTGCATTCAGAGATGTTTTAGCCTTTCCCTCAGCTTGGGACAGTCATTCATACTATACGAGCCATGATAGTGTCTTTGTGTAACTGCAAAGTAAAAATATTTGAAGTGTCTATGGTTCAACTTTGACCCTCATATTACAGCAATAACCTCGTAAGAAAGATATTCCTCCATATGTGGCTATACTATATTACCACAGTATATATCAATATACTGATACTGATACACTGGTGGCTCACCTGTCAGAGCGCTTACCACTTAGGCTCAGTGCTTACTGTAGCGGCCCGGGTTGAAATCTCATCCTCCAACTTTCCTGTCACTCTCTCAGTGTCCCTATCCAATTAAAGGCTAAAACTGCCCTGAAAAATAACATAAAATAAAGAAAATTGAAGGAACAGACACTGGGATATCCAGCCTTTTTGTTCCTAGTAGTCAAGGTGCAAAATAGGTGGAACTTAATTGTCTCTTTCATTTGACCCTCCCTTTCTCTTAAATGTGGCCATCTTTCACACTCCATGCCCCTCAGCTTATAATGCAGGTTTTTTTGTCAAATGTTTGAAGCCTCAAGCTGAACCCAGGATTACCCTGATGACATGGGCTGCCTCCACTGCCACACAAGACTTTATGCAACTGTTTTCACAGGCTGAATCATACTCTCTACAACGAGGAAATTGAACTTCACTTGTAAATTCGGCGGAGTGTCCTTTCACCCTTTATCTTATACAAACTTGCAGTTGACAAACAAGTTTACATGGGTCTTGTAAGTGAAGACTTGCTATTCCACACATCCTGCAGTGTGATCAAATGAAAGTAAAGTAGTGTCAGGGAACTTTGACAGATGATACAGCCCCTCCTTCCCATTCTGGCACAGGGGCCAAGTATCTTCGCTTGGTCATGTGTTTACAGAGTAGGCTACACTAGGTGGAGGAGGCTGGTGTCCGCTGGACCAGGCAGATAAGCATTACTGCTGTGGACGCCCCCTTATGTATAATCAAGATGAACTTATTTTGTGCCTTGGAGGTGAACAGGATAATCATTATTACAGCTCCATGAGTGCTTAATATTGCACCGAAAGGCTTTCATACAGAAAAATGGACCTAGGAGAAAAAAACATTGTTGAAATGATTGCAAAAGTTATTGAAGAAGGTAAGACAGCTGTAACTTTATACACAGAAAAATAATTGTTGATACATTATTTGATTTTATTGGAAGTTGAACAAAGTTAAATATACTCTGAAGTGTTTTTGTACTACAGTTTGGGCCTATAATTCACCATCGCTTCCTCTTTCTCATTTTTCGTTTCTATGTACGCTCAGCTTCTGACACAGATAATGACTGTGAGGTGTTAATAGCTGGTAGACATTACCCATCCATCCAAGAGTTTGCCTCAGCGATCCCCAACCACCTTCTCCTGGGGTCTCTGCTGGAGCACCTGTGCTTCGTCTACGAGAGTAATCCAGCACGCTCACGTACGCTGTTTAAAGGTAGCTACAGATATGTTGTTCTGGGATTCCAAAGATTTTAAAATATATGTTTAGCATTCTGTCTCTACCTTTTATTCCTTGTCGTTAATTACGAATTCAGTTAATATAACTTTGTTATCCCTCTGACAGTCATTGGCCAGCGGTTAGCAGCTATGAACCTCCTCTCGCCGTTGGCCATAAGTGATGAGTTCAGCACCGTCAGACTACAGCACAACCGGGCCTTCACTGAGCTGCTTAATGCCGCCAGCTCCTCCTTGTACCCACAGGTAATGGACATGTTGTACACTACGTATATACATGAGCTGCTTCTGTACCAGTTGGTATGTTGTTATGTAAAAGATTGTTTTTACTTAGTATAATAGATGTCAATAAGCACTCTGACCAAAGCAGAACACTCAGCCTCTACATGGGTAGTGTTCATCCGTGTTTATTGTTGTCATGTTTACAGCGTGAACACTGTGTGTATCCTTGTCTTATCTCACAGGGTCTCGGCACAAACACGCACAATCCTTCTGCAAGGTAAGGTGTACGAGGTGTAGTTTTGAATGTTGCTGCTTCCAAGGAGTATTTAAGTTTAATGTAAGAAATGTTTGTCTTCCCACAGACCTAAGGAGGGACTATTTCAAGCGCAGACCTCACGGTATCTTAGTGAGTTTGAAGAAATCTGCAGACTTGGGAAAGGATCATATGGAAATGTTTTTAAGGTATTTTTACTCAATTCTAATTCCCACTATTCCTCCTATCCAGCTCCTTTTAAAGCACATGAGTTGAAGTGATCAACACAGTCATGTTATCTTTCACATCTTCTTGTAGGTTATGAACAAACTTGATGGACAATATTATGCTGTGAAGAAAATTCTTATCAAAAATGTCTCAAAGGATGACTGTATGAAGGTGGGCCATCAGTGTTTTATCAAAAGACTCTTTTCACGCCCAAATACAGAGATATGAGAGACACCCACTTTAATCAAACGTGATTGTTTTGCTTGTTCTAGGTCCTTAGGGAAGTCAAAGTGTTGTCCAGCCTGCAGCATGTAAATGTTGTGGGTTATCACACTGCATGGATGGAACATGTTCAGCCTGCAGCACGTGAGTATTTAACTGCTGTCCTGCGACGTGTTTGTTCGGCTGAAACGAATGAAGTTACTGTTCACAGAGATTGGCAAGACGAGACATTTGGCTCAACCTTGTCCAGGAACATATAGAGAGGAAGCTATACTTGAAGTTCAATTAAACAAACAGACGCCCTTTATCTGTAAACTGTCCTTGTTGCAGATCCTGAGTCTCTCCTGCCTGCACTGGAATCACCTGGACAACAAGACAAGTAGGATCAGTGTATACAAAATCAGATTCATGACTTTTTGTAACACACATTCATAAATAAAATTACAAACCAACTATGTATGATGTAATATCAGTGTGTCCAACAACTCTTAACTTTTCTTTTTGCAGTTTTGATGGGAGCCCTGACAACAGCGACACCAGCTCGTCTATAGTCTTTCAAAGCCTCAGTGAAGCACCAACAGATGAAGCTGCAAGTGCCAAAGTATCTCCAAAAGAGGCCGAGTCGGCTTTAGTGCCAACCCAAGAGAAGGGCCAGCTGTTGTGTCCCAAGACGATGCGCCGCCTCCCTGAGAACTACGTCCCCTGTGTGTTCCTGGGACAGCGCGATCCCGTGAAGAGCTCCAAATGTCCTGCCACGGGTTGGGACAGCTCAGCACTGTTAGAGGAGGACTCCAGCAGGAGTAGCATCGAGCTGAACAACAACTCCTGCATCGACAAGGAGTGCCAACAGTGGGCTGACAAACGCACAATAAAGCCTTCTAAAGAGGTAGATGCTTAAGGTGGATTAGATTCATTACAATAAGGACAAAAACTGCTAGATTTAATGGTACAAATATTTCTTTAAGAAAATTACAAGCAGAGAACAAGCGTTACGGTGAAATGTACCCTTAAAAACGGTTGCTCTGTATCTGCAGGTACAGTTCCACCTGATGCTCTACATCCAGATGCAGCTGTGTGATCGCTCAATAAAGGACTGGATCTCTGAGAGAAACGCCAAACCCAAAGAAGAACAAACCTCAAGATGTAATTGTTTAACACATTATGCATGACTCTGCAATATTGTATTGTTCAAATACAGATTTCATTTATATTTCACGAGCACATCTTTTTTTTTTAATCAGTTTCTCTCCATTCACAAATGACTGCTAATGTAATTTATTTTATTTATGGTGGTAGTTTATTTCACGTTTTCTAAGATACGAATACAATTTCGGAAATTAATACTTTTATATATTTTTTCAGGCCCTTACGGATGTGTTGATACTGAACACACTGTCAGCCTGTTGAGAAACATACTGGAAGGGGTGGAGTACATTCATTCCAGGGGAATCATGCACAGAGACCTGAAGGTGAGCGGCTTTGATAAATTTGTATTTGTATGTTTGAAGTTATTAGATTTAAGGTGTGTCTGTAGCTTGAGACATCACCTCCAACTGTCACTGACTCACAGGTGTCAGCTAGGAGTAATATTATCAAATGTGTTATCAAAAGAGTCCTGTCGGTCATCATCAATCACAAAGGAGATGTTGTGTGTGTTCTCCCAGTAGTTGAAGACAAAGTCATATAGCCTCTCTGGCAGGATTTCTTTCAGTTCCCCTTTTTTGTCTGGGATGTGTTTCAGGTAAATATCACTCTTACAAATATCCTGAAGCCTTCTTGGCTGCTGAATGAGTTTTAGTAGCTGGTCTCTCTGCTTCAAGAAACATGGTAATGTCAAGGCTGAGGGCAGGTGGCAGTTTTGGTTGTAGACGGTGAGCGGGGAGGTCAGGCTGAGGAGCTTCACCAGCAGGGAGCTGTTCCTTACATTAGACCTGTGGTTCAGGAACAGAAACAGACAGTTCTCCCCTGCTTGGCTGAGCTTGTTGATGTTAGCTCCGTACCTGAGCAGCAGCTCGACCAGCTCCTTGTTGCCCATGCTGCATGCCTCGTGTAAAGGTGTAATTCCTGCCTTGTTCTCTGCGTTGGGCTCGGCCCCATGATCCAGCAGCTCAGAGATGCAGTTTAAGTCGTCTTGCAGGGTCTTGGTGGTCTTCATAGCCATTGCCACAGCAGCTAAGTGCAGAGGAGTGTTTCCAGTGTTCTTCAGCCCCTTGATAATAGTCAGGAATTTGCATTAATTTAATTTAACATGTTGAACTTTTAGCATATAGTTTAATAGGACAGAAATTTATGCATTGTATTCAATAATTTTGATATTCTTCATTTGTTTTCAAGGTCGTTTAGTTTGACTGCTAGCAGGAAAAGCGCAGGTGTTACTGATAACATTAACGAGGTCTGGTCTATTCAAGTGTCCCAGTGAGTCATGAAATGTGCCGTTAATATTATTAATCACACCTGTGCTCATGTATGATATCTCAAAATGACTGTGAAAATGTCTACCATGTTTGTCTTTTGTTCAATTCTGAAAATATAAAAAAGGAAAAAAAAATACTGCCAAAAATAAACAAGAATAACAACACAAACCATGTTGATATCTGCTCCCTGCCTGATCAGGTTGGCTATAATATCCTTATGGAGCATCCCAGCGGCCATATGTAGGGGCGTCATCCCGTTGCTGTCCACAGCATTAACATCAGCGCCATAGCTGGCAAGAATCTGGACAGCAGACAGAGCAGTGTAGCGTACTGAAAGGTGGAGAGCTGTCTGCTGACTCTCTCCCTTCACCTAAGCGAGGAACCATAAGAAACCACACCAGAGCCAAATTATTTCAAGAGCAACTGCATTCCTGAGAATCTGTAAGAGATGTATGTTTGTTCGAATATATTTTAAAAGATCCTAGTTATTGCTTAAAAAACTGATTTACCTGTGCATTGACGTTAACACCATGCTCACAGAGGAGCTGTAGACAAGCCTTCGCCTTCCTGTGCAAATCGATCACAGCAGTCTGTAACTTGGAATCTGGTTTTGACCAAGTTGTCTGGATGCTCGGCCAACAAACTATCACCAAGTGTAGTGTGGTTTGACCGAGCTGGTCCCTGCGACAGAGGAAGAGACTGTGATGCCTGTGCGGAGGGGGAGCTGTCGATTTGTACTTTAGTAGATAAAAGGAAATGGTGCAATGCATGTCATTGTAATGGGTTTCTGTTTGCTTGAGTTGAATTCATAGCAGTTGCAACAGGAAGTCTTCAAGTCGGCAAATACAAAATTAAATTCATACTGTAGATGTGATCTTTTTTGTTTTAGGAAATAAACTAAACAGCTGAAATGAGTTTCAGCAACTCTGTCTGAGTTACTTTTATTTTTTATTTAATGAGAGGCTTGCACAGTGAAAAAGCAACCTGATCTTACACCATAGTATTGATGGGCACAATGCTAGGTGTTAATGTGTATATCTATATCTTGTCCGTGTGTGTGTGTTTGTCCAGACCTCATTTCAGGGTCTGCTCCTGCTGACAGCAGACTCTGCATGCTCTTAAATCTTCTGTAAGAGGCAGCCAGATGAAGCGGAAGTATTGCATGGCCCTAAAGCAAGAAAGATCACAACAGGACAAAAACTGAAAAACACAAATAGATATATAGATAGATAGATAGATAGATAGATACTTTATTTATCCACTAGGGGAAATTCATGAATATGTTCTAGTCTGACGCTACAAGAAGTACTTTTGTCTGAAATTGATCCTATAGGAGCATAAACACGTAACTGTAATCATAAAGCTTCTTGTGATTACCACCATCAATATGCATGCTTCTTTATATATGATTTGCTGACATTATAATATATAACATGCCGTGTTTTTGTCCATGTGACAATGTTTTCTGTAACATGTAGTCAGGTTTAGCATATTTCGATTCTGTATTCAATTCAGTAGTTTAATAAGTTTGCATTGTTGCATTTACCTTCCTGAAAACTTTTCGAGGTGAACCATCTTGCACCTGCATGAGAAACTTGCTTCCATATTTTTTTGACACATCTTCAAAACGTCGCAAGTATTCCTCCATCACGGAAGTGTAGAATTAATTGTTGTGAAAATTGAGACCGTTACCGCTCCTATCTTCATGTTCCTTCTGCTCTTCCAGCGTGATCAGGCAGCGCAGCCTTCCTGCTGTCTCTGCTTAGTCTTTCAGAAGGGAAGTGGGAATCAGAATCTGGTTATTCTTGTTTGTTGTTGCAAGCATAAATTTCTCAGATGGGTGTCAGTTAATTTAGAGGTGGGAAAATCGAAATGTTACTACTTCTCTTTTCCGTGTTTGGTGTTTTCAGTAGCTACTTCTGTGTTCTCCGTTCTGTGTTTTCTGTCTGGTTGGAGAGTTATGCGTCTAACTTTGATGGCCAGCCTTTCTGTCACAGCTGATAACTTGTTGCTGTGTGTGGGGCCAATTATAGGGACTGGTGACACCAGGCAGAGTAGTTAAGAGGTTGTTCCAGTTCAATATATGCTTACATTCTAACCAATTTATCTTTTCCAGTGCAGGAAACACAGTATAGTATTTCCTGATTCAAATAGTGTATGTGGGTTTATGTGCTGTAAAGCTGGTGTTTTTTCTGAATCATTTCTCATTTTTATGATGGATGCATCCAGTATCTACATCACAGTGTTGTAGTTTCTTTCTCCCCATCAAATGTTTAGAATGTAATGTTAGATCATCTGAAATCCTAAAATGATTCATTTCTGCCCTTATTATTTGTATAAAAAACCTTGGACATCTGCATCTTTACACCCAGTAACTTGTGGAACTAATTGTACATTTTTTGCTTTTCTCACAGCCAAGGAACATTTTCCTCCGTGCTCATGACTGCCATGTTCGGATTGGGGACTTTGGTTTGGCCTGCAGGGATTTACTAGCTGATGGACATAAAAGCACCAACTCTCCAAACAGTGGTAATAACTGCAACTCTTGACTTGTTATATTTTCTCGACACAGTCCCTCACATAACCAATAGATGGTGCTATTTGATTATAAGTCACCTTTCTGGTGTATTTTGCAGATTCCTCACATACTACTGGTGTTGGTACATTTGTGTATGCTGCACCAGAACAATTGAAGGGCTCCCATTATGATTCAAAGGTAAACAAAGTAATGGTACACCTTGATTATGATTGATTCAGACTTTATTTTCATCAAACACAGAGTTTATTTTATTTTTATACTTCATCATTTTGAACTTCATCTTCATCAGTGTTACCTCTCCTTCGACATTTTTAACTACTGTCAGTCATTAAAGTTGAAACTTTGTTTGTATTGTTGCTGCTCTTGCAGTCAGACATGTACAGCATTGGAGTGCTGGCGCTCGAGTTATTCCAGCCCTTTGGGACGGAGATGGAGCGGGTCCGGACCCTTGGGGACCTGAGAGAAGGGAAAATCCCAGACTCATTCTGCCACAGATGGCCAGCCCTGGCTAAGTACATCATGAAGCTAACAAGTAAAGATCCTAGTGTTCGGCCCACGGCCAGCCAGCTTCTACAGAGTGAACTCTTCTGCAGTAAGGACAGGGTATGATAATTAACCACCTGAGCCTTTTTGTTCAAAATAAAATCTACAAAGTAAAAAAAGTGGAAATAACAATTAAGCTTTTATTTCACTGGAGGTGTGGCAATGAGGTATGTGTTCATATGTTTGTTTGTGTGTGTTTTTGAAAATGACATTGCCTCCAGGAAGCCTATTGCACCTGCATCTGCACTGATGGTTCTTAATTCTTTCCCCTTCAGTTGATCCATGGTTTGCAGAGAAGGGTTGAAGAGCAGGAGGAAGAGATCATGCAGCTGAGGAGACAGATCAGTCGGCTTCAGAGCTCACAAGCCACAGTTCATGTCTCTGAGTTGGACAATACCTGAGCCTTAAAAATTTCAACAACCCACAGACTGTCAAAACTTGATTTTTTTTTTTTTTTTTTTTTTAACTACTTCTGTACTGTGATTTGGTACAAGTGGTAGAGAGAGATTGTGTGTGTGTGTGTGTGTGTGTGTGTGTGTAAGCATTTGAGTGTATCTTGTACACCTGGATGTAAGGGTGCAATTATTTATTTTCATTCAGCTGTTCAATAAAACCCATTTCGGCTATGTCTGATGGGATTTCTAAGAGTCAATAAGTGATTATTGATCATCTGAGATGTTGCTTTGAAAGTCATGCATGTATGACAAATTGAAAAAGTGAACTACAAGTACAATTGATTATATGTATTCTGATTTCATGCAGCTTCTTGAAACTGAAGAAGCAGCAGCTGTGGACAGAGGGAGCCTTCCAATTTTGATTTAATGGGGACATGGGCACATTTATTTCCATGCATTGATGTTCAAACAAATGCCTTTGTTCCCTGGCCATGATGGTCCAAATGTTGAGTTACTGGTCACAGGGAATGCACTTAGTTATATATTGAAAACCGTTATAAGTGGAAATATTATGGGCACACAATTCAGCATAGATATAGTAATCTGTGCTGTGAAGTATATCTGGTAGGTCTGGTTTTAGCCAAACAACTATACCGGGCCCAATTACAGAATAACTCTTGAGTATAAAGCACTTAATGTTGATTGTACATCATGTACACAAAGGTCAGAGGTGTGTACATGCGACTTCCCGAAACACGTTCCTCACAGAGAAACGGCAGAATGAGCCAATCAGAGACTTCGTTTCATCGCAGGTACCCGGATGTACCCGTGGGGCAATTAGCTACGTCATTGTTCACCGCCGGACACCCGCTGGAAATAAGGAATGGATTTACAACCGCTATTAACGTATTCGTAACATATTCCAGGTGAGTGTGATGTTGCTTATACGATCGAGTGACAGTTTTACTCTGCAGCCGTAATAATTTGGTGGGCCTAAGCCTCAGTGAATTGTTGTAATATCCTTACACCGGTTCTCTGTCATGTCGGAGAGAGCAGCGCGATGAGTGCACACAGCCACCGGTGTCGAGCCCCTCCTTTCTCAGCTAGCTAGATGCCCTGTTACCCAGGCCTACACATCTTAAATCTAAATTATTTGGAAGCGGAAGCAGAAAACTGCTCACAGACATTTACAGTAAATGGCTATGTTATTCTCCGCCATGTCGGAGAGCGCCCATCGTGCCGAGCTAGCTAGCAGCGTTAGCATCAATATTAACGCACGAGCGCCGCCGCACGTAATGTTAGCTGCGTTCGGTGGCTATGTGTTACGTTCACCGTTTCCATGGTGTTGGTGGCTTCTCGAGCCGCCTGCTCCTTATCAGTCACTCTGTTCCATACTTCGACGAGGAAGGGAGGCTTTTAGTCGGTGCTCTGTCTCCCATGAGGGCTAATAAAGCCTTAATTCGTGTTTTACTGAAGTTACGCGGCGCTGCGTGTTAAAGGCCTAGCAGCCGTCTGTTAGCCAATGTGTGCCTGTCTGCCGGAGCAGGTGGGAGGGAACAGCTGCTGTTTTAAACGTGCTTCCAACCAGGACATTTCCTCGGTGGCGTTTTTAAACCAATAACAATGACTTCGTAAGTTTTGCTAACTCAGTTCCAGCTTAGGTCTCGTATGTCGATCGGTTTGAACATATTCAAATAGAAATGAATGCCTTCCTAGTGTTTCTGACGTTTGTTGTGTAGCGAAAAGAAACATTGCTAGGTGTCCATAAATGGCTGTCACTGACGTCTAAGTACATTAGTTTTTCGATACAAAGAGAGGCTGCAAGATAAATGTACTATTGTTAATCCATAGCTTTAGTTAATAGATACGTTTAAGTGTGATCAGTCAGTTAAGGCTTTTCTCCAACACTAAGTCATTGTGGTCATAATCATAATATACAATTCTAGGTGTAAAAACAACATGCAACAAGAATTCAGGGCTGAGAGATTTAGCTATTTCTAACTGCTTCTATTGTGATTGGTTACTTTGTTATACAAATAATCTACTGTTTAAAAAATTGATCCAAAAATTATTAGTTAGTATTGTAATCTTGACTGTGTTTTACTAAGTACTAGATAAGAGTGAAAATAGATAATTCAGATATTACAGTGTGTTTGACGACAGTTACTGATAATTTTTGATAAATAGTGATATGTTAGCTATGCAATATAGTGGTCATAATTTTAATGCAATGTAATTTAATTTAGTGAAGGGCAAAATGTGTATAATCTACCACCCATTTCACTTGTGTAGAACAAGCCAACAAGTTAAGAAAACTATGTCCCTTTAAATACATCCTTTTAAGAAGAAGATATTTGAGTTGTGTCACAATAAACCACACACAGATCTACATCTAAAGCGACATGAATGAAAAACAAAAAACCTTGGAATTTATCTGTATTTCCTGCAGCTCCTAAAGTTGTACACCTCTGTGTTTCTGCCCCTCACACAGCAATGAACAATGACCATAGTTGACAGATCTTCAGAAAAATCTGACCACGAGTCAGTCGGGTGTAAGCGATCCCCCTTCACCAGTGGAGACGTGGGGATGGACGGCAGCTGTTCCAGCAGCTGGGCAGTGGGCCCCACAATGCCCAGTGACTCTCCGAGGCTGAAGGCTCCAGGAGGCTGCCTGGGCCCCACGCCTGGAGCTGCCGTCTACAACAGTACCCCCTCCCCTGTGGACCGACCCAAGGAGCAAGGTAAGAGCAAGCAGAAATTATGTCAATAGTCAATGTTTCACCACCCATATTGGGAATGCTGATGTACACCTGTTGTGTTGCAAATGCTGGTACAAAACATGTATTAAGTTGTTTTCACAAAAAAGACCATGTTTCTGATTTCCATTTTCTTTTGCTGAATTAGATATAGTGCTTTAAGTGAGTTAAATTTTATACACAAGTAATAATAATAATAATACATTTTAATTGGCAGCACCTTTCACAGCACTCAAGGACACTTTACAGAAGATTAAAAACACAATAAAAATAATAAAAACAACAGACAGTTAAAAAGAAAACAATGAAATTACGGCGAATATGCAGATTGAAACAGATGAATTTTGAGTCTTGATTTGAACTGGGGTAAAGAAACAATGTTACGGATGTTTGGTGGGAATGCAAAGCTAAACTAATGAAGCTAAAGTTTCAGCTACTGTTTCTGTATGAGAGTGTGACACAACTGGTTTTGTGGGTGTTGTGTTGCTGCTTCTACTCTACTTTCATTCATCCAGTTACATAACTAAGCCAGTTTTGAAGTGGGAGCATGATCAATCATTTGAGCTTGTGACGCAATAGGTGTTTGGATATAAAGAGCAGCAGCCTTACTTGTTTTGCAGAAACAAAAGAGAAAGCTATTTGTGTCTTGTTTTTTTTCTTCTTCAGCTTGTTTTACTAAGTAGTCAGAATCACATTATACAACTGATTAGATTGATAGGTATGACTGTAAGGTACTGATGTTCATTTACCATATGTCTGTATGTACTTACATTAACAGTGTAGCATATATACAGATACTTGTTGATTTCCTGGATCTGGCAAATACATTGAATCTAATTTTAGTGTTGCCTCTGTTTGTCCAAGTGATAAGCGGTGGTGACGGCATCGACTTGCCCCAGAAGGTCCTCTTCCCTCCAGAGCGGCTCAACCTGAAGTGGACCCAGGTTCACCGCATTGGTGCAGGTCTGCAGAACATGGGGAACACCTGCTTCCTCAACTCAGCCCTGCAGTGTCTCACCTACACCCCTCCGTTCACCAACTACATGCTGACACGGGAGCACTCTAAAACATGTAAGCTAGTGCTAAGTGTTTTGATGGTGCATCTTTGCACTAAAGTTCTTGTGTAATTGTACAATCATGAAATTGAAAAGTATCTATGAGCGTCTTTCTTGCCTGAATCATGTCTTACTCATTAGTGTTGTTGTCCATCTTTCCCTGCCACAGGTCATGAGCCGGGGTTCTGTATGATGTGTACCATGCAAAACCACATCATTCAGGTTTTTGCCAACTCTGGGAATGTCATTAAGCCCATTGGTGTGATCAATGAGCTCAAAAGTAAGTGACTGCCTGTAAAACTAGAACATTGAAGTTGTGCCCTTTTACAAAATATTTACCTAAAACGAATGACAGGAGGCGCTGTGTGGCTGTTTACCTTTTCATTTTGGAGGGAAATCTTCTGGTGAAAGTTAGGAGTTACAAATCTGCTGTTAAAATCATTGGTGGTATTTACCAAGCTTGCATGTCTTCCGCTTTGCTTTTTTTTCCCCCCACAGGGATAGCAAAGCACTTCCGCTATGGAAGCCAAGAGGATGCCCATGAGTTCCTGCGGTACACAGTTGATGCTATGCAAAAGTCCTGCTTACCTGGAACCAAGTAAGTTTCCTCCTATGCTGTTTATGGAGTAAGAAATGGATAACTCGCAACCACATGTTTACTCTGAAAGGTTGACAAAAATGTTCTAAATCATTAGATGGTTACTTATTCAACTTTAATATAGGTCATGAATTGAAGTAAGTTGCATAACATTAGAAGGAAACTTTAATTTATACATTTTGTTGGATCCATTGAACATTCTGCAGAGGCCATTGAGGATAGATGCTGCATAAAAACTCCATGTAGATATAGGGAAGTATTTATTTTTACTGCTGAAGTATATCAAATCAGTGTACTGCCAAGTAAGTTATGTTCCCTTAGAAAGTCTACATGCATTTTTAACTGAAAGTACAGCAGGGCATGTTTAATTGATACATTGCTGACCAATATGGTTCTCAGGGACTCTTAAAATTGATTTTTTGAACCTTGAGTATCAAGTCCATTATTTATTATTATTCTCTACTAACAGGTGGCCTCTTAACTAGTGACTCTTGCTCTAATTCGTCCCGTTCTCACTCCTGCTCTTTGGGCTGTAATATGTTGTAACTTGTCATTGCAAAAGTTACAACATATTACAACATATTACAGCCCTAATTTGTTGGTTTTTATCCTCATAATATTTATCTTTGTGACAGATTGGACAGGCAAACACAGGCAACCACTTTCATCCATCAAGTATTTGGCGGGTACCTAAGGTCCAGAGGTAAGTGATTAGTGTTGATTTGTTTCTTCTACTTGATGTCATGTTTTTATGTTTTACAACTTCTCTACACTAATAACACTGATTTGTCTTTTTCAGTTAAATGTTTAAACTGCAAAGCAGTCTCAGATACATTTGACCCTTTTCTGGATATTACTCTTGAAATTAAGGTAATTAACTTAAGTTCTCAATCACTGCAAATATGTAACAAATCAGTTCATTCAGATTTAATCACGGATCTTTAATAGTACCAGACCTCAAAATTGATTTTTCTCTCTATGCAGACGGCTCCCAGTGTCTCCAAAGCTCTGGAGCAGTTTGTTAAACCAGAGCAGCTGGATGGAGAAAACGCCTACAAATGCACCAAGTAAGTTGTTTAACTAACAAAATGAATTAAGCAAAGATGACAAGTGTTTTATTTGTTTGTTTGTTTATTTATGTATATGTCAATTTGCTGTCTAACCACTGAACATTTCTCCCCCTTAGGTGCAAAAAAATGGTCACAGCCTCAAAGAGATTTACCATCCACCGCAGCTCTAACGTGCTCACCCTCTCACTCAAACGCTTTGCAAACTTCAGTGGAGGCAAAATTACTAAGGTAGCCTGACACACACGGACTAACATGTTCAGAGCCATAATATAACCATGGATGGCTTAGTGAATATTTGATGGTGATTTGATATTAATCAGCTGTTTTATGGTCAATAGGATGTGAAATATCCAGAGTACCTGGACCTGCGGCCTTTCATGTCTCAGTCCCAGGGAGAGTCCCAGGTCTACGGGCTGTACGCTGTACTGGTCCACTCTGGATTCAGCTGTCATGCTGGACACTATTTCTGCTATATTAAGGTACTGGCACTGCTACGGATCACTGTTCTAATCTATCAGGACACTGTTGTTGCCAAGTGCACATGCACACATTTATCACTACGACACTCCATCAACAGCTCATTTTTATCAGAGTTGAATGCGGAGTTGATACAAAAGCGTTGTCAGACTGAGGTCTGAACTGAGAAATTACAGAGAAAATTTTTTTTTTCCCATGTTCTTGTTTTAGATCATACAAAAACATGGAAAAGTATATAACATTACTCTATAATATGTTTGACCACATGTTAATATGGTGATATTTATACTCGGCAGTCAAAATCTCTCAATTTTATTATATCGAACAATTCAAATTCAGAAACTGAAAAAAGTACAAATTTGAAATGTACCACAGATGAATCTATTGTGTCAAACCTGCCACCTCTCTGTTGTGTCTCACAGGCGAGCAACGGTCAGTGGTATCAAATGAACGACTCCTCTGTGTCTGTCAGTGACATCAGGTCTGTTCTCAACCAGCAGGCATATGTCCTTTTCTACATCAAGTGAGTAAACCATAATTGTTTTTAGAATTAAACAGAAATGTAATCAAAGTATTCATATTGTGTGGTTCTCCGCTCACACTCAGAATATGCTGTATATTATATTTAATGTTGTTTTAAACTGTGCCTAATACTGAGATTTCAACTCTGGTTACACACCAGCACAACTTGTTTTTCTTCTTTCTTCTTTGTTTCCTGTTTCCCCTTGCTAATGTCCCTTCCTTTGGTGCCATCAGATCCAATGATGTGAAAAAAACAGGGGACTACGGTCACATGAGCCATAACCCGGGAATCCCTGGTCAGTCGTCTCCGCGACCTGTGGTGATACCACGCATCAACACCACCGTCCACCACAACAACATCGGCTTCATAGGTCCCCAGCTGCCCCCACACATGACTAAGGTACTGCAGACATGCTTTCATCATATGCTTGTGATTAAGCATATTTTAATGTTGTTTATTTAATTATGTAGCCAGTGTTAAACCTAGACACTCAAAACATTTTCTTGTGTCCTTGTTGTCTCCTCAGAGCGCTCTCCACGTCAATGGGAATGGATCTCTGAGGGACTATCCCACAAGCTCGAAGCCTAGCACCAGCAGCAGTGTTGTGGGAAAACCTAGCCATGGACTGGCCTCTTCCTCCTCCATCTCCCACTCGATCAGCCGGCCCACAATGATCCCAGATCACGACAAACGCCAGAAGCTTTCATTCTTTATTGGACAAGGCAAACAGAACCGCCCATCCTCCTCCTCCTCCTCTTCCTCCTCCTCCTCATCCTCTTACAGCCAGCCGTCCTCTGCCAGCAGCAGCAGCTCCTCCTCCTCCAGCTCTTTATCCTCTTCACAATCTACCTCAGACATCCACTCAGACGTTCGCTTTGTTCCTCGTCAGCTTAACCATGTTAACGGCACGTCTTGCAGTAACGGGGATCACCATACTGGAGGTAATGGAGCATCGTTCCTGGTGCCGTACGGCCAAGAGTCGTCAGAGGAATCAGACCAGGAGAACTGTGGCGCTCTGGATAACGGCTGTTTAGCCAAGTCGCATCTTAATGGAAATAACACAACAGGAGATGTCTTTGATAATTCTCCTCAAGCTACAAATGGAGAGTCAGGAGTGCACCATAATGGTAACGGATTAAATGGATCAACCTACGGCGTCTCTAAATCAGGCCAAAACGGGCACCATTATGGACAACACAAAATCAATGGACACAAAATCTCTGAGAAGGTAAATTACATGCTTTGTGTTTTTGCTATCTCTTTAATATAAAATCTTTATGATATGTAGATTTTTTTGTTGTTGCAAAAAATAGTAGTTTTAAATGAATAATGATGTAATGTTTGTGCCCTTCAGATCTCTGGCAGTAATCTTGGAAGTGTTTCCTCTGTCGCTCCCATTGCTACTAATGGAGTAGATGGTGACCATGGTGAACCAAGGTACGGAGGCATTCTGACAATGAGAAGGACGAAAAGTTGATGCTGTGTCAACAAGAAATCTCTAAGGAGTAGTTACAGGAATAACTATTGCTTCAGTTGGTCGCATTGAAATCTGAATTGTTTTTCTCATAACACCCTAAAAGTTTGGCGGAAAGCATTATTTATGTGCTTTTCTGTTTTGTTTTTCCAGCAAAGAGGTTTATAATTCAGCCTCATCCCACCAGGCCAGTTCTTCTCAGAGCGTCCATCCGGCTGCCAGTGAAAGCCAGCACCTCTCCACTTCTCACACAAGGGCTAAAACTGTGTCTGAACCCCTGCTTCAGCATACAGCATCTTCCGCTGTCAGCACGCCACCTTCATCTACTGCTACAAAGACCCATTCTGTCGGATCTAGTGAATCTGCTTCCGCTTCTGCACATCATGGCAACCCTGCGGCCTTATCCACCCCGCCAGACTGCTCCCAAAGCACCAGTGGGGCGCCTGCTGCTCCACAGAAGGTTAGCGTAAGTGGGGCTGAAGCCAAGGATCTACCACAGACCAATGGACCGTCAGCAGGGAATGAAGGACGTACAGATGCTAAGGAGCAGCACCCGTACAAGCCCAGCTCTAAAGGGAATGAAAGACAACCTTCCCGAGACAGGGAGAGAGACAGACTGCACTCTGACTGGAGCAGAGACAGAGAAAGACACTACAGGGACAGGAGTCAGGAGCGAGAAAGTGACAGTGATCGTCATCGATACAGGCGGGACTACCGAGATCACCGCCACCATCATCGCTCGTACAGGGATCGTTTGCCTCCCCATGATCGATACTACAGGGACTGGGACTCTGAGCGTCGCTATGAGCGGACTGTCCACCACCCCAGGGAGCGCGATCGCGACAGGTGCTCTCACCATTACCACCACTACCACCACCACAGATCCAGAGAGGACTGGGACTCTGAGCGGAGGGGACACGGCTATTCATACCGCGAGGACTCTCACAGTCGCTGGAGGTGGCAGCAGGAGAGTCGAGAATCCCGGGTGACAAAGGACAAGAGCAACGGCAGGGAGAGGAACTATTACCCTTCAAAAGAGGAGACTTCCTTGCCGGACACAATGCCAGAAACATCCTCAAAGTCCAAGGACTCGCCCCCTCGGGCTCCTCTCTCCACGTCTAGATCAGCTCCAAACAGGGAGGATCAAAATCACAAAAGGACTGTTGATAATCCGGGCAAGGAGAGAGACGACAGCTCTGAGGCCTGTCACTCTAAAAAACACAAAAAGAGCAAGAAAAAGAAGAAGTCAAAGGATAAAGACAGACACCGTGAGAGCGGGTGAGTGATGCAATTGATAATCAATAGTTTTATACCTTTTTACAGCAGCAATAGTGGAAAAAATGTTAACCATTCTCTGGTGTCAGCTTCTCAAAAGTAAAGTCTGCTGCTTTATAACTGTAGCCTGTAATGTTTGGACATTTGAAGACGTTTCCTCGTTGATTTAGATTTTTTATTTTGATATTTAGTATCTCTTAGTAACAGAGTTTTAGACTTACATAATTTGTTGTGATGATTACGATGCCTGATATCTTAGTTAGTTTAGATTTAAATCGTGGATTAAGAATAATCATTGTGTGTCTTCTGTCTCCCCCCTAGTAGTTCTGACATGGATTCAGACAGAGCCGCTGAAATGAAAAAGAAAAAGAAGAAAAGCAGGAGGCAGCGGGACAGTGATGCGGAGCAGCACAGTCCAGGAGCCACTCAGAGCCACAAGAACAGAAGCAGTGAGGAGAGGGAAAGCCGCAAGCGACGTCACCATGACAGCAAGGACGCTAAACATGACAACGGTTTTTCACCGGAAAAACGCCGGCGCACAGACTACACTGATGGCAGCAGTGACCATCTACCCCCCTCTCATCACACCTCACCCACTAACGGTTCATCTCACCGCCATCTCAATGGATACACAGGTATTTAGAGATTTTTCACATTCAGAGTCATCCCCAAAAACCCCCATAATGCTGAGTTAAATGCTGCTGTGGAGCTTGTCAGTTTGAAGTGTTGATCCTGTTTTGTAGGAAACGGTTACAGCCGAACCAATGGCGACTCCCACGGATTCTCCAGTGGCCTGAAACATTGACTCAGTGAGTGGGCGTCTTTTTTAATGATCATCGCAGCATGCTCTAGTGCTGTCGGTGCTAACAAACAGGAGGAACTTATATAGGCACAAATGTTGGGACTCATGGCTCTGCAAACAAATTGTATGAAGTACTCTTCTTTGTCATTTCAGACACATCAACACCATTTTAACAACAGCAGAGGAATGACATCAACAACTTTTTGACATGGTGCTTCTTCATTGGGAATATATTGTATTTTTACCACAACTAAAGTGTTTTAAAATGTTCAGAAATCTTTTTTTAAGGCATTGATTTATTTGCCGCAATTCTCCTAACTATGGTTAAAAAGGCAAAATTATCACCTTGTTGAACATTTATGATGAAAAATAGTAATATATACTTGTATGAACACAAACAAAGCCTGGAGCTTAAACATCTCAGCTGCTGCTCAGTGGAACTCAGGACTTGAAAACTTGTTAACATCCATCACAGATATCCACATGCTTCAATAAAGAATGAAACTAAAGGGAAACTGCCTAAGAGAACTGTAAGGCATCATGTTGACTGCAAGTTTAAGATGTCACCATATCGGCAGAGCTGCAAAATGTTTTGCTTTTCTTTTTTTTGTTTTGTTTTTTTGGCTATTTTTCTTTTTCTTCGATCCCACTGGGAGCAGACAAACTGAAGGAGGGAGATATTCTTGAATGAGGCAGACCAGTGCAGTGGCGGGAACAAGGCTTCGCTGACTGACCTCCACTCTAACCCTGGACAGACTTGAGGACATTTCCCAGTTTTTTTTTTCCTGATTTGTTTTCATTTTGCTCTGAAGCCTAAGATTCACTCGCTGTAATTTTTAAACTTTTTCACAAGATGAGGATTTTTCTCTAGATCCTGGCTCGCTCTCTCTCCTCACACATTATTTTTCTTTTTAAATGTTCAAAAAGAAAAGCATCAAAAATTTGTTATCATGGCTGTGGACCATTTGTGTTTGCTTTTTAATGAAAAATACAGTTTGTGTCTTCTAGCATCATAAAAAAAATACTGTGAATTTAATTTTGAACTGTACTATCAGTTATTTTTATACATAAAAATCCTGTATCAGGATTATCAGTAGATGTTATGTTGTTTTGCTCTGTTTTTAGAAAAACTTTGTTAATTTTGACCATATTCTTTGGACAAAAGACAATAATGAGTATGGTTAAGCTTTTGTTTTTTTGTTTTGTTTTTTTTTTTTCAATTTTAGACAGACGTTGAAAAACTGCTGTTATACCTTTTAGTTTAGCATGTCAGAATTTATACATTGTATAAGGTAAAAGCCTTAAAATACATTTGTTAATGGCAGAAATTGTAATTTGTTCTTGGTCTTTGACGTTGTTTACAAGTGGCATTGAAATGAATGAAAAATTCTGATTGAGACAAATGACGAGTTGCCAGGGGCTTTTGAAAAAGCTCCTGTCTGCCTTTATATTATATAGAATAGATTGATTGTATGTGTTGAACGAACTTTCACTACGGTAAAATTATGATGTAGATACGGTCAGGGAGGGTGTAAGCTGGTGGCACTCGTCTCTATTCAGGTTTTGTTAAATACACACACTTTTCTAGCGGTCAGGGTCAGCGAGGCGGCTCAGCTCACTATCATTTATTCACAACACTGTTTCCATGTTTGAAATAACCAAAGACCTGGTAAGTTTTGGCGAGTCGAGCTCCTCTTACTGAATTCACACAAAAGTTGTTCTCTGATCAGCATGTATTTTTATTCAAAGTCTTCATCAAAGTATTCAGGAGCAGTTTTCCCAAACCAACATCAAACCAGGTTTAAACCTAAAAGCTGCACCACCTGTGGGTTGGTTTGATCAAGTCTAGGGGGGAAAAAAACAGTCCTCAGATTCCAGTCAGTGTTCACATGATTGAAGTTCACTTGTTCAAGGGCATTTTAAAACCCACTTACATCCTATGCTCTCCCAGCATACTGAGTTCTTCTTTCATATAACATCATGTATCATCTGATCCTTAGTAATAACACAGTGTGAGGAGGTTTCACTGCTCTGCACAAGGTCCCTCTTCCACTATTGTAAACTGTTAGCTGTTGAACTAAAAATGTGAACGGGTATAGGCTATGGCCATTATGATTTACATGCTACATAAACACAACAAAGAAGAAAAAGAAAACAGTATGTACATTATATACTTTACATGCATAATGTAAGTCGGGGGCTGCCTCTTTTGTTAAACAATAAGAAAATAAATACAAAAGAAATGAACTTGATCACAGAGGTGGATCTTCAATACATAACCGTACAGAATTAATATATGATGCATTTTAGCTTCTTCAAACTGTGGCCACTTACAAGGGTCAATCCACTGAATATATGTTCAGTGTTATTCCCCAAACTGTTTACTTCTGTGTTTTCAAAGAGGAAATACGGGGGTGCACTGTAAATGTAAAAAGAATATGAGCCTAAGTTTGATTTTCTTGAATAAATCAGTGTTTGCATATACAGATACAGTCACTTGAGGGCTAACAATCAGACCAGCTGATTTAAAAGCTTGAGGCTTTCTGTAGTTAGAGGATATTATAAAACATGGTTGGTGTTGGCAAGGACATGTGAGGTGAAGATAAAATGTTGACTGGCATCTGGGAGTCTCGCTGGCAGAGAGCAGATAACCAACCAGATGAGCCGCTCTGGATGAAAGGAATGACATATGACCAGGGAGGTTCAGGTTTCAAATCCTCACTATCTCTTTGTAGTGCAGTAGATGTATTTCCTTACAGGTCCAGCAGAGGGCAATATCGCCACAGCCACATTATGTAGAAATGTCCTATGATTCCAGTCATGGCTGTTCTGCCAGTCCTCATCCTGTTGTCCAATAACATCCAGTTAGGTAAAGATTTTGCAGTTCCTTCGACACCGTGTCACCTCAGTGTTCAAGTCCGCACCAGAAGAAATAGAAACCTTTCATTCACATCAGTCTTCGATTGAGGTGCAGACCGTCTTCAGGTGGAAATAAACCATTCAGTCTGAAAAACTGTGTCTGCTCCTTGTCCTCCAGCCCTGAAATAGCAATCAGGAGTCCTTCATAACCCCTGTAACACACGTCATACGCATACATACACACAAAAACACACACACACACACAAGGACTCTGCTGGTCACAGAAACAGTGGTGATGAAGATGGGGCGATCATCATTTCTTATTTGCTATCCTCCGCTTCCTGGTGGCCAGCATGTCGTAGAAAGGATCCCTGCTGATGCTCGCTCTGTGGAGAGACGACACGAAGGAGCACGTCACTGATCAGCTGTTTTCAACTGACCACATCAATTCTACACACTCTTTAGTCTCCCACTGATTTTAAGAATGACTGTGGTTTTGTTTGTGGGACTGATATGTCAAAGAAAGTCACACCTAATGCAGAGCTTACAGAAAACAACATTAAAACATGATCAGTTTGTGATGTTTAGAGCGATCTGGAACTATTTTGGGATGAGATTCAGTAATTTCTCTGTGTACTAACCTGACCTTAATCTGTCTTGTCACTATCAGTCAGTGCATCCTTCCCAAAACACATTATGTCTTGTGCCTGCATTGCATTCTGGTGGGTTTAAAAATTTGCTTTGATTCTGACTGATCAACATCAAAACATGATGTTTATGGTGATTTGTTACACCTCCAAAATGTGTTCTTTACTCAAACTCCACTTGCTGTGCTATAAATATCTCAACATCTCATAATTTATATTATCCACAGAAAAAAATACACAGTGAAGTGCAACCACACTTGATGAGCATGATGGTTTTTTGCCACTATTGGATAAGGTTTCCAATAGCTCCATGTAACTATGACTATTCTTGTTGCCTGCATATTTAGGGGGATTCAGTGTGTTTGTTAATGGAAAACTCTGATCACCACAAAACTCTTGTTTAAACAACACAAAGGTGGAAAACTAACAAACTAGTATTTTAGGGTGGATTTTCCTTTATTGTGGGGAAGGTAGGCAAAACAATCATGCATTTTATGATTAAAGCATGAAGGTTTCAGCATATAATTCTACATACCCTAAGGTTTTATTTCAGACTGGAGGCAATTTGTATCTGACCTCTGGTGACCTTGGGATGTCATTGAACTCAGCATTCTGAATTTATTTTCATTTCTCTAGTATAATCATGTATTTCTTTGCCAGGATTGCATAAAGTTGCTTTTTGCTGCTGTGGCGGTGTGTCATAATTTTTTTCTTAGAGCACCAATTTTGCAGCGGGACTGCAGATCCAACCATTTCCAGGTATTAAGTAAGGCATAAAATGTCATAGTATAGTAAGGCATAAAAAAGCGAAAAAACGTCATAGTATAGTAAGGCATAAAAACATGAAAAAACGTCATAGTATAGTGATGCAAAATACGTCATAGTATAGTAAGGCATAAAAACATCATAGTATAGTAAAGCATAAAAATTAGAAAAAACGACATAGTATAGTAAGGCATAAAAATGCGGAAAAAATGTCATAGTATAGTAAGGCATAAAAACGTGAAAAAACGACATAGTATAGTAAGGCTAAAAACGTCATAGTATAGTAAGGCATAAAAATGCAAAAAAACATCATAGTATAGTAAGGCATAAAAACGTGAAAAAACGTCATAGTATAGTAAGGCATTAAAACGTGAAAAAAAGACATAGTACAGTAAGGCATAAAAACGTGAAAAAACAACATAGTTTAGTAAGGTATAAAAACGTGAAAAAACGACATAGTATAGTAAGGCATAAAAACGTGAAAAAACGACATAGTATAGTAAGGCATAAAAACGTCAAAAAACGACATAGTATAGTAAGGCATAAAAACGTGAAAAAACGACATAGTATAGTAAGGCATAAAAACGTCAAAAAACGTCATAGTACAGTGAGGCATAAAGATGCAAAAAAACATCATAGTATAGTAGGGCTAAAAACGTCATAGTATAGTAAGGCTAAAAATGTCATAGTATAGTTAGGCATAAAAACGTGAAAAAACGACATAGTATAGTAAGGCTAAAAACGTCATAGTATAGTAAGGCATAAAAATGCAAAAAAACATCATAGTATAGTAAGGCTAAAAACGTCATAGTATAGTAAGGCATAAAAACGTGAAAAAACGTCATAGTATAGTAAGGCATAAAAACGTGAAAAAACGTCATAGTATAGTAAGGCATAAAAACGTGAAAAAAAGACATAGTATAGTAAGGCATAAAGATGCAAAAAAAACATCATAGTATAGTAAGGCTAAAAACGTCATAGTATAGTAAGGCATAAAAATGCAAAAAAACATCATAGTATAGTAAGGCTAAAAACGTCATAGTATAGTAAGGCATAAAAACGTGAAAAAACGTCATAGTATAGTAAGGCATAAAAACGTGAAAAAACGTCATAGTATAGTAAGGCATAAAAACGTGAAAAAAAGACATAGTATAGTAAGGCATAAAAACGTGAAAAAATGACATAGTATAGTAAGGCATAAAGATGCAAAAAAACATCATAGTATAGTAGGGCTAAAAACGTCATAGTATAGTAAGGCATAAAAACGTGAAAAAACGACATAGTATAGTAAGGCATAAAAATGCGGAAAAAACGTCATAGTACAGTAAGGCATTAAAACGTGAAAAAACGACATAGTATAGTAAGGCATAAAAACGTCAAAAAACGACATAGTATAGTAAGGCATAAAAACATGAAAAAACGTCATAGTATAGTAGTCAAAAAACGTCATAGTATAGTAAGGCATAAAAACATGAAAAAAAGACATAGTATAGTAAGGCATAAAAACATGAAAAAACGACATCGTATAGTAAGGCATAAAAATGCGAAAAAACGACATAGTATAGTAAGGCATAAAAACATGAAAAAACGTTAGAGTATAGTAAGGCATAAAAACATGAAAAAACGTCATAGTATAGTAAGGCATAAAAACGTGAAAAAACGACAGTTTAGTAAGGCATAAAAACGTGAAAAAACGACATAGTATAGTAAGGCATAAAAATGTCAAAAAACGACATAGTACAGTAAGGCATAAAAATGCAAAAAAACATCATAGTATAGTAAGGCATAAAAATGCAAAAAAACATCATAGTATAGTAAGGCTAAAAACGTCATAGTATAGTAAGGCAAAAAACGTCATAGTATAGTAAGGCATAAAAACGTGAAAAAACGACATAGTATAGTAAGGCATAAAAATGCGGAAAAAACGTCACAGTACAGTAAGGCATAAAAATGCGGAAAAAACGTCATAGTATAGTAATGCAAAATACGTCATAGTATAGTAAGGCATAAAAACGTGAAAAAACGACATAGTATAGTAAGGCATAAAAACGTCATAGTATAGTAAGGCTAAAAACGTCATAGTATAGTAAGGCATTAAAACGTGAAAAAACGACATAGTATAGTAAGGCATAAAAACATGAAAAAACGTCATAGTATAGTAATGCAAAAAATGTCATAGTATAGTAAGGCATAAAAACGTGAAAAAACGACATAGTATAGTAAGGCATAAAAACGTCATAGTATAGTAAGGCTAAAAACGTCATAGTATAGTAAGGCATTAAAACGTGAAAAAACGACATAGTATAGTAAGGCATAAAAACATGAAAAAACGTCATAGTATAGTAAGGCAAAAAACGTCATAGTATAGTAAGGCATAAAAACATGAAAAAACGTCATAGTATAGTAAGGCATAAAAACGTGAAAAAAAGACATAGTATAGTAAGGCATAAAAACGTGAAAAAACGACATAGTATAGTAAGGCATAAAAACGTGAAAAAACGACATAGTATAGTAAGGCATAAAAATGCGGAAAAACGACATAGTATAGTAAGGCATAAAAACGTGAAAAAACGACATAGTATAGTAAGGCATAAAAATGCAGAAAAAACGTCACAGTACAGTAAGGCATAAAAATGCGGAAAAACGACATAGTATAGTAAGGCATAAAAACATGAAAAAACGTCACAGTATAGTAAAGCTTAAAAATGCGGAAAAAACGTCATAGTATAGTAATGCAAAATACGTCATAGTATAGTAAGGCATAAAAACGTCAGTATAGTAAAGCATAAAAATTTGAAAAAACGACATAGTATAGTAAGGCATAAAAACATGAAAAAACGTCATAGTATAGTAAGGCAAAAAACGTCATAGTATAGTAAGGCATAAAAATGCGGAAAAAATGTCATCGTATAGTAAGGCATAAAAATGCGGAAAAAACGTCATAGTATAGTAAGGCATAAAAATGCGGAAAAAATGTCATAGTATAGTAAGGCAAAAAACGTCATAGTATAGTAAGGCATAAAAATGTCAAAAAACGACATAGTATAGTAAAGCATAAAAATGCGGAAAAAACGTCATAGTATAGTAAGACATAAAAACATGAAAAAACGTCATAGTATAGTAAGGCATAAAAACATGAAAAAACGTCATAGTATAGTAAGGCATAAAAACGTCAAAAAACGACATAGTATAGTAAGGCATAAAAACGTCAAAAAACGACCTAGTATAGTAAGGCATAAAAACATGAAAAAACGTCATAGTATAGTAAGGCATAAAAACGTGAAAAAAATGTCATAGTATAGTAAGGCATAAAAACATGAAAAAACGTCATAGTATAGTAAGGCATAAAAATGCGGAAAAAATGTCATAGTATAGTAAGGTATAAAAACATGAAAAAACGTCATAGTATAGTAAGGCATAAAAATGCGGAAAAAATGTCATAGTATAGTAAGGTATAAAATGTCATAATATTGTAAGGCATCATTTTTTTTTTTTTTTTTATAGAGGGGAGCAGGGGGCTGCAGATCCCACCATTTCCAGGTGTTAAGGTAACTATAGCTTGTTAAAAACACTGACAACTTCTGCTGTGTGTTCTATGGAATTATATGTCTAGCTAGCACATTAGCATTCTTCTTCTAATCAGAAGCTAGCATGCTTTTATGCTCTGGACCACTCATTATTCCAGGGGACTCTGTCCTGTCCCGGAGGTCATTCCAGATGCCTCCACGTCTGAAAATAAACTTTATGGTTTATAGAAACACTGGAGAATGTTTCATGCTTTAGGCATAAAATGCACAACACCTTCCATATACAGGCTTATCTGCTGCACTATTAATGCTGTGATTCTTTAGCTTTAGCAGAGACAAGCTAGCATATTATCATATCATCATATACATATATATATATATACATATCATATGTTTAACAACATTCACATCCACTTTGAATTGTGTTTCTGGCCACCTAAGGAATATGAAATCCAATATTAACTCTCCTTTTGATTCTGTTATGCTATGAGAACAATGAGAGCGAACTAAAACAGTAAAGTCTTGGGCCGTAAAAATGCTTCACAGAGCTGAGAGGGTCGTCGTGACAAGCGACACCTCTCACATTACACAGGCATTTGATACGTTGTTATCAGAAAAACTGGATTATAGCGGCTTTAAATTGTTGTTAGTGTGGGTTCATGCAGCTCTACATCGTCCCTTCATATCCTGAGGTGTTGTCAGTGTCACACTAAAGATGAATAAGGCTGAGTAATCCACAGCCTTCCCAGCAGCAGAACACTGGACATGCTGAGATAGCCAGTCCTGTACGTGTCTATGTGCACAGAAGAGTTACCACCAGAGCAATTTCCACCCTTGCAGATGAGTCAGGTGTGGATATAACGTGTGTGTGTGTATGTGTGTGTGTGTGTGTGTGTGAGTGTGAATCTGCTGACCACAGGACAGTCTGCCGCCACCGCAGCTGAGTCAAGTGAGAGTGTGGTTGAAGCGCTGTCTTGCTGAGTCAAATCTGTGATCTTTATCGTTCCAACAACAGGAAGAGGCATTGCCTTATGATGTGCAAGAGATAGCACTCCTGGTTCACACTTGTACTTTTATACTAAAAGCGCTCTGAGGTTGCAACAGAGTGTGAAACCTGTAATCCAGGCAGTGTGTCATCTGAAGGTCAACCAACTCTAAATTTCCCAACCCGAGAAAAATGAGCACTTCTCTCCTCTCAATCACTTTAACTGTACATGAAGCAGCTTCACCAGAATAAGACTGCAGCAACTTAGCTGAAAAAACCCATCACTTTCATTTAATGGATACACATCTGTCAATGCTAACTGGGTTTTTAATATCATTAGAGCATGGAAGGACTGTGTAATATGATTTTTCCTCTGGTATTGATCATATTTGCCGGTGAAGCTGCAGCTGAGTGGATGATAACCAGCGAGCTGATCAATTACCCACTGGGTCCAATTTACTGCTGCACCTCCACTCCTCTCACTGGTTAACAAGACAGCATTTGGATATGACAAATCGAGTGTAAAGCCTGCCAAAACAGTTCTGAGAGTGCAGCAAGTGCCTGAATAGGTGTGCATGCATGTGTGTTTGTCTTTGTGTTTGAGCGCTACTCAATGGGAAGTGAGTTTATCCAGCAGAGCAGAAATCACCTCTGAGTGTTATCTGTGTGGAAGTGTGAGAAACAGAGTCACATTCAGTCACCAGCATGTGTGTGTGTGTGTATTTGTGCTGGTGTGCACATTTATGATTAAGCTCACAGCTCTGTGTATGTGTGTGTGTAGATTTCTCACAGTCAAGGTCAGACATGAGAAAGGCCCACATGGGAGCAGCCCCGTGTTGGCTAAGTGCCCTCTCAGTGTAAATGGATCCACACTATCGTGCCGCCTCTTACTTGATGGATTTGATCCACTCCTCCTTTTCCTCTGGCGTGGGGGCCGATATCCTGTACACTACGTGGTTGCCCTCAACGACCCGCCCGTCCGCCTCCGTCTTGCAGGCTTTGATCACCTGACCTTTGTGGTTGGGGTTGTAGAGCTCAAAGCAGTTCTGGGAAGAGATCAGGAGGCATGCAAACGATAAGTATGGTGCAAAATAAATAACGTCTCTGAGAAAATATAAGTTGTCATTTTTTTTTGTTTTCACTTTATGTTGTCTGTGTGACTTTAGATGACAGTGGATTTATATGGAGTAGACAGTGTCTGGAGTTGCTCCTTACAGGTTTTCTGGGCTCGTCCACCTCTCTGATACTCAGGTTCTCCAGAGGAATGATCCCACGAGGCTCTTTATCCTGGAGACACACACACACACACACACACACACACACACACAGAGACATTCAGCATTCAGAAAGCAAATGTCCCTTTACCACCATCTAAGATGAGGACCAGAACGAGGACAATATATAGCGGCAGTGAGGAATGAGCAATGACATTTAAAGTTACGACTTGCAACAGCTACAAATAAGAAAACAAAAATATTAAAATATAAACTTTTTTGATGCTACATGTAGCATCTTTAATTTGCACTGCAGCGAAGGTAAGTATTTTAACTATAATCTTTACATTAAATTGAGCCTGACAGCGTCAAAGTAAAATAAATCAAGGTGGTGATTAAAGCACACTGGAGGTTTTTATTCATCCTGGTCAAGTAGGGGACAGCACCCAAGGGACGCGTAACCCTACACTCTCCATCCTCCAGCGACTGCTATTGTGTCTGCGGGGCCAGATGTGAAGTAAGTGTGTGTGTGTGTGTGTGTGTGTGTGTGTGTGTGTGTGTGTGTGTGTGTGTGTGTGTGTGTGTGTGTGTGTGTGTGTGCGTGCTGGGGCGGGGTGGGGGGAGACCTTGAGGAACAGCCCCATGTCCTGCTTGTCATCTTCCTACTAATGAGGGGGCACAGCAGGGGGAGGAAATGCTTGGGGACGGCTTCTCACAGCTGGCTGCGTGTGTGTGCCTCTTTGAATGTGTACCCCACTGCAGATTGTGTGTGTGTGTGCTGAGGGATTGGTGCATGTGGGTGTGTGTTAGGGATGCTCGGTTGCTGGGGTGAAGCGCGGGGTGACTCTCGCAGCGGGTTGGGGGAGGCTCTTGGCTTACGGCGTAGCAGGGGCCAGATGTGTGCCACAGACTTTGCAGATGTTTCCCATGATGCCTCATGTTAATTGCTAGAGTGAGGTTCATTTAGGTCAAAGGGGCTACATCTGTTAAATAGCAGAGCTGGAAGGCAAAGACCTCTGCCTCTGTTTTTAACTCTAACTGTGTGTGTGTGTGTGTGTGTGCGTGTGTGTGTGTGTGTGTGTGTGTGTGTGTGTGTGTGTGTGTGAGTGAGTGAGAGAGACAATGATTACATGTGCTCTTAATTTCTTAAGTTTCTTCCTTACTTACGTTCCTGTTGCACTTTATCTATCTATAGTACATTTATTTACATCAGCTGTTTCACACACTTAGCTGCGCTTCATTAGACCAATATCAGAGTAAATATTTTAAAATGTGCTGTACAATTTGTACAATTTATTGGCCAGATGTGATGACTTCCTTGAGACTTGTAATCACCGTGAGTTAGCCAAGCAACTAGTGGATACTCCAGGAAGTCTCCACTCACGGGCTGGAAGCAGTTGAGCACATACAGAAACCCTCCATTCAACCACAAACTATAAGATCTTCCCCATTAAAATACGTGTTTTATGTCGGCAAGCTGCAAAAACAGCTGTCATGTGCATGTGATACACAAACACACATCTGCCTACTTACTGTTGTGTATTCAAAGTAGTAGAGGCAGTTGTCGGTCAGAATGAACCACCTTCTCTTCCACGTCTTCACCCGGCCGCCTGCAGAGAGAAACAAACAGCGTTTGATTTCAAACTGAAGTGGTGATAGTGTTTGTGCACGTAAAGGTTAACCTTCGGGAGACCTCAGCTCCACGTGCCACATCTGGTTCTGATCAACATGTCTCTGCATTATTAGGCTCAATCAGAGGCTGGATACTCCCTCCACCAACCGCTCCCAGTCCCCAGAGATAGTTGCCTGAGGCTCGGCAGGAGAGCGGTGGGGTGGGGGTAGGAATAGTCTAGAGAGATTTCTTTATAAGAAACAAAAACTCTCCATCTGCCTTAATCTTCAGATAAACGTGGATTATTGGGATTATTGGATTTTCTGTTTATTACACCATTGGTGATGCAATGAACAATTTACCTATGTAATCAAAAAAACAGAATGTGGCTGATGTCAATGTACAGTCTGCAATATGTGCGCCATAATAACATGTTTGCTGACTTTACAGAACAAGCAGAAAGCCGCTGTTACTGATGTAATCAATATGTAATGTGCACCTGACCCAGATTTTCATTCTATACTGCTGTACAGAGTAAAATCCGACATCTACGGTGTATTATTTATGAGCAATATTTACTTGCACATGCAACCACTACATTTTTCTCACTCAGCTGGAATGAGCATGTAAGATATAGTCGCCTCTTGTCGGGCAAATGTGGGTATATGTTTTATTCTGCTACGGTCAACCATAAGGCGGCCTGGAGAGCTCTTTATCCCCCTCAGCCATATGTTTCGTTTCATCCTCAAAACCTGACATTTGTTATGTCTTTCTACTGCACGACCTTCTAATGCAGATTTATCATTCCGCTGTTTGTTTATGACACTCCAGAGAGGGAGTGCAAATAGATGTGGGAAGGTTCAAAATTATGCATAAATGTGAGGGAGTAGAAAGTCCCACACTTGTCTATTTTTATTATTAGTATTATTGAATCAGATAAAAATATTTCCCATGAGAGTAATTTAGTTATTAAATAAATATGAAGTTCTAAAAGGCAAGACAGACACAATATTTTACAATGATTGGCCATGTATCTAATATAAATGTGGATTAGATGATAAGTTTATCAGTTTACATGCTGAATACTTTTTGCTTTTGCTTTTCTCCCACATCCGTCTTTGTCTCTTTGCTTTTGTCTCAGAGAACAAGCATGGCTTCACTCTGACAATTTACTTACAACATGAACAGATGACTAACAGAGTGCTCAGTCTTTGGGACCCCTCCACAGCTCACAGGCATTCTGAAATATTTTCTAAGAACGTCTAAATGACCGATTTTTATTGTCATGCTGGATGATGATGGACTCAGGCATAGCGACGGGCTCGATCTGGGTTAACAGTGTAGGTGTTATGAGAGCTTATGGAGCTTCACAGCCTCAGCAGTGCAGCTGTATGTCATATCGAAAATCTTCCCCTCATTAATCAGGGGCTCCTCTGGTGGAGCTAAAATTAGTAGTGTAGAATTCACTAATGGGGAAAAACTGAATCTAAAATGATCTGGCAAGTGCAGCTAGTGGAATAGAGAGCATAAGCGAAAGAGAGAGGGGGGGGGGGGGGGGGGGGGGGGGGGATCCGTGAAGCAGCAGTGGGAGGTATGGAGGCCTGTAGGGCAGGAACAGAGGGACAAAAATGAGAAAGGGGCAAAGGTCTCCTTTATTTCACTGCATGATCGGTCACGCAGCGGCACATTTGCATTCCCACAGCGCGGATTCAAGCAGCACCATTCACTAAAGCTCGAGCATGACTGCATGTTCTGGCAGATAGCTACACAGGAGCTGTGTGACGCACAGGGCCGTCTTTAATGGTACAAAGCATGAGGGGACCTGCTCAGCTGACCCCTGAAAGTGACATGCGTCAGAGCAATGCATGTTAACGTTACATGGAGAAAAGTCCAAAGTCTGCAGCAGTGTCTAAGAATTTGATTTAGTCCTTTGGTTGACTTGTTGGCGCTTTAAAAGCTAATGTCATATTAATAAGAAAAAGTACGGCATATTGGGAAATATGCTTTTAAGTTTTCTTGTTGAGAATTAGCTGAAAATCAGATCCGTACAGTACAGTGGGTTTTCTTAGCATAGCAAAAAGACTGGAAACAGGGAAGTAGCTTCTCCGACTACAAGTTCCCCCCGTTTTCATCTTTGTGCTAAGCTAAACTAACTGGCTGCTTGTTGATCTTCTCAGCTAACTCTCAGTAAGAAAGCAAATACAGGTATTTCCACCAATGTCAAACTCTTCCTTCAAATATCCAGTTCGAATCTGTTATCTTGACCAATGTGAAACTGAACTTGAAGGTGAGCACCCATAAATACACAAGGTCAAAGTTGATCCATCCATTTAATGTTCATGTCAACTTTTGATTCCAAAAGGCTTAAACAATCTAGACTCACCTGATCACCAGTGATTGTGATCTATCATTACATTAGTCTTTTCATTTTATCTGCAAAAAACATGTTGCTTATTTGTGCATGGCTCTGACATACATGACATGGTATGTTTTGGGGATGTGGTGAGTGGCACAGAGGTTTGATGAGGTGAGCAGTTATCTTTCATGCCCAGGCTTCTTTTTATGCTAAATTAGCGCTGTGTGTGTGCACCAACTGAGACGAGCCCTCAGCGTCATCCAGCCTCCTCCAGAGCCACAAGAAGAACGCAGCCAGTCCCCATGCAAAATGATGAGAGAGATCATTGACCTCCAACTCGCCTTTCCTTTGAATGAGATAACCCATCACCTCACAATGCCATCACTTTTTTTGCCCAGTAACAGCTCTGATACAACAAGCCAATTACATGAGGCGGCTAGCATGTTCAGGGGCCCGGTGTGCTAAGGAGATAATGGCAGCCAATGCCAGTGTGAGGACACTCTGTGATGAACTGGGTGGATGGAGGAGGAAGGAGCGTTACCTACCTCCTAATACAGAGATTTAAGAAGGAACAGCCATCACAGAACAGAATGAAAGAACAAAACACAGGGCGAAAGGGTGAAAGGTTAGAGAGGGAGTGAGGAACAAAAAACACACAAGGACACAGAAAGACAGCAAGCGCAAAATTCACAATGACAGACAGACGGAGACGGAGAGAGAGAGAGAGAGAGAGAGAGAGAGAGAGAGAGAGAGATCACAAAAAGGAGCAAGGAGAGACAATATGAGACGGAACGAGAGGAGGAGAGGTCATGTGATGTAGGACGAAGAGAGAAAAGACACTTTGCAGTTGCGTCACAAATTTTCTAGCAAGATATCAGGCGCCATTATGAAGGTGGACAGTTTCCTGGGCGAAAATGGGCAGAAATCATGAGCTGACTAAAAAAAAGTTCTTTTTAAAGTCACTATTAGCATTACAAGTCTGTAATGTTCCTGTTTGTGGCAGTTAGTGAATGGATTCATAGTTTGATGAGAGTCAGCTCTGTTGAATGATTGGCCAGCTAATCAGCCAGTAGGGGTCTGAGTGGTCGCAGCGGGAAAATGAACAACAAACACAAAAGTCATTTAAAATGCCAAGATGTGTCATAAATTCTCTCAATATTTGATTGTGGAGCTGAAAACACATCTGGCATTGACCAAAGAAACGGCACAAACTCATGCATCACAGTTCACAAAAAACTTCATTTGCAAATTTACTGAGAACAAATTCATTGATTGCAGAAGTTCCAGTCAAAATTTTCCAAAATGAATTTCTTCTAAAAATGTTGCTGTTGTAAACGCTGGTGTAATCGAGCCCTTAATGCTTAGAAAAGTTCAATTTCAGGCTTTTCCAGGTGAAACTGGCGTTAGCATCAGCTCATGATAACGGTCAGGATATAACCTGCATCTTTTCCTGTTGGTAAAAATGTAGCACAAACAGTGACTTAATGTTTAAATCTAATAAAACTGAAAAAGTTAAGTAAGTTAATCAGGTATTTGTTGCTGCCCAAGAGCCATCGCCCTTCATCATGGCCACCTGGAAGCTCATCGTACACAAGTCACACACAAACAAACACACTCCACCAGGGAAACGAAGGTCACTGCTCATCAAACTGACGTTGAGACCCTCGTGACTTAAAGCAACAATATAATCAAGGTTCCTTTTTGCAACTCTGAATGCACATACCAAGCTTCAAGAGCCAGCCTTCTCTGTCGGGGTTGAAGAATGTGTGCGTCAGATCGTTCCCATCATCCTCTGGGATTTTGAAGGGCTCGTTTTTGATGCTGTCGTAAAGGTTCTGCAGACAGGGGAGGAAAACTATTAATCATATGGGGAAACAGCGGAGGAAATGCCTGAGTCGTATGGAGTGAGTGTGACAGAACGGTCACAGAGATCAGTCATCACACACACAAACACACAATTGTAGACAAATCCTAACCCTGAGCAGCTCCTCTGGCAGATCTCCTCCTTCATTAATGCCTCTGTTCATGGAGATAAAGCGCTCCACGGGGGGTTTGTCTCTGACGTTTGGGTTGTGTAGGCTGGTGTTCAGCATGATGATAGCAAACGACAGCACGTAGCAGGTGTCTGAGAGCAACAGGGAGGGAAACAAAAGGGTTAGGAAAGTGTAGATCCTGCCACAGAGACCCCGTTTACACACAGTATTAATGATCTATATAAGAATAAATCTGTAAATCTAAATCTTTGTTTACCAAATATATGGTGGTATGGCACAAATTTAACATACAATGCAGAAAAATGTAACATTGGAGCAAGTAATAACAGACAATGAAACAGGCTTCACACCAAGATCAAAAAGAGGAGAAAACTAACATCTAGTTTTATTCTTTGTTTTACTCGTACATCTTTGGAGGCCTATTTTTTTAACATAATTTTACATTTGTACTGCATTTGAAAAATTCTCTATGTTCGCTTGTGTGTGTGTGTGTGTGTGTGTGTGTGTGTGTGTGTATGTGTGTGTGTGTGTGTGTGTGTGTGTGTGTGTGTGTGTGTGTGAGAGAGAGAGAGAGAGGGGTGCAGGGTTGTAGTCTCTCTGCTGTGTGTTAATGTTCAGACTCACACGGCCCAGTGGCTGCCTGTAAATGAATCATTCATTCCACTCTGTCTGTCTCCTCACACTGACACACTTTGGTGCTGGCTGTCCTGCGCTGCTTATTGTCTGCCTGCACACATTCTTTATAAAGGACAAAAAAAAAAAAAAAAAACACACACACACACACACACACACACTGGAGCTTTGCACACAGCGTGCACTATGGGCCAGGAGTTGCTGGTAAGAGCAAGAGGAGTGTCAGTGTATTGAAAGAACCGGTCATGATGAAGCACTGAGGGAAATGTGCTGCTCATGACCCTGGTAATTACAGATCTGTGATACTTTTATAGGCTCGGTGTGGGGTAACTACCACACACATGGTCCTGTGCTGATGCTCTGCCCTGCGCGCACACACACACACACGCACGCACGCACGCACGCACGCACACACACACACACACACACACACACACACACACACACACACACACACACACACACACACACACACACACACACACACACACACACACAGCCTATATGCAGATTATGGGATGACTGAATGCACTTCGTGTCATTGTGGAGGCTTTTATGCTGGAAACATTAAATCTTATATTTCTATAATACCTAAAAATAACACCCTGTTTGTAGCTTAACCACCATACATCCCGATCTCATAGCATCTGAATTTGCTCAACCTCGTCCCTAAGCAGGTAATAGATTACCTGAAGATCACCAAAAGTCTGGAGTATCCCTTCACACTGTAAAATGTCTTGAACACACAATAAGGTTGCTCTAAAACCTTTTTAATTATGTACTAACTGTTGTAGTTGTCGGCTTTGTTTATCATAAGTATCACTTAGCCAGGTTGAGTCTTCCTGAATAATGAATCTCCCTTGTTTGTTGCCGGTTGTTTTCTCTGAACTCATCTGCTGCAGTGAACTGGAAACTGTAATCTGGTTAATCCTCACTGAACATTAGATACAGTAAATTATGGTTTAATGATTGAAATGCATTAAAAAAAAAAAAACAGGTCATCGTATTATAAACCCTCAGGCAGTGTTTCTGTCGGCATGTTAGGCCGGACTGTTTGTCACTGCACGGATTTGGATTTCACACATTGCTCAGTGACAAACTGAAGCCCAGCTCTCAACCAGGAGTACGCACCACAGGTACTCCAGCTGTTGCCAGGGGGAACGTGGAAAGATTAACTCCACTAATTTGAAAAAAAATGTTACAATTTGTTTGAAAAAGAAAAAGAATCAGTCACCAACACTGTATGAGAGTATCAAAAATAGGCAGCAAGAAAGTCTAAACAGTTATAAGTAATGTGTTAATGGATGAAGTAAGTTAAAGTAATAGTTAGCTGAAAGTAATTGATAAATAAAAAACTGTTGATATTAGCTAAATGTAGTGGATAAATAATGTAACCGATGGTTCAAAAGTAATGGGAAAGTGGTTGAAATAGCTAAAAGGACTGGATACACAGTTGTAATAGTTTAGTAAAATGATGATAATTTGTGGAAATATCTATAAATAAGCATAAACTGATTCGAATAGTTAGCAAAAAAGTAATGGATAAATACAAACTTTACCAGCCTGACCTAAAAAATTTAATTGTATAAATGAAAGAAAGAAACAAATCACTAATAATGTTGATTTTTATATAAACAATAAAAAAAAAATTCCATTTAAATCAATTGAAATGAAGACAGGAAGTGTTGATGAAGAGATACTGGCCTTCATATCTGAGAGGCCTCTGGGGGTGAGTGTGGGGGGGAAGTGTGGGGGTGAGTGTGGGGGGGAAGTGTGGGGGTGAGTGTGGGGGGGGAGTGTGGGGGTGAGTGTGGGGGTGAGTGTGGGGGTTTAAACTGCAGTAACTTGCTGTGTGTCTGACCTGTTGACTGGAAGACTCCGGGGTTGCACTGGCAGTACCGTGAGGCAAACGCTTCCATCATTCGGTCGATCTTCTGGGCTTCACCTGGCAAACGGAAACTCCACAAGAACTGCCTACAGAGAGAAGGAGAAGAGGGTCTTGATTTGCGATGCCGCAGGGAGTGAGGGGGGGTGGGGGGGTGGTGCACATGATGTTAATCACTCAGCTGACCGTAGTGCTTGGACGAGGTTGAGATCTGCAAACTCGTGCAGCTCCACAAAAGCCTGCAGCACCTTGATGTTGAAATCATCCCTGGTGGAGAAAAAGAAAAAGGAGAAAAATCTGATTTCCATTATTGTTCTAACCTCTAGCCATTTTTGAAAACTATCCAAGATACCTCTGAACACAATGCGAACCCAGAAGACCGGGTGGAGGAAAAACATATTTCCTTCATGAAAGCATTTCTCAACCTGAATTTTTTTTTCCCAGCATTCCTGTCATGTTTGTGGCCTTATTCATGCCGGATGCTGAGCAGGTCTGCAAGCAATTTAAACAGCTGGCCAGTGTTGAATGTTTCTCCTCCCCGAGGGGGCGAAACGGTGCGTTTGACTGATGAAAAACAGCTAAAACAAAACTTACAAAAGGTTCTTTTTCTCTCAGAGGTTTGTTTGACCATCAGAGGGGTTTCTGAGGAAGAATCAAAAGCCGCTCTCTGGCTGCGGTCACCGCTTCTCTGATCATGTTTGTTGTACATCAGGGTCCATGATCCTGTATTGTTTTGTATTGTGTATTGTTCCAATGAAACCAGGAATTTTCAGACTTAGTGTTTTATGTTTTTTGTCCAAAGACGCAGTGGAAAGGTTGAGAGGAGTACAGAGAGTTCTGGCTTACAAGAAACAAACAACAAAGTTGCATTGCAATAACAATCTTGGATTATTTGGAGGATGAAGTTTTTTTTCTGACTGTATTGTACCTTATACGCCTGTCTGCAGCCTAGTAAAACAAATCCTGTCCCGTGAGTCTGACATAGGTTATTGCTATAGGTACAGTTATTACAAAGAAACTCGGAAGTGGCCTGCTGTTTGGAAAGGTGAAATTAAAATTAAAGATAAATATAAACACGCCACAGTGAGTGTTTTGTATGTGACAAACGAAGCTGAATTATACAAGAACAATAAAAAGTGCTGCCAAACAAAAACTGTCTGCTAGTGTAATTTAAGAGTCAGTCGCCCACTCAGCCTGCACCATCTCCCAATATCTCTCCTCCTTCCAGCTGTTTTTATCTTCCAGTCTCCACCTCCTTTCCATGTGTCCCCCACTTGCACCCCCCACCAAACCCCCCCACCCCCACCCCATCTATCTCTCTGCTCAGCATGTAACGATAGGTTCCTGTTCCTTGCATAAGCTTAATTAGTGATAATTACTGAGTGTAAACCCTGAGCCTGTGTTTAGTGTGATTTCCACTGGGTAGGTGGCCTCTTTGATGATCCTGCATGAATAAAGCCTATTGCCAACGAGAGGAGTCCACAGAGCCCCCCCCCCCCCCCGCCGTTCTCCCCAACCTTCATGTGAGCCTCATTCAGAGCGTGTCTGTGTGTTACTGCATTGTTTCAGCTACTGTCTGACTGCAGTTGTTCAGCTGATGCACCATCAGCACCTGTAACTAAGTGAATACAGACTGTGGTTGATGTGATTTCCTGCTTGGATTAAGAATGGAGTGGATCATCCATTCTGATCCACACCCTTTTTAAAAAATGTTGTACTGCAGCTTTTTTTTTTATAAGACCAATACAAAGCTTTAACACTGAGTTTGTGACCAAAACAAAGCTTCCTTTCTACCTCCCACAATCTGAAATAAACTCTCCTAACTTTAACCGTTAAACTGTCTGAACGCTCATATTACCACCACTCAGCTAACTGGTTTAATCCATACGGCTGAATTTATTCATTTAGAGGCTTATGACAGACCCTAACGATGTGTTGCGATCAACAAATATCCAGGCATCTACGACGGACTATGATTCTTTTTTGCTAAAGGAGGTTTTCAGAATGAGTAAGTTTCAAAGAGAAATCTAAAAGATTACAAAAACACCTCGGCGACATCAAATGCATCACTTCCTGTTCAAGACAAGAGTTTCTAGTGTACAAGACCTAATGTGCAGTATCACACTACAGAAGAACTGATTACAGGTTGAATGGTTGCAGTGTGTTTTATCAACTGACGATAATGAGGAGCAAAATGAACGTGCTGTTTATGTAAAAATAGCACTGATGATTACTTTAAATACCATATCTTCTGTAAATTATGAGCAATTGATGATTTTCTCTGGGATATGTGTTGTGTGTAATTAATTTAATCCTCTTTTATTTAGCTCAGTTTAGTTGGTGTTGCCCTCTGAACACTAAACCTTTGATGTTCTTGCATGTTCAGCTCCCCTTTTCCTGGTTTTGATTCAGTGTACTTTGTTCGTCATATCGTGTGTTTGACTATCTAATCTCACCTTCAGATAACACCATCTATCTCAATGGTCTTCTGCAGGAATCCCCTTCTTCTTCATTACCCAGCAGTCTGGCCACAGATCTGAGGAGCCCTTTTATTACCAGTTATAAGTCCACATGGGTGGACTATGACAAGACACCCACACTGCCTCAAAGATTCATGTTGAGGAGGAGGGGTGGGGTGGTGGGGTGGGTCAATCATGTTCTCCCTCTTTCGTCAATAAATCCAGCCCATAATATCCTTCTCTAATCACGGAGGGGGCATAAATCCCATGTAAGCAGGGCTTTCTCCCTCAGCCTGACTGATGCTCTGTCTTACCGCTCGCCTAAGTAGTCTCCGATGACGGTCTTGTTGAGACCCTCGCCTTTGTAGAGGAACTGGGCGATGTCTTCGGGAGTGTGCTGAAGGAGGTCGTTCTCCAGCAGGAACTGGATTCCCTGGAGACAAAAGAGGAGAAAAACAGGACGGCTGTTCATCTCGATCAACTACAGATGGATGGAAAATAAAAGGATTTCTTTGATGAGAATTGATTCATTTCATTTCATCGAAAGGCCACAGAGACACTGGAGCCCGTGAGGCTGGTACAGGACTCAAAAACAAAAGCAATACCTTCTTTGGATCCATGTTGAATTTCTTCCTGCCCATGGCGATCTGTTTGTTTCTCTGGGATGTTTTACTGGAACACAAATACATAAATGTCCAGCTTTAAATAGGTGACTCCACATTCTCACCCTAAAAAAAAAAAAAAACACTGAAAACAACAGGATAGTCAAGTACCTGAATGTTAAACACAACAATTACACTTTATTTATAGTTACAACTGGGGAGATTATTTCCTGCCACATCTGTTCTACTCATTATATGCTTGTATGTTCATGCTTGCATCTAATCTGAAAGACATATGCACATGGAGACAAATAAAAACCCCCACTGTGCACAGACTAACCCAAATATGTGTGTGTGTGTGTGTGTGCGTGTGTGTGTGTGTGTGTGTGTGTGTGTGTGTGTGTGTGTGTGTGTGTGTGTGTGTGTGTGTAATGCAGGTGGGTGATTAAGTGACAGATGAGAAGACAAAGTAGGAATGACAAACAGCACACACTGTGGACACACAATGAATCACTACGGAGAACAGGCCTGATTGATTTATACTGGCAGATATTGACTGTCACTGTGAGGCCGAACCCTCACATGTCACCGTCACGTTGTTCGCATTTCGTTGACCAATCGGTGTACATAGTCAAATTTATCTAAACACACAACCAAGCTGAGTCTTCCAGATAAATTCACATCCTTCCCAGGTATTTCCACTTTATTCACATCCAACTTACAGTTTATCATTCAAAACAAAAAGCACATGCAACATGCAAATGTCAAACCCAGCTGAGATAGAGGCAATGAGTCAACTAAGAGCCAGAAGTCCACTGGCTGCTATTGATGGCTGAAGGTACAATTTAATGTTCTACATAAAAATTATTTTCAAAAGATGGTAATATGTTTTTGATTCAGCATCTTTAATAAACTTAAAAACATCTTTGATCTGAATATATGTGAAAATATTCAAATTCACAATTAATTTGGATCCGTAAAATTGATTCTCTCCCTATTTTCAAATCCCACGTCAAAACACGTTTCATCTTCAAACGTTCTCTATTCTGTTTAACTGCAACAGTTTAATCATATTTATTTTCATGCAATTACATTTATTCTAATTTATTTTGTATTTTATGCCTTGTACTTGCATTTTATCTTTTACTGTGTGTTGTAAGGTGTCCTTGAGTGCCTTGACAGGCGACTATAAATAAAATGTATTATTATTATTTATTATTATTATTAATATAACAGCTCGACCCTATTCTATCTTCACCAAGCTTTCAATGTTCAGTTTTTGTCGACGCTGCCATAGAGATGTTCGTTGAATGACATGTTTTAGTGTTGAGGTCACAGATAGTCATGTTGTTGTCCTGGACTCCATTATGTTGAGAGGTGTTTTTGATATTCTGATATTTAGATTATTCCCTTTTAATATGATTAATTGAGTTTACACATCTCCAACCATATGTTAACAAAACCTTAAAATTATAAGCTTCATAAAGGTTGAGTTTATAGCAGAGCGGTTATAATGGATTATAGATTGTACAATCTAGTACAAGCCACAAAGCGCATAGAAATACTTGATGAATGCTGTAGACATCTTACACTGTACGCAAACTACCGACTTACCTTTCTCCGACGCACGTCAGCTGCTCGATCTCCGTCATGACCTCTGCTATCTCAAACTTCAACCTCTGAGAGAAGAGAGTGAGACAAAGCAGGATAAAGCACAGAGGAGCGTTACAGTGTGCGACTGTGCGCAGTCGAATATCATCATCACTTTTTTTCCCCAGCAAATTGGGAGTGCAAAGATATACTGCTGGGGCAATTTGCATCATGCAAATAGACCTACAGTGCTGCAGTAGATAGGCAAAGAGAATTAAAAAGGTCAAAGATTAAAACTAAATTTAAAAGAAATTATAAATGTATAAAGTGTATTGCCAAAATAATTTGCTTTCCCAGCTCCTACAATACAGTATCTGCTCATATGCACCTCAGTATCATACACACCTCAATATCATCGAGCAGCTCTCTCTTCCTGCGTCGGATGTTTGACAGCTCATCCCGCTCCTCCAGGGACAGATCCTCAGGAACTGAAACACACGATGCAGAAAACACAGCAGACCTTCACACTCATTTCTACACAGCTCACATCCCTCTCCCCAACAGCTCTCCTTGCTCCCTGCACAACAGGAAAAAGGGCAAAGATCACAGGAGCAAAGACGAAGGGAAACAGAAGTATTGAGCCCTAAATCCAATCTAGTGGCTACAAGTTCTTAAGTTCATGAGTTCACAGCAGAGATGGATTCATCCTTCCACACACACAGTGAAGTAACAGGAGCTGCCGCTACCGCATCGACTGTTTTCACCTTGTTCTGCCGGAGCAACGCATATCAGGCGCCTGCATGTTCGTCTTAATTAACTAGAGAGAGGAGGCGAAGGATCTTAATTATTCCACTTGAAAGTGTTTTACCCCTTCCCTCCTTCTCCATTTGGCTCAGGGGGAATTCTATTAATAAAACCAATCCAGATTAAGTTTTCGTTCATTACATGTGAATTTGGTAATTTAACACGGCCTACAACCCTGATTCCCCCGGCCGTGAGGCTTTTACAGCTCCGGGCAAAAAACTGAGCAAGAAGGGAGGATGACTCGCTTTATACTCGCTGCTCCTCACCATCTTTCACTCTCCGCCTTTTGTCTCTGTCTCAATCTTGTTTTTTAATCTCTACTCCTCTCTCTCTCTCTGTTTCATTCCCTCCACACACACACACACACACACACACACACACACTTTATTTCTCAATTTTTCCATCTTTCTGACGCACAGAGAGCCCGTGCAATCTCGCTTCATTAAGCCAGCTTAGAGGCAGAAAACGCATATCTCTCAACGGGAAAACAGCACGTCTAATATCACAGCTTCAGCTTTGTGCCTACATGTTGCTAAAGGAGATACACACACACATATATATATATATAAAAACCTCACTTGTTATTTTCCATTGTAGGCAGGAGTCTGCGCCAATTAAAGTGAAAAAAGGTCAGTGGGCTTATAAGAGGAAGCATTCAGCCCACTTTTAATTCGACAGCCTATAAAAGAGTTGAGGGGAGCCGAGTGTTGTTATGGATGGCATTCAAATTAACAATGAGAGAAAAGGCACTTCCTGACCTGCTTATGTAATTCTGAAGCACCGTGATGAGGGTCAGGTAAACAGCAGGAGAAACAGCTGAGGGATTTCCTTTGTGGGCCATGTTTTTAATAGAGAACAGAGGGGGGTATAAAGTATGAAAATAAAGACGTTAATTAGCGTTGCTAACCTCTGGCTAAATCACAGCACTTCAGCAATACAACTGTGAGTGCTGCGAATGAGGCTTTAAAGCCAATTAGTGCTCCTAAAAAGTTTCCAGACTGCTACACAATTCTTTAATCTTTTACTTGAGGAATATTTTCTGATTATTTTTTTTTGGTCTACATGCAATGAAATTAGGAAGGAGCAGTAACCTGGGAGAAAGACGTGTTGCTGCGCTGGGGTGTCTCCCTGCAGTCTTTACGCTAAACTAAGCTAACTAGCTGCTGACTGAAGCTTCATAAGTAACAGACGCATATGAGAACAGTATCAATCTTCTCATCTAACTCTCAGCAAGAGATAAAATAAGGGTAATTCCAAAAATGTGGCACTACCCGCTGAGGGCATTAAAAGTAAATGTCAAAATTTTTGACTCAGATCCACCCGGTCACATTTTGACAAAGCCTGGACAGTTGATGCATTTTATCTAAAAAGACAAAAGTGATTGGCCTGAGGAGACACTGTAATTAAAAAGGTCAAGAATTCAAACTTCAAAAGGTTGTTACTGCCACAACACTGCTCCAGTTTTGATAAAACTAAGAGATGACACATCATGGTACTAAATGGCTCAAGATTTAAGCACACAACTTTTCAATACTGTCATGAATTGGTGTAACAGAGATAACACACACATCGGACTATATTTATTCGATCAAAAGAAAATTAACAAGCAACAATTTTGATAATCTATATTTAAGATAAGTAAATGTATCTAGTATTACAGTAGATTTATGACTAAATACCTGACATCCTCATGCTGATTAGCATATAATAGCATGTTAACACACTAAACTAAGGTAAACATGCTCAACAATTGATCTGCTAAACATCGAATTGTTAATACTGTGAGCATGTTAGCATCCTGGGTGGGTGGGTGTTTTTTTTTGCAAAAAATAAATCAGGATTTTGATCAATACTGAAAAAAATCATTAGCTAACTTACAGCCATAATATTAGGATTCTGTTTTGAAGTAATTTGCCCAGAGGAAGATAATGTGCACACAGCAGACAGCTTCATGTTTTCCATTTGCCTGAGGCCTTGCATTAGCTAATGGAGATATCCACTGGCTGCGACAGTGTGCATGATTACAATCTTCATTCATTACTAATCTAATGAAAAGCAGAGGATGCACACTTTAATAAAAGCCCACCACCATTATCCTCCAATCCAGGCCTCTCTTACTAGATCTGGAGTATGTTTTTCAAACTACACTGCGGTGGAAAATCTTGTTTAGTGTTGGGGGGCTCTTCCACAGAGGTGGTCCACCAATTACATTATTAACACACTTCCCCCTGTGACCCTCTATGACTGATTCAGGAAATTAGTTTAGTGTCTTCAGCAAGCACAGAGGGAGTCATGGGGCCAGAGTTTGTCACTACTTTCAAACCAAACGCAGCCACGCTTGAATGATAATCTACTAAAATCAATTATGGTGTGAGTCATTGCTTCATAGCAAACAGAAGACCCAGGGTAGGATAATGGGGTAGCTGCAGTTGGTGAAGCGCTGATTTAAATGGAGCTAAATGTGCAGGAAACTCGACTTGAAACACATTTTAATCTCTCTGTGACTTCTAAGAGAGATCTAGTGTATGAGAGCTCAGAAATCCAGTGTGTTGAGCTGTGGGTTGAGAGGGTCCAAAGGGTTTAAACTCCAACATGTGCACCAAAGAACAAGAGGTTCCAGTAATTTCCCCCCTAAAAACAAAATCCCTCAAAATCTACTTTTAGGAGTAAATCCCCTGCTGCTCTTCACACCCAAAACTAACAACTGTCCCTGACCACCCACTGAAACCAGAGGCTTTAATGGCATTTAAACTAATGCAGGGATACTTTGGCGCACACACACCATCACCAGTCTCCATCAGTTTCATAACTTTTACAATGTTTATTTTGGGCGCAAACATTAGAAGCCCCCTCATAAGACTGGACACAGAGAAGGATATTATTCAACAGGCCATTCAAGGACTTCCCTACAACCAGCAAGGTCCTCGGAGCACATGGAGCTCGGAGTGAAAATCCCACGCTCACTTAACACTGGCTGCAGTCCCAGTTTTCGCTGACTCGTGTGTGTGAGAGAGGATTTGTCCAGATCCACTGGCTTTAAACTAGCGACTTTACCTACTGTAATGTCTTTTAAAGTGGATGAGCTTTAAAAAAAAAAAAAAGATAACCCTGTTACCCCGCTTGGCACTGCACCACAATGGGACACATGCAAGGAAGTAGGAAGGCCGGGGGAAAGTTGCTCTGGACCCAGACTGTAATCTGAAGCCCGCCACCCTCAATCCCTCTAACTGTAGACGAAGACATGAATTACAGCCGGGGTCATACATACATACAGACAGACGCGTGGATAGAAATGCACATGAGCACATACACACAAAGGCCAGCTGGCGTTAATCCCACGCATTCGCCCTCCCCGCCGCTCTTTAAGCCCAACGCGGGTCTGTTAGAGCAGAAGTGTGATGTATAACATCATATACACAGATGTTCCCGCCGACCAGCCGCTGCCTGACGTTAACCTACTTTGCCTCCGTGATGCGGGATAAAATAACGTGACAGTAAGTGTAGCAGCAGATAGTCTGGTGAGGCTGTCGGCACAAAGGCCAATGTGAGGGGGAAGAGGTTGTGATACAGAGGGTGAAAGGTCGCGCACACACACACAGGCGTCTACATGCATGTGTAAAAAGCACGCTGCTATGTGGCAATAAGCAGCAGGTATTTAGCAAGACAAAGACATTTCCAAGGCCGAGTTCATCATGATAAATCGCTCTTCATAAGGTTCTTATTTTATTTCCTTCAAACTGCTGTCGAAAACTATTATTTTAATGACTGACTGATCTGCCAATTAATCCCTTCGATTAATTGATTTACTGTTCAATCTAGAAAATGTCAGAAAACATTTTTTTTGTCCAATCCACAGTCCAAAACCAGAAGATATTTAATTTACTATTCAGCTTCAAAATTTCAGAAACTAAACAATATCTCACTGTTTTTACTTGAAAGATTCTTTATATTAAACGATCATCAACAAACGTTGCCCATTTTCGTTGTGTAGATTAAATATTTCCATTAAGATTGTATGAATATGTGATAAATGTGTCTGATGTGGTACCTGTGCCTGTGAAAATGTGCATTATCACAGCGCACCTTGCTGCAGCCTGTTCAGTAATCATTTAGTAACGACAGTCCTGCTGCCCTCTGCGTGAGAGGACACATTTATGGAGCTAATATGGCTTCTAGTTTTTAACTACCGCTGGGGTCACAGGGAGAATCTGGGGCTCGGGGAGCTGAAGAGCCCTCATGCTGATTGCTCTGGTTAATCTGCAGTTTTGTGGAGGGACCTCCTGCTGTGAGTGCGTGGCTGCCTAGGAGGTGGTCTGCACACCATGTCCTCCTTATATGACACATCTGCTCAGCATCAGCACTATGTCAATATTTGATTCAATGAACACTGCCAGTAGGATCTGAGGGGCTTCCACGGCCATATGCTGGAGGCCAAAGTAACTATAATCTGATGATTTGATCAGCCTGAGAATGAATTAGATGGATGCTGTTTCTTCTGGCATCCGGGCAGGATGAGGGGCTTTCACAAGCGGAGTGGGGTCCAAGTCGCTCACTGTTCCCTCATTGCGAGACATCTCAGATGATTGTCCAGGTTTTCGACACAATTTATGGGGAAACTATGAAAAACCTCCAGGTAAAATATCCTTCACTTTCATTCTGTCAAGGGGCAAAAATATCTAATAGTTTATTGCTATCTACATCTAGTTCACATTCCCTTCAATCACTCCAACATCCAGACTGTACAATGTATAACTGTATGTTTGCTGCTTTTGTGGCGTTACATATTCGGAGCAATTATTTAACAAATTAAACTAGATACAAATAAACTGTGTATAACTTTTAGCTTTAGCTTTGCATCAAATTTGCCACAGGTTTCTTGGCTTCTTCTTCTTTTCACCAAGTAGGAGGAGGATGACGTGAATGGTTTTTCCTTTGCGGGTGACTTGTAATTACAGTCTAAACAATATGACGTGAGCGTTAGCCACATTAGCGATTGTGGCTATGAGAATGTCATTCAGTTGGTTGTTTTTTAGCATGCTAGCGTACTAAACTAAGATGATGAACATGGTAAACATTATACATCTCAAACATTAGTAAGCATTGTCATTACTAGCTTTGTTTGTATGCTCATATCACCATTGTGTGTAAGTGCAACCTCATGTTGCTGTTAGCATGGCTGTATACACTCAGTCTTGTTTTAGCATGTCTGAGCTTTTATCCTTGTAAAATTAAAATATCACAGGCTCAGCCTAGCTGTGAATTAACCCAGTAAACAAAGATGGATGTGACAATACATTTTGAAAGGCAACATATCCGAGGGATTATTTCCTGACAGACACCTCTGCTGTTTCCTGTGGGTGTCAGGTGATTGACAGGAAGCCGAATGAATGTAACGCTTTATCTGATATGAACACGCTCACCTCCATTATTGTGATAGATATCTAGCTTGGGAGCAATTTTGAAATCTGTAGGCTTGGGTGCTTTTCATTCTACACACAACAAAGAACGAGAGCAAATACGTTTTGATATCTCCAAACATGCTGACAACGTGCAGACACCGGCAGAAAAAGGGGAGAGGAGGAGGAGGGGTCGGCCCTGTGTCGGATGACTGGCACTAACTTCAAACCGCTCAGTGAGCCGCTGTGCGTCGGCCTCCAGTCTGCTTGTCCAGGATGTTCCTGTGATGGTTGTGCGTCTGCCTGCAAAAACACTGACTTTGGCGGACCACCACGATCCCATTCACAATAAGACCAGAGTAACCTTTGATCAAAACAACAGCTATCGAAACCACCCACAAAGTTCAGGCCACTGGTCTCTCTTGGCAGTTCACTGCAGATCCTTGTAGATGGATCATGTTAAATATCAACCTGTCCCATGGCTACCTGCTGGATCAAAGACTTTCCATTAAAAGCAGCTCTGTCCTCACACAAGTCTATTTGAAACAGGAGAGAAAATATACTCTATAAAGTGCAGGAAATGAAATGACAGAGCGCCAGGACATTTTACTAAGGTGAGAACGAGCTGGGTGTGTTGGTGTGGTTCTCCATTTCTATCACGGCAGAAGCCAGGAAACACATCCAGCCACTTCGAACAACCCCCCCCTCCTCACTCTGCCTGTATGGTAAGCTGGACCCTGTTTTCTCTCCCTATACTGAAATTAGGTGTGGATTACTCGAACACAGTACATCTCTGCTGCCCTTAATGTCTGCCTGTGTTCTTCCCTGACTCCTGCTCATTTAATTTGCTGAGCCTTTTGTCTCCCATCTGCTCTCCATCTCACACTTAAAGAGCTTTCCCTCTCGACAGCTCCGAGCAATAATTCCAGGCAAAGCGTACCTCTATTCACAACAGAAGAGATGTTGTCTACTGACAGACAGCTACAATGTCTTGTCTCCCCCACACACACACACACACACACACACACACACACACACACACACACACACACACACAGAGACACACACTACCATGGAGATGGGAACATGTCGAAAAGCCTCCCCAGTCTCTCCCCTAATCAGGTCCATGTGTATAGTCTCAACACTTGAACAGTGCAGTTTGTTACAAGCTCAGACTCAGTCCCTGCACATAATGCGCCGGCAGTGTCTATGTCTGTGTTTGTGTATTTGTCTTGTTGCATGTGGTGTAATGTTCTGTATGTTTAATCGTCTAATGTTGCAACGCAAAACCCATAATCTTGGCATTCAAAACGAATTTCTGTTCTTGCCAAATCTCCCCTTAAGCCTTTAAACAACACCGCCAGCCTGCCGGGTCAACCAGCGAGATAGTAAAGAGTACATTTTAGCACATTTTTTGGCATCTGTGTCAACACACATAAGAGACGCATTCTTTTGCCTAAATCATTTCAGACGTTCATTTCAGGCTAGTGAGACGCTACGGGGCATTTGGAAGAGGTGATTTAAATCAAGCTCCATGTTTTTATACTAGAGGGCAAATTCTCCATCATCGTGCATCAGACGTTCACATACAAGCAAAGGCTTTTCAAAGGTTTTAGACAACACGTACACGTTGCCATACAGTGTTGGTGGTATTGGTATTGTTCATTACAGGAATAGCTCGACAGTTTGGAAAATGGTCTTTGTCACTTTTTTTGTTCCGTGTGGTAATTATATGAAGCAACCGCTGGCAGCCAGTTAGCTTAGCTTAGCATCAAGACTGGAAACAGAGGGACACAGCAAGTTTGGCTCTCCAAAGGCAACAAATTCCTTATAATAAAAATAGTGCAGGACATAACTCCCTGTAAAAAGGTGTTGTTGGTAGGTAGATTTTGTTACCTAGGCTAGTTTTCAACCCCCATTTGCCCCGTTTCCAGTCTTAAGCTAAGCTAAGCTAAGCTAACTGTCTCCTTGCTGTAGCTTCATATTTAGCAAGAGTGGTATCAATTCACTCGTCTAACTCTCTGCAAGAAAGCAAATACTTCTGAAAATGATTAATAATTACTTATTGTTGGATATAATCATCAAATTATATCAGTAACACATGTTTTCCACATGGAAGAAAGGAGTTTCCACTAGACTGTCATAGCTTCTTGAACAGATGACTACAACATTTTAGGGCCTGCCATTACTTAAAACACCCATCACAAGTTCCCATAGTCGATATATTTATAAGTCTTGTTTTATTCCAATAAAAGTCCAAAACTCAAATATATTTCATTGACTATCACATTAAGATTTAAGAGACTGGAGTGATTTTTTTTTGTAATTTTTGCTTTAATATACTTAAACACTTAATTAATCATCTAAATATTTGCTGATTAATTCTCTGCTGATCAACTAATAGATTAATCATTTCAGCTCTAATGCATTTCCCTTATAAGCTACGCATGAAGCACATCTCCAGGGCGACATTAGGCCGATGAAACATGCAGATGCAGAGAGAAACAGATGTCTGAGCTCTGTTTCACTGCTGTCTAGCCATTCAGCACTAACCACTTACTTTAAGCCAGCCTCCCAGGGCGAAGTATACAGTGAGAGAACAGCCTCAGCTCGCCCCAAGTGACTGTCTGATGTCCACCCACACACTCCCCTACAGCCACAACACAGACCGTACCCTAAGCACAACAACTTCCCCTTCTTACCAACTAATTCCCCTCAGAACTAAGGTCCTGGATCCAAAGAAACCACACGTACAATACAGTATGTTGATTCAGGTTTTCACAAAAGCCACTTGAGGTAAGGTTTCATGCCTGCTGTGATAAATGTCATATGCAATAAGTGCATAAAGTCAGAAGTCCATTAAATATGTGGAAATAATTTAAAAATGCAGAGTAGACGGGCACAGACCAAGATGTGCACTCGTGGTTCTGCACACAGATACTGCCATGTGTGCAACATTAAAAAAGCTCACACGGACAAAACATCAGTGCTGCAGTCTGATAGCAGTTGTTATTTTAGCACGCACACACGCTCAGTCCAAAGAGAATAGAAGAATTGTAGGAAAGGCCTTTCCCATTCAACTTTTCCCACGGTCAGATAGAGAGAAGAGTGTTGATTGACACCGTGGGGTTATCATGACACTTACACAGGAAATATGGTCAAGGGAACCTAACAGGACCCCGTAAACAAACATTTTTGCACATTGTTTTTTCGGGGGGGCTTCTGTACACGCAAACACAAAACACATTTTATTAGGAGCCTCAATCGTGACATCGGACATCTTCATTCAGGCTGGAAAAGTGCAGGAAAATTTTAAAAGGTGAATTCTATTCATCAACGTTTTAATAACGTCTAACTCCCAAAGCAGCCATTCACTCAGCCCACATTAATCCCCTGACTGACGCATCATAGAGCTGCTATAAAGAAGAGAAAATACAAGAAAGCCAAGTGTTAAAATTCATGGCCTCCCTCCAGCCGTTCAGTGAACTGTTTCCCAGCCAGTTTCTGCTTCTGTGTTCTTTCCACTTCTCATTCCAGCTATACAATGATTCTAAAAATAGACACATGAGTAATAAAAAACACTTAGGATTTCGAGCCTGTTGCTGATTTTCATCCATTTTGAGGCCAGGCCCTGTCTGCTCTGTGGCATGTAAACTGAGCAGAGAAGCGCCAACTCTGATTAGTGAGCGCAGTAAACATGGACTAATGAATTCCATGCTACAGCTGAGTCCCACAAATAACACTCAGTGGCACAGTTTATAGTGTCATTCAGAGGTCTAGGGAAGAAATATGGATCCTATGTGCAGGTTATGATCCCAATGTTGCACCTTAATTCCACCAGTGATGTCCCTTACTGAGCTTTTGGACCTGTCTCATCTACATCCTGTTTCAGTTTCATGAGAGGTGGCTTGTGGGAGCATTAGTTCTTTATTTCTTAATCCTACAGAGTATCATGGCATCTGCTGGGCCCCGCCCTCTCTGTTGTTCTCAGATTGGTTCACTGGTCCAGAACAAATTAAAGCTCCAACTTTGAACATATGTTGCATGCATACTGTACACGCAGGCGTGAGAACCCATGACGATAACGTGCACATTTGTTGACATGCAAAAAAAAAAACACCTACAAAGCTACAAAGCACAGCTCGTCACTGAATGGGTTTACAAGCACTGTGCTGAAAGGTCACCAGTATTGGCTTTGTAACTATCATCCATAGTCTTACGCTTTTTGACATCAGAATTTTAGGCTAAAATTTTTATATAAAAACTACACATTGACAATAAGATACGTTTCTTATATTGTCCCATATCCAGGGGAAAAAAAGACTGGAATTTGAACTATTCAAAAAGTCATTGTTGCTTTGATGCATATGTTGCAATAGAAGAGCAAACACCCAGGGACACACAAAGTGTCTGAGCTGTGATAGCAGCATATCAAGGTGTGCATGTGAACAATGTTAAGTGATGTGTGCAAGTCAGCGGGAGGGAGCGAGCGAACAAGAGCTCTTGATTAGTTGAACATTTATGGTAAGTTATTTTAATAATTCACAAACTGCACAGAGCTGCGCACAATCTGCCTGAGCTTGTGGCGTATGTTTCCAGTTTGATCACAGACAGCATGCCTCTGTGCTCTCAGACATCCTGTCACATGATTCAGTGGCCGATATCTCTCAGACCAGCCTCATCCATGGCCGGTGCACGCCTAGCACATGCAACGTAATTTTTTTCTTTTTTGGGGAGCAGGGGTGCATATATGACAACGGGCAAGTCCTCATGAAATTACAATGAAGACATGGGAGTCAAGCACACTCAAGTCTCCTAAACAAGAGGACTTCACCCCCTCACGAATCCCCCAGGATACTCAGTCAAGTTAATGACAATTTGATTTTAAAGTCGCTTGCATATCGGAGGAAAATCTGGCCTGATGGTGGCGCTAGAGGAGAGGTCAGAGTCTCGTTAAAAACTCTGGAGTTCTTCCTCTGAGGACCATGAATGTACAGAGTAAGATTTACTACAGTCCAAAAATAATATAGCCAATGGAGATGTATACGATGGAAGAGGAGATTAAAAGTATGACGATGTCTAACAAGGTTATTGTGAAGACAACTGCAGCACAGCAACACAATAATAGTTACACCTAAAGGAAGAGACCCTCTTTTTTTTATTCTCACATATTCACTCTCACATACAGTATATTCAGACTGTTCAGACGTGGGGGGTGAAGTTCAGATGAGGGTCTCTTCTGGCCCTGCTAATCTCTTACAGTTTAACTGACAAACTGTTATCAGACTATAGCCATTTGTTTACACTACACTGCCTTCAAGGCCTCCAGCCCACAAGGCGGTTTGGATTATCTGCTCAGAAGCATCCTGCATGTGAGTGTGTGTGTGTGTGTGTTTCAGCCACTATCTTATAATAAAGCAGCAGCCACCATGTGAGCAGTAATCCAGGGTCGAAATGCAGCTGCACAGGTTCATTTTATTCAGCTTTATCACAAAATCACACTGTCAGGACTGTGGCACTACGTACGTTTACCATTCAGTATATTCAGCACCTCACTACAGCTCGTCAGATGTATATGCAATACAATAATGAGTTCTAAGAATGATCTTTTTTTATAAATTTTAACTAATACTCCTCTGTAGAGCTGAAACAATTAGTCCATTAGTGGATGGATGAAAACAGGATCTGTTTGGGTCAGGACTGATGGCCGGACTAAAATATGGAATATGAAGACGCCCCCCCTTGGGCTCTGGGAAGTTGAAATAAGCATTTTTTTTTTATAAATGTTCTGACATTTCATCACTTTTTTGTTAATATTCAAACAAATCCATAAAGAAAATGATTATAAGTTGCAGCCATATTCCTCTTTTTTATACTTATTAGTGTGTTTAACTTGGTAATGTGATTGTATGTGATATTTCTCCACCCCTACAATATTTCATATCACTATAAGAACTGGTAACACTACATTCCTCAAATATCAATACATGGATTTATTTATTTTGTTATGCTTTGGTAAAAAAGGATGCAGATCCTGCTTGGTCTGTCCTCCATATGGAATCCTGCCAGTCAGATATCTTATCAATTTCCACCAGTTTACAGGCTTCAAACAGAGCGACAAGATAGTGAGAACGACTTCAAAGCATTAAAGCAAGACATCAGACAGATGGAAAAGGTGACTGCATGAAAAAAAGAAAAAATGTAATAATTCCTGTACTTTGTTGTTTTGTTTTTCTTCTTTTTTACCAGCGTTTCTAAACATGTTTCTATGAAGGAACAGAATGCTTCTGCCTCACCTGCGAGTAAGAGGAGCGTGCAAAGCAAGCTGTATTTCTGTGAAATGCTCCTTTAGTAACAGGTGTTAAATCATGGCACCCGTTGTTTGTTTTGTTTTTTTTGTTGGGGTTTTTTTTTTTTTTTTTTTTTCAGTCGTCTCTGCAAAAACCACAACATCTTTGATCTGATATAGCTCCATCACATCCGACTCACACACATCCATACATGCCGTCCATCCATCCCTGCACACGGGCTGAGAGGGAAAGGAAATGTGTGGACATTAAGGGGGAAAAAAAAAAAACAGCCTTACCGTGATTGTCTTCATCCATATTTATCGCAGCAGTGACAGGGCCGACCAGGAGAAGGTGTGTCCGGCGGGAACCTCGCGGAAGATGGATTTAGCCGAGTGGTTTTTTACGGGGTTTCTCTCCTTTCACTGACAAGACAGTCGAAGCCGGTGCTGTGTTGACAGACGGATGGGTGAAGTGGACTGGTGCGCAGATGTCAGCGGCGAAATGAACAGAAGAAAAAAAAGGAAAACATTTCAAAATAAAAAAAAAAAAAGCAGAAGTCGCAGTCTGCGTGTAAATGAGAGCGGGGTTGTTATGTGAAGAGGGGATATTTCAGAGGTGTGTGACCGCGGTGTGAGACGGCGGCGGCGTTTCTCCGTCTCTGCTCCATCCTCAGCTGCTCCGTCTGCATTCACATTAGCTACAGTGCAACCACAGCGACGTCATTAAGCCCCGCCCCTGCATCCCCACACCTACACATACACATACACATACACACACACACACACACACATACACACACACACACACACACACACACACACACACACACAAAATACCAATTCACTACAGGTGTAGCTTTTGTTGTTGAACAGTCGAAGCAATTATCACAGATCTCACTAAAGCATAAATAAATTATTAAATTCAAATGATTTGATTCTTACCTGCAGGGACCAGAGGAGAGATTAAACATGTTCTCTAAAGGTGGCAAACATACAGGGTTTCTTATTTCCTTGTTTTTACAATAATCTCTATTTCTTAGGATGCATTTATTTACTCACACACTTACTGTAATTGCGGATTTATGAGCAGACAGTCACATCTGAATGAGGTGCAGGTTAGATGATAACACTGGTTGAAAATAGATTTCCACTTAGTGTCTCCAAAACGTATTTGTAAGTTATAAATAAAGGCGAGTGTTAATTATTACCCAGCTCATTTCACAAAGCAGCTTCGTGCATTTGTTCACCTTCATTTTCTATCTGATGCAGATAAGTGGCTTAAACTGGAGGGTTCATTTACAGCTTGTTCAACCTCTAGCAATTCTGCCTTGTTTTCAGATATGATTTAAATGTTATTAATTATTATTATTATTATTACTACTGGTAGCAATAATGAGATATTCTTATAAAATGCTTTAAAAAAAATTGTTTAACCTTTTCATCAGATGTTTAAAATGATCATTATTTTGATTATTACATAAGATGTTGTGGATCAATGATGTCCATCTTAATTTGAACATCTACAATTCAGTGACCTCTGGGCAACTACTGTATTTCTGCTGAGGAAGATCATGTGATATGATCGTAAGAAATAGCTACTAATGGACTTTGTGATGAGATTATAAGTAGTAGTAGTTTCACAAAGCTTATAGTTTAAATGACAGACAAGATTTATCACTTTCTTGAAGGTCTCGACACTTTATCTTTTATGGCAGAAAAGCATTGTTGACCTCTACAGGTTGAAACCTCTGACCTTGCCTGAACGGTGAGGCAAGATTACACCACCAGTTTGTGAAGTTTGTGTAGCCACAGTGAAACAGAAACAGCTTTTTACTGTTTCTCAAACATGAATGTACGACACCCCTCGCCAGTCAGATTCAAACACAGACCGCAATAAATGAACAACTCCCCATTTTATAGTCTTTTTTTTTTTTAAGTAGTCAGTGATTTATGACTTAAAATGAAGCCTAACTACACATACACTGTGGAGCCAAGAGTCAGTGTAGATTACTTCTGACCACCCACCCACACACACACACACACACACACTCAACCACACACAGACTTGGCTGAATTACTCCTTAAAGCTACTTAGTTCATGTATGCACAGTCTAGTTAAATCGTTTAGAAGTAGTTAAAATTCTTATCAATTATGATCCACACTTTTGATGAACTGCTCCACAGAGCCCTCCTAAACAGTCTTGTATGTCAGTTATCAACTAAATAGCTGCCTTTAAAAGTGATTCTGACCTCATTCATCCGCCCTACATCCGTCATTGGTGATGCAGGCATGATGACACCTTCAAAAGCTCATGGCCGAAAGAGTCCAGCTTGGATACTTCCTGCCTGTCCCCGCCCATGAGAGGAAGATCCCAGCCACGCCAAGAGTGATGTACTGACGAGGGGAATATGAAGGCCGGACCCAGCGTGCAGTCCAAAGTTCAGGAAGGGAGTTGTGCTGAGGACTCATTGTGCAGCACTACAGGGGGACAATGGGAGAGAGTTACAGAAAAGGAAGTGATGTGATCAGCCTGCCCTCCTCCACCCTCACATTGTTATGAAATCTGATCTGTGTCACTTTAAATTGACTTTTGAGGGTTTATTAACAAGCTGTAATGTTGGAAAATGTTGCCTAAAATAGATTGGCTAATAAAGTATGAATACAGGAATGATCAGATTAAACAGTTTAAACAGATTAAACAGGGGCCAAGGGCCAAACACTGGCATTTGGTCCCCAATTGACCCCCACACCTCCCACACTCTGTAACTGTGTGTGTACTGCATGCATTAAAATTAGCCATTTATCTGGTCTACAGTCTTCAGTCTGTTGAGCTCAATGCTTTCCCCTTTACGTTTTAGCAAAGACTCACATTTGATTTAATTGCAACATGATGCTGATAATGCAATGACCTGTTCTTGTATTTCTAACATTAATGTATCTGACTTAGAAGCTACGATTTCTGTTTGACAGGTTGTGCACACACAAAGAGTGAAGGCAGCATCATCAGCTACAGCATCATGGCCAACTTAGCTCAGTTTGTTCCTTTACTCAAAGTTTGGACAGTATGTTCAGATTTTGGTTTGAAACAGATGTTTTTTTTCATACGTTTTTACTTCTACTAATATATAAGATGCTACAAATTCACTATGAAACCAGTCTCACTGTTACTGTGAGTTATAGTGAGGGTTTTGAATTTCCCCTTTCTTCATACAAAGCTTGACCTGTTATGCAATAAATATGGAAAATCGTACACTACTCCCACCCTTAGTTTCCATTCTGTGGTACAATCACAGTCCACTTCTCCTGCTTTGAAAGTCCACCTGCTGGCAGTACAGACAGACGGACATAACTGATGCATGTATCAGTTGTTTCATACAGCAGGAATTACCTCAGTGTGACTGGAAATAATTAAACACTTTCTTGAGACTTTACAAAACTTTACACACATTTCCAATCAGTGCAAATACGCTCATAACATAACAGCCATTGAAATACACATACTGAACTCATTAAGTGTAGGACCGAGTCATACACAGACCAGCCACAACAACAGCCCATATACAGTATTTAGATAAATTTGTATATATAATTGATTATTAAGGGTGTTGATTAACTTTAGTATGAACACAAAGCTTTCACATGCATACAACAGTACACAATGTGTTCTGTGCACTTCAATTTGCTGGTGAAATGATCCAATGGTGAAAGCTCAGAGTTGCCATGGTTTAATTACTTTGAAATATTGATTAGTTCAGTGTCAATCTCATGAGCTGATCACATGTTACTGAACCAAACGCTGCTCTCTCCAGGGACATGAGCATTTCCTGCATTTTCTAAAAAATGTTTCTCACTTACATGTTTTAACTCCGAATGGATGACAGCACATTGTCAAAACAACTTTCCTCTCTTTCCTAAAAATAGAAAATTAATGGTTTCACTTGTTTTTCCCCTCAAAAGGCTCCAGGCATAAACAAATACTGGCTCTACAGCATTGGTAGTTGCAATTAATTTGCAGCAAGTTCCCATAAATTCCTCCTCACACCCCCTCAGAGGCCTGCCTGCGGCCAAGAACCAAACATAGTTGGTTTCATACAGTATGATTCTTCAGAGAAACGTGACAGAAAAGTTTATTGGGCACATGACATATTCATTAGCATCTCTCTTTTTCTCTATTTTTTCTGCCTGCACTTCTCCTTGACATGTAAATATAGAGAGTTTTGGGAGATGAAGGCCGTCAGTTTTGGGAATAGTCCTGTGTTAAGTGCAGATGTCCGGACCAGTACAGGAAGAGGCTCCATTTCCAGTTTCAGTGGAACCAAGTGGGATGGAGTCCATCAAGAGTTCTCTTCATCATATAATTCAATTATTTCCCTCTAATCAGTGAAACGCTATTGTTAGTTCATCTGTTGTCCACAATGTGAGCATGTGCTTCGCAGGATTGAGAACACTTGGAAATGAAGCATTTGTCTTCCAAATGAAGGCAGACATATGCCAGAAAATATCTTGTGAGTCAAACTGAAGATCGCTCATCTCATTTCATGTGAATCTAAAATAGAAAAGATCAGGAAAAAGTAAGGGTCAGCCTCCGTTTGGCTCAGCTTCACTGATTAATTTTTGAACCATAAACTTGACCTTAGTCTGACATCATCTTTGCCTGCACTGAAATGTAGTTATATTTACTTTCTCCATTTACAAGCCAGCAGAAAATACTGCATGAATGCGCTCCATATTTCTTTAAGGCAGCATGTGTCAGCCACATTACAGCTTCTCATGTAAAGGGCGAGGAAGTGGATGGACAGACCTCGAGCCCTGTGAGTGGCCGCTCGGCACATACACTCTGTATATAAACATGCAAGAGCTATGGACATGGCTGATATATCAATTTGCTGTTATTTCTTTGTTAAGAAACATCAAGTGGATAATCAAGTGAAGATGTGATTTTACACAACAGTTTTCACAGTCAGTCTCAAAACATGCTTTAGTTTATCATGCCTCATCACAGTTTGACAGTGTTTAACAAAAAACAGACAATTGCAATGTACCTTGAACTATTTTGTTCTTTGGTGGGGTATGTTTAATAGCCCCCCTGCAAGTGGCAAAATGGAGACAATAATCTACCATGGTGAGATATTGTCATTTCAATGCTAATTTTTCCGCTAGCTACTGTCAGTAGACTCCGTAAACCAGAGTGGAAGCAGCCACAAGACATGTAGTTTCACAATGAAGATTAACTTTTATCTTCACATGACAGTCTACAGCCGTGCCAGTAGCTAAATGCTAAGGTGCTAAATGCTAATGCTATACTGATGTTAAGCAGGTATAATCACGTTCGCTAGCTTTGTGGAGCATGTTAGCATGCTAACATTTTCTAGTAAACCACTCAAAAGGAAGTACAGCCGAGGCTAATGGGAATAAGATAAGATAAAAAAGACGGGGGATTTTTTAATGGCAGTCTACCCAACAGCTTCAGACATATTTCACTCCGACTCACGGAAGTCAACCTTATGTTGGCGTGAGATGAAAAGTCACCAAATATCACCAAAACTACAGGATTCATTGTTTGGGAGACATGAATGTCTGCAAAAAGTTTCATGACATCAGTACAATAGTTGTGCCATTTTGTCACATCACACAGCGGCAGTCTGTTTACTCTGCCCCAAGGGAAAATACTCAGTCAGTGCTTGCTTTAAAAACAAAACAACAAAAAAAAACAGGTGGGTGATAGTTTTATCTTACCTGGGAAAAGCATCATGCGGTTACTGTCACACTGTCACACAGGAGGGAGTGATGTACTGAATATCAGAAGGCTGTGATTTGGTCATTGGTACGAGGCCACACAACCATGTTGGTATTTAATACATCACTCCCTCTCGTGTGATGTTGCTTTTACACAAACAGTTCTAGGAGCGCCATGTAAGTTAAATAAGCAACAAAGGATTATGGTTTGTTTGTTTATTTACATCATTTATTTGGCAACGCCAACACAAATAGTTCCGCAACTGGACTGGTACCGGACTGTTGGTAACGGACACAGTGCACACTAGCTAGCTACTTTGTCTACACGTTACCTCAGTTGTGCCCTGAAGTATCCAGGCCTCTTCCCTTCATCCTCTTCTAACGACCACACACAATTTAATTCAACTGTTATTTCTGGAAATATATTCATTTTTTGCAAAGTTTGTTGCAATCTCAGATAGATAAGGACCGTTAATTTAACGCTGATTAATAGAACACCTGTGAAGCGGAGTGATACATGTAGTAAAAAGTCCCCGCGCTCATGGAATTCCTCTCGTCCAATCAAATTACTTGGTCGGAACTAACTGTTGTATAATCGAGTTTATTTAATCGCGCCCACAGCTGGGGCATGCAACAAGTTCTACTCTCTGGTGGTTGTGGACGGGCTTTCTGGGAAATGTAGGAGTTCAAAAACCTTTAGGGGGAGAATTGACGGAAATATGTCAAATCCACACACACGCACACACACTCACTCTTCTCAGATGTCTTTCTGTTGCCAGTCTCATACAATTGTGGAAGATTTCAGCACGTTATCTCATCAGTGATGAGGCTTTTTTTTTTTTCTGGCTCGTCCAAAGTGTCATGATCCGAACTTTTGCTGCACTGAAGTAGATGAGCCTGTACTGTGTGGAACTGGATTCATCCAGTACGTGTATAAGCAAGTAACCTGCTTCATGACCCATGCTGTTATAATGAGGTAGCCTACATGTTGAGCCATACGACATCAGTGTTTTTGTATGAAAGATTCAGATTTATTTTGAACGAGACCCAGTGATTATTCAATGTCTACTCAGCCCTGCCATTTGTCTGTTTGACACATAGTGAAATATAGGTTCCTTGAACAAGAGCTTCATGTTAAAGCAATAAAATAACATGCTGTGTTTATCAATGAGCTGAGTCAGCCGCACTTGATTTATCACCACTTCTGGTAATGATTTAATACAACAAATTTAAGGTTTCCTTTGAAATTCAAATAAAGTTTATTGTTGTATCTTTTTCTGTTTGAGCCTGGAGAGTGTCTGAGAAATTCCTGAGAACCATCTGCAGTAGTCCCACACACATTCCTGCTAATGCAAACACAGAAGAAAAGTGACACACTTCCTTTCTCACAGTGGTCAAGAGAGTGGAGCAGGCAGTGTCGGTAAAGAAGGGAAACACACAGGATTAGAAGGGGGACAAAGGAAACACGTGGGACATCTTTCCAACTTGGAGCAAAGTGCTGTGATTTGACCCATTGACTGGAAACTTCCCATCACATCCACCACAGAAACATGTGACTCACCAGTGTATCTGAATGAATCTGATTGCAGGAATGACTCAAGCTCCCTGCCATCTCATGACTAAAGCTCTGCATATGCTGCGTGTCACTGTTGGTGCAGAGTGAGGACTTCTTTTAAAAGTGCAGTTTATTTTTAGGGAGTTTTAACAGCTGTAGCCGCTGGATAATGAACAAGCTGCACAGAGTCGTCTGACACTATCCTGAAGTAAACTCTGCATCCTCCTGTCACAGCTCAACATGCAGTCGAATAAGAGGTGTGAGGTCTGGAGGCTGTTCATGGCTTTCAAAGAATAAAAGGGAACTGATTTCTATTACAAACACATTTTCAGGTGGAAACTGTTGGTTTGTTGTGCATAAAAGCAGATTACATGCAGATTTAGCACTGGAATAAAGAGTATTTTTTTGTTCATTTATTCGTATACAGTATATATATAATGAGCTGGATTGAAATGTCTGAGTGTTACTCTTTTATAAAGTCAATCTTGTGAAAGTCTATTGTCAGATCAAAAATAAACATTTGCAAGCCCGAATCAGATGCGCTCCTCATATACAGATACATTCTCGGAAAAGCCATCAGATGTGTTTGAGCTGCTGAATGATTCATAGCAACACTCGTTATCTACAGGATCTTATTACCACAGTCTATGGGCTTACATTGATCATGTGGGAGCGAGAGATAGCAGCAGTTCAAATGCCAAAGCCTCAGCTGGGTCCAACAATGTGCTTTATGTGCTCAGTTCAGCTGAAATGATGAAATCCAGGGAATACCTTGCGAATACTCTCATCATTAAGCTTTCACTCTGGTAAAAATGTTGACTTTCTAACACATTCAGTGAGAATTGGCATCCTGTGGACTCTGTTGTGAGTGTGTTACCATTACAGAGCACATTCAGGGATTTAAGTGCTGATTGCCTGCAGACTGTCAATCTGACTCCTATGCAAATGAGGGGCGCTGTGATAGGGGTCATTAAATCTTGGTGATTATTTAGAGAACTAATGGTTGAACATAATGAGCCGATGAAATGTCTCTCTGAACGTGCAGCCTGAAGGAAGGTGCATATGGACTGAGGGCAACAGGGAAGCTGAAGGAGAACTGAGCATGACAGCGCATAACAAAGCCTCACTAACAAAAGCTCTTAAAAAGAGGTTCTGGCTTCTTTAAGCATCTTTCCTTTCACCTCTGATGTAAAGCCTTTGTACCAATCCTTCTTCTAGACCCAACAGTTATCACAAGAAAACACAGAAACATCCCGAAGGACAGAACCCCCTCATTTCTCTTCAAATTAAACAATGCATGGTGTAAAAACTCCCTCTATATTTAGCATAAACACAGCCAAGACTGTGATCTATAATTAGATGCAACTCCTCCACTGATTATCAGTAGATCTACTATATGTCACTGAACATAAAATTAGAGTCTTGATTCAAAAATTTTATATGATCTGCATCAGTCCACATGTCTACTATATCTTCTTCTTTTGTTTTTAAAGCAAAACAATATACATTAAATTAAACAATGATGTAAGCACTGCATGAGTTTTAATTCCTTGTAATGTTGGGAATTAAGTTTATTTGATTTCTTGTGGAGAGTTAGATATATACCACTCTCATGTTTGCAGCCCAAATCATTGGAGGCTAAACTGTGGTCATGTGTATTGGTTGAAGCACAGTCAAACTGTCCTAAAAGAGGTGCTTGTCACTATTTGACCCACAAATTTGTTGGGTAGCATTTAATATGCCCAACAGCTCTGTAACTCATCCAAGACATAAATCCTGCTATATGTTGTATATGCCTCAGGGAAGATTTTCTTTTTAATGTCTTTTCTCAGTTTGACTTCCTACGGTCCCACAGGGTGACTCCACTGTGTTTTACAGCCTCCCTGATGCGCTGGCAACAGGCCTGTTTATCCTTCATTAATCTCTCTCCCCTGCTTTTACCCCGCACTTAATGATGACGTTTATCCTATTAATGTGTTGTTTGCAGAAAAAATCCCCCCAAAACATAATCCAGACTAAAGGTTGTTAATATGTATGTGTGTGTGTGTGTGTGTGTGTGTGTGTGTGTGTGTGTGTGTCTCCTCTGTGTGTGCAGAAACTGAAGATGATACTGGACTGAGTGGTTGCCATGGGAAGTAATTAACTGATGGAGAAATAACACCATTACAAGGATGATGGTTTAGGACTTTGAATGTGAGAGAGTAAAGCAGAGAGAGAGAGAGAGAGAGAGAGAGAGAGAGAGAGGTATATATTTCCCTCAGGTAGTAAATTCATTCAGGTCATGTACTGACCTTTCTGAGCTTTAAAACTGTAAAATGCTGCTCTCTAGTGATCACATGCTACACTGACATTTGATTGTGTTGCAGTATTAAAGGAAGACGCCAAACATTACATGCATACAAGTAATGACAGAAGAGTCCAAATCCTTTACTTTAGTTAAACTATCAATATCCATATAAGTTCTGCATTTAAAAGTACAAAAGTAAATCAACTAAATATAATAAAAGTGTCAAACTTAAAACTACATTTTTTGCAGAATAGCTCCATTCAAAGTGTTATATCATTAAATTACTGTATTATTGATATAGAAACATTTCATTTTAATTACTTTATACACTTAATCTAAAAGGTGCATCATATTTTATAATTTATTTAATCTACAAAGTAACTGGTAACTATAGATTTCCCTATGAAATGTAATGTAAAGGTTTCTTAAAAAGAAAATACAAAACTTACAACTGTAATTGAGTGAATTTTCAGCACTGATTTGTACCATTCCTCTATTACTTCTTCAGGGCGGTTAGTATTTGAAATCCTTGAACTTGAGAACAAAATAAAACTGCTTTAAAGAGTGCGGCTGTATTAATATGAATAAAAACCTCCTTAAATTGCAAGTTCAGGTTCAATATGTGCTGATAACTTTACTTGAGTACTACACTACATTCCAGAGCCATTATACTTTACTAAATTTATTTAACAGCTAGTTACTGTAGAACATTAAAATTATTCTCACACGTCTATGTATGACTTAAAATTATCTATTCATGTAAAATAAAACTATGGAACTTTTAACTACTTTAACACATTGCTGATTTTTTAAAAACATATTTTTTATTGTTCCATTGCAGTTTTTACTTTGGGTAAATGATGTGATTATTTCTTCCATCACTGCAATCAACAAAGACATGTCACCTGACACCGGCCTTGTTGCTGTAGTAACCGGTAGATGGCGGGATTTCACGGTCCTGGTCAGACCGGAAATGACTTGCAGAGATCTCGGAGCTGCAGCTTCCCGAACTGTGGGCGTTTTTTCCCTCAATCTTGACTCTTTTTTTTTTATGTTTTTTTTTTCCTGGGTGTTGCCTGCCTGTCGTACCGGGGTGTCGCTGTGAAGACTGCGAGTCAAACCGGATCATTTTCTGCATCGATATAATTTTTAAAACTTTTTGGAGCGCGGCCGAGGTCCTGTCATTTTGTGGACGCGGTACTTTTCAGGCCACACAGGACTGGGTTACTTTAGCCGCTGTTAGCTTGCTAGGCTAACCGAGACCGAGCTGCTGTAACGTTGGCTGGGTCACCAGCGAGAGAGCCGTCCGATGCAGGCCATTAAGTGTGTGGTAGTAGGGGACGGGTAAGTTAAAGTGTCTTTTTATTCGTACTTTGACCTCTAAAATGTCCGGGTTTTACTCGTATGATAGCGACTTAAGCGTGAAACGCGGCTGTTTTCGTTGACCCAGTTATCAACAGTTGGCCAACGACTAACAAGCCTCGGATAACATGCCAACATGAACGACAGCTGTTGTTGTGCCCGCTCTCTAGTCCAGCTGGGTCAGACAGATTTATCTACATGTTCCGGTTAGGTGTGACTAGATGGGCCACAGTATGTCATTTATTAGACCTGACGCAGGCTGCCATGTCGACAGCTACTTTAACTTACAGCTAGTCCTGAATAAAAAGTTGTGGATTCTCCCTGAATGAATTTACAGATTTGCGGTGAACAATTTGTGTCTTTTTTTCCATCAGCCACACTGATAATCAGTTCAACAACATATTTGTTTATGTCTAAATTAGATCAAAAGAAAATCACAGCCCATTTAATTGACCAATAATACAAAAATACCTAAAGAATTTTGTTCAGTTTGGGAAGATGACAGAGAGAGAAAAAGAAGAGAGATTTCACATTTACCAGCCAGTTTTACTCAACTTCATCAAGTACAACTATTTATTACAAACTGGAATAAAAACAAACTATGCAAACTGCACAAATGCATCATTGCTCTTTAGTCATCAAATGTGGGAAAGCTTTGTTTCAAAACAGCTGATTTATTTTATAATAAAATAGTTTGACAAGATTTAGTGCAAAATTTAAATATTGAAAGCAGTTTTTTTTTATAGCAGGGCTTTATCTTAAACAAAATTGAATATAAAAATGTCTAACTGAAATAGTTTTAATTGAGATAAAGAGCTTAAGTCATCTTGATTGACCACAAACCACAATTTAAACTTCTTAACACAAACTGATTTTAGACAAAGTTTCCATCATTTGAAGGAAGTATCTCTCATTAATGGATGACATTTGATTATATATGTATGTGAAAAATATTGGTGCTCTTTTGGACTAATAAATCAGGTTTAGTAAAGATTGTGATTTGTTATCACACATTTGTATAGTTAAACTTCTACTGTTTTTATTGTTTGACTTGTGCATCATCACATGGAGAAACTTTTTCCAGGACAAAACCAAGTACATCGCAGCTCAAATTATTGACTGTCATTTAAGGAGGTTGTTTTCTTAAACCAAAGCTTTTAACTATGCAAGTCATGATCGAAATAAACCTTCAAATATAAAGGATGTAGGACACAACAGGGTCACCAGGGCAATATTAACACTAATGTTTTGCAACTTCTAATGTTTTGCCAGAGGTAAATAATCAAATTAAATACTGTGAAATACTAATAGAATTGTAGAGGATAAACCCACAATAAAGTTAAAAGCTTATTTGTGAAATAAAAAACAAGGTGGTTTGATCTTTCAGGTTAAACCTGTCTCACGTGACTTGTTAACCTGTCAGACGAGTAGTGGTTAGAGGCTCCAGTATCGCGACACGAGATTATGGACGTTTGTATTGAGGCTTTGGTCTCGATTTCTGAATTGTTAAACTCATACAAGCAAGAAACCTACAGTACATGCTATAGATATGACTTAAATTGCTGTTTAATGTCACTGCAGACTATACAATATACTCTTACTATTAAAACTGAGAGAATAAGTGTAAAATCAGTATTTATCAGTTTATTTACCTACTCTCCCTCTCTCCCCTCTTTTCTCCTCCCAGGGCTGTGGGTAAAACATGCCTGCTCATCAGCTACACTACCAATGCCTTCCCTGGAGAGTACATCCCCACAGTGTAAGTAACACACAAAGGCAGCTCTCATGAACAGCTGTGGTGTAGAGGTGGATATGTGGCGAGGTTTAGGTGAGGGACGAAGCCCACCAGACGTCCGGGAAGCTAACATTCAAAATGATATCAATCATTGAGTAGTTTGTCAGCAACTGTATCTCCTCCCTGAATTATACATTACAATGTTGTACATTATAACACTAACTAATTGAAAATCTAATATCCACCTTTTGTCCTACAGCTTCGACAACTACTCTGCCAATGTGATGGTTGATGGGAAACCAGTGAACCTGGGGCTGTGGGATACAGCAGGACAGGAGGACTACGACAGGCTCAGACCACTGTCCTACCCACAGACAGTATGTGTATATATATTTTTTATTTTCACTCACACACACACACACCAGTAGTAACAACTGGCTGTCTCTGTCCACTGTCCTGCACAGACTAGTATCAGCCAAACAATGTTGGCATGAATGCTGTTTTTCACTTTGCCAGCATTGATTTGCAGTTATTCACTGGCCAGTAATACTTAAGATGGAGTCTGTGCACTCTGCAGAGTAGAGCCTTGTATCCACAGTACCTATACACTGTCTGGAGAACGGCTGGAGGAAGTGAAAGGGAGCTCTTGTTTGCCCTCTTTGTCCTTTGACAAACAAACAGGGTCTCTGTGCCAAAGACTTGCAGGGAGCTGAAAGTGGGAGTCAGTTTGTATTTAACCAACAGGACCAGTTCAGAATTAGATTTATGTATCTTTTATTTAATTAGATAATTATTAGATTAGGTTTTGAGTTGTAACAGAAACATGGAAGTTTTTAATCTGATATTGAACGTTTGTCTCTTGTAATGTTGCTTGTCTTCAGATTTGGCTAATGGTGTCCTTGTCTCTCCTCAGGACGTGTTCCTGATTTGCTTTTCACTAGTCAGTCCAGCTTCCTTTGAGAACGTCCGTGCCAAGGTAAGAACAGCCTGCTCTTTAAAGCCGTTACCTTTGCCAGTGATTGTAATGTTAGGCTTTTGTCTGCAAGCGACAAATCTCAAAAACTCTTTCACTGTTTTCCACAAAGTTTCATGGTCAGATCAGTTTGGGTGGAGGAGGAATTGACTCAATTTTGTCAATGATCCAGATGTGGAATTTTGGCCACATTTCAGACAGTTTCCATTTCTCAGGCTCAGCTCTAAAAGTAAATGATAGAAACTGGACTTTTAAAATAGATTCTTGCTGGGATTCAAAATGAACTTGGTAGAAAAATTTATAATTTTCTCCCCAAAGTTGATTTTTAGGTCCGTTCATAGTGATGCAACCATGAAAAACAAAAACATATTTCTATGCAAAAACTACACCAGCTCTTTGGCCCTTGTTGTGCTGATGTTTTTTTAATTGGAAAAATATGTTGTTTTTTCCCCCCAGTTTTAAAGCTACTTAACATAATAGTTAAATTGAAGGGGATAATTAGGATTCAGCTGGTAAAGTAATAAATGTCAAGTGAGCTGTTATGTGCTGGTAGAAGTTTGTGTCCTTTTCTTGCCCCGGAGTTCCTCAGAGGTCACATCATGTTGAATTTGGATAACAACCAAAAAACTGAGAGAGAAATTTATCCTTTTTAGCAACCCACCCACATTCCACACAGTGTGTCGTATTGTCCATCTGTATCCTGTATCCCGCCTCTGACTCTGTCCTCCTCCTGCAGTGGTACCCTGAGGTGAGGCACCACTGCCCCAACACACCCATCATCCTGGTGGGCACCAAGCTGGACCTGAGAGACGACAAGGACACTATCGAAAAGCTCAAGGAAAAGAAACTCTCCCCCATCATCTACCCCCAGGGCTTGGCTATGGCTAAAGAAATAAGTCAGTTGAGGCTCAACACATTCACCAATCCTTCAAATTATTAGATTATCATAATAGTCTGGTAAAGTTTCCAACTGAAAGAACCTTTTCTTGAGGGAGTTTTATTTGTGGCATTTCTCTAAAGCCGTAAAAAAAAAAAATAGTTCTGCTAAAAAAGAGAACAAGCCACCGTTTCATGGTCACATTTTTCTAATCAAAACATCATGCGAATTTAATAAGTTGTTTACACCATAGTGGTGCCACCTAATTTTTGAAAATTATGTGCCTTATTGGTTTACCACCGTTTTATTTTTGATAAACTAGAAAATTAGATGGTGACGTTTGCACTTTACTTACTTGGCAGAATTGATTAATGGAACCATGAATCAAATCATTTATTTACATTAAATTGTATTATGTTACATTTGGGTGGGTTTGTTTGAACCTGAAAGATGTTGGACATTATGTTGGTAAAACTTCTTTTTCATCATTTGACTGTAATTTATAAACATTGTATTGAAATGTTTTTGGAACAATTCTTACTCTCTTTGGTTGAGAGTTTATCTCACTAAAGTTACAGAATATTTTTGGACTTTATTATCATGCAAACATAAAAATAATCTTGTGACTCACTTTATCTTTCTGCTTTTTCTGTCTCCTCTGGCCACCAGGTGCAGTGAAGTATCTGGAGTGCTCGGCTCTGACGCAGCGCGGCCTTAAGACAGTGTTTGACGAAGCCATCAGGGCGGTCCTGTGCCCCCCACCCATCAAGAAGAGGAAGAGGAAGTGCAGAATATTGTAATGGAAAAACACAGGGAGTAGAAAATACAGTTGCAGTCAGAACTCGACTACTCAGAGGGAAGAGGATGATGTCGGGGTTTCCCAAATATCTGTTCACCCCCTGTGTCTTTGCTTACATAGAAGCTCTGGTAGATCAGACGTCCATCTGAAAGAACTTTACAGATTTAAGCAGCGCTGGCAGGTTTCAGTCAAGTCTGGCTTGTGGGTTCTTACATCTGTTGAGTCCTTTCAGATCGACTGGAATGAAGTGACTTTGCTTAAGGCCTTGGGGAATGTGAGGGTGGGGGGGGGGGTTGATTTGGGATCTGGGGTTAATTAAGGAGAAAGAGGGAGGATTTTGCAAAAAAAAACATTCATGTAATTTTCCTCAGACATTGTGAAGAAACACTACTTGAACATGAATTTATCGTGAAATCACCATAGATTTACGTCTATAAAAGAAGGAGGTCCTGCACTGCGCTCTTTCCCCTACACACTAAGAGATTCCTGCTGCCTTGATGAAATTTTACTTTGAGATAAATTGTTTTTTAGAGGCTCTAATTTCTCCTTTTTTTTTTTCATTGTCAGTCTCTTGTCAGCTGTGGTTTGATGGACCGTTCTGTTTACATGTCATCTGACGAGACTGAGGTGCTGCCAAAACTCAGTCAACGGTCATCACTTTGTAGTCACTCTGTGAACACTAAAATGTTGTTTTTTTTCTTCCTTTTACTTTTGTTTTAACCTTTTATCGATGCAGTTATGAAGAAATTCTTTAACCCTTAAATGACTTTGAGTTATAACATGTTGTAGCAGCTGCTAAGTTCAATAGTAATTACACATTACACAGTCTGATAGATATTTAACAGGTAATTCTTTCATTTTGTTCCTTGAGCTTTCTAGATAAATCATTGTTCTCACTACGTGGTAAATGAATACACACAGTGTTTTATGACTGACTGTCGGGCATGTGAAGGTACAGTGCAGCCACAGTTGCTGTGCTGGCTCGTTATCTATTTAACTTTAAAAGTTAAACCCATCATTTCAAGTTTTCATGCAGTTCTTGCTCAGAAAGTGCTTTCAACATTCAGGCTTTTTACTCAGTATATGATGCTCATTGCCGTCATAATGGTGTGTAACCATGTCATTTTGACCCCATCTATTGCTGTGTTTTATGAAGTCTATGAGCCAGTGTATCAGCACTCGATGGTTGTGACTCATTTTACTGTCTTTCTTGTACAATATGACCTTGAGCGGTAACGATTCAGCGGTTGCATTTTATTTTGAAATGAGCAATGATCAAATTGCATGGGTGCTCTGGGGAATCACTTTAAATCTGGATTAATTTCATCTGTGTTTCAGTGGCACAGATGAAGTACATACTTGGATTTACTTTCTTGCTAAATGTGGTTTCATTTTCACAATATGTAATAGTATATAGTTATATGCTGATTTTTTTTTTTTTTTTTTTTAAGCAAATAAATTTTTTTGAAAATGCTCAATGTATTCTCTATCTTCTGACCACACACTACAGTTTGTAGCGACTGCATGACTTTATTTTATTTAGTTTAGCATAAAGTAACAAATGTCTTATCACTTTCCCACATCACAATGAGTAGTCCTCAGATTTCTTTTTGTCTGATCAGTCTAAAACCAGAATTTACTGATTTTTTACATGTTACAAAGAAAAGCAGCTGGAGCCAGAAAATACTTGGCATTTTCACTGGCTGTCTGATTAATCGACTTATTATCTCAGCATTAAATACACAGCGTCAGGTTACACAGCAGTGACTTTTTCATTGCCTTCATCTTGATCAACTTGTGCACCGTAACGGTCAAACAGAGAGGAATATATGGACATTTCATGGTTGGCTGTTTTTGGCTTTCCACTGGTCAAATACCAGCTCAGCAGACACTGCATCCTCAACTCCCATCCCTGTTGTAAAAAAACAACAAATACAGTTACACACTGAATACCATGAAAGTATAGTTGTAAACTGGATTCTTCTTGTACTGAGATAAAAAAATAAAGTACTTTCCACATGATATGGATTTGTAGGAGGGGCTTACCAAGGGATTTGAACACGGTCGTCTTCTCTCTGTGAGCAGGTTTTGTCCCATTAATAACATCTCCAAGCTCCGCAAACACCTCCGCCTGAACACATGAGATCCACAGTCACATTTTTCCACACATGCTCTGCAAAGGGAGCCAGTAACACACGCCTCGGTTATCTTATCGAGTCAGTTCAAAAGCACAATGACGCTGACCCCAGAGAGAATGACGTCACCAGACTCGGTTGTTGCTCCCTCTCTGCTGTCAGTGTACACCACGGCCTCCTTCATCAACACGTCATCCAGCTCCCGCCAGTTTGGCCTGCAGGCTCCCACCGCTGCTCAGCAACAGGAGAGAAACCGTGTGAAATAATCCGTTTAGTTACAGAGCTCCAAAGTCCATTCAAGAACTGACATTTAAGTTTTAAACGTTTGATGTTCCCTGAATTCTGCTCATTTTACATGGTACTCATCTAAAACTCTCCACACTTCCTCTCACCTGCCACATGGGCTCCTGGTTTGACCCACTGACCGAAAAGCACCGGCTCAGTGCATCTGGTTACCGTCACTATGACGTCTGCTCCCTTCACCGCCTCCTCCACCGAGACACAAGGCGTCACAGGACCTGTGACCGAGTGCATGAACTTCTCGGCTCTGTCTTTTGTGCGGCTCCACACACGCACCTGGGGTGATCGGGGGGGGAATTACAAATGTCATATCAACCAATTACAAAACAAGTTCCAACAGTAATCAATCAGGACGTCCAAATACTTGCACACATACTGGAGAGCATGTGAAATCAGATTTCAATCCTCAAACTTGTTTTAAATCTCACTCGTTGTTCAAATCTTTACTTGGAGATTGCTGCTCAAATGTTGTTGTCAGTAAACTACAAAGGCATTTGTTGAATGTTCGGCCGGTTAAAGCAACGGCAGTGTCGGTCTTCTCATCTATCTCTCAGTAAAAAAAGAAAATTTGCATGTTTCCTAAAATGTTAAACTATAGTCTAACTTTAAGATGATTTAGTATAAAGTAGGGCTGCACCATAGAGACATTTCATACGTCAATATTTATGTGAAATATAGGTTAAAAAAAACTGAGGGTTGCCCTATATTTTCCATTACTCCTAAACACTGTTTAAAGGGCTGGCTTTACCTGTTCATGCAGGGTTGCCATGACAACGGGGGGCGGGTGAGCATGAGAAGTTTGATATTGTCTATAATGTTGCCTTTTGTGATATTAATATTGCACATGTTCATATCTAGATAAGGATGTGATGAATATATATCATTCAGCCCTACAATAAAAAGGGACAACATGTTTAACAATACAATATTCACAGCACTCTAAAAACACTGAGTGAATATATTGACACTGGAGATCCTTTAGGTTATTTTGAGTTGGGAAACACTGAGCTACAGACATAAGGATACTATTCCACTTGTACTCACCAAAAATCCTTTACACTGCCCTGAACTGATTTTCGATTCATACGTTCACAATGTTTGTAACAGTACCTCTTTAAATGAGAACATTTCAGTGAAGACGTTGTAATGACTCAGAGCCTGTTTGCCAGTCCCCAAGATGGCCAGCACTTCAGCCTCTGGACGCATCAACAGCTGCAGGACGAGAACACACCGGGACATTAGAGGACAGGTACTGTGAACAGGTGCTTTAAAAATGGAAAGCATATCGTACCTTTGCAGAGATTGCAGATACTGCAGCTGTCCTCATGTCTGTGATGACCTCTCCATCCATGACCTGCAGGTTGGAGACATGCCTGACTGGTCTGAGGGTGAAGCTGCTCAAACTGTGCGACCTCAATGTTTAGATTGTTTTTTTGTTTGTTTTCTGTCTCGTGCGTGCATCAGTTTTACTCACAGCCTTAACACTCCCATACTCTGGATCCAGCAGCACCACTGTGGCTCGAGTGGATGGTAAAGTGGAACCATCCTCCCTCTTGTAGAAACAAACCAACTTTGTGCACAGGACTCCATCATGCTCTATGTAAGTGGGCATCAGTCCCAGGAACCTGTAAAAGTGATTGAGTGATTGAGAAATGAGCAGTAGCCACAGACTGTAAATGTTTCACAGTATAGTTCATGCTAACCCGTTGTGTTTCTGCAGAGGCACTGTGGTGCGAACAGGCTGCACAACGTCTCCTCTGGAAAACTTCCCCAGAGCCTTTTCCAGACGGGTGGTCAGCTCGCTGTACTGCAGCAGGCTCTCAACTTCGTGTTCCGATATGGTAACAGGAGGGTCAGCCATGGCTTTTGCTTTTCATCCACAAGTTTTAGCTTTAAACTGCACCGCGTTTGCTTCGTTTCGGCCTGGGGTCAAAATCCGGGGGGGTTGGGCTTTAGTCCTGACGGGTGGAAAACGGGCGGAAACTTACGGCATAAACGGAGACTTCAGGAAACGTTGACGCAGACGTAGACGCAGAACCACCTTCTCTCCCTATCGAACCGTAACGTATCCTTCCCAGATTTGTCGAGCGTTTCCCAAAGAGACAGGTCGGTAAACTTTCCGTAGCGCGAGGGAGCCGAGCGCACCTGTGTCACAGCTGCAGGTCGTTCACACAAACACTGAGAAGCTTTTCAGTGTTTTTATTTATTTGAGAAATATGAGTGTTATCCTTAATATGTCAGATATATATACACTTTTAAAAACATTTCCAGGCCTGACACAAGCTCACATCAGTCTTTTGACACATAATTAAGTTTAATCTAATTAATGTTTTATGAAAACATCGAGGGCGGGTCAGGGGTAAAAGTCACACCTGGATACCTGCTTGATCAGCAACTTTAGAGGGATACATTTCTTTTATTGCTTTCTGTTTTATGGAGAACCATAGACCTGAAAATAAAAAGGTGGAAAAGAGAGATAACCATAAAAAATAAATTCTTAGAATAAAAACGTGGAATAAATAGATCCCTTACTTAAGTATTAATACTTACCTCCACTCTAACTGAAAGTAAATTTACGCCAGTATAGAGCTTGAGTATTTTCATTTTATGCCACATTAAACTTTAAGCTTTAATACATTTCTAAAAGAATTGCTATAATTTTTTACTCCACAGAATTTATTTAACAGCTGTAATAGCTACATGACATATTTTACATAAAAAGGAAGATGAGCTCACGAAATTCAACACTATTAAAAGGTTAAACCAGCGGTTCCCAATATTTCTAATTTAAAAAGGTGTTTGAGGTCCTATAAGGGAAAGTGCACAATGTTCCACAAAAAGCAAACAGTGAGAAAATAGTCCATAAAATCAAAATCTTATTTTTTTAAACTTTTTCTCTACTCAACATCAGTAATAATCTCAGATTAAGTATTTTTATATTGTATTGGTACTATTACAAAACAATCTGAGTAATTCTTCCATTACTGATTGAGACCTATCACTTTATTAATGCTAATGCAGCACTTGTACTTTCACATGAATATTGCCTAAGTCTAATTTTTTCAGATACATGGCAGTCTCCTTTGGTTTTCATGTTACAAATGTACAATTATGTATATATTGGCTTGTAAAGAGACAAGTCAAACAGTGTGATGCTGTGTACTGAAAGCAAATAATTTGAGTTCATCTCTTACAATTCTTGTAGAGATTTTGCTATCACATTGTAAGTGGCCTGAGGCACATGGCCACAACCCAACAATTACTTTCTGTTTTATTTGGTTGCAATGACACAAATGTCTCAATTACAAATGACTTTGGACACCTGATACTGTTAAAGTTTTACTATTTAATATGAAATGAATATAACATGAAAGATTACACAAACAAAAAAACAGGTTTACATACAAAATGATTTTATTATGAATCCAGTGATGCATAGCAAACCAATACACTGAAGTGGACACAATGTCCTAAAAAATAAAAAAAAAAACATCTATATTTCCTTTCCATGCATAATATCTGTTTTTTAACCAAACAGAAAATTGGATTACTTTCAAACTGGAATTCATCTCCCCCTTCCTTCAGGAGACTTGATCACAACAGTGCAACAAAGCTCACACGAGCAGTCTCTCAATAGCCAGTTGAACAGACTGAATCTGTGGCTTGAGCTGAGACCCCTCCTTAATGGTGACCGAGGTAGCAATGACGGGGCGCGACACCCCACAGGCCCGGCCCAGGGCCTGCTTGGAGCGGACAAACACGTACGGGACGTTCTTGTCCTCGCAGAGCAGTGGCAGGTGGAGGATGATCTCCAGTGGTTCAGCATCAGCAGCCATCACAATGAACTCAGCGATGCCTCTGTTCAAGGTTTTAGTGGCTGGAGAAGTAGAGTAACAGAAGTATAAAAGAGATGAGAAATGATTCTGAAATACAAAACCACAGATTCTATGTGATTCCTGAACACAGATACACACACCTCTGACAATCAGTAGAAATCATTGAGGATATTAAAGGTTTTACTGACATAGTAGGTTGATGCACTGCATTAAATAGAAGTGAAAATCATCATATTGGGGCCAATTTAACATTTTTATTCTTAATGTGTTCGAAAATAGAGACATTTTCTATATTTAACAAACAAACAAACATTACACAAATGCAACCTTTGATCACAATCAACTGATGTATTAAGAAATATTTGGACCAATGGTGTAGGGCTACAACTACCTGGCATTATGGATTATTCTGCCAGATATTTTTCCTTTAAAACATCACAAAGTAGTGCAAAATGCCCATCACAACTTCCCATTGCCCAAGGTCAAGTCTTATTCTTGATTTATCCAACCATCTCTTCAAAAACAAATGGCTACACAGCATAGCAGATATTCTGCATTTGTGTCTGAAAAATGAGAAATAATCAGTTATCAAGTTAGCATATAGTTGGCAATTATTTGCCTTGTACTTGCAGCTGTGATGATATAATTTATTTGTGTGTGTGAAATCACTTTTCCTGGTCTGGGTCTTTTAAATCCTTCCAAGAAAACCTGCTCTATTTACCTGAGGGGACACCACGTTTTTACAGACTTTTGTGAACAGTGGCGGATTATCGTATCAAATTCCGAGCTTGTTGGTTAACCACCTGAATAGTTGTTACTTTAGTCAGTTTCCTCACCTTCATTAGCTCCCTTCCTCAGCTGCTTGTAGTTAGAGGCTTGCTGCACCAGGTCCAAGATAGTTTTGGTCAGCGTGGCGTCGGCCAGCGGGTAGGCCTTTGGGTTCACTTGAGCTTCAGTCTGACCATGATACATAAAACAAAAATAACACCGCATTAACCTCAAGAAAGCATTTTTTTTAAATGAACAAATACGATGCTGTTACTTTGAGTTTCAGGTTAGTTTGCTTTGTGCAGCCTAGTTTCTTCAGTTTGCTAATAGTTAGCTAGCCTGTTAGCTTGTTCGTTCATTAAGAACTCAACACTCACCATTCTGAGTTGTTTATCTGGTATTCTGACCCTCTCGGCGAAATGCTTCACGGAGGAGTATTTCCTTCACCTGGGTTTGAAAGGGCAACAAGACACGAGGTATTGTTTTATAAGTAATATTCAGTAGCTATACGAACTCTCCGAACTGAATTACATGCAGACAGTTGCAAGTCCAAACGTTTACCACACGTGTGCGGGGACGCACATGCGCACTAGTGATACAAGCCGAAAACGACAGGAAATACTTTTTTTCTGATGTGATAAAAAACAGATTTACTATCAGAAAGTTTAAGTTGAGTTACTTAACTGGTAATGCAGTAAGTCTATGAGTAAATATTGATTGTTTGATTAACTATAGCATAAAAAATATAAAAACGGAATACCAGCACTTCCGGTTCCCTAGTCCCGAGGTCTATGGATTTTTGAATGGGCTGTGGTTAACACAAACTGAAGACATCACATTTACATTTTTTTTAAAAACGTCCATCCTTTATTTAACTTTGCATGTGTCTTTGTAATATACAAACAATTAGACATACCTGTTCATTAAACAAAAAAAAGGACAATTTTTCCATCAAAACACAGTAAGAAAACATGATACATACACATACACATATACATAAGTCTGATAACAAACACAGAATTATATGTAAATGAGAGCTTTATTGGAAATTCGGCTGTATTAAAATGCTGTATATTTGAGCACAGAGTGGGAGAGAAGCAAACAGATAAGGGGCTGAAATCGGTTTTTGACCTAGTCTTGTTAATGATTGTACAAACAGATTTGAAGACCATTATTCAATTCTTAGCTACATTTACATTGGTGTACTGTGTGTCTGTCTATACATATATATATATATATATATATATATATATATATATATATATTTGTGTGTGTGTGTGTGTGATTTATACTTTTTTATTTTATTTTATTTTTTTTTTTTTAAACCTCCGTGTCAGCAGAGGGCGCGCTCTCATTGGTTCCGCGGTACTTTTGCAAGAAAGGAACACGCAGTGCATTCTGGGTAGGGCACTTTGAAGCCGGCCATATTGCTTCATCGTCCTGACTGAAGGAGAGAGGGGAGATGAAGGGGATTCGGGGAATAAGTCGGTTGTCGGTAAGGACTCAGAAATCCTATCCTGTGTGTTTGTGTGTCGGGACGGTTGTAGACGCAGCGAAAGTCCTTTTCAGTCTGTGGGATTGTGGGACGGTGTAAATATTCAGGGTCGTGTCTGGACAAGCTGCGACAAAGAGCAGAGGAGGAGGCGGCCAGCTGAAGTCTGACATAACTGACAAGTGTTTAACTGGCAATAAACCGATTTATAACGGTATCATTGATGGTCCAGACGTAATTTTGTGAACTAACATTAAAACCAATTCACTAAACCTTTGGCCTGCTGAACAAGCCACTCAACAAGTGAGAGCTTGTTATATCTTGTTTGTGTAGACTTGATTTAACGTCATCCTTTCCATTTCCCTTTACACATTACTATTTAACTTTAACATTGCGTAGCAGTTAATATTTGGTTTTCATTATACAACTAATCTAACCGTAAAGTCAATAAAGATAATATCATGGTGGAAGAAAATATAATCTCAGCTCAACACCCAATAGCATTTTTTTTTTTTTTAGCATTTTGACACCAAATCTTTGTGGTATATTTATTTATTTGATGTTCATCTGTATAACAATTTTATTGGTTCTTAAATATTAGTATAGATCTGAAAAGAAGATTTAACTTAATTTGCATTTGCTGAAAAAGGCCCTAGACAAGAGGTGATTACATAACTTTTAAAAACCACAAGGTCCATGTGGTACCTGTTCAGGAGCTTTTGGGTTTGTCATATGATCTTCATCATCAGATGGTGTTTGCTTAGTTGTTGTGGAAATACACTGTAGATGTTCAAATTTCGATTTCCAAGTACTTAAAGGACGTCTCATCATGGGAAAACTCCATTTGCTTATGAATAACAAAAATTTTTCGTCATGTCCAGAGGATCTTGCGCCACCGATCCCATCATTTCATAATCTTTCATGTGTCTAAACACTTTTCTTGTCACACTGCCCTTTCACCAGTCAGGAAGAAACACCTTAGTTGTAATGTCCCGCCTTCCCATGTTCTCTGTTTTCCCAGACGAGGCTTTACGCAGCTCAGGCTGCCCGTAAGGTGGAGTTCAGTGGTGCCGCCGAGCACGTTAAGTTTCAGCCGCAGGATGTGCAGGTCAGTGGTAGTTGACTTGTCTTTCTTTTCCACAGAGACGGTTCTATGCGGCTGCCAGAACAGGCCAGTCCCTTGCCCAGCCCCTGGCTGGCTCCTACCAGGATGTACATGTATGTTTGGGAATGATGAGGGTCACTGTGCTGGGGTCCTGTGTGGGGTTGGCTTGGTCCAGACAATGTGGTTTGGAATCTGCGAATGAAACTGAGTTTGTTATAGAAAACACATTTTGGTTATGCTCTATGGAGTAACTATTTGTCTCTTCCCATATTATGCTGAGTATAAAATGTCAAATCTTTTGAATGTCGAAATGATGTTAGAAAATATATTGAGGTTTATTCTGAATTGTACCTATAGTTTTGGTTGGCATGTTTTACTTTAATATCTGTCTGAACTTGATGGAAATGATGAACCTCTGTTCAGGTGACCAAACTGCCCAGTGGACTGGTGATCGCCTCACTTGAGAACTATTCCCCAGCCTCCAAGATCGGGGTGTTCATCAAGGCTGGTTGTCGTTATGAGACCCCTGACAACCAGGGGGTCACCCACCTCCTCCGACTGGCCTCCAACCTGGTATGATCCTTCAATACAGCCAGTTCTCCTGTGTCTTCACACTGTATATCTAGAGCATGAGTATTGGCTTCTGTCTCAGCCTGGTGCTGATGTGCATTTTTGTGTTTTCCTAGACAACCAAAGGAGCTTCATCTTTCAAGATATGCCGTGGTGTTGAAGCTGTGGGAGGCAGCCTGAGGTCAGTAACCAAGAAAGATGTGTCATAGCAAAAACCACTGTACACAAGTCTCTGCATTCTTATCAGCATGTTTGTGTTTCTCTGCAGTGTGACTTCATCCAGAGAGAACATGATCTACACTGTTGACTGCTTGAGAGATGACATGTAAGTCTCTGAATAACACTAATGTTGTTTTTATATTACAAGCACATCAGTTATAAACTAACATGGACTTGAAAAAAATGTCCCATACTTGTAGTACAGGCTGAGGACATGTTTTGAGTATCAGTACTCATCCCTTGTAGAGTGGAAGGCTGTAAAACATCTGTAATTAACTTCTTCACAAAGAACGGTAGCTGGGGTCCTCTTGAATTGTACAGGCATATTTTGGTGAAACAGTGACGGCTTAGCGCACACTGTCCTTACAAATGTTCAGTTCAGTTCAGGACAAGTGGATGATTCTGCAGAAATGGTTTGAGTGTCTGTGGATGTAGTGCTGGATAATGGCACAGTCACTTCATATCACTAACATGTTTTTTTTTCACTCTTTGTAATTGTTCTGCAGTGACACGGTGATGGAGTATTTGATCAACGTGACGACAGCCCCTGAGTTCCGGCCATGGGAGGTGTCAGACCTTACACCCAGAGTGAAGATGGACAGAGCTCAGGCTGCTCACAGCACTCAGATAGGTAGGGCCTTTATTTCCCTTGCAATGCACACACAGACTATTAATTTGACCTGCAAGAATCTGACTTTGGACATCACCCCAAATACTGCTTTAGATCTATATGTCCACATCGGTTGATTATAGTACTGCTTACCTTTTATTCCCACCTAACATAATAATATTTCAATTTATGATCATGCCTCTTCTCTCCTTTTCCAGCTTTGGTCGAAGCCCTGCATGGAGCAGCCTACAAGAACGCCCTCTCTAACTCTCTGTACTGCCCCGAGCACATGGTTGAAAACATCCGGTCTGAACATGTGAGTACTTTCCCAGTATTTATTCCATTAAGGCTGATGGTGTTAACTTCCATTCAATCCCTTTTTCTAATGTTTGCATTTTCCTCCAGCTGCACCAGTTTGTCCAGAACAATTTCACAAGCGCAAGAATGGCTCTTGTGGGGCTTGGTAAGGAAATATTTAATGGAAATGGACATTAAAGGAACATACTCTGTATTAAAGATCATTAAGTTTATGGCATTCATCTTTCCTCCAGGTATTGACCACGCTGTGCTGAAGCAAGTAGGAGAGCAATTCCTCAACATCCGCAGTGGAGCAGGCACCACAGGGGCCAAGGCTCAGTATCGTGGAGGTGAGCTGAATAGGCGTTGTTAAAAAAAAAAGTGCAAGTTGGTTTTAACACTTGAACTGAAGAAAATGAAACTCTGTGTTCCTCCCTGACTCGTCTCTTCCTGCCCCTCTCCAGGTGAGAGCCGTGTGTCCAGCACCAGCAGTCTGGTGCACTCAGCGGTGGTGAGCCAGTCAGCAGCAGCGGGCAGCAGCGAGGCTCTGGCCTTCGGTGTGCTGCAGCAAGTACTGGGAGCTGGTCCACATGTCAAGAGGGGATCAAACGTCTCCAACAAACTGGTCCAGGGTGTTGCCAAGGCAACCGCTGACCCCTTTGATGTGAGTGGTTGTCAGTTTGTAAATCAATCTTGTGAAACAGTTTGCACACTAGGGCTTGGCCTGGCTCATTATGACAGGAGAGTGTGTGCATGATTGTCATGAAAACTCTGCAGCCATTCTACAAATGTGTTTATCATAATTGCAACAGCACCTGTTAAACTTTTTTGTTTCCCATCCATTTTATGAACAGGTCAGTGCTTTCAATACTAGCTACTCTGACTCTGGTCTGTTTGGGGTCTACACCATTTCCCAGGCTGCAGCTGCTGGTGATGTGAGTATCCAACAGTCATGACAGGAGCTTGTTCATCACCACAAACTGCAGTAAAATGTCTTGACGTGACCTCTGTCCTCTGTGCAGGTGATTAAGGCTGCTCTTGCCCAGGTGAAGGCTGTTGCTGATGGTGGAGTCACAGCTGCTGACCTGACTCGGGCCAAGTAAGACATGCAGACGGACTGCTCTCTAACATACAGTCTAGATGACCAACACACTGAACAAATTTCTATTTGAGTTGACACTAACACTAACAAAATGGGTTTAACAGTAAAAAAAAATAAAATAAAATGTGGGTCCTTTTCTCTCCCACTTTATTTACACCCATGTTAAATGTTTCCCTCTCCTAGTTTGCACCATTGTGGCTTATGGTGGGTTTGTCTTTGTTTACTGTTCAGGGCCCAGCTGAGGGGACAGTTCCTGATGTCTCTGGAGACCTCAGAGGGTTTTCTGGAGGCACTGGGCACTCAGGCTCTGACTGACGGAACCTACATCTCCCCTGAGGAAATCTCCAACAACATTGACAATGTCTCCTTGAGCGATGTTGCCAACGTAAGACATTTGGTTCTTGTCAGTTCTTGGTTATTTTATGATGCTAAAAGGGAATGTAGTTATTTGTTACTGATTTAGATTAATCAGTTAATAATATGTGTTGATTTATTTTGTTCTTGTAATATAACGATAGATGTGATTTCTGGTTAATAATGGTGTGCTATCTTTATGTTTTTTATTTCCAGGCTGCCAAGAAATTCATGTCTGGGAAGAAGACTATGGCATCCAGCGGCAACCTCATAAAAACACCCTTCGTGGATGAGATCTAAAGCCCCCCTCGCCACGTAGTACTCTTATCTAACTGATGACAAAGCAAATTTTGTCCCCTTCTACATTTTGACAAAAAACAGAAATAAAGCAGATTTCATCATCACCACATTTTGCAGTGTTGTTCTGAGAGATATAATGTCATAACACCACTGGTTATTTATAGGTGTTATAACAGAATATTCTTCAGTGATGCTGCTCTGGTGCATCACAATGTTCATCTGTCCACATTAACTGTATAGCTCATGTAAAATATGAATAAATTCTATCTACCTTATGGAGTTGTATGTGTTTAACTGTTGTGTCTTCGTGTAATAAAATATATCAGTTTTAGCTTGTTGGTTCATTTACAACCTTGGAATCAAGCAGCTGACAGAACAGTCTCCATTCAAGGTCCACTTACTCGCTTGTTCTGGAACTTTCAACCAAAATATGAATAAATAGGAATGAACTCTCAAGGCAACATGGATGGGAAGTCCAAGAAATGTTCAAAATTGTATACATCTAAAGCTCCATTGAATCTGAGAAAACTCAAATGAGAATTGTAATACAATTGAAAGCTCCACAGATGGCAAGTAAGTGGACTTTTGAGTTTTAGCTCTTTCATAAAGGTGCCACTTTATAGATCTTGACTGTGTGATTGCTCACAGCAACACACTTAAATGATCACCACTTGCATGATTTACGCTGATACCAAAGGTGGCAGGAGCGTCGGCTATTTACGGATTTTCTCGCGAGAGTTGCCTACTACAGACATGGAGACGCGAGCTGACTGGATTTTAGTTTCCATTAGTGAGAGAGGACAGCATCGTCTGGCAGAGAACACAGCTGTTGTGTCTTTACACGGGCTTTAAATCGGTAAAACGGGTGGAGAGTTGAAGCTCTGATGTGAGTCTAGGTGGCGTTTTCCATCTGCGAGCGTCCAGCGGATCGGGAGCTCCGTGTGGACTCAGAAAATTAGTCGACTGCCTGCATGGACATATTTTCACAGCTGGAGAATTGAGCAGCGATTAAAGCTCTTTTGTGAATTCTCCACTCATCTCTTTTTTTCTTCTTTTTTTTTTTAAACCAAATATCACCGGAATGCTGTGGAGCATCCGGGGGTAGACGATCCATGAACCCGGGCAGCGATCCTCACCTCCCGGGCTGGAGAAGAACCAGCAGCTCGGTTCAAGATCGGCTGTTTGAGGTTCAATAATAGTGAATATTCCGAGGGGAAATCCCTGCCTGTTTCATCGTGTGGGATTCAACAGGATGTGGGGACAAACAGTGGATCAGACCGACCCCATCACCATCATCGCAGCAACTGTGGCCGGGATGACGGGACATGAGGTGAGGGTTTAAGTTACTGACGTCTAAATGTCCCGGCTCCCGTCACAGAAAGGTGAGATCGAGGCGCATAAACACTCAGACCTCCACCTGTGTCCACCGACATGGATAAACTCACCGTGATATCAGGATGCCTCTTCCTCGCTGCGGACATCTTCGCCATCGCCAGCATCGCCAACCCGGACTGGATCAACACTGGAGAATCAGCCGGTAGGTTGTTGTTGGTCGCTTTGGTCCAGCACTTGTTTATGGGGAGTGACGGGAACACACTGGGGGTAAAGGAAGACTCAATCTGAAATCTTATATCAAACAAATATCATTGTTTAGACCTTGATTTTTTTTTTTTTTTTTTTTGCAATTTGACATTTCAAAAGTTTCATAATCGCATTTTGTGAAAACCATCAACACAGATTCACGTGGCAGTGATTGTCCAACTTTTTGGTTTGTGACCCTTTTTAAAATGAATCGTTTTTATCACAGGTTTTGTGTTGTCAGAGATTATGAGGAGTGATTTTTCATTCTGGGATTTTTCTTAATGAGGGTGAAAGTATTTCACAAGAAAATGTAACAAAGATTTAACACATTTCCCCAACTTGTTTCTTGAATTCAGCTCCAGCAAAGGTCAAGCTAATGTAACCAAAGCCCCAAGGTTTAGAAAAGGAAAGAAGTAACTAGTTTTGTTGCACAAGTCATTCTCTTCTCTGTGGCATTTTAATTTAATGTGTTCAAATGTCCAGAGGTACAAAAGATCTGGGCTGATGGTGGCAGGTATTTGATTGCAGGGTTTCAGAAGGACTTTCCATACAACTGTGCTGAAATGAACCTTAGTCTTCACGACTGCGTAATAAGTAATATACAGTATGTATTTGACATCTAATCATCCCATTACCTGGAAAACAGAGAAGCTTTTACAAAATCAGATTTCTGTATCTTAAACAGCTGCGTGGTCACAAGAAGAACCAGTAAACTGAATAAACAGCCCTGGACCTGTTGTGAGCTGCTCAGTACGTCAACTCACTTTAAAGGCCCCAAAGACTCAATTTCTCAGTCACCTTCTTACTGATTGAAAAAATACCAGAGTCTTCTATGAAAAACTTTTTCTTTTTTTTTTACAAAAGTTGAACAGTTTTGGTTATTTTACACTAGATTTATATTTTTATTTGTGTCTTTGAAATGAGCGAGACTCAGAAGCCAAAAGGTGATGTCAAGTATTTTATGCACCAATCTGAATTCAGCAACGCTTCAATCATGATATTGTTATACTCATGGACAATTAGAAAAAATTATCAGAAGCAATGTAGCTGAACACACCGTGGTACCTACATTACCCACAATTCAACTTGACCACTGACAACTTGGTCAAAAGACAAAAGGCTTTATACAACGTTTTGCCACAAATACAGTATTACTGCCAAACCCTTGTAAACAGACTTTGATGTGTAAAATAGGTGGAGTTTCCCTTTAACGCTTAACAAATAACAACTGAGGTTAATTTTCTGAACTTTACATTGAATTATCTGAAGTTTAGTAAGGAATATTTAATAACATAGAATTACCCAAGACTTGAAATGATGTTTTCAGTGGCATTTAAATACATTTATTATGCACCATTTGGAAATGATCGTGTCTGAATGGATAATCCTGATTTACAGCTGCTGGTGATTGAATGAACATTGTTTTATAAATATGTGTCATCAGCTGTGGTTGTAGATGAAACTAAATGATTGGTTATTACCAATATGATCATATTACAGCCAGTAATTATCATTAGTGGGAAGCCAAATTTCATTGATTGTACAGTCAGTCCTAGAATTATAGTGTTGAATACAGGTGTTGACCAAATCCCACAATCTTCTGCAGACAGCCCACCTCCCTGGTTTTTGCATCTGAATCTTACTCTGCTGAGATTCAGATGCAAAGTCCAAAGCTAAACATTGACTAAAACTGATGCAACGGACAAACAGTACCACTACAGTATATGCACAGCTGCCACCTACATACTAATGCTACAGTGGTCACAGATAAGCACGTAGCAGGCGTACTGAGTGATTATAACAGGATTTAATTTGTTGTGAAAAACACTGGCTGCAGCTGCAAGTCGAGCACATAACAAGCCGTTTTTTGTGGCATAATTAAATCAGTATCCACGCACCAATTTTTTTTTTTAATCTCAGTTGTCATAGAACCAAAAATGGACTAAAGTTCAGAACAGCTCACACTCTGAGAGTTTTATTCCTCATAGTAAATAATGGTGTGAAATTACTGTACTTACTGTACTAAAAGCCTGTTGTTCCTGTTTAATTAGCCGGATAGTCATCACCCCAGGGCAGGAAGTGTTGTTGGGGAATGAAGATGTGTGACTTTTAATTAGGCCTCCTGGGAGAGAAATGCTTTCCACCTTGAGAATTCAGACTCTGCAGGCTCAGTCGTGACGTATTTTATTTTGGCTGTGATTGCTTAGTTTATATGTAGAATAAATTTCACCCAAACTGTGTCTCTGCACGGAGCCTGAGTCAGATAAATCTCTTCAGTCGGCTGTCTAGGTTTTTTTAAACTCCTATATATTACTTTTTATAATATTCATCCACACATCGCTGTTGATTGGTATTGTTTTCATAGTTTTAAGTTTAATTTCTGAACTATTCAGAGCCCATTTCCAGAGTCTTATGGCAGACGGGTTTCCTGTTTTCTTCTTTCTCATGTTTACTTGTGGGTAGTTTGTGACCAGGCCATAACAACTAGCTAAAACGAAAAGGTCACCTTTTGGTTTTGGTCCCTGGGCTGGATAAATCTGGTAGAGATGGGAGAGACCAGGACTTCTCAGTCCATTAAAGCACTGAACCATAAATTGATTTAGTGCAGCTGCCCAGTGGCCAGCAGATCAGACTCTGGATGATTGTGTGAATGTGTTCCTAACTCACTCAGGATGAATAAAGATTTAAAAATATATAGTATTGTGAATTAAAATGTTGATTTTGCCTTTTATCCCATTTTAACAAACAATCCACTTATAAGAAATAAATCCATTTCCTAACACCTCTGTTAAATCACAGCAGGACTGTCGGGACTCTCAGGGTCTGTCTTACGGGAGACATGTCATATCAAATATTACTACTTATTTTAAGTTTTATCATTTCACCAGCTCTTTCCCAAATGCCCCGTCCATTAATAAACTCTTAGACTGAGTTCTTTCCATACAGTATCCCACACCACCACAGGAAACTGTCCCTGTATAACAGCAATAATACCTGAAGTACAACTAGACAAACATATACAGTTGTTCTGGCGCCTGTTAAATGAAGTAGTGTAGATTTTCTAAAACAACAAGTAAAATATAATACCAGGTTTTTCTTAGTCATTTTTTATTCTATTAAAATGCATTATACTGATGATCTTTTATAATTCATTAGGACCTCATTTAATTTTACTTTACATTTCACTTTTTCTTCTGCTGCTTCTTCTTGTGCTGTCATCGCTCTTAGTAAGTCTTCGTAATCATTGCTCTCTGAATAATTTTTTTATTAGAAACAAAATTCAGTTTCCATAATGGCATGAAGCAAAAACACATTTCAGTTGTTGACTTGCTTGGAGTCCAATATGCAGGGAAATGATTGCACTACTCACATTGTCCCCCGCCCTGTGGTATGAAAGGATGTGTTGAGAGGGAACAGGATATCCTGTGTATAGGGGGTCAGTCTGCAGGAGGATGTGGTTTAGGCCTGATGTTCCCATTAGTCTGGTCTTGATAACAACACCCAGCACTATCCATGATCCACGGTCAGGAACGGGAGCTTTTCCATGAAAACATTAAACATTTAAAGGCTAATTTTATTTCCATGGCATGTCAGATACAAGAGGAGAAATATGTCGGAGATGGTGAGGAATGTTTTTAGGATTTTCTTCGGACCCAGAGTCTGTATTCATCACTGAAGGTCTGAAATGATGAATTACTTTTAATAATTTTAAATTTTACAAGCAGCTTAGTTGACTGGTGGAATGAGCAGGAATAAAACCTAGAGATGTATTTTTGTCAGGTCCAATATTGTTCTCCTATGTCTTTTTACGCATGTTATAGTAAAATACTGAACAGTTAAATGTAGATTGAGGTTTTAATTCAAAAGCAGCTTCTTTTTTTAATTTAATTTAATTTTCCTCCTGATTATAAGATGTTTCAGAGCTTCCCTGTGTTTCTCCTGCACTCTTTGTGATATCAGTTACTTATTTAATTTTTTGCCATCATGTCAATTATGTTTTACACTCACTGGGTTTAAATTGCTCTGTTTAAATCCATAAAATGCATAAAGTTCCTCTTTCTTCTGTGTCTGCTTGTGAGGCGCTAACTGCTCACTGGAGATAATTGCGGGAAAGAAAGAAAAAGGAGGGAGACAAAAGAATAAATGAAAGTGTGGGAGGATTTCATTTAGCTTTTCTTTCCTTTGCAGTCAGTCTGGATGCAGAGTTGAGCAGACGCTGTCTCTGTTGGGCTTCAAGTGTGTGTGTGTGTGTGTGTGTGTGTGTGTGTGTTATACATAGCTCTCCTACCTAATATCACAGCACCCACCTGGCTTTGGGACATAGGAGGCCATCAGATGACTTCATTTCTGTCTCAGTCTTCCAGTTTCTCTCTCTGTGATGCTTCAGTGGTTCATACAAGAACCCTGAACCTGATTGACGTCATATGAGAATCCCGGGGGGGGGGGGCTCTGCTGCCTTTGGGATGCTGCCCATCAGCCTGTTTCCATGTCAACAGGTTCCTCTGCCCCCGGTCACTGTGGGGAAGCAGAGAGACTCCTGGGAGGTCATCATGTCTTACAGCTAGAGTCATCACATGGACAAATTATGTCATATGCTGCTGTGAATTACAGTTTGTTATATGAAGCATGCAGCTACAGGTATGCTATAAGATGCTTTTCATACTTTAATGTGCAGTAGACTGTAGCGTATTATTATGAGCCACTCTGTAATTTATCACTGGCTAAAATACCATCTGGAATGATGTGTTAGTTACTGTGGAGCCGGGCTAATGTCTCGTCTTTTACAACCTGTGAAATAATAAATTCAAAGCTCCTGAAAACTTGATTTTAAACCCCGAGTAACACATTAAAGACTAAAGACTTAATAAGCAACAATGAAACTTAAAGTTCAGAAAAATCCTCTGACTTTATTTATTAGGAGTCAAGAACTCAATCTAATCTGCTACATCAGGTCTGTGTGGGTGTGGTTTGATCATAGCCCTGGCAACAGATTATCAGACTTTGATTGGTGCACAAAGTGTGTGACATCAGGTTTTTCCAACCCACTTCAAACTAATACGAAAGGCACATACAAAAACAAAAATACAGAAATCTCATGAGTAATATAATAATAATTAAAAAAAAAAAGTTTATAGTTATTAATACACAGGTAAAACATGTTTTTGAATGTTGCCTTTCTGTCTTCAGATTATTGTTAGTGCAGCTTTAAACATTATTTTAAGATTCCAGGACATCTGTTGTTGTTGTTGTTGTTGTTGTTGTGACTTTTACATTTAAGACTAGGGTGCTTATTCAGACGCGAGACCAACATGCTAAATTGTCATAATGTGTAATGAAGTGCATGCCTGAAAGGAGCTATGAAGTTTTTTGTACAGGGGAAAACTCTAGTTTTTACTGCAACTGCACCAGTTGGGTACTTGTCCCAAATGATTCACATATCTGCTCTCTTTCAAGTCGGCTACCACAGGAATGTCAGCTGAGGCAGGCAGCGATCTGTTGAAAGCGGTATTGCTATAATCCAACAGGGATTCATGAGTAGCTCCAGTGGACAGGCCTCTGACAAGGTAACCATTGTGCTCAGGCTCAGATAAGCAGGCGCAAAGGAAACCGAGATTTCAGAGGACCCGTTTCTCTCAGTCTGCAGAACAGAGTCTGATCCTGACAATGAAGTGTTGTCATGTTTCTGCCGGTGCTCAGCCAGAATCATTAGGTCCTATATAACACTGGTTAACCAATATATTCTGTATTTTCCTTACACTTCGTGCGAGCTTGGTTTTCTTTACAATATGTGAACACAATTTATTTTTTGTTGATGCCACTCGGCTGTGATTAACTGTTCTCTAACTATCGGTCTCCTCCCAGGCTCTCTGACTGTGGGTCTGGTCCGGCAGTGCCAGACCATCCACGGTCGAGACCGGATCTGCATCCCACCACAGCTGCCCCCAGAGTGGATCACCACGCTCCTCTTCATCATACTGGGCATCATCTCCCTCACCGTCACCTGCGGTCTACTGGTGATGTCACACTGGCGCCGCGAGGCCACCCGATACGCCCGGTGGATCGCTTTCACAGGGAGTAGGTGTTCACCGTCACCTTTCATCCTCTGTCATTATAACCAGCGGTCTCCATGATGCATTCACACACATGCAGGAAATGTTTATTGACAAGCAGGATCGGATTCACAAGTTTCAATCGAGCAATATCACACGAGAGGGAGTGATGTGCTGAATATCAGCACGGCTGTGATTAGGTCATAGGTACGAGCAACATCACTCCCTCTCGTGTGATCTCGCTTTTACACAACAGTTCTACGAGCGCCATATTAGTTAAATAAGCAACAGACAGATTATGATTTGTTTGTTAATTTCAATTTGGCAACACCAACACAAATAGTTCCGCAACTGGACTGGTACTAGACTGTTGCTAAGCAGCACATACACTTTCCTGACCCGCACAGTGCACACTAGCTAGCTACTTTATCTACACGTTACCTCATGTGTGAGCTGAAGTATCCAGGCCTCTTCCCATGATCCTCTTCTGACGACCATACGTCATTTAATTCAAATGTTATTTCTGGAAATATTTTCATCTTTGCAAAGTTTGTTGCAATCTAAGATAGATAACGACCGTTAATGTAACGCTGATTAACGGTTGATAGAACACCCGTGAAGCGGAGTGATACATGGAGTTAAAAGTCCCAGCGCTCATGGAATTCCTCTCGTCCAATCAAATTACTTGGTCGGAACTAACTGTTGTATAAATTTGAATATATAATAAATATAAATATAAATGCACCTCAATGTCCAGCAGTATCCGTCCACACTAAATATGGACATTTCTCTTTTCACAAATGACACTCAAGGATCGACGACAAGCTTAAGAGCAATAGCAGTCTTTTAAAGATCAAATTTTCTGCATTAGAAGACATTTTTAGCTGTAAAGCACCACACCAAGGACAGAAAATAACAGCATCTTGAAGCAAAACTGCCCATTATTGTTTATAAAATGCCTGTGAAAGTGAGAAGCAGCTTAAAAATCTCTTGTGAAAGAAACAGCTCACCCCAGGATTCTGCATTTCTTTTCCTGGAGGCTTTTAGTCAGGTAGTTATGAACATCTTGACAAAGTGACTGCAGAGGAGCCATAATTGATGGGGTGGTTTCTATTTTTAGGGAAAGGAGACAAAATTGCTCTGTATTAGAGAGGAGAGAGAAAGTAGGAGCTGGGCCTCACACAGCCCCAATACTCGGAAGAATATGAAGCTCGTTCGCTTTGGTTATTTCACCATTCATGCAGTACTTTTGTGACCACCCCCTGGTTGGCAGTAGCTGCCCTAGAGAGTATGTTAATGCTCTTTCTCTCTCCTGTTTCTCCTCCCTCACAGTGGTCCTGTTCTGTATGGCGGCTCTCATATTCCCAATCGGCTTCTACATCAGCGAGGTCGGTGGTCAGCCATATAAGCTGCCCAACAACACCGTGGTGGGCTCCTCCTACGTGCTCTTCGTTCTGTCCATATTCTTCACCATCGTGGGTCTGCTGTTTGCAGGGAAGGTGTGCTTACCTGGCTGACATAACCCCCCTCCTCTTTTGTTTTTTTTGTTTGTTTTTGTACCTTTGGAGAAACACCACCACTGGAGACAAATTTCATTAGAACGGACTTCTCCGCGGCAGTGCAGGAAGTATCGCTGAAGTACAACAAAACTGAGAGGCACCTGACTGTGTTTTTCCTCTTGGATGAATCGGCGCGATGCTTGTAACTGGAGCTGGAATAGGTGCGACCCAGAGAAAGAGCAGGCGCAGAGAGCTCATCTTCATCCGTCCTGAACAATAAGCGAGAAGTGGTGAACAGTCAGGGGAATATTAAAAAACTACCTGATGAGAACGGATTAAAACATCAGGACTTTTAAGGGAGCTCTGTGGTATTATCCGTCATCTTAAGAATCAATGATGGGTGATGAATAAGCCCTGCTCTTCTCATCCCACCCACTGAGGTGTGCATATTGAGATGAGACTGATTAGTCAGGCCTGACACTGGCCAAAGTGCCAAATATCAGCCAGTCACCTCCATTATGATGGAGGTTTCTCCCTGACCACAGCTACATGGAACAATCTGTAGTATATACGAGGATGTTTCATTTGGTTGGCACAATTTATTTATTTGTTTAATTGTTCAGTTACGTCTTTTGTAAAGGTATCTTTTAATATGAGGCCTAAAGTTTCCCTGCCTGTTTGGTGGATCACCTTGCCTTAAAGATCTGTTAACCTTAAAACAATATTGTTGAGGTTGTCATGGGATCAAATATAAAATTCTGGACACGTGGAACTAGAATATAAAATGGGTTGTCACAACGACTGGTGCTGCATCATTCTGAAACTTGTCGACTGAAGCTTCAGCAGTTAGGATCAGAGGTGAGCACCAGAGAAAGACTGACATCAGCAGGTCTCTGTTACAGCTTTGCTATTTTTAGTGATGTAGTGAATGTATTATTCACCTTTTTTGAGCGTTTCCTGTTGTTTAAACACTGTATCAAGAAATGACTGAATCTATGACTAGTTTGTTTTCTACAGTCGGGACGTTGATGCCCACTTCAAAAGAACAGTCAGCCAGTCTGTGCCATTTTCTAGAAGCACTGTGATGTTCGTGAATGAGCATGGAAGATCTCATCTCATTAAAAATGATGCATTAAAACACTGATTGTCTCACCAATTTATTTTAGCAATGCATTTGTCTTTGAAGCTCATAATGCTTTAATCATTTACTATGCAAAGAAGAGTGAGGATTCAGGAACTTTATTATAATTGTGCAAGCACAATGACATTGCAATTACGTCAAACTTAAATGGTGCATTTCTATCTAAGACTCACACATATTTACAAAGAATAAATAAGACAGAGATGAGAGAGAAATAAAGAAATATCAGTGATAAACACAGAATCTAAGCAATAAAAGTACAAAATATAAGCAATATGAAGTGTAAGATACAATTAACAATAAAAATTAAATACAGCTAGATTGCATGTGAAGGCATTCAGCAGCAGAAATGCAGTACAAGGTGCAGTGTGACAGATATGGAGTGATGGTTTATAACAGAGGGTTTTGAGTCAGAAGGACAGACACAGAGAATCAAGAGTAAGAAGACAAAGACAGGGAGATATTTGTACTGTTTGATAACGACAAACTTTTCATTGTTGGAGCTAAAAAAAAAAGAAAAGAAAAGAAAAGTGCACAGGATGTTTAGGTTGCCATAGGAACGTCTTGGATTCATATTGAGTGATGTGTGCTTGTGTTTTTATCGAAAGACGCAGCAAGCTGTGGGTGACAGCAGCAGGAATCCAGTCGTGTGTTTAAGCTCACGCCTTACTCTTCCCACTGCAGCTACTGAAAGTCAAGTATCCAAACTGCCTTTGAAGCAAATCTCTGTCACAAGTGCTTCTATTTTAAGCCCGGAAAATATGTTGGTCGAAGTTTATCTATGCTGCGCTTTTTCTTTTTTTTTTTTTCTCAAATATTTTCATGGCAACAAAGTAGGAGGAGAGAAAGATTTTAATTCTGGTATCACAAAGTGAGTAGCTTCTCCCGTTCGACTTAAATAACCAACAGTGACTTAAACCAAAGATCACTAGTGACTGGCGTAGCTTTTCTAGCCTTTAACGCATGTGACGCTACTCAGCCAATCATTTCAATGTGAATCAGTGAGTTGAGATACACACAGACAAGGATATATGATACATATTTACATATCCTTGTCTCTCTGCTAATTTCCCTTAAATTAGTAAAGAACATATGATAATTATAGATGTTTGAACCTTCTGATTAAATGGATAAAGTAACTGGTGTGTGTCATACTCAGAGTACTGAAGCAACATAGGAAACTGTTAGGACTTAGAGAATAAAGTGGCAGGATCAATGGCCTCAAAATACACACAAGTAAATTGCTGCAGTAGTGTAACATTTTTAAGCTGCCGTCACATGGAACAAACATTTCTTACACATTTTCAATAGAAAAAAACATGGAGCTAACGTGGCACAATGATATATACAACACTTTGTGCCGTTTTAACACTGTAAACATTCAAAGCGAAGAAATACACTCTACATCAAATTAATCTGCATGATTAAAAACACAGACACACTGTGCATGTGAAATATAGTGAGAATAATAATGCATCTGTACACTTAATGTAACATGAAATGATGCTGAAATATAAGTTTGTCTGTTTAGTTTTGCACGGATTAAATTACTGGAGTGACGTCAGCATGGCTGTGGACAGTGAATACAGGGAACCACTTCACTTCTCAACACAAGAGGGCAGAATTGGCGTAATTCAACTCAAGAGCCTAAAACCTCACTCCTGTAGTTCACCTGAACGTCACTCTCCAGTCTGAAGCAGATTTAAGAACATTAAACTTCTAACACATGCTTTTAAAATGATCCAAATCATCTTAAATCCAACGTTTGTATTTTCTCGACGCCTTAATATTGTTTCGTACCTTGTTCTAAAGCAGAACCACATGGCAGCAACACACCTGACTGTTCTTTCTCCCTCGCTCATATACAGCTCAGTATAGTTCAGAGTCCGTCCTGAATGTGTGGGACCCTCTGTGAAGGCTTGTGTCAGGCCATGGAGGGACTGCTGTGCTGCCGCTTGACCATCTTTGCCGCCACGAGCAGCAGGACGCCGGTGAGGAGCTCCAGGCCGTAGGAGAGCCAGGCCATGCCCAGAGACCAGCCGAAGGAGGTGTGAACGTGGGCGAGGCCTTCAGGCCCCACCAGCCTCTCCGTCTCTACCAGGGCCTGGTATGAGTAGATGATGTAGAGGCTCACGCCACACAGGGTCAGCAGACCTGGAGACAGGGATGCATTACACACACATACACAGAGCTCATCAATAACACCAATAACATCAAGCCATTAGCTACCCAAAATCTCATATTGTGAGACACAGGAAATACATTGACGCATGTATTGTCCTCTTACACAACATCCAGGCCAACAGAGAATAGACTGAGACAGACACACACCCACACAGTCCTCACAAGTTTCAGTGTGTTGCTATTGGAAACCCCTCTTAATTTTGACGGCTTGTGACTTGTTTTAAGGGGATGCAAGTGGAGCGCAGAGGCTACACAGGGCGGGACTAATAATCATTTTATTGCAATTACACCCTGGGGTGCTACGAGTTCGGAGAATGATGAGGTAGCTGATGTCTGGTGTCTCATCTTTATGCGGTTCACTGTGGAGGGCAGAGCGGCAGCGAAACAGGGAAAAAAACTGAAACTGCCTCATATACTGTACATGCAGAAGGGACTAATACTGCCAGAGCTGAAACAACTTGCTTTTTATTCCATTTTCATTCATTTAACTTGGATAATTGTTTAAGCCACCCAAAAAAATCAATGGTACCAGTTTCTTGAATGCAGGGATTTGCTGTTTTTAAAAAATTCTCCTATGACAAAAAGATCAATATTTATATTTCAGACAGTCAAGCAAACAAGAAAGACGTCAGCTTCTGGCCTTTTTGGCTCTACAGATGGAAATGATAATACGTTGAACTGTTCATTATTTTGTACCTGAAATACGTTAACAACTGTTGCCATGAAATTTGGTACTTTAGACTTTCATGTTCCCCACACAACACAACCCTCTGGTGATCTCCTGCCTTTTCATCAAGTCAAAATTCAAATTAATCGGATTCTGTTTATGACTAAATACCTGCAAACCTAATTAAGTTCCCATCAGTCTTGGCTGTACTTGGTGCTAATTAGCAAATGGTAGCATGCTAACATGCTAAAGTTAGGTAGTGAATATGGTAAACGTTATACCTGCTGAACATCAGAACGTTAGCATGCTAGTGTGGCTGTAGACTTAGTTTTCTTCACGGTTTTCTGATATTTCATAGATCAAATAATTAATCGTAATTAGTCCGTCATAACTACTAATTCTACTATTACTACCAATAATTAAAAAACTACAACTAGAACAACTAATACTTCAACTTATATTTTCACAGTCTGTTTTTACTCCTTGTTCTCCTGGTGCTTTTGCTGTAATTAGTCACATTATGTTTTTCTTACTTTCAGGCACCAGAATACTGACGAGAACAGCAATAATATCAATTACGTACGTCATTTACACAATATTGATGACATCACATTATGTATTTCTGCCTTTGTCATAAACATGGATTGGTTTTCAACTGGGACTTCGTGAATGATCTCATTTGAGAGGAAGAAGAATATCAGTTACACTGAAAATGAAGAAGAAGGGAGGCGATGGAACAGCCCTGCAGGGAGCGCACACAGACACTCGTTGGGCTGTTTAATGGTTGGTGAGAAAAGTCATTGCAACATTAGAACAAAGACGGAACAAAGCAATTAACGGAGAATTCAAGTTAGCAGTTGTGTGCGCGTGTCTGTGTGTATGTACACATATATATACGTGTGTGTTTGTTTGTTTGTTTGTTTGTTTCCCGATCACACTTTGTATGAGGGTGTTAACACACAACTTCCAGTTTGTGTTGGGGTTATAACATAATACACAATGACTGAAGATGCACTCTGAACAGCTGAAGGCTGAACAACAAACAGCGCAACAGGGACAAAATCTGGGGGACGACAAAGACACCAACAAAGAGAGAAATGCCTTGCTCGGAGTGAGGGTGGGATATTTTAAAAGTCAGACAGTCAACAAGTTCACAAGATGACTCCAATCTAATTCAAACCTTTATTGTATTCCACACATTACCATGTGCTGCTTATTACTGGGAGACTATAAAGAGTCTTTTTAAATAAGTGTTTATCTATCACAAGGTCCTCTTTATGGAGGTCATAAGGCGTTGGCAGGAGGGCGCCCAACAGATCCAGAAGGAAGAGCTCTGCCAGATGCTCAGGCGCTACGTTTATGACGGACGAATAACTTGATTACTGTAAATATCCAGATTAAAATAATAGCGTTGACATGGTTAGCGGTAATCTAACTCTCCCAGTAAACCCAAATTTACATGATATCCCGGATAGTAAAATAATTATTGGGTCGGGTATGTGGCAGATTAGCTGGAGCAGGAGCATCATAGGAAAAGGAGAGGTGTGTTTACTGTTATTCTTGTTGGTATAAATACACACGCCATATCAGGACAAGCACATGCAGTTTTAGCTGTGACACAAACAACACTTTTTTTTGTTGCAAAAAGCAAGTGTCAGTTGTCTGTAACTAGAGTCTGCCATTTTTGTTTTTCCAAACACACATCTTATTACGTTTATTTTGTGACACAGATTCAGAAACACACAGCAAAAAGAAACAAGACTCTGGTGTGTAAACAGCTAATTTCATTTGAAAGGCTGACAATTAATTCAGCTCTGTTAACTACATTCTGCCTGCTCCGATTATGACCTTAAGTTGGATCAGATAATCGGGTTAACGTGTTACATGGCAGCTGCAATATTTGGACTGTTGTCTTAACCTTGTTAGGCAGAGGACACACAGCTTTTATTTGTCGCAAGTTAGCAACATTTTCGGTCAGCTCCTTTAAGTTTCTGGGGTTTTAATGGACGCTGGTTCCCTCAGCTTCAGGCCAAAGGTAGGGAGTCAGTGTGATAAGTGCTGAGGTGGGAACTTGTGCATTTGAATCATGAAAGATTGTAAGAAGTCACATCATTTTATGTGTTTTACCGTGAGAAGCAGTAAAATATTGGTTAGTTGAGAATTTGCACTGACAACTATTAAATATAAAGTCTAAAAGCCCATCAGATTTTCCTATCAGGGATTTCTCTGAGATGAATCAGTCAGCTCTACGGTCTCCTGTGGTGTGGTGGCTGCTTTTTATGAAATGACAGCAACAACAGACTTAGATTCACTAATAGATATAATGTTTAATCAATAGTCTTTAACATTATCATTAGGGAAGTCAACTCTAATGTCATCCTTTGGTTTTAGTGTCACAGCGTTGTTTCAGTATGAAAATATCATGTTCATGTTTTTAAAGACTTCTGTTGCAAAAAAAGTAGATTCCAAACAAATTATATTAAACATTAAAAAAAGTATTTGAGCAATTTTGACTGATGTAACGCACAACACTTGGACAGACGTTACAGTGATGAACATCAGTGTTATGTGTTATATAATGTGTAAATTTGCCTGATTGTGATAATTATTTTTCTTTTATCTTCTAAAAGACACACGGTCTCTTGTCTGTTTAGTTCCCCTGTATATATTTTATATTCTACATCTAAAATCCTTCTTCCAGTTCTCCTCATCTGTCCCGAACACTGTGAAATTACAGTCAGTATGAAAAGAATACAGAAGCTTAGTCAGACGCAAATTTGGTTTGCAGTTGTTTCCAAAGCAATTTTGCTTCACTGTTGTGCCTCCCCACAGACCAATAAAAGCTCTCATAACCCATCTGACTGAGTACAGGATGAGGCACTTCTGATGTAACAGAAGCAAGAGCAGCTAGACACACACACACACACACACACACCTGACCGTTCATGCATACTTAACCAATATGGCCAAGTCAAACAGACAGTCTTGGATGTTAATAAACTTCAGTCCCTTCGGCCACATGAGGTCAGTAACTATAACTGAGGTCAATTTCAGCGCGGCACATAAAGCGTTCCCGTCTGCTCGCGTTAACCACATGGCTTTGCTTTACTGCCGCACTCCTGCCGTACATAAAGTCCACCACCTCCTCTACAACTTTCTAGTGTTTTACACTTTCTTCTGTAATATAATAAATGTATTAAGGATTTTAGATCTAAAACATCAAATGAAAACTTCACTCAGCTATTTGTAATATTATGTCATTATATATATCTGTGTTGCAATGACCATATTCTTTGACTTTGTGTGTTTTTGTGTGATCAAATCAAACCTTAAGAGTAATAGTTTCCATTGTATTTAAATATTTCAAAGCAGTGGGAGTAATTTTCTATCTACAGGCAGCGCTGCCACTAAACCTGTGATGAAATGTGGTTTAAAATGTGAAACTGCAGAGACTGAGTTTACACGGATCCTGTTCATTGTCCCACTCAGTCATTTGACTGAAATGATCATGAACGTGTGTCGGGGCAATTGACTTTTCTTTCATTTCTATCACCACCTAACGGCTTTTGTTTAATTTAACGTTGAGGTAAATGATGCACAGCAGAACCGTGTGGGTGCAGATCTCTCTTACCACAACTACTACTTGCTGTGATTTATTCTGTCATCTTTATCAACACATCTCTCTTACAACTTAGTGAGACAGAGACTCCCTACTCTATCTTTTTAAGCTCTTTTATGTGTGTATTATCAGTAGGTGCACTAGTAGTACTGACTGTTCTTGGTGCATGAGTAACATTAGCTTTTGTTTTAATTAATCGGTCTTTAAAGGCTGGTAAAACACCTCAGACTGTACACAAACAACCTCTACAACTAAATGTTTTCCATTTTCATACACAGTAATTACCCCATACCGTGGCTGTCGCCACCTGTAACACACACTGAGGTGAAACAGCTGGTGCCCTCTTCAGCTGAAAGTGGATACGGTGACAACTGCCCACAGAGTGAAGGAACTGAAGTTGAACTTACTGCAGATGAAGAAGTAGGAGGCCGTGCTGGTGAGGAGGACGGGGCTCCGAGCCAGGGAGCTGACCAACCCGCAGATACCACCGAACAGCAAGAGGACCAGGCTGAGGGGAAGCACCACCACTATAGCACTGTGCATGTCTGTGTAGACACACACACACACACACACACACACACACACACACACACACACACACACACACACACACACACACACTGATGGATTATAGAGGATCTGTGGAGTTATGGCTGTCTTGACAATGAAACTTCATTAGCAGGATATGTGTTGTTGATGAGCGCAGGGTTTCATTAAAGCTGGAAGAGGAGACTTACTCAGCATGTGCACCTCAGTCTCAGTGTACCTGGAGTAGTCAGCTTTGAAAGAGTCAATAGAGGCTGCGTGCATCTTCCCACCTGGATGTTACAATTAAAACAACAAAGCAAAACAACTAAGTTATCTCCTAAATATTCGCAATATCACTAGTTGTATCATAAAATAAACAGCAAACTGCAAAGACAATGAAATCTCAGTCATGACATAAAGTTATGGAAAAGTAGTCGCCTACCTTCGTTGATAGTCCACAGTCCCGAGTGGGAGCTCATGTCCTCGAAGTCGCTCGTGTTCACAGGATTCATCTTTATAATGTACCAATAGTCGGTTCCGAGGGAAGTCGCCAGAAAAGCGAAGCTCAGAATACCACAGATACCTGCGATGATCACCAGAGAACCAAAGGTCACCTTCATCCTGCACAGGAGAAGGTTTAATTCACGCATAACGGTGGTGGATTTAACTGTGGCGGTGGTCCGGTCTCTCCACAGTTTACGCGCTCATTGCTGGATGTGACAGAAATAACCCACAGCGAGCTCGTCTGTGCCAAAACCGCCTTTGAGCTTTTCCCAAAGCTTTCCTGTCCAGGTAGTGCTTATGATCTATAGGATGGAGATGGAGATTTACTGGAGTCACGGAGCAGCACGAGGATGTCAACGGTCTGAGTGAAGAGAAGCAGCTTCTGTCTGGGAGGGACTTCAATTTATCCTGGAGGAGCGCGCGTCGACGCAACACATCACAGGGAATGTGAGGGGACAGAGTAACGATGGCAATTTACGTCCCTCATTTCTTACACTAGTGGGGAAGATAAGCTTATATTTACGTTTTGTGCATTTTATAACCAAAGTATGGAACTTTCTCTAGTGTTTCCATTTTCGGACGTGGAGGCATTTCAGATGTGATCTTTGGGGCAGAGGGCGAACAGATTTCAGCCTCTCAAATTTAAATTCTTTTCACTTTTCCGCAGGCATAAAGGCGGTATCTGTCAAATATATATTTATTTTTATACTCCGATTACACAGAACTGCTGTAAACTGTCTTCATGAAGTAAAACATGAGTCACAGCTCTGTGAGGCTTCTGCAGGGATGGTCCACAGTGGGTGCCACCCCGTTGCTTTCTTCGCCCAGCCCCAATCAGAAGGGCTTGGCCATGGCCAAACGGGTCCTCTAAGGACAATAAAAATCTTTGTTAGACCAAAGATGCAATTTTTTTCTCAAATGTATACATGATTATAATGAGGGGGCAAAAACTGGAAAAAGGCTATGCTGAGGTCAGTGACCTCTCGAGGTCACCAGAGGTCAAATATAAATTTCTTCCGTGCTTTAATGATAAAATGCAGTTAGTTTGCCTATCTGCTCAACTATCTGAGCAAGAGGAGAACAAAGGCATGCTACTGGATATCATAGTCTTCTCTTGCCAGTATTTCAGACTCATCTTGACGTTACACCTCAGTACATTTTCAATCAGAGTACACACCTCCTAAAAAATGATCATACCATACAGGGTAACCAAAAGGAAAGTTTAATGAGTTAAAACCGACCACATGAAAACAGACAACATTAAAAAATGACAGATATATTGCAAAGACGACATAAAAGAATATGAAGGAAACATGGAAAGGAGTTCAGTGAGGAACCAGTCAGTCTCTTGCCAACTACAATTAATCTCTCACACCCATTTGATTCATCTGCAGACATTCAGCGTCACTCTTCCCCCATTGCTGTCTTGATGATATCTGCTCTTCTCAGTTTGGCTGCCTCTTCAAACTTGGTGACGGCATCGTTACAGGATTTGTTCTGCAATCAGGAATAATGACATGGTGTCATTTTTTCACAGGAACTTACTGTCATTTTGTAGATGTTAATATTGCTGTGCAATTAGTTCACTTGCCTGACATGCTCACAGAGCAAAAAGATAAAAATATAACAGAAAAGACTAGAATAAATAATAAAATGTGTAAACAGTTACATACTTCTATGTGACTTGTACAGTGGATTCACTACGTATTGTGTAAGTTAGTAATTTGAAAATTATGGAGTCTTCTGAAGAACATACAATGATGGACTTGTGCCTCTCCTTCTGTAGTTTGAAGAATTCCTCCACTGTCAGCTCCTCTACTTTCTTCTTCAGGCTAATGAAGTGGCAGGATGATGAATGAGATTTGTGCTCCTTTCTGGAAACAAAGACAAACACAGTGATGAAGAGGTAAACATGAATGGGGAGACAAATAGTTAATTGTGCACACAAACATATTGTGGTAATATACATTGTACCATGTAAAATGGACATGAGAATGACTGCACTGGGAATATGGATGTGGAAAACACTGGTACAGAATATTTCAGCAAAGTTTCAGATGCCAACTGTGGCCCTGAGTTCTTCAATAAAGTTCTGCCTGCCATAGAGAAAACACTAAATAATACACACTATTATGTGAAGTTTAAGTGTCACAGTAATTCAAACAGTCTCATTTTAATGACCATGAATATAAAGCATATATTTACAGAGCTAAAATGAGCTCAGATAGTTGATGCCTGAAGTGCTGTTGTATCAGTCGCAAACATTGCAAAAATTATGTAACAGACAGAAGGTAAGTGGAAAATTTCACTTGAAGTGTGGAGCTTTGGTCACAAATGAACTCTCTCACGCCAAATAAAATACACTTTTGGGTTATATGTGCTTGACAACATTTATAGCCTTGAAATTTTGAGCTGAGAGTCAACAGCTCTTAGTCTATTCTAATTCAGCAAACTGGCATTTAAAGCTGTTTAAAACTGTACAGTGCTTTGATTATTGTGTCCACTAGTTGTATCACCACATATCCCACATGGGAAGATTTTAGTTAGCCAGCCAAAGAGGGGAAAATGAAACTTAAAAGAGGTATTTAGCTTTTTCAAAATGTGTTTCTGTGGATCACTTTGTTCACTGATTTCATACATTAAAGATCAGTTTATTAGTCACATGGAGTAAAACCCAGGCAGAAAAAAACTTCTCAAGATTTCTGAAGTCTGAGAAAATGATCTGGATGATATTTCGGAGACTTCAAATTTGTAACACAAAGACTGTGTGTGTTAAAAACTGAGCATGGAGTTTAAAATATGCAGCTTAACAGTGACAGAGGCTCTGAAAAAAAAAATGCTATTGAGTTCATTATGAGAAATTATGAGCCAGTGTTTTTACAGCTTGACTCATAAAAAATGTAATCTCCTGTCCTTTTATTTGCCTCGCTGAGACCTAATGTCGTTATCTTACTCTGGATCATCCTCCGGCTCCCAGCCCTCCAGCTCTTTGAGGCAGAAGAAACACATGGCGATGTCTGGGCTGTTCTCTGAAGGGGTGTGAATGAAGCCAGCTTTGGCCATCTGGAGGAACAAGTGAACATTTGTTTAACATGAGATTTTTTGTTTCTGTCAATTGATTATAAAAGTTGACACACAGAAAAGTAATCAACAACTTTACTGAACAATAAATCGTTCACAGTCAGTTCACAGAAAATTAATCGTTGACTATTTTGATACCAATCATTTTCCAAATAAAAACCCAAAATATTTTCTTCTTCCAGCTTTTCAAATGTGAGCAACTGCTACTGTTCTCCATTTTATGTCATTGTAAATTTGGTATGTTTGGGTTTAGAGACTGTTAGTCAGGCAAAACAAGCGATATGAAAAAGTCACATCAGACCCTGGAAATCTCTGGCCTTTTTCACCATTTTCTTCAACTGTATAAACTAAATGGTTAATTGAGTAACTGAAAACATGACAGAGAAATCAGTGCAGCTGTAGTTATATTATAATGAAACTAAACTACCTAAACCAGTGGCACCTAGTTTAATCAAATCATGTGCCTGAACTCCAAGGTATACAGGTATTCATTCTTTTTTTTTTTTTTTTTTAAATCTGCAGATTTGACAACTGTGATAAAACCACACTGTAAAATAAATATTTTGTGATATCTGTGAATTTTTGTTGACAAACTACTGTAAACTTAACAAATCTTGTGGCAAATAGGACTGTATTCGGCTGACTTTTACACAGTACCTAGAAATATCTCAGATACAATATAAGAATTGAGGAAACCGTCAATATAGTGTATGATTGTGACATATTGTGTATGGTTTAAGGCTCCTGTCATCATCCACTACCTTATATTTCACTGTTTTAACTTGCTATTTTTACTACGTGCACTTATAGCTGGAAACTTGATATAAAATCAGTCAAAACCACTCACAAGTAAACATCTATATATTGTTATTTTCCCAAATTTTCTACAGGATTCTGCTGCTGTTGTTATGTGTTTTAACAATATATAGCTATAGCACTTTGCTAGCTGACTTCAAACTACAGCAGCCTTGAAGCTAACCTAACTCACAACTTTAATCTAATCTTTATACTTCCGTGACAAAGCTACGATAAAATGCAAGAGCCAGCGTGTGTTGGCGATAAACCCACAGCATTTCATTTGAATATTAGTGGTTTTCTTACTTCGGAGCTAATTGTTGTTGTGTTAGCTGGCTAGTGGAAAGGCGTCGCTAGCCACGGGAAAAGTCAACCGTTTCTAACGTTTACTCACGTTCTCCGGGGTGCACATGCAGTCCTCGTCGAATGGCCACCCATCGAAAGTTTTAAGTCTGTTCTCATAAAAATACATCGTGATATCCTCTTCAGCGAACGGTTCCATTGTGTTTAGCGTTAAAGTATTTGTCTGTGACTAGTGCAAATCTGTGTCACCACCTAAAGTCACCGGGCTACAGGGCGCTTTCAAATTTCGGCCGATGTTCACTTCGGCTGTTTTGATTGGCGGACGGAGACTAACTCTTCTTCGTGGGTGAATTGAAAATAGGAAAATTCAGAAGTACGCCATCTAGTGTTCTTGACTGAGCAGACTAATGGCGCCAAATACGATCAAACGACAAACACGTCTTCTATCAGATTGTATTTTAAAAAAGACAGAAAACACCCTCTATCGTTTTACTCGAGACCATAATTTGGACGTGGCAGTATTGTTGAGTATTAAAATCCACATCCGGCGCCGAACCCCACGCTTCCGGATCAGGATTACCTAGTTCAGATTTGCCACCAACTTTAACGTTTGTTATACCGGACTCTGCTAAGTGTAACAGTGTGCCTACCTAACGTTACACATGTGGACGCTGGCTGCTTCTTCCTCGGTGTTGTGGTTATGGAAGGACGCTGTGTTGTTGAGACTTGGACAGAGTTTGGTTTTTCAGGCTCATCATGCACACCGAAGATCAAGTTTGGTTTAGAGACAGAAGTTTTCCTCTGCACTGGCAGCGACGAGGTGTATGTCTTCAGTACACAAGAGAGAAAACTCACGGCAAGTAAACTCCAGAGCACTGTTGCACACAGATCCACTGGACTAGAGTCAGGTGTTAAAGATACATGCTCACATGTTCTATTCTTCATTCTGATATGTTGTTTTGCTGCAGGCTGTCCTCCAGTTTCCTGGTCCTGTGAGTGACCTGGTTGAGAGTCATGACAGACAGCTCCTCTATGTGTCCTGTTCGAGTGGAGTTTACTGTGTCAGCTTGCCACTTCTGCTGTCCAGGTATGTACATTGATATGCACAGTCCAAAATGAATGTATTCACAATAGTGCTAGTTCATGAATGTCTCACATCTTTCACCTCTGCAGGGCTTCAAGCTCCCCAGCTGATGCATCGTCTTGTCCAGCTGAGCTGAAGATCTCCTCTGAATCCCTTGTTGTAGGAGAAGAAGGTGTGTTATCGCTGCTCCTCGTCGGCTCTGTCCTCCTGATCCTATCCCAGAGAGACGCGTCCTGGCTCCTGAGTTTGTACAAAACACCAAAACAAGCCCCGTCCAGCAGCTGTGAGATGCTCAGTTCGTTCAGTCTACCACTTGTCTCAGCTGTTGTACATGGTGACACTGAGGGGAAAACAGGAGTGGGAAGGAGGCCTGTGCTGATTTGTGTCCATTCTGGTGATGCAAAATCAACATCATCCTTAGCGGACAGTCATTTCCTCCTCGAGCCTGTCCTCTTCAAACTTCTGTTTGGGATTGATGCTGCCCTCGCAAAATTACCGGTTATCCTTTGTGGCCTTCCAGATGGACGCCTGTGTTTCCTCCCTCTGCGTCTTCCAGGATCACGGCTCCGAGTCATTCATAGCCTTGAGCAGCCAGTCGTATTTGTTGGAGCGTCTGTTGTCATGGAAACGGGTCCAGGACATGCAAAGTGTTTGGTGGCAGTGGGTGAACAAGGGAGAGTGGTGCTGATGAAGACTGACAAGGGTGGCCCAGAGGGAGGGGGCAACACAGTTGGTTTTATCGAGGGGTGTGTACCGGGGCCTGTGGTGTGTGGCCTTGTGGATAAACACCATCTCTACTACAGCACTGGTTCAGACCTGTTGGTGCTGGATCTATCAGAGGGATCGTCTGGGAGAAAAGACCAGGAAAGGGATGAGGAGACGTCCAGTAAGACGGCTGCTGCCCTCCGAAGTCCCGCCAGTTTAAATGTGTGTAGAGTCATCGCCTTGGCTGCACCTGAACACAACACTTCAGGTGAGTCGGGCCTGACACAAAAAGTCTTTAATTTATAAATGCCCTTGCTTTTAATCCATACCACCACACTATAAAGGTGAACTTTGTTGAACAGTTGTGTGAGTTAAAAAAATAGATATGGGTCGGTGTGATAAAGCAGTTACAAAAAGTGAATATTTTGAAAACTTTCTTACTAAGTCTGTCCAGGTGCGTCTTGAGTCAGCTGCTGAACAGCAACCAACTTATTTAAAGCAGAAATTCAACAAATCACATTATCCTCTTCACACAGGCTCCTGTGACTTTGACAGAAAAGAAATAAGAAAATAAATGTGATTAAATGTTAAATGCTTATAATAGTGTCTTCCTGAACTTAATTAATTAATTTGGAAAAAGTGCACAAGTTGTAAAGTGGATGTTGCTCATACACAACTGTAAAATATGACTTATGTGGTAGACAAGAGTATGTGGTTATAAATGTGTGTTGCTCTGTATTCTGTGTGTGAAACGCTCTTCAACCTCAGTGGCAGTTAAGTTCTGCACTGATGTAACAAGGCCGACTTGTTTGTTTCTGTCTCAGTGTCTTATCTTGTTGTGCATATCTCTGTGTGTTGTCTCTGTTTAACTTGTGACTCACATCTCTAAAGATCAAACAATTTCCTTTTTCCTATCTTTGTAAATTTGTGTGTTATACCAGGAGAAGTTCAGCTGCTGGGGCTGTCAGTCAGAGGACAGCTCCAGAGGATTATCTTACCTGTGGGGAGGAAGGATGCAGGATTGTCCTATCTGCCTTCCACACAGGTGGGCCGCAGCATCAGGGATCTCCTGTCTGCTATCGGGGATGTTTGTGAAAGGTACACGCAAAATGATTCCTTTTTGATTGTTTATATAACACAACACTGAAATATAACACAGCTGAGATTTGTTATACTTAACACAACCTCTCTGTTGACATAAATAATGTTTTCCTTGCTTTTCTTTAGAGCATCTGCGCTGAAAACTGCCATCAAATCTAAAAACTTGATTCTGCGGCACCTGAATCAGGTGCTCAACGTCAGCTTCCTGCTGATAACCAGTGCAAACAGTGAAGAGCATCTTCCTGGGCAGGAGAAGCAAATCAGATGTCATGCCATGACCAGGTGGAGCAGACTGCTCCAGAAAGACTCCCTGAACTTGACATGTGTCCTGGATAATTCAAGTCCTTATGTTTTGGAACGAGGCTGGACACTGAGCGTCACCGTGTTTCCTCTTTCCTACTCATCCAGTGCAGGAGGGGAAAGCTGCTCCACTAGTTTTTCATTCCCATTCCACAATCTCCATCCAGGAGAAACATTCGAGGTATCGTTGCCTCTAGCAGCTGCAGGCGACTCATCCTTTCCCATGAGAGTGAGCTGCTCACTCATCTTCTCACTCTCACGTCTCCTGGGGGAGGAGGAGACGGCACACCTTCCTGGCTTGCAGAGTAGTTGTATCAGTTTGCCCTTGAACACACTGACAGTAGACTGGCTGCACGCCCTGCAGGTGAACAGTCCCACATCTCAATCCAGCAACATCCCAACAGACGGCATCCAAGCTTTTCTAAGCTCACACCGGACTAGGTGTGTGGGACGAGGGGAGGGAGGAGGAGAGAGTGCTTCAAAGGCTGAGCGAGAGCAGTACTCAGCGAGTGTACGGGTGTCATCAGAGTTACTGAGGGATACACTGGTGTTAAAAAGCTCAGATTTGGACCCTCAGGGGACAAAGGTGGCTCCTCAGAATCTCTGCCTTTCTCTGCTGGACTGGCTGTTGTCTGAAGGTCCTGGAGGAGTGAAGATGGGACACCACAGAGACAAGATTGTCCCGAGCAGCTCAGTATTCACAGCTCGAGGTCCAAATGGAGACACAGTCAAACTGACTGCAAAAGAGGTAAAACATGATCTAATATTATATTAATAAATGTTTACCATGTATAATTTTTGTTATAAAAACATTTGATTGGAATAAAACAAGTGTTGTATGGTGACTGGTTTGCTCTCCAGGTAAATGTAGGGGAGGAGGAGTCCCTGAGCACAATAGAAGTTCGGGTAGAGAGCTCATCTATAGCAGCAGTGAGTGGACTGCACCATGCTGTGCTGCGCCGGGTACAGGTACGAACACACACACACACACACACACACACACACACACACACACACACACACACACACACACACACACACACACACTGATTGATTGAAAGAGGAGCCCCCTGCAGCTGGTTGCATGCGCTGCAGAAATAACCAGCATTTTTCTTAAAGTTTTGCTGGAATCAAGCTAAACCCATAGTTTGGTTGTTGGTATTCGTTTTATTCCTCCACCTACATTAAAAAGTCATGCTGCAGTGTGGCCTGTTTCCAGAGAGACTTCAGTCTTTCTTTCACACAGACAACTTCATTGTTTGTAATGACTATAGCCGTAACTAGACCTTCTCTCAGTTTGATCTCATGAGGCTTAAGAATCCTGTTGGGTTAGGGGTCAGGCTTTAGGTGTTCGGGTTGTTCTTGCTTTTTGGAGGAAGATGTTTTATTTGAAACTCCTTCTCTTCATCGGTTGCTCTGGTCCTGGGCGCAGGCTCTGCTGCAGAGTGCTCCTGAGAGGGCTGCTTCCACACAGAGGGTCCAGAGTTTAGGTTTAAGACAGGCGCTGCAGCGAGCGGAGGTAAGACCTACATGTGCTTAATTCTGCTCACTCACTCCTGTAACTCACTTACTCTCATTACAGATTCATCTATCTTTTTCCAGTAATCAGTCACATTAATGAACAGTTAGCCTATGAACTTAATAGAGAAACTATAACCAGCAACTGTTTGGTAAATTTGTTGAAGATATTTAAGCCACTGTAATATATATATTTTTTAAACCCATTGAACCCAAGACTTCTATAAGACCGCAGAGACGCACCCGTTAGCTTTTTGTCATTGTCCATCATTCTGCTTACAAATCATGTGGGTGTTCTTTCTTTTTAAAACCTTTTTTTTTTTTTTTTTTTTCCCCTCCTCCTCTCATGTCAGCGCTTGTTGCAGCAGATCCAGCAAAGTCGAATCTCAGGAGCTTTTGGCGTGGGTGTGTCCACAGGGCAGATGACCCGATCTCTTCTCAGTGTTTACAGAGAACTCAGAGAAAATCCTCTCCTCATAATTTAATACTTTTTTTTCCCAGCTGCGCCTGCACATCTGTTAACCTTGTTCGGTGTTATGTAACCTGTCTTGACTGAGAAATAATATCCATGATAATTGCTGCTGTAAATACACTTTTGTGTTGAGTGTAATTTCATTTGTTATCATTGTTATTTCTCTATTGGACATGTTCTACAGCTCTAATAATAATAACGGTTACCCACATCACTCATCGCTTCTTGTCGGCTGCGCGCTCAATTTCAGTTTACACAACCGATGCATTCAACACAAGATGAAGATCTACAGTCCCCTGATGTGATGTGCCAGACAAGTAGGTGTAACAATGACTCAGGACCTGGTGTCTTGTCTTGTAGTTGTTACTGAACACGGCTTCAGACAAGTGGCAACATTTACAGACGACCGGTAGATTATAAGGGTTTGATTATGAATGATCAACAAATAAAAAATGAAGCCGGTTATTTGATTAAAGCTCGTAATCATAATCTAGTGCATTCTCCAAAACATTACAACTAATAGAACCACAAAGTGACATTTAACAGCCTTGTTCTATGTGTAGGTTTTGCAGGGAACCAAATTGTCAGTAATTCAATCAGTTGCAGAAACAAAGAGTTTCAGGTGTTTTTCATGAGTTGAAGGTTGTTCTAAGGAAAAATGCAGAACTACAAACACCAGAGAAAGTGACATGTTGTCCAGTAGGTGGCAGTGATGTGACTTGATGTTCGCTGGTCTTTTCATTGAGAAACTGAACTGAACAAACCGTAAAGATGTTGAGTGAGTGAACAGTGTTTTGCTGTTTCCTTCCTTCATGCCCACGTTAGACATGCAGACCTGTTGTTAGTTAACGAGTATGTGTTGTCTCCTCACCTGCTGCAGGTGAGGCTCACAACCTCAGCATCACCTATTACACCACTGCTCAAGAGTACTTTTACAGCTTGCTCAAGGCGTCAAAGTCTAATGAAAGAAAACAATTGACTCCTAGTGTTCCCACTAGAAAGCTGCTAACTAACATGCACTGCAACGACTGTAATGTGGGCTGGTCTGCACTCCAAACCTAAAATGTTTTGTAGGAGTTGCAAGATGAGCAGTTGCTGAGATTTCCATGAGAATCATCTTTGTGAAAATCAAAATGCCTTCAAATAGACTCAGCGTATCTGCAGGCGTCTCTGCTGTCTGACTCCTAGTGATCGGTGCGAGCCGTCGTATCATCTTTTTGCCAAAGAAAATTCTTGCTCCACGTGAGGCTTGAACCCCCAACCACAGCATCACTGGTTTACAAATATCGAGTTGTGACCAACTGAACCACTGGAGCCTGTGTTCAGTACTAAGAGAGTGATTTGAATGTTCCTCTCTAAGTTGGTTTGTTAGTAATTAGAGTAAAATGATTACAGAGAGTTAAAAAGAGAATCTTGTTTAAGTTTGAAGGTGATCATTTGTCTCTCTTTTTTTTGTTAAGTTATAGTTTTGGGCATTTTTGCCTTTATTCGCACAGTGAGAGATAGACAGGCAGTTCAGGGGGAGAGAGAGGGGATGACATGCAGCAAAGCCCCATGGGACTTGAACCTATGCCGCTGCAGTGAGGACTAAGCCTTAATAGTACGTGCTCTAACCAGGTGAACCACCCCCGATCATTAGTCTCTTCAGAGGAAGTGACACACCTTTGCTGCTGCATGAAGGCTAAAGCCTGTCATCGTGGTGCATTTATTGTTGATATTGTTGTTGTTTAGCATTGTGATCAGTTTCTTTAGTTTTCTCTCAGCCACCATGTTAAAACTCTGTTGCTCCAGGTGAGGCTCGAACTCACAACCTCGGCATCACTCTGCAGGTTACTGTCTTATAAGTACCGCGCGCTGACCGGTTGCGCCACTGGAGCTCGTGGAGGGACTTTGCTCGACCCCGAACACATGAACTGAACTGAGATCTAAATATTCCTGGAACATGAGGCCGGTGGATTTGGACATTTAGATCCGTTCTCTGGTTAAATGTGCAGGGAGGTTGCTGAGGGCCCTCGTCAGGCAACGAGTGAAACCAGTTGTGTAGGTCAATGGTTCATGTCAAGAACCTTCTAAACTGACACAAATTAGACCACAGACCCCCACCTGATAAGATTTTTGCTTAAATGTTTTATTATAGAGAGTGTGTGAAACCCATGACCATAATAATCACACATTGTCATTGTGTTACTTACGGATGGAATTATAGTGGAAATAAATGATTCCCCTTATTGCTGGGGACCCCCAGGAACTCCCTCAAGGACCCCTGGAGGTCCCCGGATCTCACTTTGAGAAACGCTGGTGAAGGTGAACCACAGTGAAGCTGCTGCTCTGTCACTGACAGTAATTAAAAAACTTTTTTTTTTTTACAATTTACTGTTTCACTATTCCCAATAGCATTCAAATAAAAACTACAGACCCAATTTCAGCTTCTTAAATCTTAGTTTTGATTTCATGAGCTCTGAAACTCCATTGTTTTTATTTTATGGTTAATAATGTTTCTAAATTAAAGCAGGATTTTTAACACCTGCTTTCCTGGCTCTGAGGTTGGTGGCGGAAAGTAAGCACTGAACAGTTCTGATTACTTTAATTTTATTCTACCTTCTGCTTCTCTACATTACTAAGGAAATGTTGCACTTTTTTCCACATCTATTTGACAACTGTATTTAGCTTCAATTCGATCATTCACATGCTGCCTACATGGTAATAATAATACCCAATCCAATATGATTGCAGACTTTGACAAGGTCATTCTGCTAGCTGATATATTTTGTAGCTAATACTGTTGTACTTAACTAAATTATAAAGGCTTTTACTTATAAAGACCTTTAGTTTTAAGTGGCATTACTGAAACAAAACATAACCTACCATACAAGTTTATTATTTTTCTCTATGTTCAAGAAAGACACAGGAAATGTTCACTATAACATAACAAAGGTACAAATGAAATAAATCCACCTGCTTGTAGTGACAGGTTGAAATGGTCCTATTAGTAGACTACTGCCAACATGTACATGAGTCTTGGTTACAGTAATTCTCATCAGCATCCTCAGTTAGCCACACTATGCTAACGACTTGAGCTCCTCTCAAAGGCGACCTCAGTGTCCGTCTCAAGTGGCACCCTGAGCCCCCAGACTGGATGAGTGACACCTGTATCACAACTTTGTTGCCAGGTTTTCACTCATGTAATATCTGTGAGGAGCGATAGAAAGGCTGGGGAGAAAGAAACAAGGATAGGACTGAAAGGATAGTTGTATTTTATGCTGTTGCTTGGTTTTACATCTCTTTACCGGAGAATCTACGTGTCTTTATTTCTTTAGTTTCTGACATTCATTTAATGCTTCCTGGACAAAATCTATAGGAACAACACAAAAACTTTTCAGTCACAATTTCAGATCAAGCGCTCTCTCAAAACATTGCTAACTTCATGAAGACTTCTCTTGGCTGACTGTCAGTCCTTCCTCTTCTTTTGCCTCAAGTCCTTTGCTGCAGCCTCTTTGCAACCAGAAGGAGGAAAAACATGGAAGGAAATGCCACAAAGTTTAACTTGAGATAAGTTCAGTGGTTCAGGTTGGAACCTGTATTGGAGTGTTTTAATACTCCCACAGCGCTGAGCTGCTCAGGCTGAGTCCGTCTCCCTTCAGCGTTCCCCCCTGGTCTCCACGCAGGTATTTGCCATTCTTGCCACGGATGGCGAGGCGTCCGTGCTCGAGCAGCTCCAGGGTGAAATCCTCAGGGGTCTCACCGTCTGAGCACACCAGCCCGGCACTGTTCACATACCAGAACTGGCCATCCACACCTGCAGGATTTAGAGCAAAAAACACAGACAGACAGAGTATAAGTCTGATGCTGCGGTAAATGAGAGGTGAGAGGCAGAGAAACTCATCAGTCTTGCTGCTTCCTGAAGCCTGTTTGAGTGAGTGTGTCCTGACCTTTAATATGATAGACCCCGTTACTGAATTGCAGGGTGAAAATGTCATAGACCGATCTGCTGGCATCCAGCGTGTTGGAGTTCTTGTGGTGGCAGATGAAGCCGTTCTCCCCTCTCAGGATCAGCATAGGTCGGTTGATCAGTTTCAGAGTGAGCTGCTCATCCTCACCTGACAAAAGGTCGACAGCAAAAATAATAAAAACATCAGGAGGAGCATAAGAAAAGCTGTAAATAGAGCTGTAGATACATGGAGAAAAGGGGGGAGAACAAAAAGCCTCTTACCTATGGAGTCACTCACAGCAAGTAGCTGTCCGTTCTTCTTGATGCAGATGTATTTTCCATTGTTAGCTTTTAGTGCCACCTTGTGGCCAAGCCACTCCACGGCAAACATGGTGTTTGCTGACCTGAAGTTTGGCATCACAAAAGAGAAGATGAGACTTTCCTTGCTTCAAAGTTCTCTTGGAAATATTGTGATTACATGTTGAGTGCAGGTACAAGATTAAACAAGCAAGTCAAAGAAGAGAGACTAAAGGTTTTGTCAAATCAGAGTTGCCAAGATAGATAGATAGATACTTTATTTATCTCCTAGGGGAAGTTCAACTATTACTATTACTGTAATTCCTTCAGTTTTAGTCATCAATCATTTTTATTGTTACTAGATTTATATTTAACTTCAATGACTGACTTAATTTTCAATGACCGTGACTGCATTGCATTATTCTTAAAAAAAAAAAAATCTGCCATTGTGTCATGAAATTCACTTTGTTTATTATGAAACATTAATTACATTTCTAGAGCAGTGGTTCCTGTGGGCCAGGAGAGGGCTGACAAATTGTTTGCAAAACAGGTGAAAAGATGTAATTATATAAGAAACATACAAATAATCTTTTTAATTAAACAAAAATGATCTTTTAAAAGGCCTATCCAAGGCCTGTCACTGAGATAAGCCAGTGGTAGGAGCACATCACCTACTTGTTTGCTATCTCAGTCTGAAATGGCAAAAACTGGAGTATCGAGATGGATAGCTGGTTAGCAACAGGAAGAAATAAAAAAGGAAAACAGAGTCAAGAGACCGATGGTGAATCGACAAGTGATCTCTCCCGTGTCTAACAAAACAGAAAAATTGAGCTTCCCCTGCTTTCAGTTCAATCCCAAATGTTGGATCATTATCATTAAAATAAAAAATAAAAATGGCTCTGATTTTCAAGTGGGCCACGAGTTGGAAAAGGATGGGAACTACTGTTCTGGAGAGATTACACGTGGGATTTAGGATTTATGATTTGATGGTGATTTATAGAGGGTGACTCTGTTTTAGCCAAGGACCATACTGTGATGGTGCAGCTCCTTTTTCTAAACCCATATCTTTAATATAAAATGTAGGACGGACACAAACAGCTGGAGATGTGTTTATTTCTACTCTGCACAGCTGATAAACGAGCTCTCACTCACAGTTCAGTGGCGGTACTCTGGATGCCTCCGTGAGCCACCAGGGCCCAGTAGTTCCCTTGGCTGGTGCGAAACGTGCACTTCCTGGTTTCCTTGTCGATCTCCATCTGAAACGTCTCCATGTCTGTCTCATCTTCCTGATTGGCTGCGAGGCTGACTCCTGGAGGGGCACAGTGAGCACATTCTGTAATTAACACTTCAGCATGAAAACTTGCGGACTATTTAATGTTTGGAGAAATCCATCCATCTGTTGCTCTGCTTCATTTTCATTTGACGTTACTTTCCCTTTTCAGCTGTTTCTCAATGGCACTGTTGTATCTGTAAGTCCCAATAGACTTTTTTTTACCAAACAGATGCCTCTACAGACCTCTTTTATTACTCCCTGGATTCCCAATGGCAAGTCAAAAACCCACAGACAGCCGCTTGGTAATCAGGTTGTATTGTTATGTTTAACTTGGCCCAGCATGAAAGAGATGGTAATCATGTCTGATCCTGGGATGTTGGGTTGTTTTTTAGTTCCCTCTTGAACTGTGCTCTTGATCTGATGTGCCTTCCTCAGGGTAAATACATTTTCACTGAGTGGACTTCTGGATGCATTTAAGGACAGAATATACAATAGATAAAATAAATACACCAAATGTGGCCAAGCAGGAAAATCTTACAGAGTCAAGCTTGATATGTGGAATGCACATCTCACTTTAATGTTACCAGCTGACACTTTCACCATTAAGCTCTGCGTCAGTTACACTGAGACCACTTAACACCTACACAAATATCACACCTTCGACTGACAAACATTTTTATAGAAACCAATTATTTTATCATTTTCATCACTAACACATGAAACAGCGTTGGTGTCAAACACTTGGGGTAAACACAAATGCAGTGACAGCCCCTCCCTCTCGGGTGGTTTGGCTTCCAGCTTCAGAGGAACCGGCACTAACCTCATTCTAACTTTGAGCTGAGTTTTTTTTAATGCACATGTTAGAAGCCCGGACAGTAAAACAGTCCAATGGAATATTTTATTCCAACTCAACATGTTGCTGGTACAAAAAAACAAAAACAAAAAAAAAAACAATAGTCTGTTAGACCACTAACAGACAGATTGCCAGAGAGCTAAATCCCAGAATATCCCCAATACATTTTCTTAATCCTTTAACAACACTGATCCCCTCTTTTTTTCTCTCTCCTCTCCACTCTGGTCATCCTTTTCTACCTTCCTCCCTTCCCCCATCTTTCCCTCCTTATCCCTGACCCCCTCCACCCCCACCTCCCACCGTCGCCCCACCTCCGGCCCTGCCTATCTGCCCTCTTCGCTGCGGGGCTCTGATATAATCAGCTTTCGAGTGCTACCCGTCCAATCCCTCAATCCCCTCCATGAGAGAATAAAAGAAAAACAGGAAAAGACCAGAGGATATTATGGTTCACACTTGGCACAATGTACCGATAATTCAACCCCTCCCACGCACCAGCCATAGCCATGAATAATCAAATATAGAGAGAGTTTGCCATAAGTAATGTATCTGCACTAACTGGCTATGTTGTTTTGTGCATCTTAAATGACCCAAAGTTAAAATCATGCACAGAGAGATACTTTTTATTTAACCAAGAGCCAAACTGCAGCAGTGGCTTAAAGAAGCAGAAAATATTATTTAATTATCAATGGTGCAGAAAAATAAAACTTTGTCCTCTGTAACAATCATAAAGATGTTAACATGCTAACATTAGCTAATTAGCTAATGTCATTAGATTTGCAGGTATTTGGTCATAAACCAAACTATTATGACTAATGACAAATTAAACATTTGACCTGATGATGGGTCATGAATGTCTGCAGCTACAGAACTGAATGGAAATCCATCCACTAGTTGTTGAGATGAGTTACACCAACATAGTCATGCCTGGAGCCTATAGCGTGGCTAACAACAACACAGGACGAAGGCAAGGTCTGCGTGTTCCCAGTGAGGTCAGGACAGGTTAGTGTTATATTTTATGGTGATGTAATGTTAGTATATCACTAGAACCACTAGAACCACTAGAACCTGTGATACACTTGAGTGGTTTAAAGCCACTGATAGATGCATGCATATAAATAACATATGCTTAATCCAACACAGATGCAGATTCACATACCACTCTGAAGAGCCTGTTCACAGCACAGTTTTTTATTTATTTATTTAATATTTCTCCAACAAATAAATTTTCTTCAAAACGGTTCTTCAGCCTTAGATGGTGATTGAAAAAAAAGCATATTCCATCTAGTTATAAGATTATTTAAGGGTGTGTTGCTTCAATTTGATATCTGACTGTAGATACGGGCTGGAGGAGGGAGAAATGGGATGACATGCAACAAAGACGCCATGGTTACTGAGCTACCGGGACGCTTTAATCACATCTTATTCACACCAGATAAACTGGGTATCATGGGGTCTTACAACTGGTTAAATTATCATCGATCTTAAGTACATTTGAGGCATAAATTTCTGCCCCCTCTACTCCGCACCTATGCCTGGGGGCCCATCACTCTCCTTCTCTCTCATCCCGACTCAATGTCATGCTTTGTCTACCTATTCCATGTGTCCATTTCACACTAATTCAAGCTAGAAATGATCCTCAGTCCGGGCTCAGCTGGGACCTCTATCTGATAGATGAGAGAAGACGAGACAGAGGAAGAAGAGACGGATGGAGGACGAAAAAGAGAAAGAGAACGGGAGAAAAGGAGATTAGACACAGTGAAATCCAAGCCAGCAATCTGAAGATATCAATAGCTATGTTGATGACCATCTTTGACACACCAGTTGGTCAAGCATACGAAATAAGATGTCATCATAGCCACGATCAGTGATAAACTATGCTGCACACACACACACACACACACACACACACACACACACACACAAACACAAACACACACAGGTAGCTTCAATAGCGGCACATTTTGGATCAGACCCCAGATCCAGCTCCACTTTCTGGTGTTGTCCTACCTGCAGCCTGCAAGTGGAGCAGGCCTAACTAATCCATCAGCGATAGATGCCTCTGACATCTATTATTAATAGTAAGCTGATGCCACTATCCCCCTGTCCCTTATTTTCTTCTTCCCCCCCCAATCCTCCTTCCTCCACAGCTGCATTTTCTGTTGTTTTTTTATTTCAGTCCCTTCATTTTTTTTCCACTTATCTCTTGTCTGTGTGTGTGTGTGTGTGTGTGTGTGTGTGTGTGTGTGTGTGTGTGTGTGTGTGTGTGTGTGTGTGTGTGTGTGTGTGTGTGTGTGTGTGTGTGTGTGTATATCTGTCCGTGTGTATATCTGTCCATAGATGCATTACGCGTGTGTGTGTGCGTTTGTATGTATATGTGTGTGCGTGCTCATGTGTGTGTTAATGGAAAGTATATGTCTTTGGACTATCATTTCTTCTTCACTTTCAGGGCAGAGTGGACCACTTAGACCGCGGGAACACGGGGAGGTGACGAGAGACATGATGACAGACCTACATCACGTACCAAGGCACACACACACACACACACACACACACACATGCACACACTCTCCTTAGGCAATAAAGAGCAACTCAGGGCTGATGGAAAATAGAGAATTGCATTGCGTTGTTGTGCACAAAGACTTTTACACTTATATACTGTATGTCTGAAATAAGGATCCTCTTTATTGCTAACCCATTTGCTACACTCTTACTCACTTTAAAATATATAGCCAACATCACTCCTCTGCACTAACTGGAGCATGAACAAAGGTGCTAATTTATGTCTAAAGACACGAGCAACATTAGGGAGGATGAAGAGCCCACCTGTCTCCACATGCACTACTATTGTCCCAGAGTCCTTTGAGAGGCCTCCTACACTTGTATCCTCCCTTCTCTGCTTTCCATTCTCCCCTTAATCATCATGTCAAACCCAGAGATAGAAAGTAATACACAAGTGCTGAACAATTCTGAGGCGCCAGCATGTGAGGGTTTTCTGTTTTAGCCCACTTTTAGTGTAACTTCACAATTCAACCTTTCACACTAATATAGATTTTCATTCACTGTTACCACGTGTTCGCGCCAACTGCAAACCAGGGAAAGTCGGCTAATGTCGTGCATTTAACAGGCTTGTCCAGTGGTATTGCTGACTGCGACACGTACAAGACAGGTTGATCTTTGTCTTTCTCTTTGCTTGAACTGAAGCGTATTTCCTACCAAAAAACATAACAGAAAGTATAATCTTGTATCTTGACTTTGCAGTGTGACATGTTGCTAAATACAGCATTTTGACTCTCTCTCTGACTGTTCCCTTGATTTTCAGCAGGACACAGGCACAGACTGGAGGCCGGGGTTAGCGGGTTAGAAGCTATGGCCCCAGGTGAGAGGCAGCTTGGGTTTCTGAAAGCAGACTCCCCCCCCAGCCTTCCAGGAACAGGGGCCAACTTCATCAATAATTCAACACACCTCACTTCAGCACTCACCGCAGCAGGACTGCATGTTTATGTGTGGGTGAGTGTGTCGGAGAAAGATAAAGCTTTTGTTTGTGCAGAACAAGTGTAGGGAGAGAAAAAAGAGACAGAAGGGAGCGTGTTGCAGCTATTTCTTAGTGTGTGAATGCACATGTACTGTATATATGTTTACATTACGGTTCTCTCCATACTGGATGTGTGCTTTACACTCCACCATATGTCTCCTTCTCTTCAGCCTTCAATCGCTTTGCTCCCAGTCGTTCGGTCTCTGCCTGAAGCTCCCTCTGCTAACCAGGAACAATGAGCATTTAGAGATTCAATTACATCACCCAGGGCTGAAGTAACTGGAGCCTGCAGACAAGAATCTGCAGCCTGCAGATGGGTGTCATGGCCAAATATGCTGACAAGCACTGTTGGTGTATGCTAATCCACCCCAAATCCAGGCTAAAATCTGACCAGCAAACTCCTTTTCCCCATCAGCAATTGAAACTCTTGGCAAGTACTTGTAGTGCACTTCTGGTTAGACGTAATGTGACACTTACAATTACAATTTTTCTAGTTTTTGAAACCGATCAAAGAAATTCAACCTTGCTTTTGAGAAGAAGTAACTTTGAAGCCCATGTGGAGCAGGTGTAATCCTTCAGTGAAGCATTGTGGTGTCATGCCTATTTGCTGATCAAATAACGCACTCCAACAGCCCTGTCACAAGACCGAAGAGTAAATACATGATACACTATCAACAGAGCATTACTGTGCGGCATATAAGTTACAAGCAGCTGTTTCAGTAAGCCCCGCGGGCAAAAGCGTAAAGTGTTAACACCATTACCCAACAAAGCCAGGAGGAACATTTGAGAGGCATTGAAATGGGATCTTCAAAAACATCACCATTTATGATTATTTGGTAAAAGAAAGGGAGAACAACTTTCTACTCTCCACTTTTTCTTTTCTATTTGCTGGATTTTTATAAAACTCTAACTTTAACTGTACTGCAATTTTAACTAAATCTATTTCTGTAGTTATTTCCAACATGGTTGCACAATAAATCTGTCATTTCACCAAATCTGGTGTAAGACTTAATACCGACAGTGCACTAACCTAAATCAGTTGCAGCCCTAAAACAAATGATGTATTCGTCTCAGGTCTCCCAGCTGATATGGGAGACTATCAGCCTCATCTATCTTGTTTTCCTGGAAAGATGCAACCATCCAATGTGATGCCAATACATGTTGATGTGCAGAATACATTACCCATAATTACCACGCATCCCTTATCAGCTGTCAACCATTAGAGAGTGGTCTATTCTCTTAACCATGCATATTCAGCATGTCCACATGATAAGGAACTTCCTGTGAATTGTCAGCTCAGTTTCCTGGAGGTGTATCAGTGCACAGTATACAGGCCAGTAGTAGTTGTAGTATTTACTGGCCCTCTGTTTCATTATGTATGTGTGTAGGTCAGTTTGTGTCAGCTACAGGCTCATGTGACCACAGTCAGTGGCACCTAAGGTCAAGCTTTGTCATTTTAATCAGACTTTTGAGATTCTGTGCGAGACTTTAAGCAACCTAGGAAACTCAGGAGCTGCAGCGTGTGCATGCATGCAAGGCTTCGGGAAAAAAAAATCAGATTTGTGACAATATCCTTTGCTGTTGATGTGTCTGTGTTTTCCTACCTTGTCTTATGGAGACATATCGCCCATTGGCTGCCATCAGAACCACCTGTGGGTGGCTCTCCTCCAGGTCAAACAGTTCGTCTTTGCCCGGCTTGGAGCAGCGTCCAGACCTCAGGGTGCCCGTAGGCCCCATGGGAGACAAATACTTCCCCTCGCAGTCTTTAAAGGCCAGCTTCCCACACTTCAGCTCGAGCGTGTATGCCGTAGCCCTCCCACTCTGTGTCAAGAGCTTCCCATCATTACTGAGAAAGCGGCTGTCGCAGGTCTTTAGGCAGTACTTCCCGTCCAGGTAGACAAGGGTGAGGAGTGCCGCCACACCCCAGGGAATGTTCAAATCCACAGCGATCTCCCCATCCTCCTTGGAGAGGTGGGCGTAACGCTTGCGGGCCACAGACAGCAGGTTGGCCTGCGGATGTAGAGCCAGGTGCACTGCCCACAGCTCGGCATCTGTGAGTATCTGGGCAAAGCAGGACAGGTAGTCCCGAGAGCCGCCGAAGAAGCGGAGGTGCTGCTCAGACTGCAGGGCCCAGCGACCATCAGACTGAGCCACGATGAGGAAACGACAGTCTGAATTGTGCCCGTCGGCCTCACAGGTGACTTTGCCGTCCTTGTCAGAGGCCAAGTAGCGTCCCAGGTGGCTGCGCAAGTAGACTACCTGGGTGTCCTGGGAGTCCTGCTCTAGGGTCCATATCTGCTTCTTCTTAAGGCTGGGAGCTGATGCATTCACCTGAGAAACAAGAACGGCATCAATCTAAAATCTATTTACAACAAGCCTGGCAGTTTCATGCCTGCAGCCTCTGCTTCAAATGGTGTGGCCCTGCACGGATCCACCACCACGACACCGACAGTCATGCAGAGAGTATGCGACAGCTCTTCTTTCATACAGGACGGCATGCTCGTACCTTGAAGCCAAAGGTCTCAGCAGTGAGGTAGCGACCCTCATGGTTGATTAGACCAAACTGCAACTTCAGGGGACGGTTCCCATTAGCAGGCATCTTCACCTGTGGATTCAGGAGGGCGAGAGACAGAGGGAGAGCAAAGGGTGAGACAATTTAGGGATTGGGGGAGAAAGAAAAAGTGGGGTAAATGGAACCGGCATTGGATTCAGGAGTGAGGTGTACGCATGAAATGGTGGAGTGAGGGTTTTTATAAAGGTGAGAAATAAGGAAGGAGGTGATGTCATGGAGAATGATGAAATGCAAATGTTTTAAAGACAGGAAATCAATTCATTAAGGTACAGTATATAAAGCACGCCCATGACCACAAATTCCCTCCCCGCCCAAAGCTTTATTATACATTTTTCCAGCCACAGCCTCCTAATTTACTTACTGTGGTTTTGTGGCTTCCCCTCTGCAGTTTCTGTGGCTCTAATTCCAGCTCCCAGACTTAAGAGGCTTCTTTCAACAAGCGTCCTCTTGTAATTCTTTCTCTCTCCTCTCCTTCTCTCGCCGGCTCAAACGTTCTGTGGATCGGGTCTCGCAGCTCGCCTCCGCCGCTGCCTCTCTTCTCCTTAATCAGGTTAGAGGCAGCAAAGACTTGAGTCAACCTTGATCTCTCTTCAGTCCCGCGTCAAGCTCTCTACCACTGTAGACTAATTTTGTTCTCGACTGCTTATCTCCACTTCTGCAGCCGACCCTCTCCCTGTTTCTCTCTCTTTCTCCTGTTGTACAGGGCTCTCTCGTCCAGCCTCACTCTTGCACTTACTTGACTTGTTATTTACCCTGAAGGCTCAATCACTTGCCCCCCTCCCCCCTCCCCAGACTATACTTCTTGGGGTTTTGTTTTTGCCCTCCTTTGCCTACTGTCTTTGGATCACATCGAATACTCTGACTTCTGCCTCACCTTCCTTGAAGTCCAGGTTCCTCGCTTATCAGGCAAAAGTTTGATCAGTGAAGAAGAACATCCTCAGCAGTCCTGCAGATTTTATGGTCGTGCATTGAAGGACTCCTTCAGTCTTTCCCTAAACATAAGCCGTCCATCACAACTGAACTCGGCAACAAAGGGTGCTCGCCTCTGTAATCTTAAGCCTCTCCCTGTCGCTTTTTCCTCCCATCCTCTCCTTCTCCCTCACTGCCTTTCTCTAACCTGCCATGTGTATAATCCCGCCTTTCTCTGCCTCTGCGCTTTATTCTGAGCTCTGCACTTCGCCTCTTTCTGTGACACATAAAAAGACAGGTAAGTAGAAACAATGCACACACACACACACACACACACACACACACACACACACACACACACACACAGCGCCGGGTAACAAGAGCACCCCCCATGCCTTTGGGGTAGTTGCCTAAGTGCGGCTCCCCTTACCTGCCTATGCTGAAGATTTAGTTACACACCTTCTCTGATTGCACGCTCTCTGGGTCAGTCCTAATGGGAAACGTGTCTGAGAGGCTCCGGGACTCAGACTTTACATCTGAGTTTGGGAGACGAGCAAAGGGACAAGAGATGGCAGGTGTTGTAAAGGCAACAATAACAAGCTAATCAACATATGGGAGGTTTGAATGAATGTGTGTGTGTGCAGGAAGTGCATATGTGTGTGTGTGTGTGTGTGTGTGTGTGTGTGTGTGTGTGTGTGTGTGTGTGTGTGACTAATCAACCTTGCCAATCAGCCTATTATAAGTCTTCTTTGCAGAGTAAACAGACGTGTCTGTTCCTCAATCCATCTAATCCTCAACCCAATCATCCCAAACTGCCTAATCTACCAGAACTACCCCTCCCCACTTTTTCTAACACACACACACACACACACACACACACACACACACACACACACACACACACACACACACGCTCCCCCTTCTGCTTGTCAATGACCATAAACATACACATAGACTCACTGACCCACAGCAACACACTCACACACACACTCTCACACACACACACACACACACACACACACACACACACACACACACACACACACACACACACACACACACACACACACACACAAAGGTCAGTAAGGTCTCAGGGTTTGTAGTAAACATCACCCACCCAATGATTTACTCCTCCTGACCTGGACTTGAACTGCTGCGCTTTACGCAAAACGTGATAAACAATGTGTGTCACACTTAAATTCACACATACGCAAACACAGGTACTGAAGGACATGAGTGTAATTGTTCCCGTGGTGACGAGCGCACAGGCATCCCACGTTTCTGAGACGCTGACTTGAGATCAGCTTCTCTATTTCTCGTCTGAAGCTTTTCTTCCTTCTAAAACGATCTCCAGTCAGCGTTTTTATAGCATGTATCATGTCACATTCACCGGCTTGGCTAAAGAAAACATTTTCCAAAAATGAAATCATATAGTCAAGTGTCTAAAGTAATATTGTTTTTCTTAAATTGGAATATCGTGATAGGAGATTTTAAAACAATCTCCACAACACTGAGACCAAACCTCTGTCAGGGTTTTAAGTAATACAAGTAATTATTCACTTTTTATTAGCTGTCTCATAAATGTTTCCTTTTCTTTATAATTCTTAAATAATGATTTTCTTTCTACAATATGTAATCTAAAGATGAGTCATGAGTGGCGGACTCTGCCACTGACAATTAAAACAACTATATAGAGAGGGAATTAAACACATACAACAGCTATAGCAGAATAAACGCCAGCCTTCATCAAAAAGTGAGTTTGATGTGAGAATCTTAAAGATCTTAACTTGAAGTAGATGCATGTCATACTTTCTAGTAAAGGCCTAATGATAATATAAAGTGGAATTAAAATGTTCAGCAGTGAGTAATAAACCACTGGCCTCATATCAGTGTTATAAAGATTTAGATGAATCTTAATGAAAATGTTTAATTACACTTTAATCTAATCAGATTCAACTGGTAGCTGTTATATTCCTATTACAATGCATTGACACGTCGTTTTCAGAGCTGTAATTTGTCACAATAAGATGAGGACAGCTATATTATATTTTACTAACTATTTCAGGGAGATAAATAAAAACTGATGGCTACAGAAAGTAACAACCTAAATTTGACTTTCTTCATCTTCATGCACGACGCAGGGCTCTGCTGTACGCCGCCCTACAGAGGGCGTCCCTGTTCTGCAGACAGAGGGTCCGGATCAGGTCCTTACAGTCTGGTGTGAACCCAAACTCATCTTCCAGATTTAAAATTTTTAGTTTTCTGTCAACATGTTCAAGTTAATTGACTTGACATTCGCCCCTTCAAACTAAGACATCAAAGGATAACTGAGGGGTAATAGGCGAGTACATTTAGTTTGCAGTATCACACATACTTTATCAAATCTGTCTGGACAAAAGCAATTTAAAAAGCCCTCTTGTGTCTTTGTATACATGCTTAATGATGTGGATGAAATCACTTCACTCTAAACGTTCAGTCTGCTCCTCTACTTGGACAAGCCATCTGATCTCTTATTGGTAAGAGGAGCTGCACCATGACGTGTGTGTATATGTGTGTATGCACCCGTGAGTAATTCATTCAGTGCTCAACACTCCTTATTTTTTTAAAATAACATAGGGAACTCAGATCTCTCTCTATTTCTTAAATTCAACCACAAATTTACACACAAACATGTATTCATTCTTATACACACACACACACACAGAAAACACACTGCAGACAGTGGGAGAGAGCAGGGGTCAGCAGACACAGACACGCTGCTCACAAATCAAAAAAAGTCATATATTGTTATTGTTATCAGTGCTATTATTTTCATTAGTATCACTATTATCACTATTACTGTACTTCCTCCTCATATGTATCCTATCCCACGCATCATTAGCTCGCTCTCTGTGGCCCCCGGGGGCTGCGTCATCGTCTGCTGATGCGCCAGCACTCCTGCTGCCGTTGGCACGGTGACGCCTGTCGATAGCCAACCAGATGTTTTTTTTTTTTTTTTTTTCTCTCCTTTTTTTTTTTTTTTTTCACCCCTTATTCTGGGACGGTGGCTGTGCCAGGTTCACCGTGGCAACCATGGGATGGTGCTTTAGAAGCCATTACAGCGGTCCTCTGATGACACTCAAATAGCTATCATTACACCTCCTCCAAGGAGACACAGAGGGAGGAGGAGAGGGAGGAGGGAGGTGAGAAGGGAAGGGAGAGATGAGGCAGGGAAGGAAGGATGGATGGGAGGAGGTAAGGGTGTAAGACAGGGGGGGAAAGGAAAAGAGAGGTAATGGAGGAGCAGATGAAGAAGGAGGTGAAAGAGGGAGGAAAAGGAAGGAGAAACAGCCCGAAAGGTGAGTGGTGGGAGACAGGTTAAGGGTGCTGGGAGATGGAGGGAAAATCGGCAAATTACACAGGCAGACGGGGATGGGAAACCAAGTTAAAGATATAGAACGTGCAAGGAAGAAGGGATGAGGGAGAAGGGAGTGACTGAGAGAGAGAATGGGGAATTCAAAATGACCGTTTCTGAGTTAACAGCCTCCAGCCTTTTTTCTACCCTATTAAGTTCTATTCTGCCATTACGTGGGACTGCGGGGTGCTGTCTCATACCCCACCGTGCCCCCCCCACACTCTTACAGACACCCCCGTCTACACACATACATACACACACACATGCACACAGTCTCCCTCTTCTTCAGTTTATTCCTCCGGTCCTCCTCTTCCCTCTTTTTTCTCCCCCCTTCAAGTATTTCTCCCCCTCCTCTCCGGCTTGTCCTCAGTTCAATTCCAGAGGTTGTGAACTAAATGAAAGAGAGATCAGCCGGATCATTCTTTGAGTCCACTGCTTGTCCCTGTTGTTACTGTTGTAAAATCATGCCAAAACAAGCTGTAAGGGGGTTTTACTTCTACCTCGCTTTGTTCACTTCTTCGTGTGTCAGTTTCCTTCCTCTCTTTGGCCGACACATTATTAATCCGTTTCAGTGAAAATCGACTTATCAGGACCCAAATTTGTCCTTTAAACGCTGGGAATATTTGTTTATATAGTGACTTGTTATCCAGTGAAACATGACTAACCAAGAGAAAACACAAACTTTGAGTAATTGACTGTCTTCTTTGTCCATACAGTTTTATAATTTAACTTTTTGCAACTTTTATAAGAAAAACAATGGGAAAGACTGTGAACATCTGACCTTTCCCATCCACTCCTCTTGTTTTTGATACATACGCATGTGTAGTACAAATAGATTCATGGCGCTCATGACACATTAGAGGACGTCTCAGAGTTTTTAAAAAGAGGAACAACAATTCAGTCGTTTTTTCCTGCGTTTTATGCATTTTGAGTCAATTGCATCCTCACTCATTATGTAGCCCTGACATAGCCTACAGGCAGTTGTAGTTCCCAAAGCCACCACTAAGAGGCGGTGTCAGACTTCTACTTTGGCTCCTTTATATGAAGCTTGCCTATATATTTTTTGGAGGTTAAAAAAAAAAGGGAGAAGATTGATGCTTGGTGTGTCACTGTTGGTGCCTGTGTGACTGCATAGCGTAGGAGGGAAGGACTTTGGTGCTTTTTAAAATGGCTGCTTTTAATGTCTCTTTCTTTTGGGGAGGGGACTTTGCAGAAACTGAAAGGCGTCAACAACACGTGAAGCGTTATCAACTATAAAACATCAATGCAATTAAAACGACAGGGGCGGGGCGGAGTGTTTCCCCTGTTTCAATCAGTTGCCGTGCCCGAGCTTCTCTCCCTGCCATGGAGGCCCAAGCAAGAGCAGGTCTGACCCACACTTTTAGAGCCTGAATGTGTGAATGTGGGCTATACCTTGCTGTTGAGTATAGCTACATTTATTATGTGCTTTTAGTATCATTGTTTTCATGCTAGTTGATTTGATTATAATCAGGGAAACACACGTTTAGAGGCTGCAGCGCTGCTCCGGCCGCCCCATGTGCTCCGCTACAGTACAGTATATTACTCTCGCTTTTCTTTAACTTTGTCTGAAACGAGGCTTTGAAACAGTCCGGATTATCTGATGTATCGCGTTTCTAAAAACAAACCGCCTCTGAATCATTCATTAATTCACATTTTGCTATTACAGTGCTGGTTTGTATTTTATGGGCAGAGCGGCTCCTCTCTGCGCGGTGGCAGGAAAGAGTTAATAACAACGGGCTAAACGTGATGAGTGAGAGGACTCTGTGAAAAACAGCGAGCCAATCCGCGTCAAGATTAACACCTTGCGCGTCTGTGATTGGCCCAAAGCCCGGTCGTTGTCGTTTGGAGCTCAACACCCACGTGGGGGCACGGACCCTCATCCGAGCTCTCAGTGGTTGAGACCCCAGACTCAAGACCCGCCCGCGTAGGGTCTCGCTGTGTTATTGGCCGAGCTGCCTCTATCAGCCCCTCCCCCTCCCCCTCCGCCCCTCCCCGCCTTGTTTTTCCGTCCGAGAGGAAAGGAAATATCCCTCTCGCGAGCTCCGTGGGCTCGCGCAGGCAGCCGCGCCGCCGCCGCAGCCGTTGACGCCGCTTCACGTCTATCAGGAGGCGCGCGAACTCAGGTCTGACATTTCGCACCGATCCTCTTAACGACCCGAAAATACGAAAAAAAGAAAAAACCCACGATTACTAGATATGATATTTAACTCAGCCTCGACGTCTCCAGGCGAAGTTTCCCGACTCGTTTTATCGCCAATTTCCCCGAGACGTTTGCTCTGTCTGCCTCTGTGTTTCTTCATTTTCTCTTCATAAAGCAGCGGCCGCTTCGCTCCCCCTCTGTACTGGACACACACACACACACACACACACACACACACACACACACGCACACACGGAGAGAGAGAGAGAGTCGTGTCCAGGTTCATATGCACAGTTTTGCAGTGACAGGACCGTTAACCTTTAATGAATTAATTATATTACTAAAGATTAACAGGCAAGAGAGTTAAATCAAATTTGTGTGTGAGGGTATAGCCTCTGGCCCTTATCTATCTATCTATCTATCTATCTATCTATCTATCTATCTATCTATCTATCTATCTATCTATCTATCTATCTATCTATCTATCTCATTAATCTGCACCACTAACATGTAGTAGTCTCTTATTAAAGAAGTTATTTATATGTAAATTGTTAACTGAGAAACATTAACTATGCTGCTACAGTTTAGAAGGAAAACAGCATAACAAAGTAAAAAAAAAATCTGAGCCCTTCTAACAGTGGTTTTTAGTTATGCAGTATTCAACACGGCTGAGATGAACCGATGTAACAAACAAGGGTGTAGTGGTAAAGGCTAATTGGTTAAATCTCAGTCTTTAAACTGCAAGAAAACAGATGTAACAGCACGGACTGGATACTGATAGGTACTTAGTTTAGTTCATTGTTATTAGTACACATACACACATTACATTTCAGATCATGTCAGTAAGCTTTTGCACGAGGCTTTGTTTGTTTTTATTCTTGTCTGGCAAAATAGGTTAATGGCTATTCTGTCCTCTCATGAAGAAACCACGGTTTAATGAGGGATAAAAATGACAGGATTTTCAGTAGATGCATGTTAACACTATTTTTTTTTTTTTTTTGGTGACGGCCACCAATTTTATTTCACTTTTAGCTAACAAATTATGCCCATTAACGGTTAAAACCTGTAGTTCATGTACATTTCAGCCATATGTAGGGCCTATATATAACAATGTTGGCTAGGATGAAAACAACTCAACATTCACTTCTTGCTTTTCTTCTACATTATTCCCTTTTTCCCATCACCAGACTAAATCTGTCTTGGAGTTGAACATGTTGAACGTGCAATCACGGTATTAAAGAAAAGCAAAATACAGTGAGTCTATAAAAACCTAGGCACCCATGCCACATAAGAAGCTCACAAAACACTTTAAACTCAAATTGAATTAAATAATGGGTGATTCTCAGTGCCAAAAACATGGCGTTTTTTGCGCCAAAGACTTTAAAAGGTTTGACATTGGCGCTCTGTCAACACCTCGTGGGAGCTGAGCTGGGAGTTGTCGAACGCTTCATATAGCACGGTTCAAATGATGAGGTGTTCAGATTTTATTACAAATTACAGTAATTCATATTTGAAAATGGACAGAATTTTCTCAAATATGTTTCAGGATAAAAAAAATAGACCGGAGGCAAGTGGAAAATGAGTCCACCAGCAGCGGGGGCAGGACGTTCCCTATTTGAGGCTCGTTTGTCCAACATTCAGTGATAAAATGACAAAGCTGCATCAATGTTTTTGCCACCAGGGGGCAGAAATAACAAAACAAACGCACAGTGTTGCTGCTACAACCATAGCCGTGTCTGTGTACTTAAACATCCAGCAGAAAAGCATTTGGAGTCATGTGTCTGGCCACCTGATGAATGTGCTTGCAACTCTGTGTTGGTCTTTGCCATGGTCTCCACTGACTCCTTAGAAAAATATCCGGCTCTTTGGTTTGCCAGACGTTTTTTCTTTCAAACAGCGAGTCGCTAACTTTGTTTGTCTGCTGTTTGTTGCTAAGCAGGAAGTGAACAGTGGTTAATCAAAAAAAAAAAAAGAGCTAAGAGAGTTAAAAGCTCTGTAAGAGCTGCAGAGTTGGGAATTACTTTTCTATGATTTTATGACCATGACTGACCTCTTTCATATTGCACATTACAAATATGAACTAATGCTGGTTTAATGACCAGGCACCAAATATTACTGGTTTTTGTGTAGCAACCGTCTGGCTTCTATAAATCATGTTCAATTTTTCTCACTGCATCTTACAGACCGGCCACAGTGACTCCAGAACGCCCCTTCCCCTTCCTCCTCCTCTTGAATTGTTGAATAATGCTGCTAAACTCAGCTCAGATTGAATCTCCTGTCCATTCAGTTCACCTCAGAATCAAGATCACTCAGCTTTTTCTCGCCTCATCCTTTGCCGGAGCCGTGCTGGGGATTTAGTTTGCTTCTGATCCAGCAGCAGCAGGCACGGCGGCCCTCGCTGTGTGATGGCTGCAGGAGGGGAGCTGGGCCAGCAGGGAAGGGGGGATACCCCCCATGTGCACTCTGCAATTGTTGTCGTGGCGATGGTGGCCATAGTGGTGGTTGCCAGGGAGATGGCGGTTGCTTGTCTGACCTGTCCCCCTCGTGCTGTCACCAGCGTTATTGATGCACGCCGCTGCTTGGCATTGTGGGAGTGCAGGAGGGAGGGCGGAGAGGAAAACGGTTAATGAGTTCAGGAGGAACAGGGACTCTCCCTGCTCTCTCCCTCTTCTTTCTCTGTTACTCTCTCTCACTCTGTTTCCTCATCACCTCTCTCGCTCACACTCGTTCCCTCCCCCTCTCTGCTCACTCTCCCCCTCTCTCTCCCCTTCATTTCTCATGGGTGTCTGTCTTGTGCATTAAGAATGTGGGTCTCTCATGATCCATCATGGCAAAATGCACTTTCCCTCTCCTTCTCACACACACACACACACACACACACACACACACACAACACACACACACACACACACACACACACACACACACACATGCTCACACACCTAAACGCCATACAGACGGTGCACTCACAAAAACATGTTCTCCCACACCTTTACTCGAACAGCGTAACTGACTTATTCACAACCACTCCTTTCCCTCTCACTTATACACACACACACACACCACACACACACACACACACACACACACACACACACACACACACACACACACACACACACACACACACACACACACACACACACACACACACAAACACACACACACACACACACACACACACACACACACACACGCAGATGCTGCCCTGCTGTTATGCCTGAAGGTAGGAGAGCTAGCAAGATTAATAATGACCCCTGACTCCCCATAGACAGACCCAAATATACACAGTTTGGAGAGAGAGAGAGAGAGAGACAGAGCAAAGGTAAAGAGAATGACGGGAAGAACAAGGTGAGGCCAAACGGTGACTAAAAATACACAGTTTAGACACAAAGAGAGAGAGAGGAAATGTATACAGTTCAGAAAGTGACAGAGATGAGGAAAGTAAGAGTGGAAGACTAAGTGGAAGGTCAAACATGCTAAACTGGTCGAGAGGAGTAGTGACCGGGGGACAGGTCACCGACACCTGAAAACTAAGCTTTTCAAAAACCCTAAGATCTAAACACTGGCTGCAGATTTTAGTTTTTAAACTGAGCTTTTGGAACAATGTCTGGGTGGATGGACATACAGTGTATTAGAGTGGTATCCATCATATCGTCTAACTCTCTGCCAGATGCAAATACGCGTATTTCCTGAACAATTTTGGAAAGCTTGTGGTCAGGTTCAAAAGAAACTGTCGTTGATAGGAAATGGAAGTGACCAGATCAGCTACTCAGTCTCTTCATTGAGCTCAGGAGATTTTGCGACTCTATTACGTCAAACTACTTCTGTCTTTGTTGCTGACAGACAAACGTCAGACTTAATGTAGCCACCACAGATCCTTGTCAGGTAGACGTTACACATAAGTGGTTTTTAGGTATTTTAAAGGAGATCTATTATGCTGATTTCCAGATCTATATTTTTTAATCTGGGATTCCAGAAAAGGAACTTTATGTGATTCACAGTTCAAAAATAGTCTTTATTGATCTCAAACTGACCAAATTCTGCATTTTACCGCTACAACTGACTTTGCTCCTCCTCGTTCGTAGCAGTGAATGATCGTGTGAATTATGTTTTCATGTGTGATACCACGGACAGATCATTTCTGTCGTCTGGATGGAGATCGTTTTTTTAATTTTGAAACGCTGTTTTAGCGTAGACTGTTTTTGCAGAACGAGCTGTGCTTGTAGTGGATGAGCGTATAAAGAAATCCATGACGAGGTGACATTGGAATCGTAGCGTTCAGAGCGATTATACACCTGAGCTTTTTAAATACGTTTACCTCATTATTTGAAACTTTGGCCACGTTCCATCTGGACATCCAACATTAGAACATTTTATATATATATATATATATATATATATATATATATATATATAAATATAAACTACTTCTCACTTTCTTATGTGACAGTGCTCACAGTCTTGGTCTCTCTCTCTCTCGCTCTCTCTTTCTCTTTCTCTGTCTGGGTCACACACACATCCATGCACAAACACATGTGTGCTTGTATGCATGCACATGTGCATGGGCACACAAAAACACTCACAGATACCATCAGCAAATGCATAAAGAAGGATGCACACATAGGGTTACACACACACACACACACACACACACACACACACACAGAAGCACCAGCATGAATTAATGTGTGTGCCTGAACTATTTCATTTATTACTGTCGGAGGCCTTTTGTGATGAGGGCATTTTTCAGGTTGCTAACCATTATTCCCTCTAGGCCTCAGGCTCCTCAAAGGACTGCGTGTGAGTGTGTGCATGTGTGTGTGTGTTTGTCTGTGTGTGTGTGTGTGTGTGTGTGTCTGTGTGCGTGCGTGTGTGTGTGTGAGACTTACCCGGCCTTATGGTTACGGTTATAGTCTAACCAAGTAGTCAGATTTTTTTCTTTCAGTTCTTCAGGGGATTCACATTGCCATTTCTGACTGTACTTAATGCTCCCTCCCCATTTGTCAACACAAGCCCAAGCAGCTCGAAGCCTGTTTGTTTTGCCATGAAAGGCTTTTTTCTTTTTTTGCACCTCTATCATGCCTTGAAATATTGCTGAGTGTGCTGTATCCATCAACATACCAAAAGTATCTGAGACAGGGGAAAGGGAGGGAGGGAAAGGCATGGAGAGAGAGCAGAGAGAGACACAAGCGAACACCACCACATCTCTTGCCCCCCCCCACCCCACCCCAGTGTATTAAAATGTGTTTACACAGTACTCGGATCAACTACAGCACAGATTACATGCACATAGAGATATAAACTCAAACCAGATGGCTTTGCTTCTGCTCTGAATAATGGTTGGTGTTTGGTTCCGTTTTCATGGGCTTGACTCTGCCATCGCCTCAAGAATAAATTAATTTAATGGTTTATTCTTGGTTTTGTTTGTTTGCTGAGGAGCCTTTGTTTTCTGACCAGTGTGCTAATGTGGGACACTGACACAGTAATTAATTGAAATCTCTCCAGGGGTAGAGCATGTAAAAGGCAGGGCGCTGTGTGGGCATCATCCGTAGCCGGCCTGCCAGCTCTTCATAGTCTCACTATACACCGCCAGAATTCAAATGAGGGATTGGATCACAGGTACTAAAGCACTGGAGGTGTGAATGAACCCAGTGTGGCCAGAGGTAGTCAAGGACAGATGTGTGCATATACTAAAGGTATTCAGTTCATGCAACAAATCTATGACATCAAACCTCACTGCTCTTGGTCGTGACTACTTCCTGGTTTAAACCTTACTAAAAGACAGTGGAAGCCATAGAAACAAATATAATCTGATAACTCAGTTGTAAATAATAATCTACTGAGCTATTAGCCTTATAAACAACAGTGCTGGTGAAGGCAGAGTTTTGTACTGAACTGAACGTAACAGATTGAAAATTTTAATGGTGATGTGTTCGCTTTGCTTAGAAAGAAATCTTTGCCATGAACTGAACAATTTCACTAGCCGGGTTTCTGTTGCAGTTTTGCGCAACGTAGAAGCAAGTTTTTTTTTTTTGAAAAGTCGTCAAAACACAATTGAGAATATGGTCTTTGCTGGACTAAGTGATGATCAAGCTGTGAATTCATCTGATCTAACCTGAACCTAATCTAATATAGTGCAAAGCTAATGTGAAAAGACAATTTTGCAGCAGTTTGATTTAAAAACTCAAGCTCCTCATGCTTTTTCTGGACCTTACAAGTCCAAGTCAGTGTGTAATGAGTTGAATCCTCAAAATATTGTTTCCAAGATCAAGAATAAACAAACTCAAATTTTGCAGCAATTCATTTCTGATAATACAAATTTGTACTAGATGTTTAAAAATGAGGCTAATTTTGGCATACAGCTGACAACTGAGACACAATCCAGTGCCAGATGTGCTCTGCAAACCCATCTAATCTACAGCTACTCCACGATAGGCCCTTTTCCACTCAAGAGATTTTGACAGGTCAGAGTGGGAAAAACACAGGAGTCAATAATAAAATTAATGTTTTGTGTTAAAGTATTGTGCGCTCTGGCTCATGTTCACACTGCCATGACTTACTGGGACACTTGAATAGAGCAGAGCAGTCGGAAATGTTAATCAGATCCACCTGGGCTTTTCCTACAATGTCTAGTCAAAGCGTCTGCTGTGAAAAAAGGCCTATTTAGATATATTTGGAGACAAGACTCTTGATCTATCAAGGAAACGTGCACTGAAAATATTTCGTGTTCCCCTGATTGAGATGAGTTTTATATTTTTGCTTTCATTAAAGGGTTAAATCAATTTTTATAGGTTGAGAAAATTAGCATGCAAACCTATTTTTTAACCTAAAAACAGGTCCTCATAAAAAAAAAAAGAAAAATGAGAATGACTTTGATAATACAACAGACAGTTATTTGTATGTGGTTTAGAAGTCCAAACTACTCATGTCAAACTTTCACAGGAGACAAAATTCTTGAATTCATTAATATAAGAGATGAAAGGGCCAAGGGTTAAAGTGGTTTCAAGTCAAAGCTCAGCCACAGAGATAGATAAACATTTACCGCAGCAGGAAAGCTGCTAAACATGGTGAAAATACAGCGTCAGAATTGAACACAGATTTTAATCAACCTCTCAACCCTTCTGTGACACGGTGTCAACCAACACCGTGCAGTGTGAGCGTCACAAAGCTGGTATTCAGGGCTGCTATTCACAAACTGCCTATTACCAAGGCCAAGACACAAAGATGCAGTTAGTACAAGGACCACAAAACCCTGGAGCCCTGAGCAATGGACAGGAGTAAGATGATCTAATGAGCTGTCTTCATGTTTCTCTTATAGGTGACACGGGAGTCCATCGAGTCCGATGGCTCCTTTGTACAGCTGAAGAATATGAGGCCATTTCAGTGCATCATTTGTCCGTATCGAACCATGATTATGTCTGCATGGACACCGCTAAAGAAATTGAAAAAGTATTTTCGTGAGCTCCAGGATGAAGTCAAAAATCTTTCATCAGTTTCACAGCCTCTGTCGAAATCCGTCTCTGTCACACCTGGAGCCTTTGTTACCCCGCGAAGAACGGCCAAATTCAAAACAGTCACCTGTTCAGGTTGTGGAACAGCACTGGAGGCAGCGTTAGAGGACAATGATACAAACCAGTATCCAGTATGGCCAGTTACTTAACTTCAGTCATCTTGCTGCTGTTATCATGTAAATCCTCAAAACCATGTGGAGGAATTTAAGACCGAAAATAGGCATTTGACAATTAAAAGTAAAATTTTCATGTCTCTGATTACATCTTTCACTCAAAAGCCTTGAACTCCACTTTGGTGTTAAAAGTGTAATTAAATTTTTAATTTATCTGGTTATCTATCTAAATTGAGTTCTATTTCTTTCCTTCAGTCTAACAGGCCTTAAAGTTTTTTTTAATTATTATTATTATTATTATATTTTACAGATAACTTCTTACAAATTAAATCAAAATATAGCAAAAATAATTTCTGATTAATTAATTTCAATTTACAGTACTGTTGTGTAAATCATTACACATCTGTTAAAAGACATTAAAGTGTATCCTGTGTGAGAACCAAAGTACACAGAATTTAATTAACAGTAAGAAATAATAGGGTGTATTCAGAGGTGGGGTAAATATATTATTGAAATGCAGGAAAGGTCACGTCATGTCTTTTTGTTCTCTATGTCCACACGACATTTCAGCGGAGTTGCTTTTGTTAAATATCTACTGTATAAGTGGAATTCACCCATTAGGGATTTTTGACCTAAAAATAAGCATGTAACGATTCAGTCTGGTCAAACTCAACATCATAAATTTGGCATATTCATTAAAATATGTGACATATTGGACTCAGACCGGTTCAGCTCTCGCTGACATCTCACTGTTCTGGCAGCATATTCCCGTCCTGGCTCATGGCAGACCTTTTGCCTGGGCATGCAGGCAATGTGCAGTATGTTGTGGGTGAGGAGGCATCCTGAGAATATCAACCACATGAGTCTAACTGATTACATTTTTGTCACAGCTCTTGTAAGCAGTTGCTTTAAATGGTGATCGCTCAGTAGTTTTGAACAGTGGAATGTTTATTCTCATGAAAACCTTTCTGTTTTTCAGCTACTATTTATAATGTTAACGAAGTGGCCAAAATGGTTTTTCCCAGCTGAGTGGCCAGATTTGTGTCAGCAGGTGATGAATGTCACGACAGAGTTGGCTCAGGTACACGTGATGATTCTGGACCAGAGTGCCACTAGCTGGAGCTGATGTTCAGCCCAAATCGACCAAAGTCTGTAACCCCCGAAGCCTTGCCAAATCTGGCAGCCATATGAGCCAGAGCCAGGTCACATTTTGTTTCCCAGCGCTGACAGTCAGTGATAAATCGTCCTGGTCTGATAATCGGACTGAAGTGCCATTTAGTTTCATTCTGTCCCACCAATGTCAAAGCTGTGGTTACTGTGAACAGTTGATGTTCTTAAGCAGTTAAAAGTCCCATGTTTACACTTCCTCTGTGTTTTATTTGAACTGTTGATATATAAGAAGATATATTTGTGGTTTTAAGAACCAAAAACCACCTAAAAGTAGTTTTACATCTCTGTCTGGCTTGTCTCTGGAGCTCAAGAGGTCGGTGAGCCAATCAGAAGAGAGGAGGCTCTGAGCCTCTCTTCTGATTGGCTCACTTTTTCTGTGAGTGATCCAATTAAGAAGATTGCAAGTGAACAAATGAATACAGGCTGTGTGCATTATAATAAAAAAAAAAAAGGAAACAGAAATCTCACTTTATATAATGTGGGACCTTTGTTGAGCAGTTTTGTCAGTATTTCTGACTTCTAACATCTCGTTCAGTTTTGTCGATCTCACCCACGCTTTAGTCATTTTTCTGTTGCTATTTTCATGAACATAGCTAGGTAACTAGCTTAATCCAGCCTGAGCTCTCATTGGCTAACAACACCTTTTCATACTATATCTGATTAAATCAGAGAGGTATGTCCCTGTTGAAGGTGGCACAGATCTCGCCTCTGATGGTATATTGCTGATGACCACTTGAACATCCCCGAGCACTGCTGTTGACATCTTCACACAGAGTCTCAAGTACAGAGATGAGGATTTTTAAAGAGTCCGTCTGCGTCTTTTTAAATCTCTCAATTTTGCAATTTTATTTAAATACTATTGCCAGTGTGATTTATACTTTTAGATACCTTGCTTTGAGGAATCTAAACACGTTTTATATGTTTTTTATTCTAACACAAGAAGGCAAACTTCTCAATTGTTTAATTTCGTTTAAACATGTGCAGCCATACAAAAACTTTGCTCTGATAAATTACCTTCCAAAATGGCAACTGGCCGTGTGTTCAATGCCAGTTTTTTTTTTGTGATTGACTACCCTGACGCATCAGACGGTTTCTTACACAGAACCATCTGGGAAGGCTTCATTGGAAACCGTTTGGAAACGAGCAAAAAAATACTTGGCAGGTGATTGGATGATCCATCTGTCTCTCACTGTCTATCACCGGCTAACTTCAGCCGATCCTTTTTTTGTGGAGCAGTTGTTAGATCAAACTCGGCGAAGCCAAAAACATCTTTTATATCGAGAAAAGCCTTCAGCGCTGTGCTCTTCTTTCAATGATGAAATACTCTCCAGGTCTGATGTAACCGATGCTGTAGCATCTACGCTAACGTCTTTAGGACCTACCATTGTTGATAACGTCTGTAACTGCCGGTAGCTCCACACTGATACGACTCTGAGTTTGGCAAGGTGGATTCCTGCTTATGAGAAATCCAGCTGCCTCGTGAAGTTAGTGATCAACAGGTCTTCATACTCAATGCTACGGAAATGTTTCGGTTGGTTCAGCCTTATAGTTATAGAAGACTAGGACGTTTTTAGAATGACATACAAGGCTATTACTTTAGTTTAAAGCAGCTATAATCAATATTTTCACAATACCGATGTGCCAAGTGACAATGCTCACGTATCAAGTATCAAGTGTCCCTGGTGTGAGACTCCAGACAGACATTTTGGCGTCTCCTGTAAGAGCCCTGGAGGAGGAGCTTGTTGGAAATTGGACAGTGACTGAGGGTCAGAGGATGATGCCGACTTGTGTCTGTGCTGCACATCTGAACTCCAACCCAGGCTACATCTGCTGCTGTCTTTGGACCCAGTCAGTAATGATATGGGCAGTTATGTCTGCGCCTTGACTGGCAAGCACAGACTCCCCATCATCTGCAGTCAATCTCAGAGTCCAGAGAAGACCCAGAAGCACTTTGCTGTCAGGTGAAATCTGTGTTGTTGGATCAAAAAGGACACTGTACAGAGGCAGACACATGGCTGCGATGCTCAGAGCTCCATCGACTCAAACTTCATCAATTTCCAGACATGCAAAGGCAACAGTGCTCATATTCTCTGTAATGGTAGTAGCCATTGTTTGCGTGGGATGGTCCTCAAAGTAGAAAAGATAAAGAATAAGAAGAGGAATGGATGTGCTGGTTCTGTCCTCGGGCCTCTTCACCCCAGCAGTGACACCTACATGGCTCTGGATATCAACTCCATGTCTGCTGAATATGACTCACTAGACCCAGCGAGACGCTGCTTGGCTGCTGACACTGTTTATGAGAAAATACCAAAACACCAGCCTGAAAAACTCCATGAGATGAGAGATAGCAGCCCACCTCCGGCGGTTCTGCATATAATAGGCCAAATGTACAGTTTATAAATTTCATCTGAATTCAATTCATTTTTATATTTCAGAAATGATCTGGACAATTCTCATTCTATTCTCTATAGTGGTGGATTCAATGGCTTCAGGTTTCAAGTGTCAGTCACTGAACGAGGCTACGAGTCCACAATCTTACTAGTGGATGTGTGAGGCTGTACTTACGACCAGTGGTGCTTGGACCTAAATGCTAATGTCAGCATGCTAACACGCTCACAATGACAGCGCTAACATGCTGATGCTTAGCAGATAATGTTCGCCGTGTTTATCCATGGCAGCGTGTTTGCTAATTAGCACAAAGATCAAAGTATCTGAGGCTGATGTGAATGTCATTGGTTTTGCAGGTGATGGTGCTACAGGAAAAGCCAGTGGATCACCAAAATGATCAAATAAATGTTCCTGATGGGGACATGAAGGTGGCAATCAAAGATCATGGCAAGTCATCCAATAGTTCTGGAGACATCTTCCTGAAAAGCCACAAATATCTGCCTCATGGTGGCGCTAGAGGAAGAAGAAGAGGAAGAGGATCCCTGCACCAGATTCCATGGTTCAAGTTATTGAGATATTTCAGTGTGGACCAAAGTGACTGATCAACCGACATAGGTCAAGTCTCTCCAACTTGCTGTAACTTTTCATTCACGATTACACGTTCACCATGGTCACACAAACCTCTGGGTCTCAGAGTTCTTTGTAATTTCATCATATTTTTGTGAGACGGAAAACAATGCACAAGACTCAAAATGTGTCACATTTCTTTTTTTAAATCATTTGTTTATCTTCTGTGTATGTTCTTTTCTATAGATTTATGAGAGTGCAGGTCTGTTCAAGAGGTAGAGACAAACAGACACACACACACACACAGAACAGGAAGAGGATGTGCCAACATGAAAAGGGTGTAACTGCTGAAACACATACTTATGTTTTTCCAACTTGTCATCACTCTCGCTCCTTCTTTCTGTGTGTGTGTGTGTGTGTGTGTATGTGCGGTGTTTGTATAAGTGTGTTTGTGTGTGCATTGGTTCCTGCATGCGCCGTCATCCTCCGTGCGTGCATGCTCAGTAGCTCCAGTTAATGACATAAGTAAGCAGACATGTTCAACAACGTATTGGTGCATGTAAACATTGTACGCTGCAGCAGCTCCCCTCTCCCTCCCTCCTCCTGTTCCTCTACGCTTTTATCTCTCCTCTTATCTCCTGCCCTCTAAATCTGCTCATCCATCGCTCCCTGCCTCTTCTGTCTCCACTCGCCTCTATCTGTTTATCTGTGTCTCTTCCCCGGGCATTCAAATCCTTTTCTTTCCTCTTCTCTTTATTATAATTTTTTTCTCCTCTCTTCTCAAACACCTCCACTGGCATTATTTATTTCTCCCTGCAACTCCATCTGTCTGACGGTCTGCCTGCCTTTCCAGCCGTTCATCCACCATCGATCTGTTGCAGATGTGGTGTGACTGGAGGAAGTAAATAAACAGAGCCAAAACCAGGAATCCTAAAAGATCTTGTCTTTGCATGAATGACGGTAATTCATCACCAGCTTGTCTCTCCTTACCTGTTTCTTCTGCTTGTGGGTGAAGATTTATCTCTAATTGTAATAGTGAGTCAGGTGATCGAGGAGGGAGGGAGATGAGGGTTAGCGGGAGAGAGGGAATTATTAAATGTCACCAGTAGTTTGATGCCACCTGGGGCTGAGATGCCATCTTTGTCTCGGGCTCACTGTTTGCTGCTGGTCAGATGGATGCTTTTGCTTTATTGGCAGATTTTCTCATTTCTACTTTTACCTCGTGGCAAGAAAGAAAAATAGAAAAAAGAAGGAAAGCAGACTGAAGGTATAGGGAAGGAAAGATGCATCTTGCACTCTGAAAAGTCCCTGTACTGATTTTAGGTAAAACGCGAGAGTGGGGGAGATAGATGTGATGAATAATTGCAAACAATAGGTGGTGAAAAATAGAGGAAATATTCTCCAGAGGTACATCTCATTGTAGAAATCCCCCCACCAAACCCAAGCTCCTGTTATTCAGCCCCCCCCCCTTTCTCCTCGCCCCCCATTACCAATTAGCTTTAGGCCATAATGGATGTTGTTTGCCGTGTTTCCCTGTCAGCGGATTGAATTAGCGCCTCTGTGTGTGCGAATGTGTGTGCGTGTGTGTGTGTGTGTGCGTGAGTGATCATCTTATCGGCTCTTAGTACAGTAATGAAACACAGTTATAAATGGCTGCAATCCTGTTAACAAAACAGCACCTGAGCGCAGCTCGCTAGATAAATCAGAACTGGGCCGTCGCCACGCCGACCCGGCGGCTGTTGCTAAGGCTTGGAATCACCAGGAGACAATTGAATCATTTGCTCACTGTCTGATAAAGCATCTGTCTTTAACAAGCAGATCACTGCTATAAAAAAATAAGACTATTTGTTATCACTGTGTTTTTCTTCTTCGCAGGGTTCAGGAGGAGTCTGGGTGAATTTCTGGTTTCGTAATCAAACTAAACAAATTAAAGTGGCAGCATATTTCTTTGTTTTGCAACATTTGGCGCTTTACACACAGCCACTGCTTTGCTTCTGGTCTTTCTTCATCGCACCATGGTGATATGGGTTGTCATGCATACACTCTCTCTTTCTCACACACACACACACACACACACACATTCCTCTGTCTTTGTTCAGAGGGACTATTAAGACAGTGTCTAAGGCTGCGACATACTCCAGTGCTCACACACTTAATTGTGTTAATGTTTGAGTTCACATAATCTTTCAGGGCTGTCATTCTCTCAGATTATTCAGTCCTGTTTTCAATTACTGAACGCCTCGGCACTGTAGACCCTGAATGTATGATATACCTGTCCCTGTGTGTGAGTGAGTGTGTGTGTGTGTGTGTGTGCCTTCGTGCCATTGCTTGTGTGTGTGAACTAAAGCAGCAAAATAAAGATTGAGGATGAAGTGGCGTGAATTATTTTTATACTGCCTTTTTATCAGTTGCTTATTTTGCTACAAGACTGCCGATGCGTGTGTGTGTTTGCGCCTCTGTACATTTTGGGCCTGCACATACGTGCGAGTGTGTCAGTGTGCGTTCATGTATTTACACAAGCAGCTCAGGCTTTCAACGGCCAGTCGGTTGAAAAATTGAACAGCTTCTTCTCAAACTCATTTTGAAACGTGTTTGCAATCGTTTTGGCTACAGTCACAGACCACACCACATCATCAGTTATTGTGAATATGAGATGAGTGAACTCTGTTAGTGTTTCCACACACACACACACACACACACACATATACACCCACACACCCACGCATGCACCAGGCAACGGAGCATAAGTCAACTTTACGGGAGTAAGAAAAATAAAAAACACATAGCACTGTCATTACGTGCTGAACAGAACCCACTCAACCAGATCAGATGTGTCAGTGTGTGTGTGTGTGTGTGTGTGTGTGTGTGTGTGTGTGTGTGTGTGTGTGTGTGTGCGTGTGTGCGTGTGTGTGATGGAGATAGAAAGAGGGAATATGTGCATATTGTGTTTTTGTCTGTGTGTGTGTTTGTGTGTACTCAAGTCACTCATCCCTCAGTCTTGTTGCTGCAAGAATTTCCTCACCGTGGTTCACGTGCTGTCACACAGAGTTGTGTGTGTAACTACAGCGAGGTTGGATATTCAAGGTTAATTCCTGCATCCTGTGAAATTGCAAGCTGTGTATACCAACCCCCATATAGCCTTAAATACTCACTGTGTCAACAGAATACCTCCGGATGAGCAGGTGAAAACAACACATTGACGTTATTACAAGCTGCCACCTGAATATGTTTATGTGTGTGTGTGTGTGTCATCATGTGCAAACCATGGTCCTGGAGACGGCGACTGTAGCGGGACCTTCCACACAGGTGGTTCTGAGTAGCAGGTGCCTGTCTGTCTGTCTTTCTGTGGAAAGATTTTTTTATCACCGTTGATAACATCACAACCGTGCAACCTGCAGTCACGGAACTTTACAGGTGAGGAGTCGAAGGCCGCGTTCGAAGATGGGTGTGGTCCGACCCATGAGCGCCGAGTCATGTGATAATGCAACAATGACTCCTGAGCACTCGTGAGTTGCAGCTGGTGTGATCCCATTGAAGTGTCTCTAAAGTGTTCTGTAATTGCTCATAAAACAGCAAAGATGTTCTATAATACAGTAGGTTTAATAATGTACTAGTCTACACAACATGCATTTCTGTCATTAACCTATGTAATGATGAGCGGCATGTTCACACTGTCAGCAGCAATAAGTCTCAATAAAGTCTTTATGAATAAAACATCAGGAATCTTCTCCAAGCTTTACTTTGTTTTCCTCAATTCTGTGATCAAAGAAGACCATCATCTCATTTGTGCTAAAATAACCAACTAGACTAAATTTACCTGTAGCTGACCTGCTGACCCCTCCCTTCACAAACACTGTTAACTGTAACACATGTCAGTTTTCCAATGAACCTGTTCTGTCTGTTTTGCATACTGTGCAGATAAGATGATTTATACTTTATTTTATTATCTGCACAACTGACGAGGGACTCCTCTTTTCCTGTGTCTGGCTGTGTTTATCTATCTAGGATCACCATTTAAACATTTAACAGGGCACCAACGTGAGCATCTGTATCTCTGGTTTTGTCTTTGACGGGTGAAGGTGGTGGAGAAAGCAGAACTAGTGATAGTGAAAGAGGAGAGGTGATCACACCGCTGTGACAGTTTTATGACACTGTCTTTCTAGTTGGTCGAGCCAACTGCTATTGAAGCCTTTGCATGAATTTGTGAGATGCTCCCATTATTTAATCGCTGTGTTTTTAATACATTACGAGTGGATGTGATCACATTTGTCCGCACATCTGCATTCATACATAAATACTTACGTCACTTTTTGTTTGTACAAATGAGAGAAACAAAATCCGTGCGTTGATTTTTTAAATGAAAATATTTGTTCTAAAACTTAGCTTAGCTAACTAGTCTTCAGTATTATTCCACCTGGTAGAGAGTCGGCCACAATTCAACACAATATATTGTAATTTTTAACAAAATATAAATGGAGTTCCTCGGCTGGTAAGAAATCCAATTTTCCAGAGATGGATTTTGAGCTCACCGCCTTTGCGTTTACCTTTCTGTTTCTCCTCTTTGACAATCAGGGCTAAATAGCATGTTGGGGCCGACCCTTTGTAAGCGGGTCCGGTCAAGGCTGCAGGAGCCCGTTAGAAGAAGGACAGGCCAGGGAGACAACTGAGGTTGTTTGCCATCAGGTGTGTGTGAAGATATCTCCAAACATTTGGACCCTGGAGATAACAACATGCCAGAGAGGGGGAGGCAGAGAGACAGACAGAGATGAGTGTATTTCCCCGGGACCACCTAAGCCGCCTAATCAAGATATGACTCCACCGCGCGTGTGTGTGTGTGTGTGTGTGTGTGTGTGTGTGTGTTAGAGAGAGACAGACAGAGAGAGAGAGTGTGTGTTTCTGTGTGTCAGTATGTGCCCGAGATAAAAGGCGGTGAATCAGAGGTTTCCCTCATCCTGATCCCCTATAGCAGGTGAAGACTGGTGTGTGTGCGTGTGTGTGTGTGTGTGTGTGTGTGTGTGTGTGTGTGCGTGTGTGTGTGTGTGTGTGTCAGACAACTGGGAGGCTGCTCCCACAGCCCCCATCACATCACCTAGACCATGGAGACCAGACCTGCACTGGAGTAATGAGCAGTGCGCTGTTGTGTCTATGTCGCTCTGTATATGTGTGTGCCTGTGTGTGAGTGTGTGTGAGTGTGTGTGCGCTTATGGGGGCGAGTGATAAACGTTAGCGCTGTGATGTTGCATTAATTGCGTGCAGAGTCTTTGGTTCCCTCTTGCACAGCTAATGAAGACACGACACGTCGCTCATCCCTCTCTGACGCTCCGCTTTGAGTGCCACTGTGGCCTCCGCTGTATTTGAGCACTGTAATTTGGCTTTTAAATGAAATAAATTTGTTATCTGGGAGATCCTAAGGATTACGATTATCATTATTTTTCCCTTAGTGACAAACGCCATGCTGTGATTGGTTAATGACTTTCTTCTGAGTGGCAGCCGTCCTATGGGGTCGTCCGGAGCGAGGAAAATGGAGAGGGAGTGTAAGGCGCCAATCTGTACGACTAATGAGGTGCAATTATATTGCTGACTGTCTGTTGAAGTGACCCCACCAAAACCTTCTACACACACACACACACACACACACACACACACACACACACACACACACACACACACACACACACACACACACACACACACACACACATTCATGGACAAGCCCTTCAAAGACATGATTTTAGGTGGTTGAATATGTGGATGTAGCTGAACTGGCAGCTAACTTGTGACAAAAATGACTATTGGTGGTTTATATGTTACCTTTATTTCTCTTTTTAGGATGTTTTCTTCTGGTAATTTTCCATATTTACCTGGTTAAAGGGGAAAGTATTTCAACATCGGAGTCTGCTCACAGGTCTTGTGGAGTTATAGACGCTGTCTGCTTGACGCTAACAGCTCAAGGCTACATTAGCTGCTATTCTCTGACCAAACTCCTGGCAGTTGAGTTGCATTGTGGGTTATGTAAGTGACAGGTTTTGACAAGAAATAAAAAAGATGAAATCTAAGGTTCTATTGCATCAATTTTGATTATGTTTTATAACTGTTCATTGTGAGTCCAGCAGTGGTATAAAAGTACAATTCTAAATCATCCCTAGGGGATAAATAAAATACTCTATCAATCTATCAATCTATCAATCTATCTATCTATCTATCTATTAGAGTACTAATTTAAGTATATTTCAAATTTTTTGAGTGTTTTAATCTAATAGTTGCAAGAATGTCACAGTCCATCAAAGGCTTACAACATAATTCTGTCTTTCATGGTGTCATTCATTCTGTTTTCCTTTGTATGTGTAAGGGTTTTGGGCCTAATGTCGATGTGTTGAGCTCAATTAGAGTGATCTCTTTTGAACAACCTCCCGACAGAGAGTTGGATCAACCAATCAGCTTGTTTGATGTGCATCCACATTGTTGAGTTTTAGGAGGCATCTTCGTCAGATTCTCGGTGAACCTCTGCAACCCAGCAGTTACTCATAACAACCCTCTGTGCCTTGATTCCACGTAGATATTTACATGTATCTTTGCAGAAGTGTAATTTCTGTGTTAGATCATTCAAAAGGTTACACACATGGTAATAAATTGGATTAAACATTTAAAATAAAAGACTGGTCCAAGCAGACTTAATAAATGAGACTTGACTCTGAATTCTGAATTGGCCATATACACGTACTAATTGTGGAATGACTAACACATGCTCCTGAATATCCAAAGCCTGATATATGTTGCTATTCCTCCGTCATAGACCTCAGTTATTTTCCAAAATCTCTAAAAAGCACATCAACAGTGTATTGAACTTTAAAGGTAATTAAAGTTGGAGACAAGCATTGAGGATTTTTTGATAATGAGAAAAGTATGTAATAACAGCCTTTTCCTTTAACATTAGATTTTTTTCAATCATTCTTTCAGGAGTTGCTGTATTTTATTCTATTCGCCACTTTGATTTATGCACATTGGTAGAGTTGCAGGGCCACTGTGTATTTTTCCCCTCGTTTCTTTATTTTCTACAAGTCTATTTCAATATGCGTCTTTCAGCCTATCACCTTGGGTACTTCAAGTGCATGTGCAGGGAAGACGATGATGTCAATTACTGTATGTTCACACATTAATGGAGATAAAAGTCTTTATGTCCGTGCTGAAAGAAAAAGCTGAAGATCTGTTTGAGCAGAATTCACGGCATTGACATGGCTGGATTTTTTCTCCTGCTCAGTTTGGAGAAAGCCTTCTACTCTTCCCTTTGTCTATTTCTCTGAATGCCTCTCTCATTGTCTTCGACTTCTTTCAGATAATCTCATTTAGACTTCCCCTCTTGATTCTCAAGCCTCTCTCTCTCTCTCTCTCAGCGGAGCTCCTTGCCTCTCTCCCATGGCTCTGTCTTTCCCTTTTCACTCACTTCCTCTAAATGCACACAGTATTGATGTTTTTCTCTCCATCACAGTCCCTGTGATGCTTTTCTTTTTTTTAGCTCTCCTCTTTGTCTCCCACCTTTTATTTGTCAAAGGTTCTCTGTAGCGTTTTCTCCCCAGGTATGCTCTCTCTCATGCACACAGATGTATAGATATACCAGGGGTTTCACAGAGTTTTGAAGGCTAAGACCAGTAATGATTTTTTGGTCTGAAACTGCTGCTATATGTCAATATAGGCCCACACTATTCACTCACAGTTACCACAACCTGCCATGCCTTGCACCAAGGGCATAGGTTTGCATATGGACATGTCCCTACCAATATTTTGTGAGGACAGAATTGTCCCTGGCAATATTTGAGTCAACTTGTTCGCACTATGTTTGGAGTGAAATCATATTAGATCAGTCGAATGTGCCCTCCAGGATGCTACGTCTCCAAGACAACCAATTTAGGCATACTAGCATTTGATTGACTGGCAGGGGATATCTGAAGGCTCATGTCATATGAAAATATCACAGTGGTACCTTACATCACTAGTAAAATGTCAATTGATGTTATTTAACAATGTTAGCTAGCATTAACTAGCAAATAAACCCTGGTTTCTGTCTTCTGTAGGCTAGCAATCAGGTTGCTAGCAGGAGGATGGTGGATATATCAAATGACGGTACAGTGTTTTGAACTGTTGCCTCACAGTCAGATGGTTCTGGTGGAGTTTGCATGTTATCCCGGTGCCTGTGTGAGTTCACTATGGGTACTCCGGATTCCTCCCGCAGTCCAAAGACATGAACATTAGGTTTATTAGTGACTTTAATGACCGTAGAGAAACCACACATGCACAAGGAGAACATGCAAACTCCACCGAGAAAGGCACACAGGCCCGGGATTCGAACCCCAAACTTTCTCACTGTGAAACGACAGTTCTAATCACTGCCATACCGTGCCGCCCCATAGATAAATCATAGTACCTGAAGGCATGGGATCGAACCTGAGCAAGGACGACCAGAGGTCCATCACACTGCTGTGTGTGTGTGTGAAAAATAACAAAACAACAAAAACTAACCTCAAACAAAAAAACTAAAAATTCTGCATTCTCGAAACTCGTCCGTTCGCTTCGATTTCTCTATGTGAATTCCGAATTTTATCAATCAAAAAACATCATAGTATAGTACGGCATAAAAATGTAAAAAAAAATGTCATAGTATAGTAAGGCATAAAAACATGTGAAAAAACGTCATAGTATAGTAAGGCATAAAAAAATGTCATAGTATAGTAAGGCATAAAAAATGTCAAAAAACGTCATAGTATAGTAAGGCATAAAAAATTGTGAAAAAACGTCATAGTGTAGTAAGGCATAAAAAAATGTGAAAAAACGTTATAGTATAGTAAGGCATAAAAAAACGTGAAAAAATTTCATAGTATAGCAAGGCATAAAAAAATGTGAAAAAACGTCATAGTATAGTAAGGCATATAAAAAATGTGAAAAAATGTCATAGTATAGTAAGGCATAAAAAAATGTGAAAAACATCATAGTGTAGTAAGGCATAAAAAAATGTGAAAAAACGTCATAGTATAGTAAGGCATAAAAAAATGTGAAAAAACGCCATAGTATAGTAAGGCATAAAAAAATGTCAAAAAACGTCATAGTATAGTAAGGCATAAAAAAATGTCAAAAAACGTCATAGTATAGTAAGGCATATAAAAAATTTGAAAAAAACGCCATAGTATAGTAAGGCATAAAAATGTAAAAAAAACTTCATAGTATAGTAAGGCATAAAAAAATGTCAAAAAACGTCATAGTATAGTAAGGCATATAAAAAATGTGAAAAAAACGCCATAGTATAGTAAGGCATAAAAATGTGAAAAAAACGCCATAGTATAGTAAGGCATAAAAAAATGTGAAAAAACGTCATAGTATAGTAAGGCATATAAAAAATGTGAAAAAAACGCCATAGTATAGTAAGGCATAAAAAAATGTGAAAAAACGTCATAGTATGGTAAGGCATAAAAATGTAAAAAATACGCCATAGTATAGTAAGGCATAAAAAAATGTGAAAAAGCGCCATAGTATAGTAAGGCATAAAAAAGTGAAAAAATGTCATAGTATAGTAAGGCATTAAAATGTGAAAAAACGTCATAGTGTAGTAAGGCATAAAAAAATGTGAAAAAACGTCATAGTGTAGTAAGGCATAAAAAAATGTGAAAAAATGTCATAGTGTAGTAAGGCATAAAAAAATGTGAAAAAACGTCATAGTATAGTAAGGCATAAAAAAATGTGAAAAGAAACGTCATAGTATAGCAAGGCATAAAAAAATGTGAAAAACGTCATAGTATAGTAAGGCATAAAAAAATGTGAAAAAATGTCATAGTATAGTAAGGCATAAAAATTTAAAAAACGTCATAGTATAGTAAGGCATAAAAAATGTGAAAAAAACATCATAGTATAGTAAGGCATAAAAAAGTCAAAAAAATGTCATAGTATAGTAAGGCATAAAAAATTGTGAAAAAACGTCATAGTGTAGTAAGGCATAAAAAAACGTGAAAAAATGTCATAGTATAGCAAGGCATAAAAAAATGTGAAAAAACGCCATAGTATAGTAAGGCATAAAAAAATTTGAAAAACGTCATAGTATAGTAAGGCATAAAAAAATGTGAAAAACGTCATAGTATAGTAAGGCATAAAAATGAGAAAAAATGTCATAGTGTAGTAAGGCATAAAAAAATGTGAAAAAACGTCATAGTGTAGTAAGGCATAAAAAAATGTGAAAAAATGTCATAGTGTAGTAAGGCATAAAAAAATGTGAAAAAACGTTATAGTATAGTAAGGCATAAAAAAACGTGAAAAAATTTCATAGTATAATAAGGCATAAAAAAGTGAAAAAATGTCATAGTATAGTAAGGCATAAAAAATGTGAAAAAAACATCATAGTATAGTAAGGCATAAAAAAGTCAAAAAAACGTCATAGTATAGTAAGGCATAAAAAAATGTGAAAAAACGTCATAGTATAGTAAGGCATAAAAATGAGAAAAAATGTCATAGTGTAGTAAGGCATAAAAAATGTGAAAAAACGTCATAGTGTAGTAAGGCATAAAAAAATGTGAAAAAACGTCATAGTGTAGTAAGGCATAAAAAAATGTGAAAAAACGTTATAGTATAGTAAGGCATAAAAAAACGTGAAAAAATTTCATAGTATAATAAGGCATAAAAAAGTGAAAAAATGTCATAGTGTAGTAAGGCATAAAAAAATGTGAAAAAACGTCATAGTATAGTAAGGCATAAAAAAGTGAAAAAACGTCATAGTGTAGTAAGGCATAAAAAAATGTGAAAAAACGTCATAGTGTAGTAAGGCATAAAAAAATGTGAAAAAACGTCATAGTATAGTAAGGCATAAAAAAATGTGAAAAAACGTCATAGTGTAGTAAGGCATAAAAAAATGTGAAAAAACGCCATAGTATAGTAAGGCATAAAAAAATGTGAAAAAACGTTATAGTATAGTAAGGCATAAAAAAACGTGAAAAAATTTCATAGTATAATAAGGCATAAAAAAGTGAAAAAATGTCATAGTGTAGTAAGGCATAAAAAAGTGTAAAAAAACGTTATAGTATAGTAAGGCATAAAAAATTGTGAAAAAACGTCATAGTGTAGTAAGGCATAAAAATGTGAAAAAACGTTATAGTATAGTAAGGCATAAAAAAACGTGAAAAAATTTCATAGTATAGCAAGGCATAAAAAAATGTGAAAAAACGTCATAGTATAGTAAGGCATATAAAAAAATGTGAAAAAAACATCATACTATCGTGAGGCATAAAAAATTGTGAAAAAACGTCATAGTATGGTAAGGCATAAAAATGTAAAAAATACGCCATAGTATAGTAAGGCATAAAAAATGTGAAAAAGCGCCATAGTATAGTAAGGCATAAAAAAATGTGAAAAACATCATAGTATAGTAAGGCATAAAAAAATTGAAAAACGTCATAGTATAGTAAGGCATAAAAGAATTTGAAAAAATATCATAGTATAGTAAGGCATAAAAAATTGAAAAAACGTCATAGTATAGTAAGGCATAAAAAATGTGAAAAAATGTCATAGTATAGTAAGGCATAAAAAATTGTGAAAAAACGTCATAGTATAGTAAGGCATAAAAAATGTGAAAAGAAACGTCATAGTATAGTAAGGCATAAAAAATGTGAAAAAAAGTCATAGTATAGTAAGGCATAAAAAAATGAAAAAACGTCATCGTATAGTAAGGCATAAAAAATGTGAAAAAATGTCATAGTATAGTAAGGCATAAAAAATTGAAAAAACGTCATCGTATAGTAAGGCATAAAAAAATGAAAAAACGTCATAGTATAGTAAGGCATAAAAAAATGTGAAAAAATGTCATAGTATAGTAAGGCATAAAAAATTGAAAAAACGTCATCGTATAGTAAGGCATAAAAAATGTGAAAAAATGTCATAGTATAGTAAGGCATAAAAAATGTGAAAAAAACATCATAGTATAGTAAGGCATAAAAAATGTCAAAAAACGTCATAGTATAGTAAGGCATATAAAAAATGTGAAAAAAACGCCATAGTATAGTAAGGCATAAAAATGTGAAAAAAACGCCATAGTATAGTAAGGCATAAAAAATGTGAAAAAACGTCATAGTATAGTAAGGCATATAAAAAATGTGAAAAAACGCCATAGTATAGTAAGGCATAAAAAATGTGAAAAAACGTCATAGTATGGTAAGGCATAAAAATGTAAAAAATACGCCATAGTATAGTAAGGCATAAAAATGTGAAAAAACGTCATAGTGTAGTAAGGCATAAAAAAGTGAAAAAATGTCATAGTATAGTAAGGCATTAAAATGTGAAAAAACGTGATAGTGTAGTAAGGCATAAAAAAATGTGAAAAAACGTCATAGTATAGTAAGGCATAAAAAATGTGAAAAAATGTCATAGTGTAGTAAGGCATAAAAAATGTGAAAAAACGTCATAGTATAGTAAGGCATAAAAATGTGAAAAGAAACGTCATAGTATAGTAAGGCATAAAAATGTGAAAAGAAACGTCATAGTATAGTAAGGCATAAAAAATGTGAAAAAACGTCATAGTATAGTAAGGCATAAAAATTTAAAAAACGTCATAGTATAGTAAGGCATAAAAAATGTGAAAAAAACATCATAGTATAGTAAGGCATAAAAAAGTCAAAAAAATGTCATAGTATAGTAAGGCATAAAAAATTGTGAAAAAACGTCATAGTGTAGTAAGGCATAAAAAAACGTGAAAAAATGTCATAGTATAGCAAGGCATAAAAAAATGTGAAAAAACGCCATAGTATAGTAAGGCATAAAAAAATTTGAAAAACGTCATAGTATAGTAAGGCATAAAAAAATGTGAAAAACGTCATAGTATAGTAAGGCATAAAAATGAGAAAAAATGTCATAGTGTAGTAAGGCATAAAAAAATGTGAAAAAACGTCATAGTGTAGTAAGGCATAAAAAAATGTGAAAAAACGTCATAGTGTAGTAAGGCATAAAAAAATGTGAAAAAACGTTATAGTATAGTAAGGCATAAAAAAACGTGAAAAAATTTCATAGTATAATAAGGCATAAAAAAGTGAAAAAATGTCATAGTATAGTAAGGCATAAAAATGTGAAAAAAACATCATAGTATAGTAAGGCATAAAAAAGTCAAAAAAACGTCATAGTATAGTAAGGCATAAAAAAATGTGAAAAACGTCATAGTATAGTAAGGCATAAAAATGAGAAAAAATGTCATAGTGTAGTAAGGCATAAAAAAATGTGAAAAAACGTCATAGTGTAGTAAGGCATAAAAAAATGTGAAAAAACGTCATAGTGTAGTAAGGCATAAAAAAATGTGAAAAAACGTTATAGTATAGTAAGGCATAAAAAAACGTGAAAAAATTTCATAGTATAATAAGGCATAAAAAAGTGAAAAAATGTCATAGTGTAGTAAGGCATAAAAAAATGTGAAAAAACGTCATAGTATAGTAAGGCATAAAAAAGTGAAAAAACGTCATAGTGTAGTAAGGCATAAAAAAATGTGAAAAAACGTCATAGTGTAGTAAGGCATAAAAAAATGTGAAAAAACGTCATAGTATAGTAAGGCATAAAAAAATGTGAAAAAACGTCATAGTGTAGTAAGGCATAAAAAAATGTGAAAAAACGCCATAGTATAGTAAGGCATAAAAAAATGTGAAAAAACGTTATAGTATAGTAAGGCATAAAAAAACGTGAAAAAATTTCATAGTATAATAAGGCATAAAAAAGTGAAAAAATGTCATAGTGTAGTAAGGCATAAAAAAGTGTAAAAAAACGTTATAGTATAGTAAGGCATAAAAAATTGTGAAAAAACGTCATAGTGTAGTAAGGCATAAAAAAATGTGAAAAAACGTTATAGTATAGTAAGGCATAAAAAAACGTGAAAAAATTTCATAGTATAGCAAGGCATAAAAAAATGTGAAAAAACGTCATAGTATAGTAAGGCATATAAAAAAATGTGAAAAACATCATACTATCGTGAGGCATAAAAAATTGTGAAAAAACGTCATAGTATGGTAAGGCATAAAAATGTAAAAAATACGCCATAGTATAGTAAGGCATAAAAAAATGTGAAAAAGCGCCATAGTATAGTAAGGCATAAAAAAAATGTGAAAAACATCATAGTATAGTAAGGCATAAAAAAATTTGAAAAAACGTCATAGTATAGTAAGGCATAAAAGAATTTGAAAAAATATCATAGTATAGTAAGGCATAAAAAATTGAAAAAACGTCATAGTATAGTAAGGCATAAAAAATGTGAAAAAAATGTCATAGTATAGTAAGGCATAAAAAATTGTGAAAAAACGTCATAGTATAGTAAGGCATAAAAATGTGAAAAGAAACGTCATAGTATAGTAAGGCATAAAAAAATGTGAAAAACGTCATAGTATAGTAAGGCATAAAAAAATGAAAAAACGTCATCGTATAGTAAGGCATAAAAAATGTGAAAAAATGTCATAGTATAGTAAGGCATAAAAAATTGAAAAAACGTCATCGTATAGTAAGGCATAAAAAAATGAAAAAACGTCATAGTATAGTAAGGCATAAAAAAATGTGAAAAAATGTCATAGTATAGTAAGGCATAAAAAATTGAAAAAACGTCATCGTATAGTAAGGCATAAAAAATGTGAAAAAATGTCATAGTATAGTAAGGCATAAAAAATGTGAAAAAACATCATAGTATAGTAAGGCATAAAAAATGTGAAAAAATGTCATAGTATAGTAAGGCATATAAAAAATGTGAAAAAAACACCATAGTATAGTAAGGCATAAAAAAGTCAAAAAAATGTCATAGTATAGTAAGGCATAAAAAAATGTGAAAAAACGTCATAGTATAGTAAGGCATAAAAATGTGAAAAGAAACGTCATAGTATAGTAAGGCATAAAAATGTGAAAAGAAACGTCATAGTATAGTAAGGCATAAAAAAATGTGAAAAAATGTCATAGTATAGTAAGGCATAAAAAATGTGAAAAAATGTCATACTATAGTAAGGCATATAAAAAATGTGAAAAAAACACCATAGTATAGTAAGGCATAAAAAAGTAAAAAAAATGTCATAGTATAGTAAGGCATAAAAAATTGTGAAAAAACGTCATAGTGTAGTAAGGCATAAAAAAACGTGAAAAAATGTCATAGTATAGCAAGGCATAAAAAAATGTCAAAAAACGCCATATTATAGTAAGGCATAAAAATGTCAAAAAAACGCCATAGTATAGTAAGGCATAAAAAAATGTGAAAAACATCATAGTATAGTAAGGCATAAAAATGTGAAAAAACATCATAGTATAGTAAGGCATAAAAAAATGTGAAAAACATCATAGTATAGTAAGGCATAAAAATGTGAAAAAACGTCATAGTATAGTAAGGCATAAAAAAATGTGAAAAAACGTCATAGTATAGTAAGGCATAAAAAAGTGAAAAAACGTCATAGTATAGTAAGGCATAAAAAATTTGAAAAAACGTCATAGTATAGTGAGGCATAAAAAAGTGAAAAAACGTCATAGTATAGTAAGGCATAAAAAAATGTGAAAAAACGTCATAGTATAGTAAGGCATAAAAAAGTGAAAAAACGTCATAGTATAGTAAGGCATAAAAAAATGTGAAAAACGTCATAGTGTAGTAAGGCATAAAAAAATGTGAAAAACATCATAGTATAGTAAGGCATAAAAATGTGAAAAAACATCATAGTATAGTAAGGCATAAAAAAATGTGAAAAACATCATAGTATAGTAAGGCATAAAAATGTGAAAAAACGTCATAGTATAGTAAGGCATAAAAAATTTGAAAAAACGTCATAGTATAGTAAGGCATAAAAAAATGTGAAAAAACGTCATAGTATAGTAAGGCATAAAAAAGTGAAAAAACGTCATAGTATAGTAAGGCATAAAAAAATGTGAAAAACGTCATAGTGTAGTAAGGCATAAAAAAATGTGAAAAAACGTCATAGTATAGTAAGGCATAAAAAAATGTGAAAAACATCATAGTATAGTAAGGCATAAAAAATGTGAAAAACATCATAGTGTAGTAAGGCATATAAAAAATATTTAAAAAAAAGTCATCTATCTATCTATCTATCTATCTATCTATCTATCTATCTATCTATCATAAGACATCAAAAGTATAGTAAGACAAAGAATGTTAAAAAATGTCCCATTATATTAAGCCATATAAAGTCATAGTTTACTGAGGCATAAAATGTCATATTTTCTTAAGTCATAAAAATTTCAAAAAGTATAGTATAACATAAAAATGTCAATTTACCTAATGTGCATGTTTTTCGAACCAGTGTAAGCAGTGTACCACCATGTTACTCAATCACAACGACAGACTAAAGTTAGGCATAAAAATGTCAATGAACGTCATAGTATAGTAAGGTACAAAACATCATAATATAGTAAGGCATAAAAACCTCAATTAACCTAATGTGCATGTCTTTTGATCGCAGGAGGTAACCAGAGAACCCAGAGAAAACCCATGCAGGCACAGGGAGGACATGCAAAGTCTACACAGAACACTCCACATGAAATAACCCATATCACTTTAATAAAATGCATCTGTCTTTCAGTTATGTTAGCTAATCAAGGGAGGTAGCAGCAAATGAACAAAACAACATAAACTCTTAAACATAATTTCAGTTTATGATCAGGCTGCTTGGATTTGGTTTGAATTCATTAAAATTAATGATGTGTTGGTTCTAATTTGTTCTACTGGAACTGATGCATTTTTGTATGGTTTTGCTAAAATCAAACCATAAGCATTTTACATATTTTGTGTGAAGTACGGTAGCAAGTACAGATAAAATTTTTATGTTTTTGTTAAAATGCCATAATAGGCCAATGACATGTATGATTCACTGAACATTCATTTTTTTCTGCTGCACCAATTGCTTTAAAATTTGTTGAAAAAATATGTGCATTCTGAGCATCACAGGAGAAACTCATACCACATAAATCACAATGTTCCCCAATTTAAACCAGACCTGCTGCATATCATCTCCCACTATCAGTCTCCACATTTCCCATCTTCCTCTTTACTGTAAACTATCAATTAAAAGCAAAATGCACGATCTTAGGTTACAAAAAAGAGTAAAAGAAAAGGAAAGAAAGAGCTTTCTTTCCAGATCAATAAAAGCTTTTAAACAGTATTTACTGTGGGTCATCATGGACACAGACTCTCAACACTTAGAAAGATAAAACTTCTGTTCAACAACAGGACCAAAATGGCTGAGTAGTAGTAGTTACGTGATCACAATACACAGTAGTAGTTAAGTGAGATTCATTTACAGTGAAACAAGTAATTCCGGTCCAACTTTCATGCTTCATGTGATATTCAATATGTAATAAAGATAATTTCAGCTTGATATATTGGCTTACCTGTAATAAAAGAGAAACTTACACGTACTCAAATGCACACACAACCTTTGCTCCCTCTCTTTTGACTGTAAAAAGCAGCAGTAATAGGGAGCCATGTTCCATGTCAAGCTCTATTTTACATTTACAAGTAAATCTCCCAACAAGCCAATCTAAGGTGGAGAGGCCAGATGAGGCTGGATATATCACGGCCCATCTAGTCAGCAGTTGCTGGCCTTATAACATGGCCTGTATCTAAGCAGAAAGGATATTTAAGGAGTGATATAGAGAGAGATGAATGAAGGGTGGGAGGGGGAACGGACGAACGAGGGAGAGATGTAAAAAGAGAAGGTTCAAGTAAAAGAGGGGGTGTAAAGAAGCGGAGAGGTTGGTTTCAGTGTGTTTAAGAGCTTGGCAGAGGAGCAGCTACCACTACTGTGACTATGGTTTCTGGGGAATCGATGTGTGTGTATCTGTGTGTGTGTATGTGTGTGTGTGTGTGTGTGTGTGTGGTGTGTGTGTGTGTGTGTGTGTGTGTGTGTGTGTGATAGGGGGGAAAGGGATCCAGGGTATTTTCCTGGCATTTGATGGACAGCTTAACGCTCGGCTTGTAAAAACAGCGGAGCAAAATGTTCCACGTGCCAAAGGATGGTGGGAGGTCACACACACACACACACACACACACACACACACACACACACACACACACACACACACACAGATATACACACAATAAAAGTGAAGTGTGGAGTTGCAGGCTTATTTATTAGGGATCTTGGGGTGTGGGTGGACAGTCACTGGGTCGTGGGGTAGGGATGATGATGTTTTCTTAACATTTCCCCTGATTACATCCAACATCTCTCATTTGTAATCAGATTTTCAACATCTGCCTTTAGGGGAGAGCGAGTGTGTTCAAACCCTCACGCTTGGTGACAACATGGTCCCAACTGGAGCTTGCTGAAATTTTTGTGTGCAACTAATGAGGTCAAGAGTAGGGAGAGTAGGAGTTCAACCCTATTGTAAATCACTCACCACCGATGACACAGCAAAAAAGAGTGAAAGGGAGAGACAGATGGTCTCGTTTGCACAATCACGGACACACTCATGGGAATGTATGTCACGTCCAGCTATCACATCTCCACAATATCTCTTTTGTAAGGTCATCAGCTTCTCACCCACTGCAATCCACCTCTACTCCACTTCTGCCTTTTACCTTCCACATCTCCTCGTTCTTCTCCGGTTCAGTGCAGTGAACCGCACTGGAAGGCCGACTTCATTTTGCCGTGTGTTACCACCAACATTGCACAAGCTTTCCGTTTCACTGCTTCCTACCTTTCAGCGTCGTCATTCCTGTTCCAATCTCAACATGACAATCTCGAACGCGAGTTACAACATTTTCACGTTGTTGCATTTTGTTGGGTGATTGAGCAACGAGAACAGAGGCGAGAAGGAAAGCGGCCGGTTGGGTTGCCGGTGGATGATTTTATAGATAAGGTACATTTCACATAACATCTGTGTTATACCGAAACTGAGCCGTATGCAGAAATGTTACATAAATAATTTTGTCAGCTCAACCGCAGCAGATATCAGAGTCAACATCTTTACGATTTGGGGTCTCTTCCTCACATGGATTCATACAATCAAAAACCCACATGGCATTTTCAAAAAGAATGATATTAAATGAACACTGCTGACCTTTAATAAATCCATTCTTGACTCATACACTATTAAGATGAAAGATCATACACAGTTGTCATTGTGGGGAAATAACATCATGTGTTGTCATATGAAGAAAAAACAAAGAGGCATTTTTGAGAAGATGTTTTTATGAGGCGTGGCTCTGCAGTGTCAGTCTGTCAGTCAGTCAAATATATCTATAGCAACAACTATTGGCGGGATAGTCATGAAACCTTGCACAGACATTCACGGTCCCCAGAGAATGAACCCTGCCGACTTTGATGATCCGTGATGTTTCATCTTGTGTCAGCAGCAGGTCAAATCCATCACGTAAACACTGAAATATCTGGACGTCTCGATTGAATGGCGTAAAATGTAGTCCAGGTGTTCATGGTCCCTGGAGGATTTATCGTTACAACTTTGGCAATTTTCTGGCTTTTCCTCAAGTGCAAGCACGAGGTTGACAGTTGCATTTTCAAGTGGAATAACTCAGCAGCTATTGGATGAATTACCATGAAATTCGCCACACGCATTGACGCCGCTACAAGGATTAATTGTAACAGCTTTGGTGATCCTTTTACTTTTAATTCAGTGCCATCATCAGGTAGAGGTGTGTGGTACAAAGAATTGTGCCACAAGACTGATGAATGACTGATGTTGTTGCATCATAAAATAAGTATCAGAAGATTTCCAGATTGAATGATTTTCTAATGCAGCTTTTATACCATCACATATCATTTATTATCCAGCTGATACAATACAGAGTGGTGCCATTTTCTCTAACTTCCTGAGGTGTGAAAAAAATGTCAAAAATATATGTGCGATATATCTCACGGATATGAAATGTCCCAGAGTTGTAGAATCACTGTGGTGTGAGTCGGGCTCAGCTAACTCAAATGTGTAAGAAGCACGTGTTGCCTCTGTGGCTTCAAATGTCTCAGAATAAAACAAAGCAGACTCATTTATTGCCAAAGCAACACTGCTTCATTTGCACTTATAATGATGTTACTTCTTTTGTCTCAGCATGGAAACAACTGTCTGTTTCACTGATGAGTGTGTTTTTTTGCATTGTTTCTGAGGTCATTTGTTTGTTTGGAGGGGCTACGGAGCGGCTTAGTTGAGTCAAAACAAATTACAACACTAGATCCAGTTTGTAGGTCCAGAAATAAACAAACACGAAAACCCACAGCAATTTGTAAAGTATTTTTCAACCTCCAATTCATGACTGCATGGCAACCGACTATGACTTCTATGACTTCAAGACCTTATAAACATATTATTAACAAAGGAAGAAGTCATGTGACGCAGTATTATGACGATGACCTTCCTCTAACCTGAAGGAAGCACTTATTTAACCCAAACCGTGATCTTTCCCTAAAGCTAACCAAGTATTTTCTTTGTGCCTAACCAAACCAAACCAAACGTTTTTTTATTGTATCCATGATGATGGAGGTCTGGTGCGCGTGTTGCCAATGGGGAGCTGTACCTATGGCCTATATGGTCATTTAGGTTGGAGGACTTTGTTAGCGTCCACCTCAAATGAAGCAGGCTTCCTTTGAACCAGGCAGTAACAAGACGTGTCATCACAGACGTCATCACACTGTTTGAAATTAACATCTCCATTTGGCTCATCAATTGAAATGTTATAACTCAATGCTAAAATCATCCATTCAAACCCATGGACCTGGGACCATGAACCAAGAGACTTCCCTTTATCTGGTTATTAAAACAGCTCTGATACCATCATATGGCAACCATTAGCTGCATAGCAACCTATACAACGCCATTTTCAAAGGAGATATCTGTAAAATTGTTGTTGAAACACCTTGAACAGAAAATACAGTCAGTTATTAATTTCTGAATTACAGATGGAAGTTTCTTTTCCATGAACGACGTTATCTCAAAGTTAAGTGTAAACAACAAGATGATTGGAGATAATAGATGTCGAGAAGTGTCCATGTCTGCAGCTGCGGTGTGATCAAGGCTTTTAATGTCCCACACCACTAGGGCATCCATCACAGAACAGAAATACATCGCTGCTGAACTTCTCTTTCGAAGCTCAGTTGGTTGATGTCGCACGACTTCTATTCTCATATCACGTGACGAGACTACACTCGTTGGCTCCGACGTCCACCCTCACGGACTCACAGACTGAGGTGCGTTCCCAGTAAGACCATGATGATTCAGGACTGTCCCACTGTGAAATCATTAAGAGCATACCAGGGGACGCCCAGAAACGACCACCAACAAACAGAAAAAAGAACAAGATGGAAGAAGAACTGTTATAACAAACAAGCGTGAAAGGAACAAACCTGAACGTTAACGCTACAAGAGAAAAGAAAGAACAAACGCAGAGCCAAACCTGTGTGTAGTCATTTGTCCTGTGATGGCACAATGATTCATTTCAAAGATGCTTTCATCACATCTTATCCAACATTAACATATTAATATTTTTACAAACAGGGAGCGAAGGGAGGAAATAAAAAACGTAAAATCAAAAGTCCCAAACTCACAATTGTACGCAACATGTTTTGGCGTCGTCAAATTGAAGCAAGCATTTTACCTCACCAGGTGGATGAAGTCTGTGAGGGCTCAGGCCTTAGGGACATTGGGATTGGGACCCTTCCAGCAGAGGACATGAGGATATTTGTTGTTGACCAGGTTGCTGTTGCGAGGACACTTCTTCTGCCCAGCAAAGCCCCAACATGCCTTCTGTTGATGACTCACAGGAAATGAAGGGATCATCTCCAGCATCATGGCCTCTTTTCGCAATCTCTGACAGAGCAACCAATCTGTTCGCTCCCCTCCCTCCCTGCTTCCATACCACACTTACTCTGTCATAATGAGGAGCTGCCACTCAAACCACATCGAGCTGCACTTATTGCAACACCGTCGAGGCTACAGGACGAGCCAGCTCAACTGGGATTAAAGTCTCTGTTGCAGTTGTTGAAACAGAGTTTAGAGCAATACAGTGGGCAAATCTGGAGGAAAGAGTTTAGGAACAAAGACTGCCTGTGCTGCAAGACACCGGATGGGCCAGATGAAATTTAGCTTATGAATTGAAACACATGCATTATGCATAATGAACAGAGGCCGAAGGGAAAGAGAGACAGAGAGGAGACATCTTGTCATCACTAAAGGGGAGCGATGGAGAGATGGACAAAGGAGATGTCCCACGGGACTACGCACTCATTCTGCATGGCTGCCTATCCATCACCATGGAAACTGTGTGTGTATGTGTGCGTGTGTACATTTTTTGTGTGTGTGCACTGGCGACCAACGGCGAGCTGGAGGGTGTGTGTTATGAAGAAGGGGAATAATATGTAGGTCCTACGCTGGAGGCCTCCCACTGTGTTAGCAAGAATACCTTGGAAACTCACTCATGATCACATTCCACGTCATGTCTGTATGTGTGTGTGTGTGTGTGTGTGTGTGTGTGTGTGTGTTTGTGTGTGTGTGTGTGTGTGTGCATGTACAGACAGTTGTGGACGGAGAGATCTTATCATTTAAAAGCAGGTCCCTCGGTTGATGAGTGATCTGCTGGATGGTGTGATTGATGAGGGACAGAGTGATGAACACTTGATGAGATGAAAGAGTGAAGAGCCATCAGCACGCATTCACACACACACACGCACGCACACACACACATCGCGCGCACACTGAGAGACGTAGCCAATGACTGAGGCCTCTGATGTGTGTGTTTAGGCAACACACATGCATGCGCACTTAAAAAGCCGCACAAACTTATAAAAAGACACATTATGCAAAATCACACACACACACGCACACACACACACACACACACACACACACACACACACACACACACTCAAACACACACACACACACACACACACACACTCAAACACACACCTCCGTGGAAGATGAAGGGACGATTACAGATGAAACGTTTTCTTTGAGCCAACAGAAACGTGACATGAATGCATGCAGAGGAGGCTGTATTGCCGTACACACGCTCACCAACACACACACACACACACACACACACACACACACACACACACACACAACACACACACACACGTACATATAGATTAATAGATAGAAGGAAATGTAGAGACAGAAGTCATACAAGTGCTGTTTAACACAGTGGTGACAAAACTAGTTCTTCCTTTGGTTCTCGCTTGTAAATTATTGTTATTTTTTTTGTTCTGCAACTCCCTCCAGAGAAGAGAGTAATTTGTGGTCAGACCACACACACACACAGACACACACAGACACACACAGACACACACACACACACACACACACACACACACACACACACACACAGACACTTGATTAAATGATTGTTTTCCCAATTTATTGATTAGTTGATTCCACCACAGCCCATTCACAACCCTTTAGAAGACGCAAACACACACATACACACACATTTGCAGACCTTTAATTAACTGGATACACACACAAATATACAACCGCCTGCTCATTAACTCAAAAACTGACACTGAAGCAGTCATCACTCTCTCTCTCTCTCTCTCTCTCTCTCTCTCACACACACACACACACACACACACACACAGACGCACAGACCCCTGGCACCTGAGGAGAGTGCCCTCACTGTGCCAGGCTGTGCCAACATGTGGGAGCAGTTACAGTAAAGACACACTGCCAAGACCACTCTGAGCATGGCAAACAGCTGCCAGGGGCACACACACACACACACACACACACACACACACACACACCTACATAGACACACACACACAAAAATCACACATATGATTCTTCAAACCTGCAGCCTCGCTCACACACCTATCCTGCGCCTTCTCTACCACAAGAACTCAGCCACAAATACTCCAAACAGCTTCCTCACACACACACACACACACACACACACACACACACACACACACACACACACACACACACACACACACACACACACACACACACACACATAATCCACACATAATCCCCCACCTCGTCCTCCGACTCCCTTTCTCATGCAAAAACACACACGCACACACACACTTTGCTGAGTCAAAGCGTGTAACAAAAGACCAACATATAACCAGGATTTCCCCTGCTCCCGTCTCCATCTCTGTTGTCTGATATATAGGAAGCTTCAGTCTCCCATTGATTTTGTACTGTACATTCCTGGTGTGTTGGTTCAGCTCTGCTCACTGAGCGTGGCGTCTTAATCTCTCAGGATCGCTGTCAGTTGATGAATTGTCAGTCATACAGACCAAGCGGAGCAGCCTTTAGCTTCAGGGACAACAGGCAGAGAAGTTAGACAGAGAACATAAAGCAGACACCATATGATGCCAGTTGTCTTTGTGCTATATCACCGTTTTCTCTTTGTGTGTCTCACACAGTCTCATATCATCAGTGTGTGTTTACTGAGGATGTTCAGAGGAGAAATTGCCACGGTGTTTACCAATTATTCTCTAAATTGTTAATTCTTTTTCGGCCGTTCATCATCATGGTTAATATGTCTTGACATTAGCCCTGCTGGAATGGGTAACCTGGGCTTCTCCTGTAATTTGTAATAATTGCAGAGGTCGTCCATGTTCTTAATTGCTTGTGAATCTGTAACTGTAAATTAAAACAACTTCACTGCAATCCACCTTCCGTTTAAGGTCAAAAATAATATTAAGTCTGCCTCATGGTAATTAGATTCTTTAAAAAATTCTTTCTGTTTTTTTTCTCATCCTAGTTGACAATTGTGATTGAGAGCTTTGATTGAATATTGGGTGAAACACAGGAAGCTAATCCAGCTATTCAGCATTTCAACATTTGGACAGAGGAAGTCTACTGTGAATCAGTAATGTTAGGAATTTATCCACTATGTTTGTGTTTTGTGCAGGAAACAGACATATGGGGTAAATTCCCAAATTGCATGATGTGTTCAGGTACAGGAGACGAGGAGGTGAGAAAAGGGCTGAATTTGGTTTTCAGCTGTGGATGGGAAGAGAAAACTAATAAGCTATTTTCAGGTAAGTGAGAATAGTCCGACACACAATGGGGTTTTGGACCCCACTGTATTTAAAAATACGAGAAGAATAATACATCTGCACTGTCTGCACTATACGCTAAATATGGCTAAATATGGCTAAATATGGCTAAATATGGCTAAATATGGCTAAATATAGCTGAACATAGTTACTGCCAGGGGGAAGTTAGCTTAGCTTACCAAAGAGACTGGAAACAGGCAAGTGGAAACTCTCGTGCTTTAAAGGTGGGAAGTCACCTGACTGACCGAGACAGCTGTTAGCAGACTAGCTTTCGATAGCCTTGATAGCTTGTCTACTGTAGACAGTTGTGAAGAAGCACATTAGACAACTGTCTTTGGAAATTAGGGTCAGGTTCCTTTAGGATTTAATCTATATTTAGTTTAGTTAAATTGTTACATGAATAATGCAAAAAAATAATTAAATATTACTACCTGTGTTTAATAAGTAATTTCCCGCTGAAATGTATTCATAGCAACATTTTTATAGATAAGTCTAAACAGAACAGTGTCAGACCAACAGCTAGTGTTGCCTTTAGTTGGCAGTAAACATGCTAGCATGCAGTACTGCTATCAGGACGCCAGGGGCAGGGACTTCCTCAATGGATTAAACAGACAACATATGACGTGTCAATTAGTGAGCTGTGGATGCGCTAGCAGGAAGATTTTGTTTCCTTTGGACACAGCCAGACTAGCTGTGTCCAGTCTTGATGGTAAGCTAGGCTAATGCTAACAGACAGATATAAGAACAAAATTTATTTTCTCATCTAACTCTCCAGCAGAAAAGCAAAAATATCCACATTCCCCAAATTGTCAAACTATTAATTTAATCACCAAATCAGACTTTTCCTTTAGAATACAGAACATTTCTCGCCTTTTGCAAAGTGCACGTTTACAGTGATATTTAGTAGTTGGTTCGATGCTCTTATTATCACTGCAAAATGCGACAGTAGCATTTTGGTGCAGTATTCATTTAATATGGAAGATGTTTGAGAAAATCTGATGAAATGTAAGGAAATGCAACCTGACTGTCTGCCCGTTAACATCACGAATGTTGCATCAATTCACATTTAAAGTGGCGATAGAAGCATGTGAGGAGATAAATCCTCAAACACTGTCACACTGTTCAGGTTTCACATTAATTTACTGTACGTATTACATCCAGACGGGTGTACAGTTACAGGTATTTTGATGACCCCCAGCAGTGCAGCTGACAACACGAGGAGGAAAGAACATACAGGGCTGTTCGAGGTATGTGTGTGTGTGTGCATGTACGTGTGTGTGTGTGTAGGCAGGTTTGCAGCGGTTGTTTTATATAAATATAACTGTACAGAGGCCTATCTTTTTACCTGCTGTCGCTAGGGTAGATTTGGCAAGGTTGGCAATCAAGTGCCTCTCTCTCAAATACATGCACACACACACACATATACACACACATATACACATACACATATAAATTCCAGCCTGCGTCCAGATCATATCATAAATATCGCACACACATTCCCACACCGCAGCTATCAGGTGTCTGCGGCTCAGGTTGCTGTGTCCACTAAGACTTTACAGGATGTTTGACCTATTCTGACTGTCGGGGCAGGCAGCCTCGAGCCGGCCAAGACTCCTCTACTA